>NC_045545.1:17603962-18253962 GCF_009769535.1 Thamnophis elegans
TTCAAATGCAGTTCAGGTAAATTAAAAATAAACAAGAAGCCTAGCTATAGTTTTGGAAGCAAAGGTGAAATAACAATAAACTAGTTAAATAACACAACATTTATAGGAAAAATAATAACATTGCTTGAAACTAATGCAGAAGTTCTAATTCCTATTTATAAGATGCTCAGAGAAATTATGGATTGTACCTAGGCAGCAGTGAGACAGTTAAAAACCACATTATTATCTTTTTAAGACCACAAAACGATGTTTTCTATTGAATCAAATGATTGGTTCATTTAGTCCAGGATTGTTAATATTGACTGGCAGGAACTCTGCAGATTGTGAACATGATTTTTTTTTTTTCAAGTTTTGTTGGAAATACCAGAAATTGTACATGGATTTTCTGCATGGAAAGCATGTGCTTTCCTATTTAGATACAATCCTTCCTATAACTCCATTATCGATAGTTTACTGTGACTGGTTGGGACTATAATTGGCCCATCATAGCTGGCCTCAAGAGATAAATATAGTGCGGTCATATGTGTTAATACTAAAATACATGGGCTGGAAATATACATTTGATTATTATAAGGCAGTAAAACTATATATCTATCTTCTTACCTATGTTTTCATCATCTGGAGTTTTGTCCAGCTTAGATGTAGTGATCCTACATTTGTACTTAGTTGTTCCTAGGCATGCGTAACAGGAACAGAAGCCATCATATGAATTCTGGTTAAATTCTTCAGTGTCCATTGTTTTATCAAAGCAAAGAAAAAAGAAATAGTTTGGTCTGAAAAAAATTAAGTCAAAACATATACATAAGGTGATTTCATACGGAAGGCAAAAAGCATGACAGTACAAAATACTCAAGGCCAAAATATAGCGTAAACAAAGTCACCTAGCACTGGGAGGAAATATTTCCAGACCCTATGATAGTGGCTAACCATGGGCTAAAGTAATTCTCAGTGCCAGAAAAGCAAAGAGCTGGTGTTTGCCACTTCATTTTGATTGACTACTTGAAGAAAAATGGGCTTCAGGTTTGACTGTTTTCTCAAAGTTAGTTTGGGCAAATAAGTTTGGCTTTCAGCTCCAACTCTGTCATCTTCCATTGCACCCTCATGTGTGGAAATCATGGATCTGGAAAATCTGGAAAAATGGGTCATGCCCATTTGGCAAGCATTAATTTGGGGAAATTTATTCTAGTAATTCTTGCAACAAAATTTACCCCAATTCTCTCTCACACAAAATTCATTAGGAACCTCTTATTTCTCTGTTAAACTTAATGGAGTAATGATAATCCAGGGGTAAATCCATTATGTACAACATGAAAATCACCTCCTTCTCTTTCCTATTGATCTAGGAAAAGAGGGAATAATATTGCTTAAACTCAGCTTTTCAGCACCAGCAAAGATACAGTGAAATACTGATTTTGTATGCTTTCTATGTTATTTATTTATTACTTTCTATTGCGTTCATTATTTTTCATCTGCTTAGGGGAAAACAAAATCATGCTTAAAGTAACTAAATAAATCCACCCAGGGATTTATTTAGAAATCTACTAACGTAAAATATAAACAAAACAGAGAGGCAAGATATCCCCGATTCAATCTATCTTTGCAGAATCCTCTTTTATATGATGCATTAATGACACACATTAGTCCTGCCCTACAAACTTCATGGGTAAAGCTGCAATCAGAAGCGTTGACGGTGAATCTTTGGTCAATTGAAAAGCCTGGGGAGCACATGAAATGGCAGGAACGAGCGTAGCAAAACATTCCCAGAATCAGGACACTTTATTCCCCTTTCCCTCGTTCTGTGAAGAGTGAAGAACTATGGCTCGAGGAAAGAAGGAGACATGGTCTTTGGTTCTGCTTAAGGCTGCCCCAGGGAGCGTGCATTGGGATTCAAGGGGGCTGGGATGATGTGAGAAGTGCATTGCCATCTGGATGAAGGAAGGGGGCAGCACCATCCCCCATCAAGAAGCCGGCTGGCAGAATTGATTTTGACAAGATGGAAAATTTACCCCTGCTGCTCTCGAAAGCCCCAAAGCTGCCTGTCATTACCGCAATGTGGGCAAAAGGCACAGCAGGAGCTCTTCGCATCTGCCTGAGGTTGAACGGGAGAACAATTTAAGTATGCTGAAGTAGGAGATTTGGGTGGTGGGAGGGGAGTAGGGAGAGTGGCTGAGAGCAAAAGTTAAAGCAGCATTCAGGAGTTGCGGCAAAGGCAACTCGATGCTGGGTGAGGAACAGAAGTTGTGCCTGCCAGTAAACTCCAGAATCCAATGGAGAAAATTAAAATAAATCATACCAGACTGTCGGAAAGCTTAACCTGACAGGAATTGATTAGAGTTATCTCAGTGGGCCTGGGTGATCTCACTTGGGGATTCAAGTGAGTTCCTACTTCAACCTGAAGACAGCATCTTCTGCAGGTACCATAACACCTGGTGCTGGGCCTCAAGCTACACAACTAAAAGAGGGATTTGTGGAAGAGAAAGACCATCAGTCATAATGAATAATTGTATCTCTGGTGACATAGCTTTGACTACCACTTATGGGGTATTGTGCTCATGCCTTATTTATGAGCTTTTAGAGGCATCTGGCAGGTCGTTCTATGGGAAACAGGATGTTGGAATGGACAGGTCCTTAATCTGTTCCAGGTACTCTCTTTTTCTTTTCTGTTTTTATGAATTTTGGATAGCTAGGAATCAAAAATATCCAGTTAGATGCCTCCGTCCAGATGATTGTTTTGCAATTAAAGAATATCTCCATATAAAACATCAGGTAAGTGTGATGAAGAAAAAACTGATTCCCTAGACAGCCACTAAAAGTCAGAACAAGCAATACTAGGGTTTTTTTTGTAAAGAATTTGACCTAGTAAAAAATGTCCTAATTTGTTACTTTATTTAACACATTTCTAAGCCCACAGAATCCAGAGATTCTTAGTAGCTTACACAGAACAAATACAGGTTAATGCAGTAGGAATAAAACAACTCTGAATGCAATAGAACTAAAAAAAAAACATGTAACAGAAACTAATAACAGCAAAACAGAAATGAAAATTTGAATGTTCACAACAGGAAAAAAGCTCTCTGATACAATTTGGTTTTAAAAATATTCTAAAAGACCAACAAAGAGTGATCCAATCTGCTAGCCATAGTGAGGGCCCAACTCAGTGCCCTGACCTTCAGAAAGTGCTGGATTTGCAGCAGTTTCTGCTTGGCAGGTCTAATTAATCAAGGTCATCATGATGGTAAGTTGTGTAAATTGGGGCTCAACATCTTAAATTCTTTGAAAGAAGGTGCCATTATTTGGAGAAATGAATGCATTAAAAGAAACATGGGATCAGTAAAACTTGTTTTCCTATTTCTCGCGCCATTTGCCGGCTGCTGACAACTGCTTTAGTAAAATCAGGTTTCTGAATACATTTCACAATGGATAAAAGATAGTACTTACTAATGCACATGATTAAGTTACAAAATCCTAGCATCTTAAACTCTACACTCTGTTGCTTTCAGCCATCCAGGAGGATAAATGGGTTTTGCCTCCCGAGTTAAGTAGGAAGTTTTCTGGAACATGGTGATAAAATGGAAGAACATCATCAGTCAACCTGCCCTTCTGATATCTCTTTTTTTTAAATGTACTTAGTCTGCCTATGAAAGTGGCAAATAATTATTTCATATTAGCTGAATTCTACAGCTGAATAAGATTCTTCTTTTGTCTGTTTCTTTTGTTAAATATTAAGGAGGAAGGAAGAACTACAACAGTGCTTCAAAATGCAGTAACATTTAAAAGGGCAGCCCAACACTGAGTTTTGATGTGAAATTGCTTTGTGGAGGTAGTCTGGCTTCAATTTTTCCTTTCATTCATTGCTGTTGCATTAATGCAAATGCCACATCATTTCCCAATCTGCTGCACACATGCAAAACAACTGATTTCCTTTTGGGGGGTACTAGAGGCAGAACTCTTTCTCGATCAGTGACAGCTAGCAAAGCAGAAATAGCTTGCTCAGATATCTGCACTTCCCTTCCTTCTTTCCTTTGTTATCTGGTAGGAAGCTTTTTTTCCCCCTTGTGAGCATTAATCATGGTGTGGATTGATTGTGTCCTATCAAGCTGCCTCAACTCTTAATGATTCCATTGATAGCTTTTATGCATAAAATCAGGCTTAGTGTGTCACAGATTTACTAATATCAGCTATTGCATTCTTTTGTACATCAGAAGTGGAACTCATGGTTTAAATTACATAACGTAACAAATGTGGAAAAATCAGTTAGTGCTGATTATTAATTTATTTATTAATAGATCTATAGGGCTTCCCAACTCAAACAATGTAAGTCTAATCTATGGTGTATAACCATAGTTAGCATCTTCACGCATTTAATCGCTGATTAATTTTTTAAAAAAAATATTCAGAGAATTCATTCTTATTCATTTCTAATTAGCAAGCTTATTGTTTTTTGTTGAATTGTAATTCCTTAAAAATTTAAAGAGTTCATCACTGTTGACTCAATTGCTATTTTGTTACCCTTTTCTTTATCTTTAAGTATATATCAGTTTCCCATCTGTAATACATTTTTCAGCAGCTAGTTGCTGCCATTCCAGATCTGAATGTGACAAAAGAAGCAGCATTCTGTGGCTAATGTGGTAATTGATAAGGAGACTCACTCTATATGTATTTCCTTTGTTTGAAACAATTTATTCCAGAATCCCTTGCAATGAGGCTACCTCTGGAACATTCTGGAATAGCTGGAACCTAGCTGCTGTCAAGAAACAATTTCATTACTGTCACCACAAGTGGTTGAGTTAATATACACTTGAAACAAAGAGGAAAACATCCTTGTCACCACAAGAACAGTTAAAGTGTTTAGAATTGAGGACAAAGCATTGTTGTCATTGTTCCTCTTCTACTATTTCTTCCAAACATCTTTTGGACACAGTCTATTCATAGAAGCAAACATCTCTATTGACATTGCTGTTATTAAACTCTGATTCCATTTTCCAAAAGTGTCTCTCAGTATTTCCAGTGTTGTAATATTTTGTATTTAATAGGGTTTAAACTATTAATCAGGTTTATATTCTTTTCCTTTAATTAAAATATTTAGTTCCACTTAATATCCAATTTTTAAAATTGCTTTTCTTTATGATGCCATAGAAAAAAAAATTCAACCCAAGCCAACTCACTCTTGGGAAGTATTCTTTATAATTAATTCCAAAATCTTATTTCAAAATTATCTGAACCCTTAATCCATTTATACCTTTCTAAAATCAATGTCTTAATTGGCTTTTCTCTGTTTACTTCACTTTTTAAGTATTTTAAGCTTGTAGTTAACATCTTATTTCATTAAGGATTGAAAGCAGACTGACCCAGTGTTTTAAGACTTGCCGATCCAAAGGTCTTTCCAATAGATGAAAAGTAGTTACCAAAGAAATTTTCTAACATGATTAGAAAAGGAAGTTTGCAAATGTAGCGTCCTTTTAACGACACTGACTGCATTTGCGAGCATGATAGCTATTCCCTCATCACTTGGTGCTCAAATCATGGGAAACTACTGTCTTGTGATCCCCTCATGAGGAGCAACTGTCTGGAACACTTTTGGGTGATCTCCTATCTTTGCCTGGAAAGGTTTGAACGGTGGTCTACTCATCAGCTGTTCATCCTTCATCGTGGTTGTGAGCTCTGCTTTTCATGGAGCTGTCCTCAGTCAGACATTTTCCCCTCTGGAAATCCCTGCCAATCAAGGTTGAGGATTAGGACTATTTACTTATAAGGGCTATTACTTTTTTTCATCCAAGACAACAAATGATTTTGTACTTTTATCTTTTATTTTATGGTAGAAGAATAATTTCTTTCCCCAATCTTCAATTTAATATCACAATTTGGTAGTACTATTTGATTATCTAAAATGTCTAGATTTTAAAAAGTTGTGAAGATTTTACTATGCCTTTTCATTTTTTTTAAAAAAAATGGGGTTTTTTTGTAACGTACAAGTAGACCACTATGTTTTCAATTCTTTCCAACTATCTCTCTATCGTTCAAGGAATGATGTACATTTTTATCTGTTGGGGAGTGGGGAAAGATAGGCAATTAAAACTTGTTAATGATAATTAAACTGCAATGCAGAGTGAAAAAAGCTACTCCACTATTTTGTTCATAATAATAGGTTCTGAACTATAATTAAATTATTCCTTCCAATAATTGTATACACAAAAGGAATGTTCCAGAACAATGCAAAACAATACAGTGATTAAAATGATTAAGGAGCTGTTCTCAGAAGCAGAGATGAGCCAAAGAGGGTTGGAAGAGTTTTATGTATCTCAAAATGTAAGTACCAGCTGGAAACCAGATGGCATTTGGCTACCTTAACCCGGTATTTGAAATATCAGTAGAAGCATCCAGAATCTGACTTCTTCCTTCAGCTAAAATAGACACCCGAAGGAATAAACTGGCAGTACAGAGAATATTTCCTAACACCAAGATCTATTAAATCATGGGATAGCCTCCCAGAGGTAGTGATAGATGCCAAATAGCTTGGCACTTTTCAAACAAGATGGGACAAAGTGCTAGAAATTATACTAGAGGGAATCAATTCTGTGTGCTTAGGGTAAAAATCATAAAATGATTTTTCTCCTATATATCAATTGGCAGCATCCCTCCCTCCTTCCCATACTAAAAAATAAAATAAAATAAGGTAAGATTCTGGAAATCCAAATAAATAGCCATCATACTATGTACTGTCATTTCTCATAGCAAATATTGCTGATTAAAGATATCCCCATTTAGCTTAAAGGGATAAAATAGCAGTTCCTAGTTGCATAGATTGTTAAATAGCCCCAGTGACCTTGACCACATGGTGAGAGCACTGAGATGGGAACACCTTACAACTAATACTTTTATTTTGCTGCAGAGAAACTCCAATGCTAATATTGAAAGAAAGAAAGAAAAATGTCCTTGATTTTCAATGAACAATTATTTGATTTCCAGAGAAATGAAGACAATGACCAAAGCGTTCTTTAAAATACTCCCCCATTCAAAATCTTTGCCAATAGTGAAGCTATTTATGTTATTGTTTGTTTGTTTATTTATAATTTATTTATTGTTACTCTGGTGGGCATACGACAATGAAAACCCATTTATTATATGAAAAGGGGACAGATGAGATGTTGTACTTCCTACTATTTCAAAAGATATCGCTAAGGATCCTTTGTACCATCTTGGAAGATATCAAGTTGCAACTCTTGAATGTCACTATGGTTGACCAGAATGTAGAACATAAGAACTTTATTTATTTATTTATATCTCATATTTCTTAATTCCCTGAGAGAGGGAGACCTTTGGGGAAAGGTAACCTGATGTTTTCCAGATCTTTTGGATTACAATTCCAACAAACCCATGCCACCAATGCCAGTTAATGGAAGTTGAAATCCAAAACTTGTGGAGGGCACTTGGTTGCCTATCCTTGATCTATGAAGGCCAACAACTACATTTTAGAGTTTTATGTATGGCCCCCTTGAGCTGAATTCTTTTTGCGAAACATATGCTGTATTACTCACCTGCAGTCCTTATCTAAGATACTTCTACTCTGACATCTTTTTTAAGGACACAATATTTCTGATGGATATTCTTGATTTTATTCCATTTCCATGGTACTCCAAAATACATTGTTATTCCAGTAATAGTTTAGATAGTAGAGGTTCATAAAAGCACTTGAAAGACATAAGTTACTTCATCACAGGTTGGTGCTAACAGGAGACTTCATCTAAATGAAGAATTAAGTGGGGATTTATCCAACCCAATTGGCAAAGCTATCTCAAAAAATCCAGCTTCACCAAAGCCACTGTTAATATGTCAAAGCTAACAAGTTGGGAAACAAAAAGCTTAGGATTAAGCAAGACTATTATTATAAATATGGACCAAGTGCCATTAACTGATTAGCAAAAGAACATGATAAAGCAAAAAGAACAGGATAAATAAATTCTGAATTTGAAACTTGAGACAAATAAATGGAAAGTTAACTTCTTAGATTTGAGAGGTCAGTTTTCATCATAAACAGAACAGCTTGATCTCTGCATTAAATATATGCATTCAAACTTCATTTTTAATCCTTTGCTAAACTCATGAACATGGATTTATTGCCATACATATATATTGTACAAGAGAAGAAATATACACAAGACATAAGAACCAAAAATGGCTTCTGCCCCTCTAATAATATATTTCACTGATAATGTCTTGCTCCAGGATCAGTATCACAAAGCAATTCAAATCAATCAATTAATAAGATTGTCAACCTTAACAAATGGCTCAGAATTTCCCCAAATTCCTCACTCCTGTTTCTACCTGAACCAAGAATCAAGCTGTGATAGCAGAAAGAGCACTTCTTCAATGCTTAACTCCAATCTTTCTGGCAAATATTTTAGGAATCCTGTTGAAAGTATGACTTTCCTCATGCAATGCAAATTAAACATCAAGTTCTCAAGTTTGGAGAACTGCTACAGATTATTGTAGGATTTATAGTTGGCTTACTAGCTGAAGTACACTTGAAATGGCAATCTTCTTCTACTGCACAGCAGTCTGAATTTGAACAATATATGTGAGGGCTGATTTTGATAATTCTACCAAATGGATGACAGTCAGCCATAAGATCCATTATCCAAATAAATTTAAATGTTATGTGTAGATTATGCAACCAACTTTTATTAGCTCAGGAATGAGCAAAACTTAGTCAGTTTTCAGAAATTCTGTCGGATGAGAAGCTCATTCATCAAGAGATGGCCTATAGTAATCCAACTCTGTTTGGGACTATATTACAGACATGATGATAAGGCAGGAGATGATGATACATCTAATCTCTTTAATCCCCTTCTATCTGCCATAGCACCCCACCCCCAATCTGCCCTCTGTACTTTGGAGTCTCCCTTATCTGTGGTCCATCAGATGCCAACGAAAAACAATGCATGAAAGTTCTTTATTTTCTAAAAAATCTTTACTCATGTGAATGACCTGATAAGATTACTCTTCTGAGATAACCAAGTGTCATGCTTGTGAGAAACAAGGACATTTTAAAGCATATGCCCTAAACACCTGAGATCTGATTTGTCAGGTTAATGAATTAATTCCAACTCAAAAGGCTCAGAGCCAGGGATATCCATAAATTTTGTGGACTCCAGACATGTGTCAACAAACCATCATGTAAGTATTTCTGGTCATCTTCAAAGCAGAGTGACCCTGCAATACATCCACATGCTCAATAGGTTTCTAGCTCATAGGGTCTTTGATTGCATGCAAATTTGCCTTGTCCACTTAGCCTGTCAAATCCTCTAACAGGAGGAAATAAACTACTGATGGCTGGCTTTTCTGCCCAGAGTCAATTTCTGATTGCAAGGAGCCTTTCCTACCCTATTTATCATCTCATCTGCAATCAGCAAGAGTCCCAGGAACTTCATTTAGTTTTCCCCTTGCATTTCCTCATAGCTCTGTGAATGGATTGGTTCAAGCTCTAAATCCACATATTTATATGGCCAAGAAAGCATTACATTTTACTCCCAGGCATGTAAACATCTCAGCTTGCAATGCTTGAACACTCCACATACATTTTGTCATAGCACAACATCGATTGTTATGTTTTATCTGGCAATTATGTGCTGATTATGCTGATATTTATTATGACTAGCCCCAGGGTTGTAGCTTCTGACTGTTCCCAAACCAGGGGAAGTGCCCAGACTGTTCCAATCCAGTAAATAGAAGATGGAAACCTCACTTGCAGGAGGCACTTTAAAACATGATTTTATTGGTCTATCCAGATAACAAATGTGTACCTTTATAAATGTCCCCAGATTTATGAGTTACAGACATTCTATGTATCGATCTATGAATACATCATCTCAGATTAATACTGAAATAATGGTAACATTTATTCTTCAACTTAGTTCTCATAATTTAAAATAACAAGTCCATTGACAAATCATGGAATCCATGTATTCTGGTTTTAGAAAAATGTATTGTCTGATGATATTAACTTTTCAGTGTTCTCTAGAAGCACTTGCCTCATTTTGCATAATAACAGGTATGATTCATTGTTTTCTTGCCAAGAACCTAGCATACACATAGTCCTTGAGTCATTTTTGAGACCTGAATTAAAGGGAAGCAGTCATTAAGCAGGACATCATATAACTGCTTCACTCAACAATCATAAATCCAACATTCCTCACTGCAGTCATTAAGCGATTTCCCAGGTGGAATGAAAGAGCTGCCCATTGGAGACTCCAGTTGAATCCCTCTATTGTTATTCTGGTGGGCAGCCCTTGTGCTGTCATGGAGGGTGGCTGAAAAAAGTGTTTCCTGAAATTCAAGTAGTATGGAATATTTGCAGCATGGGACATTTACAATCAGTCCCCAGAGACAAGAAGGAGTCCTCTTGTTTATAGATATAATATAACATATGAACAAAACAAGTGTATTTTCTTAATACAGGTTTAGGGGGATAGTTGCATGAATCGAACCAATGTTTGTATGATCTCCTTAATGGAGCAAAGGAAGTTTTTTGTGTGTTTTGCACACACCTTAACTCTTTTGCAATCATTATGATAATTACTGTAATTCAGAAGGAGTTTGCTTCAGTTTAAAACAGTTTCAGCACTGCTTAAAAATAAACACACACACACACACACACACACACACACACACACACACATATATTAACTGTAGTAAACAGACTACTTATAGGTTAACTATCTATTCTTCTTTTTGGTGCTTTAAAAATGACAAAATCCCAATCTTCTTAACAGAGGAAACAGAGAGTAGTCAGAAAAATGGAATGCTGAGTCAACTTTGAGCTAGTAAGAGCCGAGGTGGCGCAGTGGTTAAATGCAGCACTGCAGGCTACTGCTAGATCAGCAGTTCAGTGGTTCAAATCTCACCGGCTCAGGGTTGACTCAGCCTTCCATCCTTCCAAGGTGGGTAAAATGAGGACCCAGATTGTTGGGGGCAATATGCTGACTCTCTGTAAACCGCTTAGAGAGGGCTGAAAGCCCTATGAAGCGGTATATAAGTCTACTGCTATTGCTAGTAAAAATCGAACTTCTGGCAGCCGGCAGTCAGCAGAAGTAGCATGCAGTACTACATCCTAACTATTGTGGCCACCATGCCTTTACTCTTTTCTGGAACATTTACTGAATAGACATTCAGTTTAGAGGTGGGTTGCTACCAGTTCACACTAGTTCGGGCAAACTGGTAGTGGTAAGTGCGTGTGAAGGGAAGTGGTACCAATGCCAGTAGGAACCCATGCCTGATTCAGTTTATTCAGAACAAAGATGTACCTTTTGATCCTGACGTCCCCTGCATGCAATCAGTGCTCATATCTACAGGTGCCCTCACCTCTCTGTCCTCACAGGTGATGTGTACAAAAGAAGAATGACTGCCCAGCAGTGACATGAGTATGTCCCCTTAAAGGGACAAATCCAAATAAATTTCAGAATGAACAATCCATGCCAACTAGCAATAAATTAGGGAAGCAATGGATGTGGAAGAAACATACCAAAGGCTAAATGAACATTATTTTGTCTGATGAATTGTTCACACCTAACAACCCTAGACTAATATACAAAGCTTGAAATCATCAGTGAGTTTTGTATTTAGACCATTAAACCATGGTTTGAATCCTTGGTGTGTGCTGTTCTTAGCTTATCCATTTACCCTCTCTCTGTTATTGGCACACTTTTGACAATGTAGGTGGTTACCCATCACAGTTGAATGTCCCAATAGATTAAATTCTGAAATGCAGTACTTACTGTCAACTTTCCATCGATGATACACTTGGAAGTTTTTTCTTTACTTTTTGTAAACAGAACATTTGTCAGCTACAATATATTGCTCCTTTAAGAAAAAGAGGTAGCATTTTTGGCCATCCTAGCTAATCATGTCTAATAAGTTACTTACACATAGTTATTTCTTTAAAAAAACACACTATGAATGATAGTGGCCTTGTTTATTAACAGTTTTATTAATTGTCGCCTAACCTCTAGTATTTTTTTAAAGGCACTTGACAGTTTACTGCATTGAATTTTTTTTTCCTTTTCTTTTCTGAAATTTATATCACTTCCCCTTCCTTCTGCCCTGCCAATTTTGTCAATGTGTTTTGAAGAAAATTGGAAACATTACCAATGTGTTATCCCAGACATCCTCAAGCTCTGCTGATAATGGAGAAACACTTGTAATTTGTTCCTCTTATCTGTGATCAAAAGATAATTAAAAAGAAAGAAAAGATAATTAAAAAGAAATTAACTTTCCTTTACTTTTAACTCCCATTTCTGTTGACTGTGTGCAAGGCCTTCTTAGCACAGCTAAGATTTTCTTGGCAAGAGAAAAATCTTTAAGCTGTACCAACACAATGACATTTGTTCCATCCTAGCAAAAGGGCAGTTGTTTAATGAGTAGCCACCTTTTGAGGAATCAGATTTGATAAATTATCAGATTGTTGATTAGTGCTGTAAGTGGAAGAGCATCATTTTCCAAATGGGAGTCTTTCCATTTGGGCAGTCTTCAACTCCTAGAATTTTCCAGCCAGTAGAGCTATCATCACTGGGAACTGAAGTCTATGTACAAAGGAAGAGCCAGAATTGTGGAAAGTTTTCATAGGAATGCAGTTGGTCACTTCAGGATGTGAGCAGCAAGGACCATTGTACTGTATAACAATAATGATATGGCCTATGAAATAAAGTGCCCTTGTTCAAGAAAGTGAGCAGCAGCACTAATGAAATATATACTGTAGTTAGACATAATAGTTAACCACTTGAGAGATCGCCTGCTGCCAATTACCTCCCACAGACCCATTAGATCTCACAGGGTTTGGATTTGGATTTGGATTTAACTTTATTTGTATGCTGCCCTTTTCCCTGAGGGGACTCAGGGCGGCTCACAATTCAGGGGGAGGGAAGTACAAAACAAGTTATACACATGAAGACAATACATCGTTAAAAAAGCACAACAGTCATACTATTCTGGTGGGGTTGAAGTCTTTAGTCCCAGGCCTGTCGGGACAGCCAGGTTTTAAGGGCTACGCGGAAGGTCTGAAGGGTGGTGAGGGTACGAATCTCCACGGGGAATTTGTTCCATAGGGTCGGAGCAGCCACCGAGAAGGCTCTCCTCCGGGTAGTTGCCAGTCGACATTGACCGGCTGATGGAATTCGGAGGAGGCCTACTCTATGGGATCTTATTTGCCTAGTGGAGGTAATTGACCAGGTGCCATCTACCAGCCAATGCCATCTGGCTATTACCCAGGGGAGGGCCTTCTCTGTGGCAGCTCCAGCTCTCTTGAATGAACTCCCCACAGGGATTCGAACCCTCACCTCTCTCCAGGCCTTCTGAAAAGCCGTCAAAACCTGGCTTTGCCAGCAGGCCTGGGGGTGATGAGTTCCCTCCCCTCTCGACATGTATGGTTGTGCGAGTGTTGCTTACTTTTATTATTGTATTTCGTTTTTTATGTTCCCCATTTTCCTCCTTGAATTGTTCGCTGCCCTGAGTCCTCCCAGAGAAGGGCGGCATACAAATAATAAAATTCTATTCTATTCTATTCTATTCTATTCTATTCTATTCTATTCTATTCTATTATAGCTACAGCTGTTAGTCATTCAAAATAGAAGCTGGAACCCTAAACAAGCCACCTATCTGGAGCCCCATATCCACAGGGGAAAAAAAAAACTGGATTATTTTTTTCGATTTGATTCCCCCTCCTCCTCCAAATGAAATATGTACCTTAGATAACCTGGCATCATAGATGACCTGTGTGAATGGACTGCCCTGAATAGCCGATTTAAGAACACCAGATGAGATGGGGGACTCCAAGTTTTGCTACGCTACAATTCTCCATGTTGTCCCATGTGGGGAAGTTATAAGTTGTATCTCAATCATGTCTATAGAACTATACTTACTTGTTTTTGTTCCTGGGGTTAATTTTGTTTGCTGTTTTGCTTGGGAGAAAGGTAAGAAAGGGAGAAAGAAGAAAACTGTATTGTATAAACCAGGGGTGTCAAACTTAATTTCATTGATTCATCAGGGCTCTGGTTGACCTTGGGGGCTGGGTGGGCGTGGCTGACTGGGTGAGTGTAGCAACTGGGTGGGCATGGCCAGCTTGATGCTACTCCCCAAACCGCTGGCATGTTTCTTCTTTGCATTGAGTAGACTGAGCTGAAACTACACCGTCCCAATCTTTTCTCTTCACATAGGGTAGACTGGACAGTAGGGATGTGGGACAGCCCTTTACATTTTCCAGGATGGCCTCACGGACCGTATCTGACCACATTGCAGATCTGGTCTGCGGGTCTTGAGTTTGACACCCCAGGTATAAACTATTAGTGGAATGGACATCCAGATGAAACGGTGAGTTCCCCTATGCTAGATTATCTCAAAAATAGGCTGGATTTCTGTCAGAAATTCTTTGCCAGGTTTTAAAATGAGCAAGGGGTTGCACTAGATGATCTCTAAGGTCACTGAACCGGGAGGCACTCGCAACAGTCACTCATGCCCTTGTAACCTCAAGACTGGACTACTGCAATGCGCTCTACATGGGGCAGCCCCTGAAGAGCATTCGGAGACTTCAGCTTGTCCAGAATGCAGCTGCGCAAGCGATTGTGGGTGCACCCCGGTACACCCACGTTACACCTATCCTCAGTGAGCTGCACTGGCTGCCCATTGATCTCTGGATACACTTCAAGGTGCTAGTCATCACTTATAAAGCCCTTCATGGTATTGGACCTGGGTACTTGAGAGACCGCCTGCTGCCAATTACCGCCAATAGACCTATTAGATCCCACAGAGTAGGCCTCCTCCGAATTCCATCTACCGGCCAATGTCGCCTGGCTACCACCCGGAGGAGGGCCTTCTCTGTGGCTGCTCCGGCCCTCTGGAATGAGCTCCCCGTGGAGATTCGGACCCTCACCACCCTTCAGGCCTTCCGCAAATCCCTTAAAACCTGGCTGTTCCGACAGGCCTGGGGCTGACGAGTTCCCATCCCCGCTCGAACTGTGTGGCTGTTGATTGTTTTTAAATTCTTTCTGTAGTTGTTTGTTGTGTTGTTTCTTTTCCCTTGTCTGTATTTCCCTCCCTTCGATTTGTGAGCCACCCTGAGTCCCTCCGGGAATAGGGCGGCATATAAATGCAATAAATTTAATTCAATTCAATTCACTCCCACCTTGTGAGTCTAAGCTGCTGACTCACTATGCCACACTGCTCTTCAAAGCATGTAGAATGATTTAGGGTCACAAAGGCAGGAGGATTCTGCATGTTGGTGGGATGGTGGAAGATTTCGGAATCATGTGGTTTGAAATGTGGGGGCTCAGTTAAGGTAAGGCAACCATTCCAGTTACTCCTGTTTCATTTGAGTTGACCCTGATAGAATTAAGCCTGGAGGAACTGTAACAATAAATCCTTTTGTTGGTATGTTATTTATTCATATAAATGAATAAAAAGCCTTGGGAATATGAAATTTCCAGATTATCGAAGAGATACATTCTCCATTAGAACAGCAACTGCAGCTCCTTTTGTCTTCGAACAAAACAGAGCTGAGTTTGAAGCTACCTTTTACAAAAGGAAAGGAAGGGAAAGAAACTGTTAAAAAGATTTTAATTCTGCTGCCTACCATGCTGACACTACAAATTCAAGGTTGTGTTTCAATCCACAGGTTCCTCTGTGCTGAAAATGAATTTTTTTTTAATTCTTCCTGCAAAAAAGAGTGTGCAGAGTCCTTCACTATATCTTGTACCTTTGAAAATTATGAAATGTCCCCATGGGAGATCAGTGCAGGACTACATGAAAGTTTTAAAACTAGTTTCAAAATTAACCTACCATCTTGCTTTTTGAAAGGAAACAAATAAATACGTTTAAAGTGTGAGTTTATAACTTTGGACTTACAACTAGGATGAAAAAGTTACATGGAGTTGTCTGGTGTCAAAGCTCAGATGAACAGCTGAAAGGCTGCAGTTTGTACAAATGTATAAACTGTAATTCATATCCAAACACATTTTGGAAGAACTGAAGCTTGGCCACATGTTGAGAGTCAAAACCTCAGGTTCCATATATTTAAAGATCCTTTGAGAACCAAGACTACAGTATTATCAATATGTCATGGTTCCTTATAAACATGCCTCAAAACAGGTCAACAATACCAGAACAGTAATTCAAAACCAAGAATACAGAGTAAGGAATCATTCTGATGAACTCCCAGCTGCATTCAAAGTTTTTTTAACATACTAAATCTGCAAAACTTATTCTTGCCTTCTTTATGGTAACATATTATTGTTCCTACTTCCTCCTCAGTAGTCCGCATGTTTACAGAAAGATGTTTTAAGAATTTCTTTATTTATCAAATGTGTTTCTATATACAAAACTCATTTGAAATGCATATAGATTAGTCAAGCTGAAGCAAATAATGTTCATCAATTGTATTATTCTGCATATTCAAAAGAAGCATCATTTTTTGTGGTCTCAAGTTTAGATCATTGAAGTAACATGACAGGTCTCAAGAACAACAATCTAATTAATAGAGGTCTCAAGAATATTGTTCTTGAGACATATCTATATATCTATATATCTATATATCTATATATATCTATATATCTATATATCTATATATCTATATCTATCTATCTATCTATCTATCTATCTATCTATCTATCTATCTATCTATCTATATCTATATCTATATCTATATCTATATCTATCTATATCTATCTATCTATCTATCTATCTATCTATCTATCTATCTATCTATCTATATATATATATATATATATATATATATATATAAATAGATCTTGAAATAGATCTATACTAGTCTCCCTTTATTTATTTATCAGCACAAATATAACACAAAATGTGTAACAAAGGCAACAGTAAAAATATTGGGTTTCTGTCATGATGGATTCTTGTGACGAGCCGATTGACAGATAATGGAAGCTGTTAGTTTCCTCCCATAATTGGGGCTTACCAGGGGTTGTGACACTAAATATATACCTTCTTCCCTGGCTTCATCTGATAAGGAGGAGAACTTGTGGCTTAATCCCCTATATTGCATCTTAGGCTAAGACGTTTGCCTAAGATGCAATATAGCACAGGTTTGAATCCCAGTAAGGGTATGGCTAGCTGATGAGAGCTAATCAGCTTGAAATAGATCTATACTAGTCTCCCTTTATTTATTTATCAGCACAAATATAACACAAAATGTGTAACAAAGGCAACAGTAAAAATATTGGGTTTCTGTCGTGATGGACTCTTGTGACGAGCCAATTGACAGATAATGGAAGCTTTAGTTTCCATTAACTATAACCATAATTGGGGCTTACCAGGGGTTGTGAGACAGACAGACAGACAGACAGACAGACAGACAGACAGACAGACAGACACACACACACACACACACACACACACACACACACACACACACATATATATATATATATATATATATATATATATATATATATATATATATATATATACACACACACACACACACACACATACTTGTATCATAAGAATTGGGGTTAGGTGTTTTTCATTTTTATTCATTACTGCATGCACTCACAGAGACATTTATTAAATTTATATGCCATGAATCTCACTATTCAAATTGATAAACAGAAGAATAAAGAGTTGGACAGCAAAATTACATTACAATAATGAGAACCAATTTGGTGTAGTGGTTAAGGCACCAGGCTAGAAACCAAGAGACTGTGGATTCTAGTCCCACCTTAAGCAGAAAGCCAAGTGGGCAACCTTCATTCTCTCAGCTCTAGCAAGAAGGCAGCAATGACAAACCTTTTCCAAAATCTTGCTAAAAAAAACTACAGGGACATGTCCAGGCAGTTGCCAGGAGTCAAAAACCGATTAGAAGGCACAAAAAAAGCTTAATAAAAACTAATTGAAAACCATATGTTAAATTCTACTGATGTATTATAACATGCAAAATAACTCAGCCTGGGCATATTATTTATTCTTTCTTATAGCAGATCTAATTCTGTAGTAATTTGTTTGCATACTTTAATAACTACAGCATAAAATGTAGCACCACTATATATGACATTAGTCTTATTGTCAGATAAGAGAAAAGCAAGATAAAACTTATCTTCCTGGCAGATGTTCCAACAAAAAAGATGAGCGATTGACAGCTATCTTGATAAAATATGAGCAATGCAACAAAACATGTTGGGTGGTTTCTGTAGCATTTGAATTACAGGGATGTGTTTTTATAGAAAAAGGAATTTTGGCTAAGCTGCCTCTGAGAACTGCTGTAGGTAAAGCATCATGTCTGGCTCTAAAAAGACTCATTGCTGAGCTGGGGATATAAGAATGATTAAATATTTATTTGGTTTCTATCCTGGGTGTTCTAAATGATGTGAAATTAAACTAAGTTTATTTTGTTGTTCAATATCAAGCAATCCAGCCTTGGTCATTTGGAAGGTTTGTTTATATTTTGAGTACAGCAGATGCTCAAGAAAGCCAAGAGAGACAACGTCTTTGAGTACTAGCAGATACCAGGAGCACTGAAATTGATCTGTCAAAACTCAAGAGATTAATGTTTGGAAAAATGGCAAATTAAATATGACTAGCTACACCTTTGCTTCTGCATTCAATTACGCTCCCTCCAACCACAGTAAACCATTGGTACACATTCAGGTACATGGAAAATTTCTGGTGGGAATCAGCTTTAGACTGTTCTTAGAGAGTGTTGTGGCTGCCAGCTGCCAGCAGAGCTAGAGGCAGACTCGGACAATGAGGAGTTTGGGGAGAACTTGGACCAGTTCTAGAGTCTGGGGAAAGGCTCTGATGAATGCTCTGTATCAGATGCAGAGATAGAGCTAGGGCTGTCTGACATTTCCCCGCCACCAGAGAGGGAGCTGCCTTTGGAGGCTGAGATAAGTGAGGAGGAAGAACAGCTGGGGCCTGTTCCAGATGCATGTATGCACAGATCAGTTAGGAGAGGAGAACAATGGAGGACAAGGAGTTGACTTGGGAAGGAAAGCACATATGGATGGTGAACTGTGCCTCCCTGGCTGGGGAATAAATAGAAGGAAAGGAGAGTGGAAACAACAGTTTGTAGTTCTGTGGCGTTTTGTGCCACAAAGACTGCTTTTCAGAACTTAATTTGCATCCTTTCCTCTCAGAGCTCATAGTCTTGAAATTATCACAAGGAACTGATAAGGTCTGTACTGCAGTTAGCTCCTTGAAGGACTAATGCCTGGGCATTAGTCCTTCAAGGAGCTAACTGCAGTACAGACCTTATCAGACTTTTCAGTGGGTGAATGCAATTAATTCACAAGATAAAGAGCGGGTTTTCATGACAAGGAGTCTTGTTTCTGCTAAGGCTGGGTCAGAACAGGGAGTTTTAATGTTGGAATGGTGTTAACTGAGCATGATAGAGCATTGGGCCATCATCTTTGCATCAAATATCTTCAGATACATTCCCTGAATTCGGTATAATGGAAACTCATTATTGCTGTTGAGTTTATGTCATGCAATCTATATGGGTTTTCCAAGAAGTAGTAGCATGTAAATATACTACATTCCCACTCTTAAGAATTTAAAATCTGTAACATATTCAATTTCCCCTCAATGATCCATTTATGTTTTTAAACTTTTTAGCAAAGATCACTATTTTAGTTTTCTGGTATTTCATTGCCAACTGTTGTTCTTTGTGGAAGTCAATCAAGAAATTATCTAAGGCCAACTAGGGTTTATGAGATAATAACTATGCCATGTGCATATCGAAGAGAGCATGTAGATTGCGCCTAAATTCTGAGATATAAATAATTTCTTTGTTGTTATTGTATTAGACATATAGCTGCATTCTCATTTATTTTAATTTATACAACTGTGGCAGTTTTATTTTATATCTTTAGATCTAAGATTTCTACAGTGGGTGACTCTCCTAACTAACTTTGACTGATCTTGGAAAAGTTAAGAAGGATTGGACCTGGTTAGTACCATGAGATGGATTAAACTGGAAAGTAAAAATAAAAAATAGGGCAAACACACTTTTGTATGTTGTAAAAAAACAAAACAAAAACAGCATGAAGTTCACCCAAAAATTCATCCTGGCCACAATTAGAAGGAGATTTTACTTTTATTTTCGGGATGGACTGCAAATAATTTGGAGTGATAGAATGGTAAAATGCCACTGAAAATCATATCTTCTTGCATTTTACTATGTAGCACACATACCCTTTTATGAAAGAAATAAAGAGCTGTGAAGTTCCATGAAAGCTACACAAATGGTTATAGCAAATATTTGTATTTTTGAACGGCAGTGATGATTTGTTTGTCTATAGTTCCATAAGGCAGTTTGTTCCCTTGGCTGAAACAGTTGAACATGATTACCACTCAGGAAATTCATTCAAAGGGAGGTCCCAGGTTGCAAAAGCGACCCAAATCATAGGGACAATATGACTATGAACAGACCTGTTATGCCTTCAGAATGAAGTACTCCTTGCTAATTTCTCTTCAAGACACCAGCTTAATTGCATTTTAAACAAATGGGCTGCTTTGCTGGCCAACTTTTAAATGAGATAACAGCAATGTTCACTCTCCAGCGGTGATGAGTGCCTTGCAGTAGATTCAAAACTCTGTTCAATAACAGGTTTAATCTCACACCAGCAGATTTACTGCAGAATAAACTGCCACTGAGCTCATAATTAGTGGGGGGGGGGGAATTAAAAAAAATCCAGCCCACTAAATATTATTTCCAAAGCAGCAGGCTCTATTTTAGTGAGGAATTTCCATCGTGTTCTTTGTGTGTTTTATTGATTATATGTATGATATTGGGAATTCATGCTATGATTTAAGATAATGGTCTTTATCGATCACTTAAGCAGTTGTTTAGCTACGCAGTAACAAATTGTGCTCCTATTCATAGAACATGTGAAGCAGACAGCAGGGAGACCCAGTGCTTCAATCGTAATGTTTATTTGTACACACACCCCCCCCCCAAATCATATTCACGGTTGGAAAACAGCAACAGCAAACACTTGTGCTTCAGAAACAATCTTCTCATAATTTCTTTGTTGCAGCTATTAGTAGCCAATTGTCATTCCCCCAAACCCGGCTCAACAGATGTTCCGGAAGATATTCTGTTTAGCATTGAAACAAATATTAATGAACTAATAATAGAGACAATTGAAAAAAAGAAAACAGAATGTTATTTCACAGAGTGAGAGGTTGTGGTTTTTATTTTCCACTTTAACAAGGGGTGGCAATTTTCAAGAAGGCTTCAACGCCCAATACCAAACTGAAGTTTACAGTTAAAAAAACAACAATCTTGTATTGCTTTTTAGTAGTACTGTATGTAGAGTAGTAATAAGTCCCCTAAAATAAATTTTATGAACCAATATCCAGATTTAGATTTTGATGCTACTTGGAAAAGTGCCTTGTAGTCACCAAATATCCTTTCCTCTATTGATAATAGCTTTCTCAATTCATAAATAAAACCTGTCAACCAAAAAGTATCAATTATGGAAAATTAACACCAAATCAAAATATAAAACTAAATACCATATTTTTTTTCTCCCCTTGAATGTACACTCCTATAGGTTTTGCCAAGCATCTTGAGCATACACAAAATAGAAGAATGTAATGTGTGAATTGTTTGATCACAGCAATGCTGTCACATTGGTTTTCTCCTCCGCATGCTAATCTTGGTTTACCACTTCTAGATTTTATTTTCTTTCTTAATACGCATGTTTTAAAATAATATTATGGAAATATTTCCATCTTTTGGTTTGTTATTCCAATGTGCTTCATATACAACCATGGAGGAAATGAGGAGCATATGTTCTAATTTCCATTCACCTGTCCCTGATCAACTGAAGGCTTGTCTTATCAATAGGAAAAAGATCACACGTGACCATTCATTTGGTCTTTCCATAGTTCCAAATTCTTGAAGGTGACTTAATAACGACAGCATTCCTAAGAACAGCAGTGTCTGTTCTTCTTTGTGTGCACTGAATGAAAATGTGAATGAGTGGTAGGTTCTGTTCAAACGGTTGGAATGGCCCCGGCGTCACCCACATGGATGCATGTATTGTATTTGCCTGTGATGCTTCTGCAAGCCTCCGCGAAGCTCCAGCTGCTCGGTGGAGCATCACACATGCGCCGTACGAGCCATGTGCTTGCAAGGAAGCGCCAAAGGCTTAAAGGACAGGTAAGGAGCTCAGGCGGGTGGGCGGGCCCTCCGGAGTACCCACCTGCAACCCACCACTGATGTGAATCATTGCCTTCATATATTCATGGTACTATTACTATCACAAAACCAATCAGCATTAACAATAATGCTCCTTGATCCTATTTTAAGAATTTCTTTATATAAAGGGGTGGTGTCATATTTTCATATGTGGATTGGAAAAAATATTTCCCAGCCAGCACTCAGGAGCTAACAGGGGCTTGGAGAGATAAGTTGTTTTATTGCAGATATAGAAAACTACCTGCAGAAGCTCGCAATCCAGTCCATTATATGTAATAGCCCCAAGGCTTCAAACTTACATCTTTTTCTCCTGGCCTGATGTGCTAAACATATTTCATGCTGTTCATTTCTCATCCTTGGACATGGAATACACCTGCTACAGGTTTTGAAAGTAATCCTGTCTGGTCTTAGGGTCTTTGCTTCCAGCATGTGCCTGGTCAGTCCTCACAGCTGACAATGTAAATTGGTTGTCACAAGATTGCCCTCAGGACCCCACAATAATTCTTTCACTGAAAGAAAGAATTGGCTGTGGAAATTGCAGTTTCAGTGGAAGCCAAAAACTGGACTTGAATTCCTTTATTGGGGCTAAATAGTCCTAGTTAACGTGAAGAATAGTTTCTAATAGCTTAAAGACCTGGTTGCATGTATATAAGCATCTCATGATTAACCCCCTTTCTTTCATTCTTTCATCAAAGCTACTTGTGGTCCTCTTCTCATGCCAGCTAGGTGGTTGCATCTGGCTAAGAGCAGCTTGGAAAATACCTTGTTTAATTGCAGATACAAAAAGCTGCTGCAGAACAGTATATTTTCATACTTTTCATTCCCTAATTTTTTTCTGTTTACCTTATCAAGTTCAATCTACAGAGACAAAATTTTCATTTTCATTTGAACTTTCCTGAGGCTGGAGGCTGGAGATACCTGCTGTGAGAGGGGAGTCAAAGAGATCCATAGGACTACAGTAGTGCACCTAACAGTGCGTGAATCATATATCTATAAACCAAAAATAGCAATTATTCTGGGTTAGTGCGCTTGAGACTATGATTTTATTTTATTTAAAAATGACCAGCTTAGTTCAATGTAATAGTTGTTTTGCACCTGTCTTTTGCAGTACTCTTTTCTAATTTGGTTACTGTCCCCTTTGTAAACAAATTACTAGACTACATAGACACATTACCTATCTTGAATCTCTGATCTGTGCTCTCCAAACAGAAATTTGGTGCCCAATTTGGCCATTCCACTCTCTGGAGATGCCATGCTACCAGCCCCCTCTACCGCAAAGATCCCACAAGAGAAGAGCAGTCTGGACCACTGTGGGATCTGGCAGGGTGAGAGCTGTGAACCATAAATACAAAGCTTTTGCTGTGTCCCAGCATAACAAACATAGTACCCTTGCTGACCTTAATGGGGACACTAAAGTGAGAGGTCAAGGTAGTTGTGATGATGATGACTCAAATAAGCAGGGGATCATGGTCCAAAATGAGAACTTTGGGAAGGTAAAAGTGTGAATCAGGTATCACACATCAGTTCGTACAAGAAGAGCAAGGAAAAAGAGAAATCACATTCTGGTTGGTGATTCAATCGTAAGGGATGTAAATTTAGGAAAGGATATGGGGTTTTTGAAAGAAGTCAGGTGTCTTCCAGATACTACTGCCAGCAGAGACAAGAGGCGTATTCTTAAGATAGTCATGAACACAAGTAAAGACTGTGATGTTGATGCTATTATACATCTTAGCACAAATGACCTGTCCCAAAAAGATGTACTTTCTGTGCAGAATGATTTCCAGAGCTTGGGGTATGAACTTAGTAGTGTAGGTTTAGGCTTATCTCCTCAGAGGTTATACCAGTATATAAGGAAGAAAAGGGGAAGGCCAGTGTGTAGCAGAGTTTAATGTGTCGCTAAAGGAGTGATGTAAAAGAAAAGGCTTTGGTTTTATTAGTTATGATGCCTGCAGCTGGTCCAATGAAAAACTGTACAAAAGAGATGGTTTGCACCCATCCAAGAAAGAGACTGAGTTACTTGGCATTAAATTCACAGATTTTCTAGATAAACATTTAAACTGAACAGTGGGGACAGAGAATTAATTGATACAGAACATTTCTGTCCCCAGCAATCTAAAATTCATAGGGTTATCAATGCATGTAATGTAGATGTTTGTGCGGGTAAGATTATCACTTCTGCTGTCAAGCAAAACCAAGCATTTAATAGTGAGTGCCATGCCATGTGCACAAATCATACAAGTGGCAAGAAAATAGTGGCAGTCAGGCATAACACAGGTTATGTAGACAGTAAATACAGGGTCAATCAAATGGACTCAAATGTCTATACACCAATGCACAGAGTATGAGGAATAAACAGGGTGAATTAGAAATTCAAATCCAATTCAAATTCAAATAAATGAGGGCAGATACGATATTGTTGCCATTACAGAAACTTGGTGGGATGAAACCCACAATTGGAACATACAGCTAGAAGGATTTAAATTATTTAAAGGAAATAGACCAAATAAAAGAGGAGGTGGAGTTGCACTATATATGAAATAACTACATCTCTACAGAAATAGAGGAAAACAATGATGAGAACTATCTTGAATGCATTTGGGTCAATATTAAAGGGGGGCAATGACATTGCCATAGGTCTATACTACAGGCCACCCAACCAAGCAGAGGAAGTAGGTGAACTTTTTGCTAGTCAGCTAACTAAGGTATGTAGGAAGCATACCACAATAGTAATGGGGAGTTTTAACTACCCTGACATCAACTGGGAAACAAACAAGTGGAAGATCCACCAGGTTCCTAACAAACCTAGCAGACAACGTTTTTCCCCCAAAGGTAGAGAAGGGAACAAGGGGATCAGCCATATTGGACTTAATTCTCACTAACAGAGAGGAAATGATAGAAGGTGTTGAAGCTACAGGAACCTTGGGGGCAAGCGATCATGCAATACTGGAATTCAACATTATGCAAATACAAGTAGTAGAACAAAATCAAACTAGAGTATTGGACTTGAACAGAGCTAATTTCAATAAACTTAGAGAGAGCTTGGCAAGGATTCCATGGATGAGAATCCTCAAGGGGAAAACAATTCAAGAAGCTTGGGAAATTTTGAAAAATGAGATTACAAAAACTCAGTCTAGCACATTACCAATGAAGAAGAAAAATAACAACTCCCAAAAGAAACCAGCATGGCTGCATAAAGAACTCTCTGACAAATTGAAAGACAAAAAGGATAAATATAAGAAGTGGAAAGGCAGAATATCAGCAAATAGCCCAAGCCTATAAAGATGAAGTGAGGAAAGCTAAGGCTCACAATGAAGAAAGGCTTGCCACAAAAGTAAAAAATAACAAAAAAGCTTCTTCCAACATGTTAAAAACAAGAAAAAAGTTAAGGAAACAATTTGTCAATTGCTGGGAGAAAATGGCAAGAAGGTGACAAGCAACAGGGAGAAAGCAGAACCTTTTAACTCATTTTTTGCATCTGTTTTTACCCAAAGGGAAAAAACAGTCCAACCTACCCCAGGGTTCTCAAGGAACTGGCAGACGAGATCTCAGAACCAATGAACTACATCTTTCAGAGATCCTGGAGCACTGGGGAACTGCCAGAGGACTGGAAAAGAGCTGATGTGGTTCCCATCTTCAAAAAAGGAAAAAAAAAATAGAACCAGGAAACTATAGACCTATCAGCCTGACCTCAATATCAGGGACCGACCAACCATACTCAACGTGTAGTCCTCAATGGAACTGCATCTACATGGAGGGAGGTATGCAGTGGAATTACCCCAAGGCTCTATTTTAGGCCCAGTAGTCTTCAACATCTTCATCAATGATCTGGATTAGAGGATAAATGGAGAACTCATCAAATTTGCAGATGACACCAAGATGGCATGAATAGCCAACACTCCAGAAGATAGTCTTAAGATACAGAAGGATCTTGACAAACTTGAACATTGGGCACTATCTAACAAAATGAAATTCAATGGTGAAAAGAGTAAGGTTCTACATTTAGGCAAGAAAAACAAAATGCATATGTACATGTTCTGACCCTCCCACCTCCGACCTGCAAATCACCGAGACACAGGCTTGGCTGTTTGCCACTCTTTAATCATGGCTTTATCAACTCCTTTGGCTGAAGGCCCAGATAAGACTCACATGCAAGACTAGTTGGCAGCAACCCAAAATCCAAGAGACACAGATACAAGACAGACAGAGTATTCCAATACTGTTTCAAACGGTTGTGTCTTGCAAATGACCCCTCCCCACTTCTTCACTTATATACTCTCTTGGGAGAGGCCAAGCCACAACCACCTCGGCTTAATTATCGTCTCTGCCTCTGCAGCTGCTGTTTCCATTTCTCCGCCCTTCTTTGTCTTGCGTCAGGAAAACACTGCCTTGAATCCTCCCCACTGCTCCATGCCTTAGGCTCCTCCTGGTGGCCAACCAGTCTCTCTGGTTCTTACTCTGAGTCTGAACCCTGCCCAGGGTCCTCCACATCTTCCCAGACTCATATGGTTCCTTGCTATCCGAGTCCATCAGCAGCGCAACTGGATCCTGCTGGGCCACAACAGGTACAGTATAGGTGGTACCTTGCTCAATATAGTAACTGTGAGAGGGATCTTGGAGTCCTAGTGGACAACCATCTAAATATGAGCCAGTCGTGTGCAGCAGCTGCCAAACAAGCCATCACAGTTCTAGACTGCATAAACAGAGAGATAGAATCAAGATCACATGAAGTGTTAATGCCATGTTATAATGCCTTGGTAAGGCCACACTTGGAATACTGCGTTCAGTTTTGGTCACCACGATATAGAAAAGAAGTGGAGACTGTAGAAAGAGTGCAGAGAAGAGCAACACAAATGCTTAGGGAACTGGAGAATAAAACATATGAATAACGGTTGGAGGAATTGGGTATGTCTAGTTTAATGAAAAGAAGGACTAGGGGAGACATGATAGCAGTGTTGCAATATCTCAGGGGTTGCCACAAAGAAGAGGGAGTCAAACTATTCTCCAAAACACCTGAGGGCAGAACAAGAAGCAATGGGTGTAAACTAATCAAGGAGAGAAGCAACTTAGAACTGAAGAGAAATTTCCTGGCAGTTAGAACAATTAATCAGTGGAACAGCTTGCCTCCAGAAGTTGTGAATGCCCCAAGTCTTTAAGAAGATGTTGGATAGCCATTTGTTTGAAATTGTATGGCGTTCCTGCCTAGGCAGGGGGTTGGACTAGAAGATCTCCAAGGTCCCTTCCAACTCTGCTATTGTATTGTATTGTATTGTAAAATCTTGGACAACATTCATTGTAGTTCTCCAATGACTCCTGATACTAAAAAGTAGTAACTAGCTTATGAAATATTTACTTAAAAGAATTTTGCTCAATAATGATTTTCTTCCCTCTTTCAGTGGTGGATTGCAATTTATTTTACTACCACTTCGCTGGTGCACCTGCACAATTGCACGATGCTTCTGCGCAGAAGCATCCAGGCAGGTGGGCAGAGCCTCCTGCTCCCACCGCTACCAGTTCACCTGATTTGGGGCAAACCAACAGAAACCCACCTCTGTCCTCTTTATATGAAAGCTTCTGTAGATTTATCTATACATATAAATAACATGCTATTATTTCATGTTATAGCTCTAATCTCAGCTCTTGCAGACAAACTCATCCTAAATATTAATATAATTAGAGAAGAAAATGAGATTCATCCAGTTTCAAAGTCGAAGTTGAATTAAACAACTCAGACTGATTCCGACTAAATTAGGTTAACCAAAAACCAGTATATGCTTGAGGTAGAGGGTTACATTCAGGTTTAACCTGACAATTTTAGAGACCACCACTAGGTCAAAATATGTCATAACGTTTTTGAACATCCTTAAATTAAAATACCAATGCCGCTCAAAGAAAACAAAACTCTTCCATGTATCTGGCACTTCATGTGATTTATTTTATATTGTTTGATATGCTTTATTTTTACAAGCCCCTTCATAGATTGTTAGCTTGTAATGGAGCTTATGAATTCCAATATTAGTTACTTATGACAGGCAGATCATAGACAATCTAGGATTAGACTAAATACAATGAACTAAAACCCACTCCAGTATCCTGCTAAGAAAAAGAAAGTGCCATTCTCAACCATGACATTGAAAGACACAAAGCATCTTAGGTCAGAAGGTATATAAGAAGCTACAGGGAAAAATATAGAGCAAGTACAAGTAATATTGTTTATTATATAGCTGAATTAAAGCCAAAAGGAGATCTAGCTGCTTATGTGACCAGAGGTAAAAAAAAATTGAGGCTGTAAATATATATGTACAATATATACGCAGAACGTCATAACCATGAACTAAGGCAGGGTCGAGATGTTCAGGGCTGCAATGTCAAGACAGAACATTGGCATTCTGTGAATCAGTGAACTGAAATGGATTAGAATGGATCATTTCACATCCACCGAGCATCAGATGTTTTATTGTGGACAGAGATCATAGAAAAAAAATGAGTAGCTATCATTTTGAACCAAAAGTGTTAGAGTCAATGCTTGGATATAACACCCTTGATGATAGAATGATTTCAGTTCAAGTCAAAGAAACCAATCACTACAGAAGAAATGGAAGTTGTAAAATTCTGTTTGCACTTTGTCAATGCAATGCCACAAGAAGATATAATGCGAATTAGGAGACTTAAATGCTAAAGCTAAAAGGTAAAGTTTGGTTCAGAATAATAGGAAAATTTGACTTTGAGATATGAAAAAAGTAGGAGACTGAATAATGAAACTCTGCCAAGAATGTTCAATGTTTATTTCAAATATCTTCTCCAGCAACCTAAAATATTCCATATGATTATGGAGTAAGAGTAAATAAAAGATTTAATAGATTAGATTTGATAAACAGACTGCCTGAGGAACTGTGAATTCGGAATTCATGGCATCATTAGAGATGAAGCAAGCAAAAATATTCTGAAATGCAAAAAGCAAAAGAAAATGAAATGGGCACCTGCTGATATATTAAAAATAAGTAGAAAGCAAAGGGCAAAGGAGACAGAAAAAATGCTGAGTGCCAAAAAAGAAAAAGAAGACCCAAGAAGTTATATCTAAATAATCAGGATTTTTTTTAAAAAAGAAAAGAAAGAAAATACTCATATGATAAGTTTTTTTTCAGAATCTTGTAAAAATCAATGAAATTTTCGATGCAAGGATTTGAAGGTGAATTGGCTGCAACATCTACCACTCCATTAATCTTGCATGGTTGATTCTTTTATTTAAGGATATGATAAAAGTCAGGAAGGAAAAAATTACTATAGAAATAAGATATAAAGAAGAGAATTGCATAATTATATTTCAGGATTGTGGGGAAAAGGTCCTATAATTGATTATATATTATGATTACTAAATTAAAGTCAGTATATGTTTTGGAAAGTAAGCATAGATTCAGAAGAGTTAAGATCTCATTGCTAACATCCCATGGATAATAAAAAAGGCAAGGGCATTAAAAACCCATAGATCTTGCTTTTACACACCCACACCTACCCACCCACACCCACCCATTGTATATTATTACTTTCTTTATTTAATTTGTATGTCAGGTCTGGAGAACTGGTAGCAGAAATTTTGAGTAATTTGGAGAACTGGTAAATACCACCTCTGACTGGCCCCTCCCCATCTATTCTCTGCCTCCCGAGTTCCAGCTGATCGGGAGGAAATGGGGAATTTTGCAGTAACCTTCCCCTGGAGTGGGGAGGGAATGGAGATTTTATAGTATCCTTCCCCTGGAGTAGGTTGGGAATCAAGATTTTACAGTATCCTTCCCCTGCCATGCCCACCAAGCCATGCCCACCAAGTCATGTCATGCCCACCAAGCCATGCCCACAGAACCAGTAGTAAAAACATTGGAATCCCACCACTGCGCCATATGTATCATGCCAAATACTGAACTGGGAGAAACAAATTGGAATTAAAATTACTGATTCCTAGAGGGGGAAAATTGAGAGAAACTCTTGTTAAAGATGAAAAAGAGTGTGTAACTTTATTCAGTCTGCTGAACGAGAAATAGAGAAATTCCTAAGATTATATCAACAGGAAAGGCCAACCCAATGCAAATAAGAGGATAAGATTTTATCTTTCTAAGCTCACAAATTTACAGTGAAAGTGACTATAGCCATGAACTGAAGACATGTTTGCTACTTGGCAGAAAAACTATGACTTGCATAGATAGACAGGCATCACAATGCAATAAAGATTATCAACTGTTAACATATGGCTGTGAAAACTGGATCATCAAAAAATGTGAATGTTGAAAAACTGATAACTTCTTAAATTGTGCTGCTGGAGAAAACTGTTGTGGATACCATAGATCTGTGATGGTGAACCTATGGCGCGCATGCCACAAGTGGTACACTGAGCCATATCTGCTGGCATGCAATCCGTCAGCTTGAGCACGCGTGTGCATGCCGGCCAGCTGATTTTTGACCTTCTGGAGGGTTGGGGGAAGCCATTTTTTCCTCCCCTGGATCCGGAGACTTTCCTGGAGCCCGGGGAGGGCGAAAATGGCCTGCCCTGGCCCTCCAGAGGAAATACCAAACTCAGCTTGGAGGCAAGCAGTGTGGCGTGTGGAGGGGGCAGCATGTGGTTTGTGTACATATGCACATGTGGGGGTGCACTTTGCATTATGGGTGCCGGCACTCATGCCTGCTATTGCACATACGCACTTGCATTTTTGGCACTCAACAATAAAAAGGTTAGCCATCACTGCCTTAGATAGATGGAATATTACTTTAGATGAAATAAAATTAGACTGTACAATACTAATGTATCATAATGAAGATAAAGTTGAAAATATTTTGAATCATATTGCAAAGGCAAGAATCATTGGAGAACACATTGGGGCTTGGAACAATTGAAGTTTTTTTTTTTCCTCTTGAAATAATAGAAAAAGAGACTGACATAAAACAAGTGGCCTGATATTATTGATGACATATTTAGCAGAACTGAATAGAGTAGTTACAGTTAGACAGTACTGCTGGCTTCAGCATTTTGGGGTAGGGTACCAGAGTATACATAGGGAATATACCAAGATGATTCCAAATAATAGTAGTTTATTAATACTTATAGCATCAGGGTGTCTTCTGTGATCAACCAGAGTAGCAGCAAGAAGATAATGCCATGGCGCCTGCTCAAAAAGGGGTTGCTTTCATTTGGAAGATCTTATAGCCCATCAATCTCTCTCTCTTTTCTTACTTTCCCAAGTGACTAAATTTAGATTAGATTAGATTAGATTTGTTTTATTTATATGCCGCCCTTTTCCGGGAGGGACTCAGGGCAGCGAACAACTCAAAGGGGGGAAAGGGAACATAGAACACAATACAAGCAGTTAAAATAGCCAAGAATCACACAGCCACACAAGTCGAGAGGGGAGGGGAACTCATCAACCCCAGGCCTGCCAGCACAGCCAGGTTTTGACGGCTTTCCGGAAGGCCTGGAGAGAGGTGAGGGTCCGGATCTCTGCGGGGAGCTCGTTCCAAAGGGCCGGAGCTGCCACAGAGAAGGCCCTCCCCAGGTAGTAGCCAGATGACATTGGCTGGTGGACGGAACCCGGAGGAGGCCGACCCTGTGTGATCTAATGGGTCTTTGGGAGGTAATTGGCAGCAGGCGGTCTCTCAATTTGGACATCAACAAGTGAAGATTGCATATGAGTGAGGATTAGCTATGTCGTTAAGTATTGGGCATCTAGTTAACTCAAAAAAGGAAAACAATTGTCTAACATGGGTTAGGGCAGAGTTTGGAAAAGTAAATAGGAAGAGTTAGCTTGTCTAAGCAGCCTCTTTTCTACATATTAATTAAAAATGTGGGTCAATCACAGGATGTCTGTTGGGGCCCAAAGAGTTGGAAGTGATTAAACAACTGAACAACATTCTCCCCAGAAGGGCAGATTTATTTACAAGTAGAATTTAATTCTGTCCTACTCCTGTAATAGATTAGAGCTATTTATTATTTAAAATCAGAACTGAAATAAGTCTAAGATCTTGTATCTTTTTATAGAGAACTAGCTGGTTATGCTGTCATTATTTTTTGCAGTTTTGATAAGTATTACCCTATAAATAGTTGTGCAATTTTAATTTTAATTTTTTTCTCTGAATGACATTTGTAATTTTATTTGTCAAATATTTAGAAAGTGTTTTTTCATTAAATAAAGATAATTAGGTTTGTAAATATTAATCCTGATCAGTGTGTTACAGTGTTATAGTTTCTTTTTCTGAAAAAGAATTCAAAGGTCATTGCACATATTTCAAATGACACAGTTAGATTTCATGTCATCACATGTATCTCTTGTTCGTGGAAATCTTATTCCTTGTGGTTTTCCAAATAATAATATTAATTAAAAAAAAATATTTGAGATTTTTCTCATGCTGTTCCACAAGAGTTGTGCAGTATGTTTTATCTCAAATCCCAAAGTCAGTTCAGTTCTGATTTAGTTTGAGTAAAATCATAAAAGTGGGCAAATTTGACAGATAATCAATGTCAACTGTAATCAATATACCAGTTTTTGAAATTCAAATAAAAATCCAGGGAAAAATGCCCTCAACTCATAATACCAGTAATGATCTATGAACTGATTTTGCTGCTGTCCCCAACCTCTGTGGCTGGGTGGCTGGGGGACAGAGAAGGGGAAACTGGGCCACATGAGCATCAGGTCAGTGCGCACAGAAGCATAGCACACGCAAGGAAACATATGCAGCTTGACTGCAAGTTGAGCTGAACAGGTAATGCCTGCTGCTTGCGTGAGTTGAACTATGCATGCACATGTGGGCACTGGCCCAGTTGCAAATAGACCACAGCCTGGTAGTGGGCCACAGCCCAGGTGTTGGGATCCCCTGTTCTACAGGTGTAGTTTTTCAGCTTTCAAGTCCAACCAACAGCTCTAAAATTCCCTCTTGTTTTCTTGCCAAGAACACTTATGAAGTGGGATAGTGCTTGGCTTCCAAGATCAGCTGAGGTTGACTGGATGCTGCCACCTGCTGAGGTTAAGACACGGAACTAACTGCCTGCATTTGCTTTAATACTTAACACAGTGTAGACCAAGAATACAAACTGATTCTTTTTAAGATAATCAACCCTCAGCTTTTGAAGCTGTTCTCTTGCTAATAGGAAGAATTGAGCTAAGCTATCCTGACTACCTCCTTTCATTTCCTGCATAAAGCAATCTAGTATTAACACTATTTTGTTAGGTACAGTGTGTAAAATCTGTAGAGGGACCTATTTGCAACAGATTATTCTAGAGTGTGATAATTAGTTGAGAAGGGTAATACACTGGCATAGCATGGATCTTAACATGTAGTGCAAAATATATTAAAGAAAGGTATTTTGATTTTATGTTGGGTTTTGCATAAAATGGGTATTAACCTTTTTCTATAACCTTTTTCCCACTATGTAAACATAATAGATTTGGAGTGTGCTTGAATTTAAGGAAATTAATAAACCCCTTAAACTGTGACGGGATATGTGGATGCTTTGGAAGGATTTCATTGAAAGAAGCAGGACCACACAGTTCTTCCTCCCCTCTCTTCTTTTTTTTTTTAAAAAAAAATTCAGATAAAAGATAATCAGAAAAAAATTCAGCAAAGTGTTATCAGAACAGTCCAGCAGTTTCATCTCCAGGCTCTAGATTTCAGTAATAGCTTTGTGTTTTTTTCACTAACACTTCTCCTTTTTGAATGCTAGCCTGACACAGCCTGATGCAAAAGTACCAAATAGATAGATTTGCCTGCTCCTTATTTGTAGCTTCAGAACAACTTTAAGCAATCTTATTTTAGGAAACAGCCATACGAATTTAATTTCAAAGTGTATCTAGAATTATGTTGCTAATTTCAACAATTATTTCTACATCCTTTTAAAAAGGGCTTCCAGAATTTGGTGGTAAACATTTTCTCTTTCTTAGCTTGTAACCTAGATCAAATGGTGACGTTGGTGACTCTCTTCAATCTTCTTATCTTCCACCTATTTGGGACTGTTAGGGTAGTCCCCAGATCATTAGGTCCTACACTGCTTTCCGTTTTTGTGAGTTTTCCTCCAGGCCTCACTTTTGTGCACTTTGTGGACTTTCCTCCAAACCTGGAGTAGACAAATCTTCAACAAAACTGTTGAATCTGTTTTAATATTGCTAGCCATTCTTTCTCTGGGTTGAGATCCACAGACAATGTTCAGTAAGTAACTCTTAGTCCATTTCAGCCACAGTGCAAAATGACTTAATATGTCCATTTTTTTTTTGTTAAAGCACAGAATCTTCCTTCAGATTAATATTATTTTAAGGATCAAGGCATAAATTTAAGATCTGCAGATTGAATTTAACTACATAAACTGGTGGTAATTTAGTGGTAATAACTGTTCAAAAAGGAATTCTGCAGTTGCAATATATAGTTGGTAATTAACATTGACCCAATGTGGGTATATTGGTGTTCTCCGAACTTGGTTGTTTCCTTAGAGACATTTCATTATCAGTTTAATTGGTATAATCTGTGCATGAGGGAATGGAGTTTGCTGGTTGTAGTGTGTTTTTTTTCATTGATGATGCCTTGAATATTGTGTTGCTTTTTGCCTGATTTCAAAAGCATTTGAAAAAATGTTTTTTTTTTTTCCAAGAAGCAACTGGACTTTCTGGTTTTTCTTTGAAGACATTTCATTTCTCATCCAAGAAGCTTCTTCAGCTCTTTTTACCCAATTGTTTACCTAGTGCTGTATTCTGCATTGCTGATATTAACTGATAGGGAGGTTGTATTGTGAGTATGTTTGTTTGCTTCATTTACATTTTAAAGATATGCTGTGAGTTTTAAATAGGGCTGATTTGTTTGAACAGTGAAAGGGCAAAAAATGACTAGAACAAAAATGTAACTAGGTTTAATTCAAACATGAATGTAATTTACATTAACATAATGAAAGACAGTTAATACCATTAGTTTAGATGTATGTAATCACTTCCTCTTATATTGGATAATTATACTGTCACTATGTAACTTACATTATAATTTAATAATAAAATATTATATCACAACGTTATACAGTTATATTGTAGATTTTTGAAGGGACTTTGGAAATCTTGCCCACAGGATTTTGGATGATGGGTTGCAACTTCTACCCTGCATCTGGTCTACCTTGCAACTTGTTACCTAAGGCATTGATTTTTTTTTTTTTTTAAAAAGCAAGCAAGAGGAGAAACTTCTTAATAGCGTATATAATAATTAGAAAGACGATTCTGTCTGTCTTTCATTAAAACTGTGGTTATCCAGGGAAGATGAATGGTGGGAAATTTGAGACAGACAAAAGAGAAATACTAACAGGATTACTCTCTATGAAAGCACCATGTTCCTTCAGTCTGAAGAACTACAGGCAAAGCCTGCTTGGTATATTGTATCACACACACCAAAGAATTGCAGGGGGTGTTATGTAGGCTCTTCCTCAGTCACATGCCAATTGTGGGATGTTCCTCCCAAAGAAATGAAACAGTTCTTCCCCACCGCACAATTACCCATGAAATGTTTTTGTTATGTAGTCCTCCATGGCAAATTTACAATCTGTTATGTCAACGTGAATTTCTCCCCATTGTCCTGGTGTTATAAGCCATATAATCCAAGATGAAGACATCATGTTGTATAGAAAGTGGGGTGCAAAGATAGAGGCTGTATGTAGATTAACTAGCTCTTCTTATGTCAGCATCAGTTGCTACAAGATTAATGCCATGAGCTGGCTAACACTTGTTCACAGTTGGGTTTTCGCTAGTCTTTTTCTGCAGCTGCTGCCGTGAATGTTGACAGTTGTTTATTTGGCTTTGGCTGGATTGTTTTGGCTCTGCAGGAGTTTTCGGCTGCTCTCTCTGCTTTCCAGCCATTCATCATGTATTTGGTTTATTTCCATGCGTTCTACTCATCCTCAGGCCTTTCTGGAAGAGTCAGAATTGGCTGGCAGTGTGTGAATTAACTAATTAGAAGACAACCAGTATTCCCTGTGGAGAAAACAATGTGCTGGTGGCCATTGACTGTGATGTAGTGCTTTAAGTAGTTGTGACCTATGTTTTCCAACTCAACTAGAATAAAAAAAAAGAATTGGAGAGATCGGGAAGAAAAAGCATTCAGGTACACTAAGGAGGTTAAGAAGTTACAGAAGTCTATCCAAATGGCTCAGGAGAGTCATAAGTGATTTCATCCACAGGTCACCAGATCAACTTCTTTCCCCAATGAACAGGTCTGTAATTAGTCTGAGAAGTATTAGCTGTATTGTAAATATGTGGAGAATCTAAGTTTTACAAGTAGCTAAGCAACTGTTAGGACTCTGCAAGGGCAGTGTCATTGTGGTCTGAGCTGAAAGTATCTGGCTTGCTTGGAGAGAGAATTTCCCCATACAGTTTATTTTTTTCATTTTCATAACATATAACCACATGTATACTATTACATAACCAACATCGTATTATATTATTAAATGTTTACATCAATTTGCCTTACCATCAATTCCCAAAAACAATTATTGGCTCTTCTGCTCTCCATACACCATATTTGTACCTTATCCATCACTTTCTTCTCCCTCTCTCCTCCTCCTCCCTACCTCCTTTCTTCCCTCTGTTGCCGTTCTCTTCTCTACTTCCCCTTCCTCTCTCCTTCTCCTCTCTCTTCTTTCCATTCCTTTCTCTCTTCCTCTTCCCCCTGCCCTCTCTCCTATCCCTCTCTTCTTCCCTTACTTCTCTCCATTACTCCATTTACTTGGTGTATTTCAGCTTCTGAGTGAGCTCCATTTTATGCTGATGGTATTTATAATTCCTTTTCAATATACATATTTAATTTTAACATATATCTTCCTCTTTCTTTTTTAAAAGAGAAAAAAGTACACATATATAGTAATTATATTTTTACATACACACACACACACCCCGGAGCCTATTTTTGGCTGAGATGTAGACCTGGTTACAGTTCCCAGCTATTCTCATCATTATATTTATATAATTATGCATCCTTATATGTGCCAAATTTGTGATTCTGTCTTTATAATCTCAATAATTTCCCAAGTACAATTCATGTTCCCTCTCCATTTTTCCATATCTAGTCTTAGGTTACCCTAATTGTCTTTAAATAGCAATCCTTACTGTTCAATGTTCATTACAATTCCCTTAATTTACTATATAGAATAACGAGCGGTACACATCTCACTTTGTTCAACATTTTAGGAGTTCTATATGTGTCCATGTTTCATATATTTTAACCCATACTTAATTGTCCTTCCATTGTCATAGTCAATCAATTAGCAATTCAGTTTAATTATCATGTATAAAAGTGAATCAGATACTTCTGCTTTGCATTCGCCCCATAAAAGTTTCATATTTGTCCATATTCCATATATTTTAACCTTTATTGAATTATCTTTCCATTATCATATTCAATCAGTTAGCAACTCCATTTTATTATCATGTAAACCACATATCTCAGCTTTATATTTCCCCATATAGCAATTTCTAATTTCCTGATTTTTTCCTAGTAAATCTTTTATCCCAGTTCTCTATTCCTGTCTTCTACCTTTTCTTTGTTTTGACATGTCCACCCTCTTCAATTTTCCCAAGCCACTGTCAAACCCAGTGAAATCTTTTGCTTTTTTCTTTGTTGGGGTGTAACCCCTCTGTTCAGTATTCCCTATACCACTGTCAAACCCAGTTAAGTTTTTTTATCTGCTTTTTATTTTCCACCATTTCTACCCCTTCATTATCCCTCCCCCTTCTTCCTTCAGTTCCTGCTTCTCTGAGTTCAAAATTCTATTTAGACTTGATTTTTATGATTTATTCATATTTTTATACTTTAATGTAGTTCTTCAAATTCCCACCTTTCCAGTTCCAAAGTTACAGTTAGTTTACTGTTCTTATTTCAGAGTTCTGGTACACCTTAAATTTAGCTAGTTCAGCTGATGTGGAGAGGAAGAAAGGTGGGAGCCATCTTGATACTTTGTTCTTCGTTAATGTCCAGTTCCAAAATTACAGTTAGTTATACAGTTCTTATTTCAAAGTTCTGGTCCACCTTAAATTTAGCTAATTCAGCTAATGTGGAGAGGAAGAGAAGTAGGAACTACCTTGATCTTTTTCAGAGAAAAAAACTTCATATTTTCCCAGTTCTTGATTCCTCCGTCCTTGTTACCTTCCACCTCTCATTGCTCAAAATATATTAATTAGAAAACAACTTGCATACAGCCAAATTCCGGTATGTTTCTCTTTGCCTTCTTCTTTTCCAGCTTCTGATTTATGGCACTTGGTTAATTAAAACTTCCTGCTCAGAGTTTCACATTCCATTCACCGCACAGGCAAGATTAGGTTATCCGTGAGAAATTAATGCTTTTTTCTTGATTTTTTTCCCTTATTACATTCCACCTTTCATTAATTGGAGTTGCTTAAGATATGTTAGTTAGAAGAAATTTGAATAGAGCAAATCTCCTCAGTATGTTTTGATTTCCATTTCAACTGCCTAGTCTCTTTTAAAAATACAATCTTTTCAAATCCAAAACCAAATTTAGAGTTTTTATTTGAGTGGGTTTGTCACTTCTCTACTTTCTCCTTTTCTGTTCAAACTGTTTCAAGCAAATGGCTCTTTTTGGGCTACATAAAGCTATCTCTATGTTTAAATTCAGTTGAATTCATAGGGTCAAATGGTCACTTTTTATCCAGTTTTATCTCCTATGCAGCTACTATTTTAAAATTCTTTTTAATAATGTTAATAATGCTGCTCTGGGTGATTTTTGAATGGATATTACATCAATGTAGGGTGGCAATGATTTATTCTCACAAGGAGCCTAAAGTGTTTATCTTCTTGACTATCATACCAATTTTAGGATTCTTCTCTTCCACCATTATTCATAAGAGTAGATACACTTTCTATATTTTTTCTTCAACTTCCAGGGAAAATCATTGCTTTCACATTCTGACCTTTATAGCAAAGGTGGGTTGCTGCCAGTTCATCCGGTTTGGCTGAACCAGTAGTGGTAGTGGTGGGAGGCTCCACCCTCCCACCCGAACAGTTCTGTGCATGCACAGAAGCATTGTGCGCATGTGCGAGTGAGCACATGAGCATGAGCAAACTGGTAGTAAATGGGTTAGCAACCCACCACTGCTTTATAGGTAGATACATATTAAGACATCTCAATCTCTTTTCCAAGTTGCCCATTGTTAGTACATCAAGTGTTAGTCTGTAGCATATTTCTTGACTGCTGCTTCCTTTATGGTTCATAGTTAATCTGAAAAGGCAGAAGGCATCCACTACTTCAATGTCTTAATTGTCAAATAGTTGGTGTACCTGTTGTCATTACCTTCATATTCTTTATACTAAGTAATAATTCAGTTTTTCATTGTGCTCCTTAAATTCATCACTGGGGTTTGGAGATCATTTACACTTTCAATTACCAGAATAGTATGATAAGTGTAAGTCGGGTTAGTGAAATTCTTTCTTCCTCCAGTTTTAAATCCATACCCATTTTCTTTCAATCCAGCTTCCCTCAGTGAATATTTAGCATGTAGGTTGAGTAAATTAACAGAGAGTATACTATTGTCAACTCTTTGAGTTAGCCAGATCAGGAAACAGGCACCCCCCCCACACACACACAAAGAATCCAATTTTATTGCTGTGAGATATAACAACAGAATCTTGAAAGCCTTTTCCTCTGCTACTTTTTATAACCAAAGAGAATCAAAATGGGCTATCTTGAAGTTTTTTCTCGGCTCCTTTTCTTTCCCAGATTAAGTTACTGTTTACTTAAGTATTGTTGCATTTCTCCATCAAAGTTAGCTACACACTTTCTACAACATACTTTATTCAAACCAATTTCTAAAACAAGCAGAGATTTAAAGCAAATTCTCTTTTATTCATCAGGCTAAGTTACCTTTCCAGGTGCCCTGAGTTATAACAAGCAAACCCCCATTTGTCCTTCATCAATGACATACTTGGGCTTTATTCAAAAGATACCTTAATTACGTGGAAGTTTGTAAAAGCCAAATATACGACGTTCAAAGGAATCACATTATAGCCAGGCCTACAATAACTATTATAGTTCAGCTTATGTCAGTGTTTATGCTGCAAATCCCTTATTTCAAGGATTTATAGCTCTGCTGTAAAAATTCCTCAGGGATGAAATTTGGCAGATGAGGGCTAAGCTAGAATTGGCCTTTCCTTCTTTCTCATTTTCCTTCTTTCCCATTTTCCTTTTAACAATATAAATGTGAAAAGGAATGGGATAATTTGTTTTCCTATTATTAATTATTGAATATCTCTGTATTTCCCACTGCCACAATAATACATTAGAAGGGTGGAAGATGCTGTGAATGAAAGAATAAGGATTTTCAGTCCAATTTCTTTTTGTTTGTTTTGTACCTTTGAGTCAGTTTTGACTCCTGGCAACTGTCTAGACTGAGGTTTCTTGGCAAGATTTTGGAAGTGGTCTGCCATTGCCTGCTTCCTAGGGCTGAGAACAAGTAACTGGTTTAAGGTCACCCTGTTGTTTTTGTGCCTAAGGCAGGATCAATTTTAGTCCTTACTTAGGCACAAACTCAACCTTGAACTAACTACTACCTCGTGCCATTAGTATTGGCTTTGTGTACCTTTGGTTTCCAAGCTTGGTTTGTCTTGCAGGGTAGATCTTGCAAGTTGGAATGTACTTCTCTCTTCCTTCCCTTTGCCTTCCTGAGACTTAGGAAAGGTTATGTCTGCGATGCTTTCTCAATTTACATTTCTGCTCCAGGCTCAGATTTCTTTTATCTGATCGTTACCTTGGTTATGGCTCTTCTTCCTATTCCTCAGAGTTATTCCTGCTACACATTACACTTACACTAGTTGAAATGGAGTGTCTTTCAAATCACAGAATTAAACTAGCTTTAGTGGCAGGCTCAATTTTATGAAAGCACTGCTGATAAATGCTGGGTTCATTAATAGGTACGTAGCAATAGCAATAGCAGTTAGACTTATATACCACTTCATAGGGCTTTCAGCCCTCTCTAAGCGGTTTACAGAGTCAGCATATTGCCCCCAACAACAATCCGGGTCCTCATTTTACCCACCTCGGAAGGATGGAAGGCTGAGTCAACCCTGAGCCGGTGAGATTTGAACAGCCGAACTGCAGAACTGCAGTCAGCTGAAGTAGCCTGCAGTGCTACATTTAACCACTGCACCACCTCAGCAGCCATGTAGTATCTCCTACATGGGCCCCTATCCCTCCATGTTAATCAATCTGAATTCTTCATATAGCATCAGAGGAGAACCGGGCAATGAGATGCCCATATTTATTTCATGATTCTGTTGCCCTGTCCAAGTGCCACCTTCTGAAATCATACAGTTTTTTATACATGAACATCTAATAATTGATTGAAAGTGTGGTAGATACTAGTCTTTCTCAACTTTGGAACTTTAAGATGTATGGATTTCCTATCCAAGAATTTCCAAGCATGTTGACTGGGGAATTGTGGGAATTGTAGAAGCTGAAGTCCACACATTTTAAAGTTGCCAAGGTTGACCATCACTAGTATATAAGACTTTTGATCATTAGTGACTGCAAGTGCTATGTGTAATTTTGTTAGCAAACAAAAAAATATATGAAACTACTGAGAGAGACTGTCCAGTAGTACTGTATGTGGATAACATCCAAGCACAGTTGTGATTTTTTGACAGGTGACAGACTGATGTTTAACCAATGTTGGTGGAAGTTGTACTGCTTAGAACCTGAGATCCACAATTTATTTTAGTGTTCTTTTATAAATAAAATACTGTTTGTGCAACAAGTTTCAACATGGGACATTTGTTTACTAGTTGTTACATGACAGCAAAATTCTTCCTGCATTTTTTAAAATGATAATGTATAGCTATTAAAATGTGGGGGCACCTAAAATGAGTTAAAAAGTAACCTTTCAGATAAGCAAGTTAGTTCATAAGTATGGATGTGATCAATATTTATTTCCCCCTCATGTTCAGTAACTAAATCCATTGATAACGATGGGACTTTAAAGACATTTCTGAACTACTATCACTGTCTTCCCAGGGAGTACTTACACATCTATTTATATATTTAGGTTTTTTATGTCTTCTTTGGGGACATTTAACAAGTATTGCATCTCTATCTAAAAGGCCATAGCATATAAAATTATGAAGTAATTCATGTGCCATGAGTACAGTGTCTGTGTGTGTGTGTGTGTGTGTGTGTGTGTGTGTACTTATATTGAAAGAAAGGATGATAATATCTAGTTTGTAACTTTTTAAAAGGTTATCAAGTCTTTTTTTAAATGTACAAGCTATGTTAATATATAATTGAAATTTATTTAAAACAGATGTTGGCTAATGAAGATTGTTCAAGCTTCTTACATTGGTACTTTTGTGGTTAGTTTTCTTCTTTTTCATAGAAGACATTTGCAACTTCTCAAAGCATTACAATGAAATGTCCTTTGAGAAAGAGAGAGACAGAGAGACAAAGGGAGAGAGGAAGAAAGAAGAAAGAAAGAAGAAAAAGAAAGAAAGAAAGAAAGAAAGAAAGAAAGAAAGGAGGAAAGAAGAAAGAAAATAATAAGATATAAAGAAGTGGCTTCCAATTTTCTTTACAGCAGTTATAAATACAATTATACATTTATCTCTCTATCTAAAGTTGCATCATGACTTTATTCTTTCTATAATCTATGCTATTTTATAATCAAAAAATAAGCTCATTTTTTTCTTATTTATAAAATTTAAAAAGTCCCTAAGGGATTTCCAGTCAGCGGTGAATATAAATGTCTGGCCATTTCAGTGACGTCTATCTCATTCACCAACCTTTTTCTTTTGCCCCTTGTAACACCCTGCATTGAACTCATGCTCTGCCACTGTTTAATTGGTGCATCAGTTGTCAAAACAGGTATTGTCTGAAAATTCTAGGCATTTCCTAGACATCTCTTTTCCAAGTTCTACCTAGGTCCAACCCTGCTTGATTTCAGAACCCAGCCAGTTTAGGGCTGCCATCTGATGAGATACTGAAACACAATTGACTGAATAGCAGTGCTTCCTTTTCAAAGTAAGGGGTCTTGTTCTGAGACTACTGTTAAAAGCAAAATATTTGCTTACTGAGATTGTGGGAAAGAATAGAATGTTTCTCTTGCACAATTTTCCTCTAAGTAGGGTTCTCCAATCAAATGGAGTCCCAGCTCCCAAATTTATAATAAATAACATCGTTTTTACAGATTCTCTCAGGAATCTGTACTACTGCCTAAGAGGTGTGGACAAGCAAGAGATTATGACACATGTTCTCAGCATAGGAAGACAAGACCAATCCTGCCTGCATAGAAATGCTTTTTCTGAATAGCCAAACCTTTGATTAAGGGAGATAATTAAATTCCATCATAGTTTATAATTTGAGGATAGCCTTTATGATGAATCAATTTAATACTTTACCCTCAGTTGTCCTTGAAGGACAATAGTTGAAAGCGCCATATACCCTTCCATTATGTCTGTATGATATAGGTGATGTTAAATGTGTTACTCTACTGCGAGTTCTATAAAGACATTGCAGTCCATTTTAAACCCCCCCCCCCACTATTTTAAGAAAATATATAAACTGTGCCTATTTGTTTTATATGGAATTTCTCTTATCAGATAAGATAGTATTTCTCTGAAGATTGCCAGATTTATGGTGCTAATAAACTTTATAGTGCTAGTTAAGTTAGAAAAAAAGATTATTGCTCCTCTTGCTTCATGAATATGGAAATTTTAAATTTAAGTTTTTTCTTGGCTTATGTATCTTAAATCTAACCACCAGTTTACAGTCATAGATTCATAAATATAAAGTGAATTGGAATTACAGAATTATAATTTCATTATTACATCATAACTATCATTAATAGTTATTTTAGTCTTAGTGAAGATAGGTATTTCATTCTGTTACTTACTGATCTCATCTTCAATGCTACACTGTAACCCTACACTGTCGGTTACCAAAATAAAGTTTAGATTGATTCATTGATTAACTAGCCAAAGGCCATGTTAGCTGAAAACTATGCCTAAATACAGGGGTGGATATATTTTGGCTTCTGGACAGCATGGGGTCCATTGAAGACTTGAGTGTAGAATTCCCATACAAGTTGCTACAAAATTGCAACTATTAATGTTACAGAAATGTCATTATAAAAGTATTTATCTTGTTTTAAAAAATTACATTGAAATGAAATACAATCACCTTTATTTTGTACTAGCCTTATTACCTCTTTGCTTTTGTCTACTTTGAAGACCAGTTGTTCTAATTATAATTCTTTTTGAAGACTGTCCTGCGCAGTGAGAGAATTATTGGCCTTTTCACTATTATTATTTTTAAAGATTCCATTCTTCACTGACTTAACAATGCTTGAAAGCACACAATGACATGAATTTTGCCGGTCATATGATCCTTTTGTTGGTCCCATGCAACTTTATAACCTTATGATTTAGTCACAATATCTGGACCAAAAGGTTGGTCCTAATTTATAGTTCTACTTGCTTTAATCTTTGAACATATTTTTTAATGATTTATATTGGATGTCATTGTAATCTTAAGAGTCTGTTTTAAGGGTGATGCAGGGTTAAAAATGAAACCAGCAAACTCAACATCAAATCCTTCTTCCATAATAGAATAAGAATAAGAATAAGAATAAAAATAAAAATAAGAATAGAATAGAATAGAATATTGATGAAGTGTGATTGGACATACAAGGAATTTGTCTCTAATGCATAAGCTCTCAGTGTACATATAGACAACAAAATAATATAATCATAAGATACCAGTAGGATAAGCTAGTAGAAAAGATAAGAAAGATAATAATAATACCACCATACTACATAAGTAACTATCCTTAGACCTAAGACAGTATTGTGGCAATCAGGTGACATCCCGAGAAGCAGCGTTAGAACTGTTTATGTGAGGGGATCTATAGATATTTTCTCATCCCTCTTTATGATTTGTGCAGTATAAATGTCCTTAGTGGAAAGCAGGCTGGTTACAATTATTTTTTCTGCAGTCCTAATTATCCGTAGAAGCTTGTACCTGTCCTGTTTGGTTGCTGTACCAAACCAGAGATTCCTCTTTAGAACTGTATTAACAGCTCCTGGGTGTTAGATTCTCGGAAAGAACCAGGCGGGAGGCATCTGAAGTAACCGTAAGTATAACACGTTTATTACAGGCAAGAACAAACAACAGAAGTAGACCGGCACCCTTCCTCTGTCTGACAGCTTTTTATATAGAGCTGTCAGACAGGAGAACCAATAGCCGCATGTATGACAGCCCGGCAACTTGCAGGTCGCGCCTGATTGGCTAAGGCGCGCCTGGCTGTTGCCGAGCTGTCATTCGTAAGTCCGAGGACTTACTCGGGACTCAACACTGGGGCAATCTGAACTTTCTGAGTTGACACAGGAAGAACATTCTTTATTGTGTCTTTTTAATGGATAGTTCTACTGTTAGGTATCCATTTCAAATCCTGGAAGATTATAAAACCCCAAAACTGATGATATCATGTTGTCTAATAATGTGGGGGTGGTAGAATAGGAAGTGGTAGAGTAGGGTAGCTTCTCTTAAACTCCATTTTCATCTCTACAGTTTTAAGTGTGTTCAGCTCCAAATTGTTCTGGCTGTACCATAAGGCCACTTATTCAATCTCCTGTCTGTATGCAGACTCATCACCACCTCAAATAAGACCAATGACCATTGTATCATCTGAAAACTCCAGTGTAATAGAAGGATCCTTTGAGATGCAGTCATTGGTATATAGAGAAAAGAGTAATGGAGAGAGCAAACAGCCCTGGGGAGCCCCTGTGCTAAATGAATGGGTGTTCAATGTAATTTTACCTATCTTCATCTGCTGCTTTCTATGTGTCGGAAAGTTTATAATCCACTTTTCAAGTGTGGACAGGCACAGCTAGCTGAATCTGTTTAGAATGAAGAATTTCTGGATGATGATGTTGAAGCTGAAGTCTACAAAAATTACTTTTATAAGACACAAATTATCTCCAGAGTTTCTTCTCACATAATTATCTCCAGACATAGTACTTCATCAAATCAAGGATTTGCAGCCTTAGAACCTATTCATTTTTAAACCATTTTATAAATAGCTTACTAGATAGTAAAGCCAGTTACACTCAAAGCATTTCATAAGATGTACTTGTAATCAACTAGATAAGGAGTGGAGGTGTAACATTCCAGATGGCTGTAACTGTAATTTCCACAATAGCAGAACTATTGCCAATGTTGGCTGAAAGTTGTGGAAATAAAAATCCAAAGTATTTAAAACTCATAACCTTGACTATTTTTGACCTAGGTATTTGAGCTTCAATTTAGGAAGAGCCCCTCCCCTTAACCCAAATAGTTTACTTGTTTTTTTATTTATTTTTCATAATTCTGAACCACCCATCTCCTTCAGAATTGACTATGTTAAAATGCTATACACCAATCCTGATCTGGCAGAAAATATGCTGACATTAATTGAACTGATCCCTTTGCCAGTCATAATTTTGAAACAGTAATGAGGCTGCTGAAAGGCCTTGTCATTTCATATCTACTGAGAGTTATCTTAAGGCAGGGATTGCTTTATTTCTTCAATTTTGTTTCTCCTCCCATACTGATGGTAAAACATTCACTAATCCCTTTCCATGAGGTATGACAGTAGGCGGTTGCTTAAAGTAACAGGTTTACTTTTGGTTACCTGTTACAGGTAACATTTGTCAAGAAGCCCACCTAAATTTCACCGGCAGGAAGAGGAACAGACACCCACCTCGCCCCAATGTTTATGTTGGTACAATCTTTTCTCATATCTGAGACATATCAGATTGGCGAAGTCCATTGTCCTTCTGAAAGAGTGCTTAAATTGTGTCCTAAAATAGCACAACTCACCATTCACAAGCATGGATGGGGTTGAAAGATAAAATATTGGTGATGAATACACTCCCTTGGCAAGGAGTGTTCTAACCTTATACCCAGAACTAACTAATGGCTAGTTATGGAGAATATACAATTGTGATTACTTTGGTGATCATCATGTCTTGTCAAATCTGGAATTATATCAGTAGAAAGTCTCCTTCCTCATATAAAGAGTATGGCAGTTCAAAATCATATCTGGGCAGGAATAGTCTATAAGGCACCTTATAGTGACAAATCTAATAACATAAGTCTAGTAAAACCTGTTTTTCTTGATAGCTTATGACTAGTGTTTTCTTAAGAGCTGTTCTTAAAAAAAAGAACCTTATGAACCTTAAAGAGCAGAAGGAATGCTCTTTCAAAATAATGTTAGATCAATTTTTAAAGAGTCTGTATAAGATCTGATAAGCACTTCAGAAAGTGTTGGGTTGGTATACAGCGATGCTAGCGGATGTGTGGTTTGTTTTGTAGACCATGCCAAATTAACCATGGAGGACACTTTCCAGCAACTGGAGTGGTGGGGTTGTATCTGTAGTAATTTAGGTGGCATATTTCAACCCCTGACTGCATCCACAATTATAGTACAGATGAGTTATGACAGATTGTATCCACAGCAAAAATGATACCAGAAAAAAAAAGATAAAACTTAACTAAAACTAAAATAAGTAACAGGGACATAGGATTACCTGTGCTATAGGTTGGGGATGAGATGAAGGCAATGTAATGAGAACATAGCATAAAATATTGGGTTTTTGGCCATATTTGAGCTGCAGCTAGAAGCCGTGAGCCTACACATATGTAGAATTGCTTAAATTCCACATATACATGGAACTTTTCAATTATTTGCTAATCTATTTAAATAAGATTTTATATCCAAAGGTGTCTTTGGATATTGCCCTCTTTCAGCATCAACCCTCTCCCATTTTATACCATTAGATAAGTAATTAATCAAATGGATCCTTATATTGAAGGTAGCATTAACATAAAGCCATAGAAGGGAGTAATTAAAAATATTGGAAGGCAAACTCTGTAGTGGACTCCTGTTAATTACTGGGGTTATGAAATGTCATTGGTGAACATCATGATTGCTCTGTTTCTTCATCTGTGATGGGAATTTTTTTTAAAAAAAATAAACAGTGAATTTACCTTTGAAGTAACCCAAAAGTTTAGAACTAATTATTTTCAGAGACATACATTACATATTAAAATGTAATGTAAAGAGCCGAGGTGGCACAGTGGTTAGGGTGCAGTACTGCAGGCCACTTCAGCTGACTGTTATCTGCAGTTCAACGGTTCAAATCTCACCGGCTCAAGGTTGACCCAGCCTTCCATCCTTCTGAGGTGGGTGAAATGAGGATCCAGACTGTGGGGGTGATATGCTGACTCTGTAAACCGCTTAGAGAGGGCTGAAAGCCCTTTGAAGCAGTATATAAGTCTAACTGCTATTGCTAATGTGCAGGGGAATCAAAGACATGTTGGTTCTTGGATGTCATATAAGATAACTTACTTGAGACCCAAGATGGGCATGCTGAGTGTACACTCAGTAACAATTCTCAGAATCACATACCTGAATGCATTTGCACAAGCTCTCTTCTGTCAGCTGGTTTCAATTAAGGAAATTAAGGCTCACGTCAATGTAATTAGACCTAATGAGATACACATGACAACTACTAGGGGCCTCCTTGTAACCAGATTATATGGACTCTTTTAGAGGTACTTTAATCAATTAGTTTGACCTTTTCTGCTTTCTACAAAAAAGAAAGGAGTTCAAAGTCAAGCTACCTAGTTACCTGATCAGAGTGTGAGAAAAGACATTTGCTGTTGGATTAACCACCATGGATGCAAAGGATTTTTGTGGAAAGAAACACATTCTTGACGGGTTGGAAATATTTGCCTATTTCACTCATCAAAGCACTGTATACAATGGAGATAGTTGCCATTCTACTATATTATTCTTGTACTATAAAGTTCATAGACGTTATATTTCTTGAAAAAAATGAGTACTATGGTGCTAGATTAATTTATGGTATTAGAACTCTCTAGAATGTAGATATACTTGCTTGTTTTATCTGCAATATCCTTCTCATTCATTTTCTTTCCCATTAATGTTTCTATACCTCTAAAATAGGACAGATTTTTTTTCTAAATTTCCTTCAGGGAAATCTGTTTGGGGTTTAATTTATATGGAATTAAACCAAGGAATGGATTAGTCCAGAAACAGAAGTGTACATGTACATACCATGTACACTTTGAAACATTTTTGCTCTTTTGCCAACTTCTCATTCTCTAACTCATGTTCTGGTTGTCTTTTCCAACTGAGTAGGTTTGAAAGAGGCAGGTTCCTTTAATGATTATTTTCAGTTAAATTTGTCTAAGATCATATACAGTCCCGGGAGCGAATGATTTGATTACTGCAAAACAAAAATAATAAAATCATCATACAGCTTAAATATCATTAAAAAGTAATCATACAGCATTAAAAAGTAAAAAAAATAAAAATAATAATGGGCAAACATATTGAGAAAAATAATTCTAACATTTTATAGAAATATTTTCCTGATCTCTTATGTTGCCACATTAAAATTTTTACAACTTTATATGTTGTGACATGTTGTGTATACTTGTTGAACATTAAGAGAGATGTATAAAAATGCAAGGACAAACTGGGAAATCTGTTGGCAATGATGTAATATATTTGTTTAACAAATGGCTGCAATATTGACACGCTCAGTTAGACCCTATCTTAGAACATGCTCAATTGTTTCTACCTCTCCAACCTGATAAGAGACAATATTTCTAAATAAGGTTTAAAAAAAAAAACTCTTCCATCGCACCACAGAGGGAAAAGCACCATATCTTATCAGGATGAGAGATCTTCTATGCATTTGGATAAATCAATTTAGTGAGATATCAGGTAGATTTTAGGAGCTGTGCCTAACTCAGTTTGACACTCTATATATCTACAATTCATGTCAGTGTCACAATAAACAATGTTGCTTTAACATAGTTCCTTTTAATACCACTTGAATGGGAAGATTATGTCTGTAGTTCAAGAGAGCTCATTCAAGAGGGCTTATTCGACAGTCTCCAATGAAAAGTCCCTTAGGTGCTTATAACATGAAGTTCCTCATAACATGACAAAATACCTCACCAAATGCCATTTCACTATCTACATAAATTGATTACTTCTCTTTTTAATAGTGCTTTCTGCACACATCTAGCAATGCATAGAAGGCATGAATAAATGTCATGCTCAGTTTTTTTTCAACTAACAAGTGTGACCGAGGTGTATACAGTTCATTGATGCTTGCAGTGCATGCTTAATAAAGATGTGTTGAACTTCCAGTCAACCTTCTTCCGAGAATCTATTCAGTATTCTAGTATATGAAGTCCAAAAAAGAGAAACAAAGGTTGCAGCTTTGGTTAAGAACATAAATGGACAACCTGTAGCGACCTGAAGTCTCATATGCCTTGAAGATACCATCAGGAATCCCATTCACTCTTCTTTCCAGGAAGATGATTAGTTTTATCAGTTTCACCAGTGTTGATAGTGCATTTTTCTACTGCTAATATCAGAAACAAACTAGTTAATAGAAATAAAATGAAAGTCTTTCTGTTGGCTTCTTTTATTGGTACTAATAATCTGCAGCTGATAAGAGAAGCATGAATTCTCTCTTTCTAAAGACCTTGAGTGTATGAATAGTTAGGTGTTTGAATATGCATGTACAATTGTGTTGTAAATATGCATTGTAACCACAGTTCCAAGAGTAAAAATGTTCTCCTTCTCTTTACCCATCTCCCACTCCCCACTTTTAAAATAATCTTCATTATCCTGACATGGTTCAGATGTTTTGGGTATTGTGAGGTCAGAATTTTGGGATTCTTAAGCTTGTTAGACTGAAGGAAGGTACCTTAAAACATCAGTTGGGACATTAGAGATTTTTCAGCTTGATTCTGTATTGATTAGTTTTCAAGCAATCAAGCTGTATATTTATGAAGATCTGAATAGACATGCTACAATTAACAAAAGCCAGTGTAGGTTTTTTTTTTTAGTCAAGCCTACAGATGATACAAAGCTGTGTGGTGTGGCTAATACCTCAGAGGAGAGAGAGAAAAAAATTCAAAAGAATCTAGGTAGGCTACTTGAATAGTAGATGAAATGAATATGACAGAATTTGATAGCAAAAAAGGAAAGTTCTGAATTTGAGTAGGAAAAGTGAAAGGCTCAATGCAGGATGAAGGAGACATGTTTTGGTAGTAGTCCTCAACTTGCAGTCAATTGTTTAGTGACCATTTGAAGTTACACCAGCACTGAAAAAAGTGACTTATGATTGGTCCATATACTTAGGACCATCCTTGCATCAGCCTTGTTACATGATCAAAATTTGGATGCTTAATATGCATTTACGATGATTGTAGCATCCTGGAGTCATGTAATTACCATATTTGAGATCTTCCCAGGTATTCTGTTTCAGACTTTACCAATATTTATAATCGATGCTCCATTTAAACCATAGCAAATGGAGATCTCTATGTTCATGTGGTAAGAGAAAAAAACCCCAAACATTAGATATAAAAATTATTGCAAGATGCTAAAGAAAGAGGAGATTTGAAATTGTACTTTGAAATTGTGCTTGAAGAGTGGGTGACTCTCCAGGTTAAGAGGTTATTCAAACTAGAGGGTCATAAATTAAGATTTGGATGACACGGCTATTTGTGGTATGATAAGGTTAAAATAAATGTTGATTCCAACACCCTTTGTTAGACATGCCATCCTAAGGATAGAATAAATATAAAGTAAGACTCTCTGCAAAGATGACTCTTTGGGTATCACCAAGGCGTATCAGGAAGGTGTTTTTTAAGAAAAGAAGTGGTGGCCAGACAGATAGGCAGGCAGCAAGCAGATTCTGTATTGACCATCATGTCACAGAGTTACCCTGTAATTATTTCAGGCTAGCAAACTCTTCTTCTGAAAGTCTTAGTGTGATGAGCAAAGTATTGGATAAAGCCCAGCTATTGGTCTATAAAGTGTGCAGTTGAAGAGATTAGTGAAATTAAGGAAGTGTGTGAACTGACTCAATACCCAGATTAAAGATGCATGCAAAGTTAACTATTCAATTCAAGGATATAGAAAGTATCAGACCAGGCTATTTCTCAATTTATTCCAGTAGTTTTTGTTCTGCCTGGTAGAAGCTGTCTAGTAATTTAGGCAGATGGAGGCAATTTTCATCTTTTAACTGGAATTTAAAGGAGATTGAATGTAATATTTTCTGCTGCAGAAAACATGTTCTACCACTAGGCTACAGCTGTTGTTAACTAAAAAGATGCATAATTAAAAGAGCAAAAAATTAAGGTAAATTTCTGCATAGTATCTGAAGATAAGTTTGCAAGTTATTGTTCAAGAATAATAAGTGTGTATTTTTGTCCTATATTTTTAGAAAATGATGATGTATGAGAACATGTGTATTTCAACAGGAACTGAGTATGAGTTCCTGAGTACATGTCACAATAAAGAGCATTGTCTTCTTTGTAACAAACAATTTAGATAGTATAAATTTCCTTCTTTTTATGAGCCCCGAAGAACAAAGAAGAAGAAAAATACCTCTTTTTATCTTACTGGCAACCTGTGGCCTGCATACAATGACTTACAATCAAACTGATAAGTAGACTACAATGTGTCCAACTTATTGTTTAAGAGAAACAGACTGAATCCAAAATAGTGCAAATTCACATGATAACTATATTTTATTCTCTTTTTGGCAGAAGGATGTATTCATCTTATTTTGTACAATCTATTTGCTTCCATAAATCCATGTATGAATTATGAAAGATTGATCCGGCCATGGACACACTTTTCATTTCACATAAAACTGACTACGAGGGAATGTTTTCATCCATCAAGATGAAAATGAAATACAGGTTTGTGTTTCCACTGGGAAAGAATCAGCCAAAGTTGCACTATATTCACTGTTTAATACTGGGGTGGGGTGGGGTGTCTTCAGGAGGAATACTGTGAAATTCCTATTGAAGTGAATGGTGAGATGCATCCCTCCTCCTTAAAGCACATTAGGTATGTTGGCTTGTTTGTAGATCAATGTTCTTCTCTGTGACTCCTAGAAAAATTATTGCTACTTGCTAAATCACTTTTGTAGTTTGGTTATTATGCTCAACTATTTTTGAAACATGAAAAGTATGGGAATGCATTAAATATATATGGCATTTATATGAATAATGAGAACAGCAAGAGTTCGGCTAAAATCTTTTTATGAGAGCTATAAACCCACAGACTTTAGGATATAAACCTATTTTTCTGATATCCTGAGATAAATTATTTCCATGGCAGCCAAATGTTAAGTTCCTACTCTATCTTTCATAGTATGTAATGTAAAACCTACCTATATTTAGGAATAATTTTGCCTGTTATAAATACTAAATATAGTTATTCCATCAACCTTTACAGAGAGAAATGTGATTTGGGCATGGAAATACCTTTTCTAAGCTCCAATTTATCATTGTGTCATAACTTGTAATTTTGCTGATTGTTCAAGCTCGCGGTCCAACAAAACCATTATTGTTCTTTTAGAACTAAAGCATACAGAACAAATTATTATCATCATCATCATGATCAAAGTGATCATTCTATTGGAAGCAGGAAATAACACAATGAATAGAAAAAATAACAGATTTCCTCATCCTGAACTTATATTTTCTTGAAACAAAAACCAATATTCTGTTTTTATAATAACTGAAATTGAGATAAATAGAAAAAGGAGTTGAATGAAAAATCGAAAGGAGTCTGGGATGTGCATAGCAGATATTAAGTCCTGAATGCAGAAAATAAGTCAAAGCTTTATAACATGAGCAAGCAATGTTACAGAACTATAACAAACGTGTATTGAAAAGCCAAGGGCTATGGGTTTGGCAACAATATAGAGTAGACACATCAGTCATCTCAGCAACTCTGGATTATTTTTTCTTGGTTTTTAAAATTTTTGTAACACTTATGCATATCTAAACTCCTACATTAGAATTTTTATCTGTTTTCCCCATGAAAAGCAGCAGACAGCACAATTAAATTTTAGCAGTTATGATCAGTTGTAGCTTTGGTAATCTTAAAAATGGGTTTGAATCAGGGATAAAATGCTACTGTTTCGGACTGTTTCGCCCAAACTGGTAGTAAAAAGAGCTACTGGTTCGTCCAAACCAATAGTAAAAGAATGCTACTGGTTCAGGTGAACCGGTATTTCCAACGATCAGCTGTGACACATGATTTATATTAGCTAGAAAGCAGGATTTAGCTAATCTAAATCTTGTGGCACAGCAGATTCCCTCCCCTCACTGTTCTACTTACATTTGCAGGCATGGTTGGTAGCAGGCTCTGCCCAAATGCCCAGATGTCATCACGTCCATTTTTGACACTCTGTTCATGCATTCGCTCACATATTTTTGTTGAGCAAAAGTAGTTGATTCAGAGCTCTACGAAATAAGTACAGTTAAGGACTTTCATAGAAGTTTAATTAAGAGTTAAACTCTTCTTTTGTTATGGGCCTATTTTAACCTTTTGCCAAAGACAGACTAATATAATTATATTAACAGTGGTCCCTGAAGTACTCTATAAACTTTGATATAATCTTTTTTTTGCATCATAAGTTAAAGAGTACCTGCCCCACAAATTTTTCAAGAACTTACTTCCATTTCAAAGATTTGGCTATTCTTGGGCTTGTCAAGATTTACTGGACCTTAAAACATCTCCTTTAGTAATGCTTGATTTGTTGTTGAATTGAGATGAATAACTTTTGGATTAAGAAGGTACAAAATAAGGTTCAAAAAGTACTAGAAATCATTTATTTAAAGTGAATTAGAGGGGGCAGATTTTTTTCTAGTGGACAAGTAATGTTCAGTGATGTTTGTAGTTTTGGTAGGAATTTAGGATAAGAGTTATATGAAAAAATTAAGAATATTATTTATTTCTATTATTTAAAAAGAAGTGCCTCCTAACCTATTGATGACATATTATATACAACCATTTTAAAGAATCAAATTTTCTTTATTTATAGATACTGAATATAATTTGGTAGAAAGTCTTGATGAATTGCTCCATTCAGATAAGTTAATTGAGATTTGAAGTTGATTTCCTTTTTTAGAAGAAGGAAAGAAGTCAAATACCATCTGTTTCCTGGTGCACGAGGTCTATGAAAGTACTGAGAAGAGCAATAATTAATATACTCATTTAACATTTGTTTTCTTTAAAGAATTGTTTATAATAACTAAATTTATTTTTATGGCAAAAAGGTTTTTCTATTTGCAATGTCCTAACCCTAAATATACTTTCTCACACACATATACCAATGCACATAAATAAAATTGAGCTAATACAGTTTCAAGTATTTTAACTAGAAGCTATGAGAAATTCTTGGAAGCCACCAACTTATGTCATATCTTTGTTTAGAAATTAATCATGCAAATATTAAATTATATTTGTGCATTACATTGTTGAAATAATTTAAATCTCTTAGATAAAGGTAAAAGTTCCCCTCGCACATATGTGCTAGTCGTTCCTGACTCTAGGGGGTGGTGCTCATCTTAGTTTCGAAGCTGAAGAGCCAGCGCTGTCTGAAGATATCTCTGTGATCATGTGGATGGCATGACTAAATGCTGAAGGAACATGGAACACTGTTACCTTCCCACCAAAGGTGGTTGCTATTTTTTCTACTTGCATTTTTACACGCTTTCGAACTGCTAGGTTGGCAGTAACTGGAACAAGTAATGGGAGCTCACTCTGTTATGCAGCACTAAGGATTCGAACCACCAAACTGTGATTATTTTGATCAACAAGCTCAGCATCTTAGCCACTGAGCCACCACATCCCTAAAGTGCAAAAATCTCCACTATTATTTTTAAAATGGAGAAAAATTACTAAACAGATTATAAATATTAGTTCTGATAAGAATCAAAATATTTCAAGTATTACTAACAAACCAACTAGGCTACCCAATTCATTTCAAATTCTCACAGTCATTATCCATTGTCAGCTCACAGTTCATTATTTACTTGTAAAAACAATGTGAACTCTTAGGTCTTAACACAGTAGCTGCAAAGCCATGTGCTTCTGGCATCAGTCAAACATATTAAGTACAGTCACTGTAAATTACCACCACAATGAATTTGTAGTATGTTGTAATAATAACATCCAAGGTTTTGGGACAGAACTCTGGCATCGTAATTGACACATTATAGCCACCTGTTCAACATAGTGTGAATGTTCATGCTCTTATGTTCATTTTTAACATACAATACTTCAAACCGAAAATTTATCAAAATGAGAATGGTCAAATTCAGAATGTTCAAACCCTAGTCAACTCTAGTCAGAATTGCATATTAAAATATAAGTATATTTATTATTAATAAATGCTTTCATCTGTTTGACTCAAAATTCAGATGTGACTGACAGACTAGGGATAGTAATAGGTGAATTAGCTTATTCCATTTTTCAGAATGATTCATTGAGTTTTGTGTTTTTCCCTTTTCTCCATATATCTTACTCCTCCTTTTATTTTGCAAAATAATCGCCATGCACATTTACAAAAGTCTGCAAAATAATATATTCTACTATACAGTTTAAATAAATATTCCTTTCATTCCTTAGATATCTTTGGTCATATTAAGAAATCCTTGAAATTTAGCACATTGATCAAATTTGACCCAAATGTTATTTTTTCTTTCTTTCTGTGATCTATAGATTTAGTGTCTGTCTTTAACCAAAGAGGCTTCTCTCTCTGGTGATGCCAACCATTAGAATTGGTCAATTAGAACTGAAATTCAGGTCAAATGCCTGAAGCATCCTTAACTGACAGTTCAATTCTATTCAGAAATAAAGTCTATTGTGTTAATAAAGTATTCCCGTGTTATATTTCTATAGAATTGCTGCCTGAAAGGAACAACTGTTAAGCAGTAGTCATAACAAGGATATACAGTGTACTGATAGCACTGTATTTATTCAGAGTAAATCAAATACCTAACTTCCTAAAGCAAAAATGCTAATTATCGCATTAGAATTTCATTGCAATCATATTTTTAATTTTTTTTAAGTTAATGGTCTGATTGCAAAATTACTAAGGTAGGTTCCCCCCCCCCCTGCAAAAGGCAACTAGATTTTTTTTCTTTGAAAACATTTTACTTCTCATCTAAAGAAGCTTCTTTAGTTCTAACTGATTGGATGGGAATGGAAGAATTTATATTCCTTGCATTCATCTGATCATTAGCACTCTGAGAATAGTGGAGGCAATTTCAGGGTTTATCTGTATCCTCAGAATCACTAGAATCAGAGTACAAATGGGTGGGGAATCTTCTTGGAGCTGTTGTAAACAGGAGATAAGTGGTGTCATATCCCTATCCCTCTGTTGACAGATGGCCTCTTAACACAGATGGCCTCTTTGACTCCTCTTTCAAACCAATGGCCCTCTCTGTCTAGAAAATGAACTTTGGACCACTGGTTTGAAAAAGGAATCAAAGAGACTTTTGGAAGCATTTTGCTATTACCTCCTTCCTAGGACTGAGAAAAAAAAAACCAACTGGCTCAAGGTCACCCATGGTTTTGAGCCCAACATGGGACTTGAACTCACAATCTCCTAGTTTTTCGCTTCATGCCAAAACCCTTACACCAAACTGGCTTTTCAGTCTGCATACATATTCACTGGTTGTAGAATGATCCTAACCTATTTCTTCTTCGATTTTCCTTTGTTCTCAAGAGGGTTAAACCAAGCTGTAGTCAAAGTGAAACAACCAATAGGCTTTCAAATTTGTATTGAACTCATTTGCTTCCTCTTTAATTCATTTAAAATACTGGGGTAGTTTTCTTCTTAATCTAAATCATTTTCATTTAGGTTGTGACCTTAAAATGCCCTCAGAATACAACGTGAATGAAGTTTTTTTTGGGGGGGAATCATAATTAATCTTGTTACACATATTATTTGATTTATATTATTTGTCTTTGAAAATATTATACCAACAAACTGATTAATCAGAACATTTACGGGATATTGGGTTTCAAACCCAATTAGAATGAAAAAGAAGAATAGCACATTACAATACAAATGTAACATGTAGTTCTCCTTCAGGAAATATCCTGAAGGTCTGTGGTTTTCGACAAATCCCTGAAAAGCTTTAGGGTTCTTAGGATACCAAGAGTCAATCTGGAGCATTTTTGTGATTTTCTACAGAGATTCTCAATCCAAACACTGAAACACTGAAAGCCATTACTGTGAGTGGCACAGCTTTTTCAAAGGTTCTTTATGTCAATATGAAATCCCAGGTGGATAAAAGTAAGATGCAAATAAAACATCTTATCTCAAATGAGAAGAAAATAATGCAACTTTCCTAACTATCTACACATTTTCACTGTTCTCGAAAAAGAGGGTTTATTTTTTCAAATCAAAAAGACAGATGTATACAAGTTGGTACAGAGAAAAGGTAAATAATTTGATCCCTTGCAAGCATTTTGAACTTCAACTCTTATTCGCCCCATAATTAATCAATGGCAAAACTCTGTAGGAATTTTAGTCCAAAATATCCAGACATGGCTGTTAATCTCTTACTTTCTGTAATTTTCCTGTGCACATAATATCTAAATATTGATAATTCTCTTGAAATGATTAATTTCTATTCAAATTTTTTGTACCAAATGTATTGTAAGGTGGAATACAATCTTCAAACAGTAAAAAGAGACTATCTCATCCAAGCACTCAAAGCTATTAAATACCAAAAGAGGATATTTAGCATGGTCAAAGATAGACATGTCTACTTGGGAAAAATGGTTGGATCTAGAGTCATTTATGCATTAAAATGTGCTAAAATCAATAGATAAAGGTAAAGGTTCCTCTTGAACATATGCGCTAGTCGTTCCTGGCTCTAGGGGGAGGTACTCATCTCCATTTCAAAGCCAAAGAGCCAGCGCAGTCTGAAGACTTCTCCATGGTCATTTGGCCGGCATGACTAAATACAGAAGGCACATGGAACACTGTTACTTTCCCACCAAAGATGGTTCCTATTTTTCTACCTGCATTTTTACATGCTTTTGAACTGTTAAGTTAGCAGAAGCTGGGACATGTAATGGGAGCTCACCCCATTACACGGTGCTAGGCATTCAAATGACCAAACTGCCAACCTTTCTGATTGACAAGCTCAGCGTGTTCACCACTGAGCCACCGTGTCAATAGATAGTCTGACTGAAATCAGTGAAACTGGAATTGGCTATGAGTAGCTCAAATCTGTTGAGATCAACAGGTATACTCTAAGTCTACCTCTAACCTTGTATTTTTTTTAAACAATTTCTATTCTTAGTCTCACCAGTTAAACTGAACCCTGCAATCCATAGAAGGGCTAGAACTGTTTTAATTATTTTTTAGTAGTGATTTTATTAAAAACATCCAATGACAAAAAGTATAAACTAATAAACAATAAAAGAATCAAAAACAAAAAGCATAATGTTCAAAAAGAAAAAAGAAAAGAAAGGAGAAAAAATAAGAATATAGGTAAGAAAAAGAAAAGGACTTCCAGGTAAGAAATGGCAAACTGAAGGCAGCTCTACTAAAAGCAGAGCTGACAAGTGTGGCAGAATGAGGAGCTAGAGAGTAACTCAATCCTTTGCAATGCTACTCTAGACAGGAGAAGACTTTAGAGTGCTTGTAAGTACACCATATGGTTGATCCTCACTTTCTTCAGTTCATCATTTCCCCCTCCTTAAGTCCTAAAGCTACTTTTATTGTGATTAGCTATAATGAGAGAATCTTGTAAGTCTGATTGTGCTGTCTGTCTGAATCCCTTCCAAATATTACCTAGTTTTGGAAATTGGCCCTTCTGCATATTTCTATTACTGTCGCAATTCTGTTAATCTCATCAGATAACATCAGTTATCCACAAGCCTGCAATAATCAAGGTTTGTTATCTTCTACAGTGTTATATAAAAAAAACTTTCATTCATAGCTCTCATGGCTGTTGTTGTGCTAGCTTTATTTACTTGCATGTGAATAGTTTGGAAGAAAATCTCCGATACAGATAGCAAAATTATCAGCCATAATTTTGAAAGGCAAAGTATTAGAGCAATATTAAGATAGAAGAATTTTGAAAATATTTTTATTATTGTGAACTAATATAGAATAACACCATACATTTTGTCCCTTAGTATTAGTACATATACAGTATATCAATGTATTACACTACAGGTAGTCCTTACAACAGTTTTTTAGTGACATGACCATTTTTCACACTTATGGCTATTGTACCATCTCCATGGTCACATGATTAACATTTAGATGCTTGACAACTGACTCATATTTATGATGGTTGCAGTGTCCTGGAGTCATGTGATCCTCTTTTGTGACTTTCTGACCAGCAAAGTCAATGGGGAAATCAGATTCGCTTAACAACCATGTTACTAATTTAGATTCACTTAAAAATCTGGTGAGAAAAGTAGTAAAATGGGGCAGAATTTATCTAGCAAATTAACAACATAAATTTTGGGTTCAATTGTGGTTGTAAATTGAGGACCATCTGTATATGTATACAAGAATAAATGTGGAGCAAAATAGAATCATGGCTTTTTTTCTCATGAAAGATCTTTAATCTCTAATACATAGCAATTTAAAATACATAAATCATGGAGTTTTCCATCAACCAACTTAGTAAAATGCTTTGGTCCAATGGAACGTGTACTGTTTTGGATTGGTGAAGTAAAGTCACTCCACTGAGAAGCAGGATGTCATAGCTTTTTAAAAGCCTGTTTTATTTGAATCTTCATTTTAGCAAGCTGTCCATTTCAACAACACACACACATAGAACCCAGAGTTTCCACGAATAGAAATTTCACTGATGTTTTCCATTTTATCACTCTCCTTAAAACATACACCACAATATTGAGGCAATGTCTGCAGTGATGAAGAAGTACAACTTCAGCTTCACTCTCTAGATCACACAGGCCAATGCAATATTCAGGTTTAATATAATAAATTCCATTGTAAACATTGACAAAGGTATTGATAGTGAACTTGCCACATGTATCTAACAGAATTCATCTGCAGTTGACTGAAAATTTACGGAGTCAATAAATTATCTTCTTTTTATTTCTAATGCCTTGTGGGTAGTCTGTAAATTACCCTTCACTTCACCTCCAAAATATTTCATTGGTAAAAATAGGAATTGTAATGGTGAGGGATATGTAGAATTTTGACTTCCTTGCACGGAGGGAAGAGGAATAAAAATGAGAGGATGTTATGGTTAAAGCTTTTGTTTTAAGCACACATGGTATTTTAGTACCCTCTTAAGGTGTGCCAAGTATTGGTTGTTCTGAACAGTGCCAGAATGGTAAGTAGAAATTAGTATGCACCTGCTTCCAGACCTTTAAAATGTGATCCTATTAGATAAGGTCATATAGCATATTGCTGTTAAAGGCAAAACGGTGGCTTCTTTGCTTACAAATGTTAGGGTGCTTTTTTATTCTTGTTCTTGACAATAACTTTATTTCAGCTGGCCAAATGGTCCTAATGTGAAACATTTCATAGTTTTGTTTAAATGATACTAAAAATAATAATACTAAAAATAATAAGTTACATACCAGCATCTGGTATTATTATTATTATCGTTACTCACACAGTCAGCCAGATATTTAAACTGAATTTGATATTTTTATTCCACCTACCAACTCCTTCCCAAAGTAATAGGCAAATGTTACATATGTAACAATATGAAATCACATGTCAATTGTTTAGCTGATGCTGGTCTTTATTTGCATCAAGTTCCTCCCCAGAAACCTAGGATGTAGTAATGGATCTAGGATGTTGTAATGTATAGATAGTCCTTGATCACAATGGAGTCTGCTCCATTAGAGTCACAAGTGGTGACAATTGTTAAATGAGCAACTTCCTTAAAGTTCCTTAACTTCCCTGATGCCACCATTAAATAAGCATGTGGGTCATTAAGTGGGCATGGGATACCACATGGGTAGGAGAGTCCCTGAGAGGCCTGCTGCCTACCTGAGACCATAGAGGAGACAGACAAGCAGCAAAAAGTTTTGCAAAGCCAAAAAGAAGTCAGCAGGGGGAAATGTTCAGCTAGATTAGGGCCCAGTTTACGTTCCAATGCAAGAGAGGTTCTCCAACAAGCTCCATGCTTGCCCAATGAAGCTGAGCTTGTGGGGTGGCCTCTACCCCAATCATCTGGCCATCAGGAGATCACAAACCTTTCCTGACTCTTTGGGAAAGTCAGCATTCCACGTGCGAAGGCAGAAACTTCAAGACAACCTTCCCTGCAAAAATTCCTTGCTTAACCCACTCCCTCCTCAAGAAACCCACATTTCTTCAATAAAGGGGCAAAAAGCTGGAAGGGACAGACTTAGTTAGTAATCTTTCTTCTGCCCACCTCATTAGGTTCTTAAAGTAAACTATCTGCCTCCGCCCTCGATTCGTCTTTTTTTTTTCTGAATGGGCCTTGGAGTCTTTTTGATATACTATTATAAAATAGTTATAGCAGAGGAGGAAAAAATATAGGCAGGACAGAAAGAAAAGGAGAGAGAGGGGTGGGGGGTAGGGTAGGTATGACAATGTGTATAATGCAATCAGCTCATTTGCATTCTTGTGCCACACTAGTTCTCAGCCAACCTAAAAATGTCAAGTGTAGCCTCCAGCCATCAAAAGGTTTACTGCTCATCAAAAAGTTAAGATGCATCTTAGAAAGCATAACATCAATCCACTATAGCGCTGCCACTCGTACAATATGCACTTATTTAATTGTGTCCATGAATTCTCTTCATGAAGTGATGCTTAGTGGATTTCCTCAATTTCATTATATACACAATTTAAAATGACTTCCATGGATTTTTCAATGTATTTGTTTTTAATATAACATTATATAGATTCAGGAATGCGTCAAAGTTAGGAACTGAGTAGCAGGTGATTGGAAAGTACTATTGCATTGGGAAAGGTTCCCAAACCAGTAAAACAGGTAAATCCATGAATCACTTGCTGGGAATATGACTGCTGAGTTCCTGCTGTTGGATAGACAGAAGGGTGCTCATTGGACTATCTTTGTGAAATAAAAGGGAAAGGCATGGTTTCTTTATTACTCCCAACAGCAGTGATAATCTTATAAGGTGGAAGTAGAAGGGAGGAAAGGAAACAGATACATTTGTCTATTGATCTTTCTACGTAAGTGACCTCAGGTCTTTTTAAAAGAAACTGGTTAACACAAAGCAGAGAAATCAGAGGTGGGTTCCTACCAGTTCGCACCTATTCGGTAGAACCGGTTCGTTAAATCTACTGAACCAGTTAGAAGAGGTTCCACCAGTGGACCCAGAAAGCAGGCCACACCTACAGAAGAGGTTCCAAAAAATTTTGAAATCCACCACTGGTCCTTGGATATGATTATTCTACACTATCATGCTCATATTTATAAAACTCGGTGCCTCTGTGAAAGGTAAGGATGACTATTGCGTTTGTGGTGCAATCAGAACATTGCGTGCATTGAGGTTGTTTTAACGCAAACCAAAGATGCCTTTTAAAAAACAAGTTTACATCATATTCTTATGCATGCCAGTGCTGTGTGTGAGGTAATTTAAGGTGGTTCTGACAAGTGTCATCGGCATCTTTATATCCGGTCACATGGGTGGCAAGCCACTCCCATCCAGTCACATGGGTGGCAAGCCACTCCCATCCAGTCACATGGGTGGCAAGCCACTCCCACAAAGGAGGCCACACCCACAGAGTAGGTTCGAACAATTTTTGAAACCCACCACTGAGAAGAATGCTTAGGAACTATAGAGTCAATTCCCTGGGACATATAATTTCAGCTTTTGCTTGTTTATTTTATTTTCATTTGATGTATTCTCTTCATCTGCCTTTGCTACATCAATCATGCAAACAACTAGAAATTAGTCAACAATAACAAAAGATAATAAATAATGACATGCTGTTCTGGATCACTGACCATCTCATCCAGAATCTGTTCTCACAGTGGGCCAACAACTGCAAAAGGAGACAGACTAGTCTCCCAGCAGAAACATGAAATGCTACATTACAGTGGACATCTTTATCTACTTCTGATTATTTTCTGTAGGAGGCTACAGAATGTACAATATTGTATGTATAATATCAACAATGAGTATGCTAGCCATGCAAGAATAGGAAAGAGTGGCAGTGTGAGAAAAGGATTGCAACTGCAAAGAAAAATGTTCTTCCACAATTAAATATATCAATTAAATATGTGAACAAAAAAAAATAGAATACATATCATTTCATATTATCTTAGTTACCATTTTGTCTCCATCCTCATAAAGTTAAAAGAATCAAGGATCCAGTCAATTCTTTTTATTTCTTTATTTCCCACAATCTTATACATTACTCACAAGCTAAGCAAACGGACCATTTAGCCAATGAGTTAATCATTTCTACTGTCACCTGCAAATTTAATCTTATCAGTGAATCATGTAATTTGGCAAAATAATTTCATAGAAGAGAATGAATGTGAGTTTTTTTTTTCTTTTTAGCTTGACATATAAATTGTTTTACTAATCCTGACTGTGCTTTACCATCTTGAAATGATCCCTCTTGGTGACTAAATAATTCTTCTCTGTGGAACAAGAAATCAGTTTCAATAAATATAACAGAATCATCACCTACCGTGTATGAGATAAGCAAAACTGAAGGTATCTGAGGTATATTATAGCACAAACTTAAAAAGACCAGCTTATCATGTCCTTTGAAAAGTAGTACACTTTTCAGGGTAGGTGTATATCTGGCCTGGTTATCTCTATCAGTGACATTCTAGTTATAATCTTACTTACGACTTACTTACTACTTGCATGAAAGCAAGCCTAATGAATTCATAATTTTTTTTTGAAGAAGTGTTTCTCAGTGTAAACAAGTGTTTTTATTTCTTATTTACTACACTCTGACCCATTCCGCCGCCTCGGCCCCCGCCTCTTCCGACCCCATTGCTGTGTCAGACAGGCCAGGAGTCTCGCATTTATGGTGGACATAAACGCAAGACGCCTGTTGGACACAGTGGTGGGGATGGAGGAGGCGGGGGGCGAGGCAGGGGGCGAGGCGGCAGTCGGCAAAGAAGGGGGAGAGGAAGAGGAGGAAAGGGAGAGGGGAGCAGGACGGGGATCTCAGTGGGGGGGTGAGAGGGCTGCTCCTCTCTTCCCAAACAAACTCTCTCTCAAATTGAGAGAGAGTTTGTTTGAGTGAAGTGAAGAAAGAAACACACACACACACACACACACACACACACACACAAATTACTCACAATAAAAAATTACAAATTAAATTACAATAATTTTGAATTCCCCCCTCCCTCCGTCCGATCCACATACCTTTTCCAGCTGTGGATTTCAACTCTCCTCTTGTCCGTCCGCCATGATGAAAATGTAAAAAATTAAATAAAAAGGCAACATATTTTTGAGGTTTCTTCAAAAATATTCCAGTCAGTGAAGTCAAAGCAAGCCTATAGTTTTAACTTTGCCTTCTCAGTCCAAATCCACACTGATTTAATTATTGTTATTGTGGTTTTAAGTCTTTGTCTGTAAGTAGGTACAAGGTGAATCATGCAATGATCAGAGTGGCCCACAGCTGCTTGTGGTAAGGACCGATAAGCATCTTTTGGTGTTGTGTACCAATGGTCTAAAGCAGTGGTCCCCAACCCCCGGTCCGCGGACTGGTGCCGGGCCGTGGAGTACCTGGCACCGGGCCACGCAGCGGCCGGGGGCCATGATCACTGCAGCGGCCGGGGGCCATGATCGCTGCAGCGGCTGGGGGACATGATCGCTGCAGCGCAAAGGCTCCTGGGCCATGAGCAAAAGCTCCTGGGCCGTGCGCAAAGGCTCCAGGGAAGAGAGCCCCACGCAGGTACGCAATCAATGTGTCGTCGCGAACAATGCCCCCCCACCCCTGCGCGCGCTCAGCGGGCCACGGTAAAATTATCAAAGGCTGACTGGTCCGCGGCGATAAAAAGGTTGGGGACCACTGGTCTAAAGTATTCTTGGGACAATTGACATGCTGAAAATATTTTGGAAACTCTTTCCTTAAGTTACCTTTTCTTTTTTTAAAGTAGTTCGATTCAGAGGGTGCTATTCTGTAGAAGTTTGTAGGTTTGATGCACGATAAACGTGGAGCATTTTGTCAAGATCACTGAGGGAGATAGGTGGTTTACAAATAGGAAATATAAATACATAAAGATTAATCATTCATAGGACATCGAAAGGCAGTAAAAGTCCATCAGACCAGGAAAAATTCTCAGCTTAAAAGCACTTTTGCAGTTACTGTCATTGTTTCTTTAGTTGAGAACTTGATGTTGCATCAGACTAATGTTCTATGGTTTGTTGACTGTGGTATAATGTTAAGCTCATCCTCTTATCAAGTGTCACACAGTTCTATTTTACTTACAGCCCATTCATCATCAATGATGGACAATCTATCATTGTGATTATAACAATGATAATGGACCACATATCAAAACTAACAATGCTTTGCAGCCAATGCCAGTCTAAACAATTGCCTTTCTACTTATCCATGATTTGAACATTTATTTTTTAGTTTGGATTGGACAGCTTAGATTGAAAGCTGCAAAGCAATATTATGTGCAAAACAGAAAGGCACATCTGCCCTCTGCATCTTAATACTCTCTTACATACACTCACAAGTTATTTTTAAAGGATATTTGGAGCATAGACTTATTAAAATGTCACTTCGATCTCCCACAAGGTCATGTTCATTTCATCCCTTGCTACCAGCTTCTTCCTTCAACTTTTCAAATGTTATTTGAATGTGTATGTATGTATGTATGTGTGTGTGTGTGTGTGTGTGTGTGTATATATATGTTGTATTTGTGCTGATAAATAAATAAATAAACAAACAAATATATACATATATATACACGTATATACACATACACACACACACATGCAAACACACACACACAGAGACATATATATACACATACATATACATAAATACACACACACACACACACACACACACACACACACACACTGTATGTATGTATGTATGTATGTATATATATATATTTTCAAATACTACTTAGGACACATTTCCTTTAATAATACTTTGATTTTGAGTATGCATATTCAACTGAATCATAGGTTACAGCGATGACCTATAGTATAGTTACAGTAATTGTATATTAGTATTTTCTAACAAGTGACAGTCAATGCAATTCTATTATGAATTGATCATATTTATGCATAGGTTTTTCTAAGACACGTTGTGTATTAACATGTTTAATTTTGGTATGCATTAATTTTTTTAATGATTATAAAACTTTTTAAAATCTGAATATTTATGTATGTAAGTATGTATGTATGTATGTATGTATGTATGTATGTATGTATTTATTTATTTATTTATTTATTTATTTATTTATTTATTTATTTATTTATTTATTTATTTATTTATTTGATGGCCACCCGTTTTGCCAAAGCGACATGTCATATGAACACCATGAAAATAGCATTGAAAGAAAATTACTGTATATATAAAAACCTATAATGACAGCTGAGGTCAAACCTGGTCTACAATTAAAGAAAAACTCCACATGGACTCTAGCTAACCTCTTGACCTCTAAGGCAGGTGACACAACCAAGATTGTAAAGCTTTTCAAATGTCAGCAGATCAGAACCAATTTAGTCTTAAGGATTATACAGAAAAGTATAATTTTCAATACATATTTATCTTCAGATTTTGTTCCCCATTTTATTCTGGAGAAAAAGGAATTGAATAAATCTGTATAAAAATAGATTAAATTGATTTTAAAAATCTTTTTATTGTTTTGTTTTGTAATGTATAAGGGAAATATAAGAAAAAATAGAAATAATACTGGATCTAGAATGAAAAAGATAAACATCAAAACCTATATATAAAATAGAAATACATTACAGAGGATCTTATTTCTGGGGGAAAAAAATCTAAACTTGACCAGTCATATTGATTAGACTTTCCAGGATCAGTTCAAAAGCAAAAACTGAAGACATTTTATTCCCAGATTTTACAGCTGAGATGTAGTTTCTTTCTAATCATGCTTTATTCTCTTCTTTGCTATATCCCAAGACTAATATCCAAAGTTTCCCACAGTAATTCATTTCATTTGTTAGTATTTAATATTTCATGCACAACTTTAAGCCTTAATTCTTTCAATAGTGTGTATAAACAAGTGAAATGGGAGAACCAAAGAACAAATCAAAAGCATATATGTTACAGAGTTCCTTTAAACTAGCATAAAAGAAAGAAAAAATAATGACAGCAACCTCTTTTGAACATCTGCTGTATTGTCCAAAACGAAATACACCCTATAAATTTTGATGAATTCATCTCAAGACCATAAGACACCTGTCTGACATTCTTTAGAACTCAAAACTACTGATTTGATAAAATAGGAAATTAAACTTTGTTCCAAAGTTATCAATTCTTATTTTAATAATGCTGTTTAATTATTAATATTACTGAGCTGTGAGTTTGGAGTCCATTGAGATCTTTTCCAATATGCCCCAAAATTGAGGAGTTTCAGAGGCTGACAATCTGTCAGATCAAAACTGAGAGATCAGTAATTGTTTTAATTGGATATGTTGCCATTAAGTCTTTTTAGGCAATTCAAATTCTTTTTGTAGCAACTTAGTTGCTTTAATCTTTAATGATCAATTGATCTAAAGTATTGATTCTCTTTCTATCCAGGTGCTTCCTGCCCTCCCTCTAAAGAAAAAAATACTTGCCACATGTAAATTAAAATTCTTTCAGAGAGTCCATTTCTTATGAGAACAAAAATCAAACTTATATCTTCAACCCAAACTTTTCTATTATGATGCTTGTGACCCCCTGCTGGATACCCCAGTTCATCCACAGAAATTACTTTCCAGTATTCTTAAAATTTATCAAATGAAAATTCTCTCAAAATATTTACTCTTTCCCTCAAATGTATAGAAATTATAAGTCATCTGTTTATATCAGTATTCATAACAAGTGTATTTTCTATTCCAAATAATTTTCCCCTCAAACTATGAAATCATTCAAGTAGCCTAACTAAACATTGTGTCAGTACCTGCTTTTAAGTATTATCATACGGGATATTTTCCCCCATAGTTTCTACCCAACACCATCAGAGGTGGGTTCCGGCCGGCACTACTGCCGGTTCATTCGTGTGCATGCTTCGCTGCATGCACAACTGAAAAACAAGATGGAGGCACCAATGGTGCCAACTGGGGAACCAGTTCAGGGGCATGGCAAGCCTGGATCACTGCCGGTTCCAGGCAGCTGGTTCCAAGCTGCCAAACCACTACCAGTTCAGCTGAACCGGTCCAACCAGCAGGAACCCACCACTGAACACCATCACTTCATTGGCAAAATGCTTACAATTGTGAGATGGAGTCAGTTCTCTGCTGCCATATTGGTTAGCCAGAAATCAGCAACATTTTTCCATAGGAAGACAGGAAATTCTATCTAGATGGTTTGATCGGATTCTTCTGAACCAGTTGCTAAATTCTTACTGTGAGGATAGAGAGAGACTCAGCAAGCTCAGGAAGGATGGAGAACTCATTAGCTGTGAGCCACTAGCTGCTTTCTCTATAGTCATGCAATTTAAGTCTTCTTACAGTTTAAGAAGAAGGCTAATCCAGTACTCCACTAAGTAAAATTCAGCACAAGAATCTAGTAGGTTTGCCAAGCTGAAAGACAAGGAATCTATTCTGCCATCAGAATAGTTAACTAAATCAGGTAATAAGTCCCCACCACCATGGTTTTGCAAGTAGTACCATGGTATGATTACTTAGAAAACTTCTCTGACTGAGATTTTGGGGGATGTAGGCTGAAATCTGTGGAGGTCAGGCATGCTATCTAAAACTGATTATTTATTTTATAGTTCCTTATACTAAGTCAAAATACCCACAGTAGTCAAATTGTTGAAAAGTGCCCAATTCCATAATGTTGACATTACTTTATGGAAAGTTCCCTCCTATGTCCTTCAAACGAACAGCCAGATGGTTTCTAAGGCAGAAATCCAACATTAATTTTTTGGCTTATGACTGCTAGTGCTCATTTTGGGAATCTGGGGGAGGAGAAATTCTCAAGAACCTTCCAAATGATGGGAAATAATCTCAACTGATTTTGGTTTCAAAAAACATATTTGAGGGAAAAGAAGCTTTGGGAATTTGTTGAATAAATAGGCTGCTGAACAACCCAAGAAAACCAGATGCAGTCCATCTGCACCACTACTTACACCAGGCAGCCCAGAATTTGTAAAACCAATGACATAAGGGCCACCATATATAGAAGAGTCAAAGCCATCTGGGCTAGGGGACAGGCAGCATCTATATTGAGGGAACCAGTAATGATTCTTCTCTCATCAGACTGAGTGGATTATGTCTGACGGCTGGATTTCCAGTTGCACAATGTAAATTTTTTATGCACTGTGGTTAGTGGCTAAAACCATCATTCTTAAAAATGTTCCCTGTGACTAAAATAAGCTATGAGTTATAATGCATACTTCCCAGAAAGCCTCATAGCCATAACTCTGCAGTATGATGCCCTTCACAATGATGGATATCCACATTTCATTTTCATATTTTAAAGAAGACTTGCTTTCCCTCATTGGCATTACCTGTGCATAACTCTCAATATTTCGAATGCAGATGGTGACTGTTTCTCAAAGTACACCTTCCTCTGTGGTGAATGATAGATGGGAAATAGATATACTGAGCTTTTAAAATGGAAAAAAAGGAGGGGACACCCCCCCCGCCGCCCGAATCACAACTGATACCAGATTTTATCATACCACAACATAATTGTGTGAAGGCTAAGTTTCATAATGACACTTATATTTCACTTTTCCTTCAAAGAGAAACACATAGCACACAGAGCATATAACTACAGGAAATGGTAATGATACAAGGTATACCAAGAGAATCCGCTGCCCACATTTTAATTGTTCACAGCATATTTCCTGAAGAAGAAAAAGTGCATGCTCTCTTCCATATTTCTCAAGCATATGTATAATTGTAGGTTGGAGCGGAGGGGCACCAGAAGCTCTAAATGGTGTTTATCCATATGCTGGGTGGGTACATTTCCCAAGTAAACAAAGTTAGGAGAACGGAGTGTCTGGATGTGATTTGATGTAATTAATTATCTAATTAATTATAATATAATGTACTTGATGACTTTTTATTAATTGCTCCCATGTAATTTTCATTTCTGTTTCATTAAATATTATAAATTGGCAGTTACTTTTGGAACAGAACTTGGCTGATCTCAAAGCATTTTGCCTTCAGGCCTCAAATTATTCACCTTTCAAGCAAATGTATATTTTCTGTAGGTAAAAAAGAAAGGAATGGTCTGAAGATTACCCAGTAATTTTCATAAGTGATCAGATCTTCATTGACCTGATCAACAACTCTATCACTTACACCACACTACTTCTTATTTTAGATTATGTCTGTTAAACTCATCTATCCATGTAATAAATGGAACTTCATAAGTATTTAAATCAGGGACATTATCACATTTTTTTCAATATTGCTGGTTCCACCATGACATGGATAACTTCATTCTAATGTTTTTGGTCCATGGACACTACTGAGATCCTAAATAACTGAGATCCTAAATAACTGGAGTTATTAATAAACTGAATATTAGTAACTGATTAACAGAATTGGAAAGGACCTTGTAGGTCATCTAGTCCAATCCCCCACCCAAGCAGGAGATGCTACACCATTTCTGACAAATGGCAGTCCAATCTCTTCTTGAAAGCTTCCAGTGATGAAGCTCCACAACTTCTCAAGGCAAGCTGTTCCATTGGTTGATTGTTCTCACCGTCAGAAAATTTCTCCTTATTTCCAGTTTAATAAAATGAACTAGCTAAGTTGAACTGACCCAGACAAAACAGAGATGCTCTAGATCAGTACAACTGTTCAATACCAAGATATATTCATTTGCATAAGCATGTATATGCCATCCTAGTTCAAAAGATTCAAGATGATTTAGTCTATGTTGAATGGGTAATAACCCCAACTGAAAAGATAGATGCATAGCTGGGGATGGTTTTAGGTCTGTCCTTGAACATGGAAATTTAATTATCAGGAATGGTTAATTATCAGATTCATTAGCAAAGAATGCAGATGTACTTAGAGACAAGCCTTTGATATACCATGGATGATATACTTACTACTAAAGACTGCAATAGGTCTGCTTTTGAGAAGACTAAAAATTGTTTCAAAATGCAATATTCTGGGATGCACTGAACATATTATATATAGAGCCTATTTTTTATTAGAACAGGACTATACGTGTTCCATATAATGCAAAAAATAAATGCTGGGAATATTCTGAATATTTGCAGAACTTCTAAAGACCCTCATAAATTTAGAAAATTTAGATTGGGTTAAAGCAAGATAGCTGCTAAACAGAAGGTTTCAGGCCAAAATTAATAACTTGTCTTTTGTTTCTTGTATAATTTTTATAATAATCTGTTTCTATTCCTTGCTTCTTTCCTAAGTAAAAAATGAGGATCATATGCAGTGCAGGATGATTGTTACGTAATAAATTTTTTAGATCACATCTGTGCATTATTATTTTATTCGGTTTTTTTTAATCTGGGAGAATAAATCATGTTGACTTTCCAGTTCCTTGAAATCTAGTACATCCTTCTACAATTAAATCCCATAAAATACAGACAAAGTAAACCATTCCCATGAATAGCTACTAAAGCAGTGGAAAGTTTGGAACAAAATTATAGTAATATGCAACACTTCATTTAAGATAGAAATAAATATTTTGTCTAATATAGTACAGATGATAAATTTGTTTAGCTTATGACAATGGAAAAAATGATATCCTGAAAATTGGGATACAAATAAACACAAACCCTCTTCTTGCATTTAGCTAATTTACTTCAGTACCACCTAGTTTGTTTTGAGTCCAATATCTCAGTGAAAGATAATACTTATTTTTCATATATTAGAATTGAATACAGGACCTTCAGCTTTGAAAACTTATGCTCTGACACTAAAGGAGCCTCCTTTTTTTTAAATCCACCTGATTATTCTAAAACGAAGCACAGTAGTCATGAGAACTATGCCTCAGACCTCAGATGACATAATTGCAGTGAAATGTCATTAGGAAACGATTGTCAAATTTATGTGATGCTCTAAAGATGAACTTAACAGAAAGGCCATTTTTCCTACTGCATATCCTATAGATATTTACTTAAGAGTTTGTCACACCGAGGTCAATGGGACTCATTCCTCAGGAACTGAGCATGACATTTCAAGCTAAAATAACCCAGAGTATTTGGACTCTAACTTGGAGAGCAGAAAAAAAAATATTTCTTCCTCCTCCATGACCTCAATGTCTAACCCCCAACATTTCTACTATATGAGATTCTCCAAAAATGACATACTCCAATAATTCAGATCAACAAGTGAATTTTGGCTATTTTAAAATTGTTAGCTGTATCTGTTCTTTTTCTAAAGTATTTATATTGTCATGCTCCACCGATAGCATATAACTGCTGCTATTATACTATCATTATATTTTACAGCCATTTGTCCTTTACAGATTGTGGTTTTGTGACTTGTAATATGATAAAAAGCATATATTGTAATATGCTCTGAACCACCTTGAGAAATTTAGTCTAAAAGTTATACAATATAAATGCATAGTATAAGGTTTTATTAAATCAATTCATGTTTGTTCCTATTTTCTTTCTCCTTGTCCTCTTTGTGTTTTCTTTCCGAATCTGGATCACTTTAAAACTTTTCTTGCTTACTGCTCTATTTCTGTGATACTCATTGCTTTACATTCACAACAATTCTGACTGTAAGTTTTAGCTGTGTTGGAAAATGTACTCTTCTTACACTACTTTTAGTTTTCTGCCTCTTTTATCATACTCTTCCTTCTTGGCATTAATAGAACTAGATTATATCTACCTTCTGGGTATGAATGAAAATATTTTTATTCATTATAGTTTAATTGGTTCTTTTATTATAAACTGAATTTTAAAGTTCACAAATTCTGAAGAAGCACATGTAATTTACTGGAGAATATTTGGGCTTATTTGCAATTCTTCCTCTGTGTCCCTAACATGCACTGCAAAAAAGAGCAACCCACACAATACATCATTAAAACTTCATACATGTGGTAACAATGTGTGTAAGTTTATCAAATATGGATTGTTTACAAACTGTATGTATTTATCATGCTTTTTATAACATTAGCTTTAGGAGGGAGGGAAGGAAGGAAGGAAGGAAGGAAGGAAGGAAGGAAGGCAGGTAGACAGATAATAAAAGCAAAGGACGTTAAAGCAACTGGAAATGGATCTCTCTAGATGATGGCAATCAGTTGTACTGGAGATGGAGATCACATAGAAGAAGTATTCTGCCAAGTAATCTAGAGTCAATATCACCTTTATTTATTTATATGCAGTTTCATCCAAAAAATCTAGGTGTTTTTATATATAATGATCAGAAGTCTGCATATTGTTTGGAAGTAAGCCAGTTTTTGTGTAACATCTTTATCATAGGTCTAGGTTCATTCTCCGAGCTTGTGGGATGGTTTCTGAACATTTCATTACCAGGCTATGTAACATCTTCAGCAGAATTTAGGGGATGTCATTGTCAGTGTTCTTCTGTTTATAAGGGCTTCAACTGTGGGCATGTCAAGTGAGGGTCTTGTGATGGGTCAGCTGTGAGTTGTCAGTGAGTCTTGTGATAAAGAGACTGCATCAAGTCAGAGTCAATGCTTTGGGGGGGGTTGCGTGAGTAGGTTGAGGGTCAGTGCTGTCTCTGGTTGGCTGTGCAGTTGATTTAGATTCTGAAAGATTCATTGGCTAGTGTAGGTCAATTGTTTCCATTGATGGAATTGCTTGTGGAGTGCCAGGCTTCAATGAATTCACAAGCGTGGCGTTTAATAGTGGGGCCGGTTTCCGGGGGGCGTGGCCTGTTGCCGAGGAGGGCTCAACCGAGCTCCTCTCAGAGATCTGGTCTGTATATCTAAATAAGATCATAGATATCACCCCTTTTTGGCTAAGAAAGGGGCAGGGAGTAGCTCTGTATGCTAGGGTCTATTCGTAATCCACAGCCTTTCTCTTTTTTTTTGGCTGTGGACAGAGATTAGATCCAGCGGGAGCGGAGCTTTTATCTCCAGCCAGTTCTTCTCAGCTGCCTTTTTTGGCAGCCCCAGACAGGCGAGCCCCCCCCCCCCCCAGGACAAAGCAAAGTTTTTTCAAGCCAGGATTAATACGGGCGGGTCCCACTCCTGTGAGATTTATGCTTTTATTACTATCTTAAATACCAGCACCATTTGCCTTAGAGACTTCTTTGTCTAAACGGACTTCAAAATGGCGATTTCTCTCCGTTGGTGATTGATAGGGGATGTACTTAGCCGGTTTTACCTTCCTGCAGATCGCTCCTTAACAAAATAAATTCTTTTTCTTTGGAAACAGAGGGGAGCGAAAGCGCTGCTTATTTGCTTATTTATTATGGCACCCAGGTCAAAGAAGCGTCTTGCTACAAATGTGCCTAAAGAATCTAAAGAATTTATACTGGAATCACAGCCTTTGTCTCCTATGCCCTCTACTGGAGAATTTTTAACACAGGAATTTTTCTTTCAAATGTTTAATGATTTTAAACAAGAAATCAAGGAATTTGTATTGGAATTATATGATGATTTAAAGTCTAAAATTGACCAAATGAAGGCGAATACCTTCGCAGCCGTGTCTGCCCTGTCAGATTATTCTGCTGAAATAGAGAATAAATTGGAAAGCTTGGAGAAGGCTAATTTTAATTTGACTACTAATATTCAAATATTACAACAAAAAATTAGAGACACCGAAGAACAGCTCGTGATGATAAATTTTAATAGGAAGGCATTTGCAATAAGAGTTAGAGGACTCCGCGAAAAGGAGCAAGAGAATCTGAAACAGACCTTTGCTGAAGCCTTTAGCCATGCGGTGGGAAGCCCGGGACTTAACTTTGATTGGCAGATTCGGAAAATTTATCGCCAGAACTCGTTGGTAGCGGAACAGCGACAGCTCCCGAGGGACATAATTATATATTTCTCCACAAAAGAATCCAGAAACGCGATCATGCAAAAGCTTCATAATAACAGTCTCCGAGTTGATGACCAGGACCTGATTGTCTTCAAAGAAATCCCTTTCCAGATGTTGAGAGCAAGAAGAGACTATGCCTTTTTAACTAAAGAACTTAGAAATCAACAGATTCGGTACAGATGGGAGGCCCCAGCTGGCATTACGGTCACATTTGAGAATCAAAGATTTTGTCTTAACTCTGTTTCGGAGGCCCGAGATTTCTATTGTAGGACTTTGAAGGCGGGACTTCCTGACTCACTTGGAAAAGAGGAGAGACAAGCGGAAGGAGAAGGCAAGCGGCAGGCCGCGTGGCTGCAAGATGGAGGGGGTAGCCTTTCCTCCCTCGGAGAAGCAGAAAAGCAGAGATCGAGGATTTAGACATTTAAAAATATTTGCCAAAGTTGTGGACCGAATGGGGGTTTGCGACCTCTCTCCGGTAGAAAAAGCGGATTAATTCTTATTAGAAGGGAAAGTTGGGTGAAATTACTTTGAGCTAGATCTTAAACTGATGTCTGCATAAATTTGATAGTGGTAAATATCAGACAAGCAAGGGATGAGGGTAAAATATATGCGGAATGATTTACGTTGTTTAAATCCTATTAGAAGAGAAAGCCGGTTGGGATTATCTTAAGATAGATGTAAAATGAATGCGGAATGAATTATGTTGTTTAAATTTTGTTAGAAGGGACTACCTTAAAACAGAAGGTTAACTGACTTTTGTTGAAAGTATTGTTTGAATATGTGGAATGATCCATGCTATTTAATTCTTATTAGAAGGGAAAGTTGGGTGAAATTACTTTGAGCTAGATCTTAAACTAATGTCTGCATAAATCTGATAGTGGTAAATATCAGACAAGCAAGGGATGAGGGTAAAATGCATGCGGAATGATTTACGTTGTTTAAATCCTATTAGAAGAGAAAGTCGGTTGGGATTATCTTAAGATAGAATGTAAACTGATTTTTGTGTAAAGTAATACTTGATCCACGCTGCTTAAACTTTACTAAGAAGGGAAAGCTTGGTTAGATTATTTTGAATTATTGTTTGAAAATGAGGTTAAGAAAGATTATTTACGCTGTTTAAATTTTATTAGAAGGGAAAGTTTGATTATTCTTCTGTAAAGTAATATTTGAATATGTGGCATGATCCACGTTGCTTAAATTTTATCGGAAGGGATTATTTTTGGTTAGATTGTATATTGATGCCTACACAAATCTGTATAAATGTTTATCTGAATATAAGGTTTAGGAAGAGGAACAGGAGAGTCTACAGAAGGTTGGGGTAAATAACAAAGAAGTAAGAGACGAGAATAAAATATAGATAGAATGACTTATACTATTTAAGCATAGATAAAGATGGGGGGCTGAGCTCAACACAAAGAGTGGTTTTTTTTTTCTTTTCTCTTTTCTTTTCTTTCTTTTTTCTTGTTTTTCTTTCCTTTAATATATTATTTTTATTTTTAATCCATACGTACACAAGATACTTTAGACAGAAGGTAGTGCCAGGTGTGGGCCCTGGGAAGTCAGGAGGATTAGGGATGGGGATTTGTGGGGGGTGGGTGGGTGTTAATATAGTCTCAATAAGAACAAGAATGTACTTATATACGGTTGTTGTTTTTGTTGTTGTTGTTGTTGTTGTTTTCTTTTTTTCTTTTCTCTCTCTTTTCTTTCTTTATATATATATATATATATATATATATATCTTTCTCCTTGGTTTATTTTACTTTTTATCAGATCAAACAACACTCGAATAAAGGCATACACCAAGGAGGGAGGTAGAGGGAAAGAAGAGGGAGGAGTAAGGAAGGAGTAAGGGGAATGCAAGGAGGGCGTGTGGGGAGTAAGGGGAGAAGGAAGGTTTGAGGGGAAAGGGAAGTAGGAGGGGAGTGTTAGAGGGAGAAAGGAAAGTTGGAGGGGGTAGATGGGGTGTATGGAGGATGGAAGTGTTAGGTGGGGTTGTGAATGATGAGTAGTGTTTTCTTTTTATTTTGTTTTATCTCATTTTTTTTCTTTTCTTATAGCAAATACCCTGTATATAAGTGATTGAAAAATGGATGTGAAAATGAATAAAATATATTTTAAAAAAAAAATAGTGGGGCCAATGATTTTTGTATTGCTCCAATCGAACTGGTGCTGGTTGGTGTGATTGTGGGTAGAGATTAAGGATTTGGGATCATGGTATTTGACTGCCAGCCAGTGTTCATGGATTCTGGGTTTTAATTGATGTGATGTTTGTCCCACGTAGGATTGGTTGCAATGGTCACGGTTGATTTTGTAGATTACATTGTTTCTTTCATCCTTCCGTATTTTATCATAGGTTTAATAGTCTCTTTGAATTACTCCAGATAACAATCTGGCAGTTGGTTTCTATACTAACTGAAATGTTCAAATTAAACACAAAGGAAATATAATAGAGAGTATACTGCATAGTCAAGCCTGGAGCTTCCAGCCTATTTTTCATCATTTTAAAACAATGCATAAGAATGGTTTAGCACACATCAAAGGAATGTAATACAATCACATATTTATAAGCATGTAACAATTGCTTTTTTTGGATGTTTGTATAGTGCTTTGCAAATTCTACCTTGGTTCCGGTAGAATTTATAATGCACTATACAAACATGCAAAAAAGCAATTATTACATGCTTATAAATATGTGATTGGTGCAGGCAGTAATGCAAAGTTGAATAATGTGATACTTATTATGAATTGTAAAATTGATCACATTTAATGTGACCCAAAAGTCAGTTAACATGAAGCCATGGCATGCACAATTAAGGCTAGGCTACTGAATATGCAGTTGCAGTTAGGATTTTAGATATTGCTAATCTGTGTGTGTGCAAAATGAAGGAAAGGAAGATTCCATCAGAGCAATATAGCAATGGGCAAAGGAAAGAGTTCACTCTTAAGAAGTTTAAAGCTACCTTTTCAGCTGTAGAAGTCATGAACCAAACAATTATGGATGCTGACCTCATCCTGATTGAAACATGCAAATGGACTGAGATGTGGATTAAGCACACTGCATCTACAAGCATATGTATGAAGAATTAAAGAAAGAGCAGACAGTTATTTTGAGGGGCAATAAAAATATTTTTGTTAGTGTAAGCTTACCTTTAGGAATGATATTTTTAGATATTTTTGTTTTGAATTTGCAGTACCGGTATATTCTTGTTATCCTGTAATATAAAATTTATGTTTAAAAGTTTCCATTGCTTATTTCCACCAATCTGGAATCAATACTTTCCAGAAACCAGCATTATTTTCTCTGGAAATGCCACATTGAATAGTGCAAATTTAAATATGGGATTATTCTAAGAAGACCTATATATGGGTTAAGGGGAAAAATCTCTCATATAATTTAGATGTTATTGATGCCATTATAACACAAAGGTTCAACGTTCAGAATCAAATCAATTTGTGATTCCTCGTGGGTAGGTAGTCCCAGGGATTGATTTAGTCAGTCACACTAAAATAGCTGCACACAAAAGTTTAAATGTTCCTACACAAATTGTATATTTCAATTAGTCCCTAAATGAACAGAATCTGACACAACCTGTACATAATATCAACATGACATCTGCCAAAAGTGTTTGATGCATGCTTACAATTTATGCTCAGTTGTTAATAGATTCAAAATTAAAAATGGCGATTATCACAAGTGCAGACGTTTGGACATCCTTTTCATCAGTTTTTTTTTTATATAACACCTCCTTCTGCAGAAATACCAGCTTCCAAATGTTTTCTATAGTTGGCTAAAAGTCTTTCTATTCTTACTTTGGGATTTTTTTCTCACTTTTTCTTGCAGAACTCTTCCAATTCAAAAATATTCTTAACAATTTCTTGCATGCACTGCATGATGTAGCTCTGCCAATAGATTTTCAATTATATTTAAGTTTGGCAAGTGTGAAAGCTATTCCAAAACCTTTACCTTCTTTTCTCTAAATGCTTCATGGGAATTTTGGAGATATATTTCAGACCATTGTCTGAAATAGTCAACTTTTTTCAATTCTTTCACTGAATGTGAAGTAATAGCGGTAGTGTCTGGAATTTGGTGATATTTTAGCTGAAACTTTTCTCCCTGCACAATTTTGCTTGTGATACCAGCTGCCCACCACTGAAAAGTCTAATTGGGTCACCCCTATACTTGAAACTTGAAATTCTTCTGGTGGATAGGTTTGGCTGAACAATTCAACCTTTGTTTTATCAGTCAAAAACTTTTCAAGCTTATCAAGGTTTTCTATTGAATATCTGAGATAATGACTTGTATAATGAGGTCAAAGAAAAGATTTCCTCTTTATGCAGGTCATTCTGTATAAATTATTCTGTATGGTGGACAACTATTCCAGTATTAACTAGAGTTTTCAGCAGTCTGCCCTTACTGATTGGACCTTTGCAGATCTGATCAGCATTCAGACAGTCCTAGAAGACCAAGTCCTTGGTCTTCCAGATCTTGTCTTGATTTCCACAATCAATGCCATGTGTAATGTGAATGAACTACATCTTTAATTATCAAACTAAGTCTTGCTTAATCAAAGTAGTCTCTTCCTTGTTTTCTTCACAAAGTTGCAGGCACTCTTTACATGGGCCCAGTAACAAGGAGCTTTCTGCCCTTACCCCACTTAGATCATTATTTCCTGGTTTTCTCTCAATTAGCTACACACTTAATAATGTAGCCAATTAATAATGTAGCCAATTCTTGCTAAGATGTCATCTTCCTTTATTGATAGTAATAGCATTTAGGCTTATAGAGCCGAGGTGGCGCAGTGGTTAAATGCAGTGGTTAAATGCAGCACTGCAGGCTACTTCAGCTGACTGAAGTTCTGCAGTTTGGCTGTTCAAATCTCACCGGCTCAGGGTTGACTCAGCCTTCCATCCTTCCGAGGTGGATAAAATGAGGACCCGGATTGTTGTTGGGGGCAATATGCTGACTCTGTAAACCGCTTAGAGAGGGCTGAAAGCCTTATGAAGCGGTATATAAGTCTAACTGCTATTGTTATTGCTATTGCTATTATATACCTCTTCAGAGTGCTTTACAACACTCTCTCAGCGGTTTACAATGTCAGTATATTGTCCCCAACAATCTGGGTCCTCATTTTATCAACCTCAGATAGATGGAAGGCTGACTCAACCTTGAGTCCATCAGGATTGAACTCCAGGTTGTGGGCAGTTAGCCTGCAATACTGTATTCTAAGTACTGCACCACCAGGGATCCTAACGCTAAGCTATTTTCTGACTTATTATCCCAAAAGAAATCTCAGCATCCTGTATATATGTGACAGACTAAACAGCTATACAATTTGTCTAACAAATTTCACCATGGCTGACTTTTTCCACAGTTTGCATCCATTGTAGCCGATTGAAAAAGGAATTCTCTCCTATGTAAATATGCAGAATGAATCAATAAAACTTTCCTATTTTTTCTTATTCTTGTTTGTTACACTGTAAGAGTGGATTATCCTCATTTTCAAATGTTTAGAAAGCTGCTTAGAAGAATCCATGATTGTTGAAAGCAGACAGAACAATCACAGCATGAAAGGTTATTTGTGGAATTGTCTTCACCTGGTTAATTGTAGGCTAATGAGTCAATCATATTTTTGTGCATTAATGGCTTTAGAGACAGAGATGAATAAACTGAAAGAATATCCAACTTCTGCATTTTCCAGATTCATAGTTTTCTTATTTTTGAATATGTGAACAATTGCTCATAAATAGTAAGTATGCATTCACATTTGCAGAAAGATGTCATATTTAATTTTGTACAATGTAGAGGTTGTGTCAGCCTGTGTTCACTTAGGGAATTCATTGAAACATATAGTATGATCAGGGATGCCTAAACTTTTACATTCATCTGTAAATAAATCTATTGCCATCAATATAACTCCTAAATAATGAAGAAACATAAACTCTAAAGAAATAGACACTATGTCTTAGCCAAAACCTCATAGTTGTAAATCTTAGAAAAAGAGCCAGGATATTCTACCAAGAGTATCTAGGTAAATTTAAATTTTTGAATGATGATTTAAAATAGAAGTCTCAGGGACAGTGTTTGAAATAATAACATGAAATCAGTTGCCTTACACTGTCAAACAAGATAATAAACATTTGTAGTTATTTTAAAGATAAAGCATATGTGCAATGCATGATTTTTTAATATAACTATAATAAGCTTCCTAGAGTGATTTGAGTAAATGATATACAAATAATTGTAATAAATAAATGTATCATCTAGCTGTACCACCAAGATTATTTTAATACAGAATATTGTTTCATGAGAAAAGCCCAACCTGAATAACATCTCTTGAGAGATTCTGTTAGAATCAATTCTTGCAAAACTTTTGATTTCCTGCCTGTTCCCCCCAAAATTATATCGTGTTTAGTTGAATTCATAATCCACAGCATAACCTATGCTTAGGATATCTCATATTCTAAAGTATGCAAACATAAAATAAACAGAAAAAATGAATCATAATTGAAAAGATTAATGGCAACTTGTAAACAACATATTTAAACAAAAGTTAACACAATCTAAAGGTAATTAAATTAAATTAAAATAATGTTTGATTGCAGTATTAGCTATCCCAATTAGGCAACATATCTAGGTGGACACTGATTGAACAGTGTTTGGTGAATATCCCTACAGTGTGCTATTCAACAGACTAGCAGACAGTGTATATGTGTATGGCAGTACCAAAATGGGAGTGTGCATGTGTGCTCATGCCAGAAACCAAAAGAGAAGCTTCCTGGTGTGCATGCATGTGCCAGGAAGATGAGCTTCTGGTTTCTGGCATGCACGTGTGCATTGGCCAGCTGTTCTTCACACACGCATGCATGCCAGAAATCAGAAGACCAGGTGGCTGGTGTGCATGTGCATGCCGGAAACTGGAAGAGCAGCCGCCTGGTACAGTCTTCTGATTTTTGGTGCTCCTGTGCATATGAAGACCATATGATCAGCATGCCAAAACTCAGAAGAGCAATGGGTGACAGCTCACGTGCCTGGAGAGATGGCTCTGCGTGCCACTTCTGACCCATGTGCCATAGGTTCTCCATCACAGGTATATGGTATAGTTATGTATTCCAGTTAGTCTCATTCCATGACAGTGTGCCTATATAAATGTTGAAATTGCTAAATGGAAATGGGAAAGAAAATACATTTTATTTCATCTGATTTGAAAAGTTATCTTAAACTTACTCTGTTGTCATATTCAGCTTCCACCTTCCTCCACTGACATATCAGCTTCTGATAGAGATAATTTTCAACTGAGTTTATCAAACTACCCTTTTTGAGGAATCAATAGTTATGTATAATGTATAATGACCATTTAATAAAGGATCCCCGCAAACAGAACACTTTGCTTTTAAAGAATGAGCTGAATAGATGAGAAGCATCTGAACTTTGACCTAAATGGTAAAATATAGATTTGAAACATTATTTTAAAACAACCAAGACTTCAATGTATTCAGTATTCTCTATTTCAAGTATTCATATACTTGAGGAGGTAAGTCCCAAACATTAGCAGCCTTTTTTCCAAATTATTGCTATCAATGTGGTGGATGAAGCTATCATTGTTATGGTAAAAACAATTTTCTGTTCTAACCATCAAGTGCTGCACTGATTTTGAAAACAGATGTTAAGAGATATAATCAGTAAACTGAAAAGTATGGTCTAAACCACAATTTCCTCTTTCATATATCAAGAGCATAAAGTGCAATTTATTCAAGGAAATAACAAATCATAATTACTTAATAGAAGTTTCTAAATTAGGATTCAGTTTCTAACAAAAAGGGTGTATCATAATTTTAATACATCAACTCTTGATTGTGAAGTTACTGAACTGGTAATGATGTTAATAAATAAAATTGCAAATATGGATATAGAACTAAAGAAATAATTATATATTTAGGCTAATAATACAAAAAATGTACTTTAAAATTAGAACACAAAGGCAATGCCTTACGTCATGAATTAACATACATACTTGCTATTCAGAGTTTTGACTGAGGTATTATTAGAGGTATTAAACATTTTGTTTGTTATGTGAACACACATCCTGTCTCAACAATCATAGGGCAACCTGCCTGTTTATATCCAAATGAACTGTAAATTGTTTCAGATTCTATATTTATCTGGATTTGCAGGTCAACCTGACAATAACAGTTTAAGTTTAATAAAATTAGGTCTTTCTCTTTCTTTCTCTCTCTTTCTCCTTCCAAATTCATCTTTTCACTTTGTGGAATCTTCCAATAAAAATAACACATCAAATCCAGGAGAATGAATAATTCAAAAACCTATTACTCTCACTTCTTTTCCCCCCCTTAAAATATCATTTTACAAAACCTACATCTTTTATTGTGATGATAGATAATGAAGTGGCGTGACCAGTGGATTGCATCTATCCTATGCAAGGGAAAAGGGTAGATCTTCAATCACCAAGTCATATTCATCACTATGATATTGCTGACCTCTCTCCATCACTATATATCCCTAATTCCAGGAAGATCTCTTTCTGATTCCAGAATAAAGTTTAGATATATATTTTGTTTGTTTTGTTTATACAAGTAGTCCCAATTTAGAAATTAGCTCAGACAGTGACCATTTATGGTTACAACAAAGATGGAAAAAGTAACTTTGTGACCAATGCCCTCATTTTTGAAGCATTTCTCTGTCGTGTGTTTTCCATTATAAGTTAATATGAATTATATTATATTTGATCTAGTTTCTTTTTCTTTTTCTTCCTCTCTCGGTGGAATGGAATGGATTACCCAAACAAACTATCTCTTCTTGAGCTCTTTTCATAGTAGTTTAGTATGTCCCTAAAAAGTGCTAACTGCAAGTTAACAAGCACAGCTCTGCAACCTTAATTAATTAATTAGAACCCTCTGGCTGCTCACAATTGCTGCCTGATATTGGCAAGACCTTAATAAATTTCACACTGAAAGCTTTTTGCCTTCTCTGCCTCTAGTGGTTCACAGCTGCAAGAGCACTAGGCAAACAACCACTACTAGAGCATTCCTTTCTGTGTATATTCCCCATTGTGTGCCTGCTTAGTCTCTTATAAACCCTCCCTCTCCAATGAATATAAATAAAACATGAATTATCTTCCTACTAATTATCCCAGCTTTAGCTAAGCATTCCAAAGATCAAGAAGTGGGAGAAAAGAGATGTAAGATTTGCCCTTTCATTCAGCTTCTTCATGAGTTAAGTTCCAAAAACCTTCCTCACTCTTTGAATCAAGATAGAATCAAGATCCCATGAAGCATTAGTATCACTTTACAAGACTACACTTGGAATACTGCATCCAATTTTGGTCACCATGACATAAAATAGATGTTGAAACACTGGAAAATGTTACAAAGATTGCACAAAAGAGCAACAAGGAAGATAGTTGCAGATTAGGTATGTCTAATCTAGTGAAAAGAAGGGGAGACAAGATAGCAGTGTTCCGGTTTTTGAAGGTCTACCACAAAGATGAGTGAGTCAACCTAATTTCCAAAGCACCAGAAGGCAAGACAAGAAACAATGGCTGGAAACTACTCAAGGAGAGAAGCAATCCAGAACTAAGGAGAAATTTACTAACAGTGAGAACAGTTAACCAGTAGAGTACCTTGCCTTCAGAAGTTATGGGTGCCCCACTGCTAGAGGCTTTTAAGAAGAGATTGTCTGAAATGTTATAGGATCTTCTGCTCAAACAGAAGGTTGGACTAGAAGACCTCCAAAGGCCCTTCCAACTCTGTTATGCAGAGGCCATGGGGCAGGCAGCGAGTGGAATGGTGGCATTCCTGTGATTAGTTGTAAAGTTGTATGACCATGGAGACACTGCAAGTGCCATAACTTTGACATATATGTACTTTTTGGGTGCCCTGTTGTAATTTCACACAGTTGCTAAACAACCAGTCAGAAGTTAAGAACTACCTGTATCAGGTAAATAATATTATATGAAGTGATTTTTTTTAGGACTAATACTTGCTTTGGGTTGAACTTTTCTTTGGTTTTGCACTTCTCTGAATTGAACAATGCAATTCCTTGTTAAAAAAGGAAAGATCCAGGATTCATATAATATGTGCATTAAGGTAAACACTCGGGAGGAAATACATACAGGCACATTCTGTGAAATATATCTTTAAGAATAATATGACTTTTTACACTCTTGTGGAAGGTATGTAACTAACTTAATAGTGTTCATGCTGGATGCACTTAACTAATTTCATAGATTGATATCTGAATAGACAAGAGAACAGGCACCTGTGAAAGTGGCAGTGAAACAAATAGTTCTGTGTATCATAAGAAATATATCATGTGCAGAATTCCAAAGATGCTACAATAATGTTATAAATTGTACCACTAAGCATGGTTATTAGATCATTTTAAGGGGATGCCAATTTCAGTTATGCACTCAAACTGAGTCCAGTAACAAATAATACTTAATTGCATACAATAATGACAACAAGGACATATGAGTTATGAAGCAATCATTTAAGATTTCTTGATGGAAGATTGCCTATAGCAAAAACTCATAATGATGCAGGGATAAATTCCATGAACAAGTAATATGTAGATATAAGATGTTTTTGCATATACATTACAAATAACAAAAATTAGAAAATTTTCTCTTGCTATATTATCTAATAAAAGTCTTAAAAGACTGTAAAAAAGCAAAGACTACAAAACCACACCTTTCCACATAATTCCACATGGAAAATATAAATAAATAGTTTTAAATCATGGTATGTTCTCAACAAATCTCAAAACAGAAACAATTTGGGGCTTGCTTAAATAATTAGAGTATAGGGATTCTTTGTTTGAAAGAAAGCCAGACAATTCCACTTCCTGTAAATTACAATTCCCAATCTGTTTGAAATGCAATGTTTCTTTAATTGCATCCAGACCTCTTACAGCAAGACTAAGAATATGAAACCTGCCTTTTTGTCCAAATTTACTGGATATGGCAGCTGTAGCTGCAGAACCTTTTGGTGAAAACAAATCATATAATCCTCCAAAATCATGTCCTATTTGGAAACCATATGAAAATGTGTGGTTTAGAAACTTTATATATAATCCTGAAAAATGCACAGGGACCATAATCATTGCAAAATATATTCAGTTCCAGCACATGTAACCACCAGTTGCATAAGGTTTTATTAAACCCCCTTAAGAGCCAAGGTGGCGCAGTGGTTAAATGCAGCACTGCAGGCTACTGCTAGATCAGCAGGTCAGCGGTTCAAATCTCACCGGCTCAGGGTTGACTCAGCCTTCCATCCTTCCGAGGTGGGTAAAATGAGGACCCAGATTGTTGGGGGCAATATGCTGACTCTCTGTAAACCGCTTAGAGAGGCCTGAAAGGCCTATGAAGCGGTATATAAGTCTACTGCTATTGCTATAAAAATTTGTTGGTGTGATGGAGACTTCTACAATATTTGACTTATATTCCATGATTTTTTAAAAAATACTCCATTTGCAGAAGCTTGTATTCACATCTAGATAAGATTCCAGTCTGCAACTCAGAAATGATAGATTCCGTGGCTGGTAAGTTAAAGTAGTTGAATAATGATGGCTTAGAATTAATATGACATCATTATTTTCATCATGAGCACACTGCATTCCTTTAAAATACAGAGAAATAGGTGCAGAGGATCTGAATAATGAAACAAAGGTAGGAATATGTTTATCCATGCTGATGGCACACATATTTTATTTAGTTATTAAAATTATATGCTACTCATGTCACTGTTTAAGAGATCCTGGGTGGCTTGCTAAAAAGATAAAAAGATACTGTAAAATGATTAGAATTAACAAGGATTAAATAGAACCAAAATATCAAGAGGATGAGCAGCATGGGAGTGGACCTTCTCTCTACTCTGTCAGCTATCCCCATTGGGGATCCAGGCCAGCAGGCTAATTCCATTGGGATGACACAATGCCTCAACATATGGACCAAATTGTTTTTAATCTCCTAAAACTGAGAAAGTTATTCTTTTTGACTTGAAAAAAGACAGATATAATTCTTTTTGCCTCTTTTAGCTATCTGTCCCCGAGTTACAGAAAGTCAAAGAGGTTATATGACAAACATATACTCCTTACTTAACACTGGCTACAGATAAGAAGTTGACTTACTCCAGGACAGAGTACATATTCATTTAGCCAAATATAATCAATTTTGATTTTAATTGATGATACTGGGCTCTAAGCAAAGGGCATTCTCATAAATTGACCTTTTTAGCTTCAATGTCAAAAACCAAACTTACACTCTTTTTAATGCAGATAATGTTTCCTTCTGCAGAGTAGAGATGGGGGATTGCATTTCAGCTCTCACTCTATATGAAGTGAAATGATATTATCCAATATGCAGTGGGACACTCTCCAAATGTCTAGGAAAGGAAATTGTGGTTCTCTTGGTAAAAGGAAGGAATATATGAGCAGAGTTAGGAAATAAGTATCTCCATTTATTAGACACTGAGAAAAATGCCAGTTAATGATAGAAACACGAATGAATAATATCCAGTATCTGACAGTGAAGAAATTAAATATATTTCTTGTTTCTGTCTTTATCTTAAAACTATGACTATATTTGTCATGTGAATGATCAGAAAAACAGTTCCCTTCCATTCACCCTCCCTCAAAAAAACAATGCTTGGCATGTTTGGCAATTAGAAAATATAGAAGAAATGAATAATTGGACTTGCTGAATTAAGAACACTGTTGTTAACACATTAACCTGTGCTATTCTAACTTGAACAATGTTTGAAGACATTTGAATGTTACCAGAATTCACAAGAATATCTTTTACATTGTAGTTTTGAAACAATAAATTTTATACATAGTTGTCCCTTTGTATACTTTCCACTAGGAATCTCAGAGAATTGGAAAAACTTCAAATCAAGTCCTAAAGTTGTAAATATCTAAATTTTGAGGGTTACTGATTCTGATCTTAACTCACAAAAGTTGTCCATTCATCCTCCAGGAAATGTAACCAAAAATTATGATTCATACAAGGATTAAGCTTGATTTCTCTCCCTATTTGTCAGAAATATTTAATGCAGACTGGCTTCAAACAACACAATACACTATACTACAGTGTGTTTGTGGCTTTTTAAACCCAGCACTCTGAATCGCAAATTAAGGTTTATGATTTTGCATGTTTTGATGAATCGAACCAATTATTCAATATGAAACAGCAAACCACAGGTTAATTGTTGGATGCACAACAATCACTGTATTGGAATATCCATTTTTCCAGTTCTGCTTTCTTGGCTCTTGCTTGTTGAGAAATAGCATAAGTATTCCAAATGTAAGCAGGAAAGAAAGCAAAAATATTAAGAAGCCCGGGACATTTAAAAAACAAATCTTTGCCTGGGGAGTTAGTCAGTTTTTTCATAAAAGATTAGGAACAGATCAGAAGGAGATTGTTCTTTGGAATTTAAGGCAAGGTTGATGTTACTATGCATTTGCCAATTTTACCTCACACACTGGTACAATGCAAATACAGAATTCCTTCCTTCCTTCCTTCCTTCCTTCCTTCCTCCCTCCCTCCCTCCCTCCTTCCTTCCTTTTTTTCCTATTCAGGGGCTTCCATGGTATGCATGTCAAAAAAGTCAAGATGGCACCCAGGCTTGAATAACTGAAGCCCTGCCCTTCCACTCTTCTGAGTGGACACTCCTGTTAACATCCTTCAGATGTGAAAAGGTTCATTTATAATTTAAAATATAACAATTGGAGGATCTTAAAACAAACTTTTTTCTTTATCCCGATAGCTTCCCAAAATCCAAATCGGCAGGATTCACCAGATGGATTCTCTAGAATATATGTGCTGGTGCCAAGACTCTAGAAAGAATGTAGAGAAGAGCAACCAAGATGATTAGGGGACTGGAGGCTAAACTGTATGTTGAAACAGCTTGTAGGAACTGGGAATGTCTAGTCTAATGAAGAGAAGGACTACCGGTGACATGATAGCAGTCTTTCAATATTTAAGGGACTGTCATAGTGTTTGTGTGTGTGTGTGTGTGTGTTTGTGTGTGTTTGTGTGTTGGGTCAACTTATTCTCCAAAGCACTTCATGTCTTGAAAGCAAGACATGAAGCAACAGATGGAAACTTAACAAAGAGTGATCCAAACAAGAATGAAGGAGAAACTTCCTGTCAGTGAGAACAATTAGTCAGTGGACTGGCTTGCTTTCAGAAGTTGTGAGTTTTCCATCACTAGAGGTTTTTAAGAAGAAATTGGGCAGAAATTTGTCTGGAATGATGGTATATGTTCTCTTGTTTGAGCAGGGGCTAGACTGGAAGACCTCCAAGGTCCCTTCCAACTCTGTTATTCTATATTCTATCTATCATGATATTATGGCAGCAACAGTAGTATGTATGTGCACGTGTACGCACAAATATGCAAACATATAGGTGCAAGCATATCCATGTTACTTGTTTATTAGATTGCTACCATGCATTTTCTTCAGGAACTCAAGGTGGTCTAATAAGATTCTTCCTTCATTTTAATCTCATAGCATTTTTGTTCAATAATAGAAAGTCATTACCTAAGATTGCACAATGGAAGGTAAATGAACTCAGCTTCACTTCAGTTTCTTTCCTGAAACTGAATAGAAACCACTGATTATTTATGTTTTATTAATTTATATTTTGTTTATGCTCCTCTTGTCTCAAGGACTTCAAGATGGAATGTGGAATATCTCCTCATTTTATTCATAAAAGCATAAACTTTTGTAATTGCTTGTGTTGAAAATTGGAAACTTCATTGTTGCTCCATGACTTCCAGATTAAATAGATGGTTCTTCCTATTTCTAATGTTACTTAGTTTTAAGTACAATGCTCATCAATCCAAAGTAGTGTAATACCATTGCATGATATGGTTTATCTCAAAATCCAGAATTGCGTTCTTATGTTTTTTTCAGATAGAAAAGTGTTAAAGCTCTATGATTAAAGCTAGGTTAGTATCTATGCCTTAGGAATATACTTGTTACTCAAATACATGAATTTTTAGGCTTGCTGATACAGATATGTTTTTCAACTGTGGTAGCATTTAGTCATGGTGTGCATTGAAAACACCCATGTGCAATTTCCTATATTCATTCTCACATAATATAGTCCCCAAAGAGCTTCAGGATTTTGGAACAGAGAATCTTAAAACAGTAAGAGTTATAAGTGTAAGTCTTAACTACCATGATAACAAAAAGGTGGAATGCATGCCATGTCATCTCAAGTCAAACTTGTTCCTGATTTTGCAAACACATGTTAAGAGGAGGATTATGAGTTGTGATATCATAGTGCATCACCATTCTTTGCCTGCCCCTTTGCTAATATTTATGGCAAGAATACTTGTGAATTCTGCTAGGAGGTATTATCGTCCCAATCTTTGCATTTACTTAAAATCCCAGGTTACTATCTAATGCTACAGTTAGGCTACTCGTACCGGTGTGGGGCTTAGATAAGCAGTAAGCTGAGTATTGAGAAGCATTTTGCTCCATGGAATATAAGAGCTAGCTACAATTAAGTGATATTTACAGGGACCCTGAAACATTGCAATAGCGCTGAATAATAAAAGTTCAGTCAACAGGAATTTCGAAACTTTAAATAAATATGAGCATCACTTAACAAGAGTTGCTCCTATTCAAATAAACATCATGTTTGGTTCATCAAAATGAGAATATATAGCAACCTGATATGTAAAAAGAAAACTAAAATCCAATGTGGCTAGAAACAATAATTTCCTTATCTTGACATGATGGAAGAAAAATTGCTTACATAAATTTCTAATTTAATCTGATAATATGTATTCATTCGCTCTGATTCCTCCTAAATGTTGAGAGTTTGTTTGCTGATCTACAGTTTGTATTGCCCAATCTCCATTCCCCTGCTAACATTTTAAAGGAAATATTGCCTTCTCTCACTTTCTTATTCTCCCAAAAATAAAGATTCCAATTCATACCCAATTTAGAGTAGTCTTAATACTAACCAACTTTGACAAATCTTCATGTTGGTTTCCACTGTGAATGGCCAACGGCCAAGTGATTGTTAAATGGATTTTGGCATAAGATTAAAAATTAAATCTGTTTCTATTTCCTTTTAGAAATGCATTCTTTTTTCCCCTTAATGCTTTTCAGTGCAGCATAGTAAGCACCGGCATTACAAAGTGGAGTTTGCTGTGGGTTGCATGGTGAGTAGGGAGGGAGAATTCTCCCCTCTTTAAAAGCCATTCTACAGTTCCTTATTTCAAAATGTGCTCTTTGAAGAATTATATCTTTTCTGAATGCCTACATTTGTATTTATTTCTTACACATTCAGCCCTGCTAAGAGCGAGAGGGTTGGAGAATGCAGCCTATTGGCTTGTAAAAGTATTTGGTTTCCTTTGTTACTGTGAATCCTTCAGCAATTGAAAAGCAGATGCAAGCAACCACAGGGTGCCACATCTCTCTAGGTTAATATTTGTGCATCAGACAGGAATGTTTAGTAAAGTTCACAAATCCACTGTAATACAATGAAACATTGAGGAGGAAAGAAAAATTGGGACAGATTTGACTGTCAAGTGACTTATCTCTTCCCCAGGAAACAGCCAACATGGATCGTGAGCAAAAATTGGCCAATTAAAGTTGAATGACCAATGAATAGCAGTACTGGAAATGTCTTTCATTTTTAGAAGAGATATAAAACATAAAGATTTTTGTCAGTTGAAAGATGTATTTACTCCTACAGGAAGAAAAAACAGAAATTAAATCTGTCACTAAAGCTGCCTAGCTTGTATGCAGAGAGAGAGAGAGCCAGAAAGAGTTTGATTTTCCCCCAAAAAGAGTGAACTAAAACTTCTGTTCTGGAGTGATTGCTTCCCATGTCAAAGTACTAGAGTTCTGAATACTAGCTAGCAAGCCAGCAGTAGTGATTCAGGGTTTAAAGGCTATATACCATCTGCATTTTCTATTTTATGGACATTTAGCTCAGTAGGCGAGAGCATGCGTTGCATGCAGGAATTCCCAAGTTCATGCCTTACTGTCAGCAGTTTTTTTTAAAAAAAAGAATGAGGTCATCAAGGACATTCAGAACAGACAATGCAAGGATAAATGTGATCTGGTGTTAAGACCGTTTCTGATTTTCCAGGAGATACAAAAGCAAATGTCATCTAAACCAATAGATAGTAACCTAAAACTGTAGAAAATGCAATTTTGAAATTTTAGCTTAATTTTGTCTAATTTCCATTATGTATTCTACTGTTCCAGTGTACTAAACAGATCAAGAAATCATTTCTTTATAAGGATTCTTTATATGTTATTTGTACTGGAGATACATCTTGTAAATGCAAGCATGCTAAATGGAAGGAGTTCTTGATGTACAACATTCCTCTCGTTTTAAGAAAAACGTTCATTTTCCACATATAAGAAATATGTGGATGCCTCTGAAATTGCATCAAATGCCCTTTACATTTTAATCTATCTCACCGAGGCTACTGATCAGTGGTGGATTTCAAAATTTTTTAGAACCTATTCTGTAGGTGTGGCCTGTTTTGTGGGAGTGGGTCAGCGATCATGTGACCGGGTGGGAGAGGCTTGGCAATCATGTGATTGGGTGGGGGTGGCCAACTTGATGTCACTCACCAGGAGACGTCATGGATTGGGTAAAATGTGTTGAAGCTCACTTAACCACGCTCTTGCTTAGCAACCAAAATCTAGTTGGACTAGATAACCTCTGAATAACCTTCTAGCCCTAAATTGCTGTGCAGATTTTCTTTCTTTCTGCTAACAAAGAAACCTGACTGAGGCTCATTCCACATTCCTGTCAGATAGAGATAGTGACATAATGACCCTAGAGAAAGTTTGGCTCCATTCACAAGCAGGGAATTGTCCAAACCCTTTTAGAAGTGCAAAGCCCATATTGCACAAACCCCAAAATTTCAAAAACATAAAACCATATAACATATAACCATATAACTAATTTGTTGTTCCCTGAACTTTTTCAATTTAAAGTTATAAGCATTAAGACTCGTGGACTTCAGCTCCCAGAATTCCACAGCCAGTCATGCTCAGTTCTGATTTAAACTGACAGCATTTGTTTTTCTCCTTTGCAAAAGAAGTTTCCTTCTTTCTTTTTCCTTTTCTCTTTCTTTCTCCCTTCCCCTCCTCCCTCCCTCTCTCACTCCCTCCCCCTCTCTCAAACACACAAACAGAGAAGTTGGATTGGATATCTCTCTCCTACCCCCTTCCCTCTCTAACTCTCTCTCAAATACATGCGCGTACACACACAGATCCAGCTGTGTGTGTGTGTGTGTGTGTGTGTGTGTATGTTTGTGTGAAATGGATGGGGGCCTGGGGAGGAAGTCATTCCCACTCCCCCAACAGCTGGATAAAGCTATGCAAAAATCCAGCCCAGCTTCACTGACTATAGGTTTGAAAAGGCAATGTGGCTCCTCCTGCAATCAACCTAGACTTGGGGAGGGAGAACACAAGCGAGCACTGTGGAGACCACAGGAGGAGGCAGGAAGACTGGCAGAGAGCCATGCTGTAGCACACACACTTTCCCTCAGCCACTTTCTTTCAGAAGGCTCCGATTGGCTCCCCTCTGGCTTCTCTGCCTCTCCTGTCACCCCAGCCTGCCAACAGGAGGTGAGTGTGAGGGCTTTATTGCATTCCAGGCATTTTCCACCCAGACAGTAGGCTGCATTTGCAATGGGGGAGGTGTTTGGGGAAGGCAGCAGGGGAATGGGGGGGATGGCAGAGGAGTTGCTTTCAAGCCATTGGGACTTCTGTGTGTGTGCATGCCCAGCTTCACTGACTTCAGGCTGCATCAAACTACACAAGGGAGGGAGAGAGGGAGGAGGCAGAGAGTATGAGGGAGCCAGGGCCCTTCCCTCCAGCCTTTGCCCAAAGCCCCGCACTGCACCAAGAGGATGAAGTTTGAATTCCTCCCCCCCGACCCATGCATACCTTTTCCAGCTGCTTCAGAGAGGGCTTCAACACCGCTCTTGCCTCGTATCCTCTGAAGAAGTCCCGCCCTCACTTCCTTCTCTTTGAGAAGCGCCTTGCAAATGGGGGCAGTCAGGGAAGCGTACTGGTATGGGGGTGTGGCCATGCCACTGTGAAATGGGTACACAAAAGTATGGCAAATTTCTGTCCCCGATACGCCCATAGTGGTGCGTACCTGCCGGAACCCACATCTGCTACTGATAGAAATAGGTTCCATGTACAGAGAGAAAGTGGAAATAATGGAGGAATTATTTTATCTCAGGAAAGGAAGATATCATCTGGGTACATCTTTTACTCTGAACATTCTTTCATCTCTTCCTCCCCTTTTTACTTTTATATTTCTTTCATAACTGATTACAAGAAGAAAAAAGCTAGGCAAGAAGCCTTCAGATGTTCTAATTTTGGGGTCAATTTGGTGGAATTCTATAGATGTTGTGGAAGCAACCTCTCTTGTCTTACCTCTCATATGCCAAGGTGTATGTTGCCAATTTGATAACAAGGCTTTCCAGTCACAAATTGACAAGATTTGTAATTTAATGATCCTAGAAAAATAAAAATCTTGTTTCTTTTACTTTTTTCATCTTGGAAATGTTTATTGAGAAAAATGTCTCATTAATACTACCAAGTAACAATGTATGGGCCTACTTCTCTCAGATTTTCCACCTGTGTTCTTCTATCTGATATCGCTTTCACAGAACTGAGCTGCAGTCTTTTATAGTACATTAATTATTTCCATCATCCCTGCAGACATGACTAGGCTGCTATGAGAAAACCTTCCTTGGCATTCTTCTCTTCATTGACTTACCATTCTCCATGTGTCAGCCTCTGTTTTGCTGCTTGCTTTTCGGCTGCCATTGAAACGGGGAGGGAGGGCATGGTATTTGGGTGAGGGAAATAATCTGTACAGGAGGACTGTTAATTGGGAATTGTTCTCACCGTTCGTTTGCGCTTGTGGAAGGAGGGGAGTTTTCCGCCAAGGCCAACTGTCCAGCATTCCAACCTGATGATGATTTTTGAAGATGTCTCTCACCTGACAGTTGTGGTGATATACGATTGGACTATGGACTGGGGTACCAAGGGGAGGGGAATGAATCATGTATTGATATCTATTGCTTTCGCGCTCTTTTGCTCAGATCCAGCTTTGCTTAGCTTCTCATCGCTTATAATCAGTAAAAGTACACTTAATTCTGAAACATGGAGTCGAGTGGTTTCTTTCTTGGTTATTAAGTGAAGGAGCCGTGACACCATGGTTGCCAAATGACATCATTTTTAAGTGAGTCTCAAATAATTGTTTGAAGCTTCAGAGTGTGCCTTTAATTTCTAACCAAAGTACCATAATTAATGCACCACCCACATATAAGCCAATCTGATTTTTCATGATATTTTGGTGAAAAATACAAGGGTTATAATTTATCCATGAATCGGTTTATCTGTGATTATATAGTCTCAATAATAAAATTATATTCTGTTGTAACTACTTTCTGTAGTCTGTTTATCTACACCAAAATCTTCAAAGTCCATCTTCAGTCTATTCTCATACCTTTCCTTTCTATATATCTAAGATACTTATTTATGGCTTCTATATTTCTGTTATATTCTGCTATATTTCTTAAACTCTGTGTATCTCTATTTTTCCCTCTAATGCTATACTTCGTTTTCTGTAGACTCTCTCTCCCCAGTTTTCTCAGCTGCTGCTTCCTTTCCCACTGCCTCTTTCTCATCATGGCTGCCCACCTTTTAGTTTGCTTCTTTTCTTTGAGTCTTAAACTTTTATTTATTTATTCCATTTATTTTGCCTCTTCTTCATGAGACGTTGCTATATAGTTGCCAGGAACCATTATTATCTTCCTTCCTCCTTCTGTCCAACACTCATTTTTTGGTTGTCAGATGTATTACCCTGACTTCATTTCACACACAATCAATGTATTTTATTGTTTGATCATTTGTTTACTGACACATCACATATACTGAACACATGTATCACTTGTTTCTGTGTCCCATAAAAAGACTTGGACATGCACCACCACCACCCCTTAATTAATGCTCTCAAATTCAGGGATCATATTCTTATCAGCTCCAAGACAAACTCAAAGAAGCTGAGGTGGCGCAGTGGTTAAATGTAGCACTGCAGGCTACTTCAGCTGACTGCAGTTCTGCAGTTCGGCTGTTCAAATCTTACCGGCTCAGGGTTGACTCAGCCTTCCATCCTTCCGAGGTGGGTAAAATGAGAACCCAGATTGTTGTTGGGGGCAATATGCTGACTCTGTAAACCGCTTAGAGAGGGCTGAAAGCCCTATGAAGCGGTATATAAGTCTAATTGCTATTGCTAAGTGCTTGGGTTTGGAGACAATACATTGGGGGGCGGGATTGTCTGGGATTGCAATGTGGTACCCCTCAGTAAAGAACATGCCTGCTGGCACAGGGTGAGTTCACCTAGGCATCTTCAGAAGAGGCAGACAACCAAGAAGCCAGGAGCTGGTAAGCACTAGTTGATAATTCCTTGGGAGAGATCACAAGATAAGGAAATGTTACAGGGGAAGAGTGTACCCCTGGGGAGCCAGTTGGGGTTTGGGGTCCAGTTGCAGTAAGTAGCCAAAGAGCAGTAGTCATACTGTGCACATGGAAGTGGACAACTTTCACAGGAAGAGAGGCTGCAGTGGGGCTTCTTTTAACTAAAGACTGCTAAGGACATCACTGCCAAATAGACTTTGGGTCCTATGAAGTGATGTGGCTGAGTGACAAGCTGCTCAGATAATAGTTTAAAAGAATGTGCTTTTCACTCCTTTCCTTGATCTTCCTGCCTCTCCTACTTCCAAAGGGGTGAAAATGAAAATGGCTGACACCACCTTAGGAGCAACTGGATTGTTCCCTCTCAGAATCATCTGTCAAACATATCTAAATAAAAATTCATGCAGGGTTAAGGATGCCAGAAAACTTGCAGTTTCAATTGCGATGGGTAAGAATTAAGCTTTTTTTGAAAATAATAATGAAAAAAATAAAAGTTTCTTTGTTTGTCATTCAAAAACTGAACCAGACTTTCTCAGTCTTTTGCATTTATTGGATCTGGGTCAGTCTTATTGTTTATGGACCAAAGCAACAATAAGAATCCCTGAAACACAATTACTTACATCCTCTTAAATAAAACCATACAAATTAATGTGCAACAATTCACTTATCTCATTTTCCAATACAAAAACAAAATTTGTCAATAATTGATGGGACGAAATGTTGCATGTTGATGTACAGATTCAAAAAAAAATCCATAAATCTTCTGCAGCAAATGCAAACAACAGCACTTTCAAGGAAGGAAGGAAGGAAGGAAGGAAGGAAGGAAGGAAGGAAGGAAGGAAGGAAGGAAGGAAGGAAGGAAGGAAGGAAGGAAGGAAGGGCTTCATGGATTATCCTGATCTAGTAGAAGAACTAATTCCTAAGAATCAGTGCTAAATTCATCTCACCTGTTGTGGCTTACTTTCATTTTTGTTATTATTAATGGCTTTCACTTCCCTAGTTATAACTCTTGAATTATAGATGTCTATGAAAAATTATTCATTTCTTACTTTTGCCAAAGAAAATTATTTATTTCACATTACCCTAACTAATAGGAAGCAGGGGGGAACAGTATTTTTTCCATTAGAAAGCTTCATGGGCATCATGGAATTTAGTGACTGCTTAATCTCAGTTCGTGTAAATGCTTACTTGAAGCCATGCTAACCCAAATGTAAAACAAATCAAAATTTTAAAAAACCTTTTATAGTACTCTGAAGGCATTCAAATTGCCATCCAGCACTCAAAGCTTCACAAGCCTACTCCTGTTATCCTAAAGATCCCATTCTTTGTAGAAGTGACAGTATAATTTGAGCGGCTTGAGAAGTCTATCAAACACATCTAAGGTGTGCTGTGATTAAAAATCATGGCAACTGTAAGACATGTTATCTATTCTTCTCTTTTTTTTACTGCCAAAAAAAAAAAAATCAAATGTCACATTTCCCAAACAATTCCTGGAAAGAAACCTCAGGCATGCTGTGGAACTATTGCTGTCTCCAAATAATCTTTACAATGTATTGCTTCATATATGACAGACAAAGTAAGAATCGTTGGACAGATGGCTACCAATTCTGAAATTCCAAAATAATGGAAGAGTTCACTTTTTAAAATTGAAATCTATACTCAAAATAAATCACAGAGCAGAGCAGATATGTTACCTTAATATCTCATTTCATTCAAATTATGTCTGAATTAATGTTTTCAGTAAAGCCATTCATGCTTAGTTACACAAGCAATTGATGCAATATACTCAACATGGCAAGTCTAAATATTCTGTAATTCTAATCTCTGTTTTAGAAATAGTAGAATTTAAGTAGATGAAAAAATTAAATTACTTTATAGATAGTCCTCAACTTACAGCCATTCATCATAGTGATGATTTAAAGTTTCTGAAAACAATGATTTATTGTTCTGACCCACCCTTTGCAAGCAATGAGAAACCACTTACTCATGAGGAAAATCAACACCTATTTAAAATAGGGCAGGAACTGTCTTTATTCACCAAACAAAAAAATACTTGGTTACAAATGACTTTTCCCCTTCCGAAACAGGCACAAACAGTCTCTGTTCACATGAGAACTCAAGATTAAGCCAAGCAGAAACAGTCCCTGTTCACACCAGCTGAGGCAAATTTACTACCTATTCGTTCTCAGTAGGGAGACTCCATTGGCACTTCTAATACAGAGCCATTAGTCCTGCCAAACCCTTTCTGGCAAAGAAATCCAACTGGATTGATGTCCACTGGAAAATGAATGATTGTCTGCAACCGCAAGCCACTCCCAAACCCCTACTGTTTCCCTCAAAATAAGACCTTCCTGGATAATAAGCCCAATCGGGCTTTTGAGAGCATGCACTAAAATAAGCCCTCCCCTGAAAATTAGCCCTCCTCAAAAATATTGTAACATAACAGCAGCCATGAGGTGACCATGCTTGTTGCCTCCTGCACCTCAACAATAATAAGACCTCCACAAAAATAAGGCCAAGTGCTTATTGGGGGGGGGGGGTCAAAAGAAAATAAGTCCCTTTCTTATTTTCAGGGAAACATGCTATTTATTTCCCAGCCAGGGAGAGGTTGGCTAGCATCTACGTACTCCTTTCCCTGAGAGCTGGCTTATTGCTTTCCATTACTCATCTCTCCTTTCCTCTCTATGCATATGTGCATCTGGGATGGGCTCCATCTGTTCCTCTGCCTCACTCAGCTCAGGCCCCGAAGACAGCTGCCTCTCCATCTGGGGACAGACTGAAGGCCCCAGCTCTGTATCTGTTTCCATATCAGGGCCTTCCAAAGGCTCCAAAGCTGGCCCAGGCTCCCCTTCCCTCTCCTCCTCATCTGACTCTGCTGCTAGTTTTGCTGGCAGCCAATGGGCCATAACAGTTATGAACATTTCTCACACTTACACCCATAACAGCCTTTCCATGGTCAAATGACTAAAATTCAGGTTCTTGGTAACCAGCATGTATATATGATAGCTGCAGTATTCTGGGGTCATGTGATCACCATTTGCAGCCTTTCTAGCCAGCTTCCAACAAGCAAAGTCAATGTGTCAAGTCAGATTCATGTAATGGCCATGGCAAAAAAATCAGGTACGATTCATTTAACAACTAGACTAGAGATGGAATTCCAGTTCCAATGGTGACTATAAGTTGAGGACTGTGGTTACTCCTTGATTAGCAAACATTTGAAGTTGCAACAGAAAATAGTTACCACCCAGTTATGGAATTCCAATGGCTGTACACCTTCCACCCACAGACACATGATCACATTTGGGCACCTGGCAAGCGGCTTGTATTTATGGCTATAAACAACACATTTACATGGTGATCCACTTAATGACCACCATGACTTACAACCATAGTTCAATTACAGTTGTAAGTTGAGAACTACCTATACCAAATTTTCATCTTACCTTCATTCTTTTCAATAACATTTTATGACATTTGTAGCTTCTTCTCTCAACAGGTTTACTGAAAGAGTGAACTGTTGATCTGAGCTTTGATGGGATGGGGTTTCACTCCATCTTTCTGTCTTTCTTTCACAGAGTTTTAGAAAGTGAACCCAATAATTATTATGATATCTCCATACCAAAAGATGATATCTAAACTTTTCAGCTCCTTTTTTATGCTTTGAGGGATTTGAGTAGGAGTACCCATTAGGAGTACATTAAAAAATCAAGATAGCAGCTACAACTATGCAATTGAAGCTCTGCTATGTTTGTAAAATGCATGGGTTGTGGCCATCTTCTTCATATTTTTGACTATGAGTTGGAGGGAATTTTGGATGGAAAGTGCTAAAGGTAGTTCTTGGGTTAGAATGACAATTTGAACTGGAACTACTGTCATTTAATAATGTGTTCATAAAGTGTGATGTCAGGTAATCATATCACTTAATTAGGGCAATTCTGGCAGTTTCAGTTGCTGTTGTTTAACAAGAACCACATAGGCAACTAAGTGAGAACCTCACATGACTTCCAGATGGCTTCGTCATTGACTTTGCTTTTGGAAAGCTGACAGAGAACATCAGAAATCATGATCATATGTCCACAAGGACATAATCATATTATGGCCAGAACTTTGGAGACTCATTTTAAGTGCCCCTCAGAACCATTGCAAGTTTGAATACTTGCTGAATGAGTGGCTGTAATACAAGGACCACCTGTACCTCAAGTCTTGCAGATGACTAAAGTTTCAGTTTTGCTTTTTAAGCCCTCAGTAAGGAAAAACCGTTACCCTTTCCAGATTAACCTACTATGTTACTTAAAACCCCATCAAGTCTCCCACTAGAACATACAATAGTTTTATAATGTCACCACTTCCCTCTCTGATAGATACTTTATCAAGGGGAGTAGTGGGCACAAATTTGCATATTTCTATTTTATTGTTTCCTTGTGTCCTCAGCCTCACTTATTTATATTGTATTTTATTTTCTTTGGAGCTCAAAGCAGTTGTATTCATTTTATATCATCTGGTAATAATTAACCATGATGCTATTGGCCAAATCAGACTAAAGGTAATTGAGTAAGCAAACTAATATAAATATATGAGGCTAATGATAGTAATGTTGTGGAAAGAGAATTGGGCAAACATTACCACCATTTTTGTACGTAAAATATTACTAGTGTGCACATACCAGAAGCATGTTTTATCTTCCACAAAAATTACCAAGACACCCAACAATTTGGGATCAACCCTACTCTTAGTTTCAGATATCATACAGTAAAATCAGTGGGTGAAATGGTCATTGCAGGTTTACTATTACACATAGAGCTTCTGCTACTTTTGGTATGGAAAATAAGTACATCTGTATATCTATAGTTTAATTTATTCATGAATCTTTGTAATTATCACTTTTGCACATCTATTTCTCTATCGTATTCCTAGCTTGTTCTGAAAAGAAAGGTCTTAGAGTACCATAAAACTGGCAGGCATATTTTGAAATGATAACTATATGCAGAAAAGTAGCTATCTAAAATATAATAGTCATTTATTTTGAGATGCCCCATGACAACATCTTTCCTATAGAATTTTATTTTATTTTTATTTTTTAAAAAAATCTGCTCTCAATTAATGTGAAAGCTTCTCTGGGGAGCTTCAGAATGAGAAATATCACCTGGCTTCAGCCATGGAGTCTAAACAAGCATTTGTAAACAAGTCACAGCAGAAACAATGGAATTCAACTAACCCCCATTTCAGTATCTCTGGAGAGAGCACCTGCCTTCCACTAGCAAGCTTTCCCTCACTACAGTTGTGGCTAAGCCATTAATATTAGTACACCAAGCCTTGGATTATTTTTTCTGTCTGTTGGAATCTGGCCCAGTTCAGCATGCCTGGCTTGTCTTCTAAAGCTTGGCCAATCCCCAAAGCAGCAGAAGGAATTGCAGGTCAAAGTTGTGACTCAATAGCAGCATTGAGAAACTCTTGCACAGGGCTGTCTGCCTCCATTACAAATGGAACAGGCTTCAATTTGTCAAGTGTTACATTCATGTGCACTAAAGCTCATCGGAAATATAAAATATATGTTAGCAAGTTCATCTTTCTCTCTGTTGCTATCTGAACAATATGATGCCTTGATGACTTTTGTCAAACGTGTTGCAGTGACCCAAAGCTGAATAGTGTCTTGTTCAGGGCAGAGGAAGAATTTCTGTAGAAAGCAGGGTTCGCTGCTGCTTTATTGTTCTGCTGCTGTGCTGTTATTGTCATTGCCATTATTATTTTAGTAACATCCCATTTTTGTAGAGTAGTTAAGAGATGAGTCATTGACAAACAACTTTGCTGTTCACTTCCAACCCACTCAGCAGACAACCCTGTCAATTCAAAGGCCAATTCATTCATTCTGAGAAAATAGAATTTCAGTGGAAAACATTGATTTACCATTGCATGGTTTCAGAATGCCTTATGTATATACTTAGTTTGGTATAACACCACTGAAATTACAGGTTTGCTTTGGATTAAACATGAAAAAGATTTCTGTTTCAACCTTTTAATTTTTTCCCCCATGGAACTTAGCTTAAGTGATATCTCATGAAACCACTGATGAAATCCAGACTAGTTTTGCATGTCCCTCTAGACCAGGAAATATTTTATTCTGAAACCTTATTAGTACTGGGCTGACATTTTACTGTGCATCATTTTCTGTGTGTTTGTCTGACAATTCCCATTTAATTTCAATGGAAAGAAATTGTTTTGCTTCATGGCAAATAATGTTTTTCTTTCTTAAACTAGAAAAATGATTTCTCTCTAGTGCTTCAAATAATTGCTAATTAAGTTGTATTTGCAGGGGGGAGGGTGATTCTGTTTGGTTGGTTGGTTGGTTTTAGCATTCTCTCCTCCCAGGAAAGTCAAACCACACTATTAGTGATAGACAACATTTGCTTAACATGTCCATCCTTTACGAATCCCCTTTGAAAAGTTCATTACAGTTTTTATACAAGTTTAATTCCTCCCATACAGAATTAATACCTCATTTTATTATATGAATGCAAGCTCAATACTAAATATATTGTAAATTTAGTATGATAACAGCCTGTACCTGGCTGTTTAATTAATTTGTTTAACCCGAGCATGCTGCTTTAAATTTATAAGACTCGGTTTTGATAATGTTCATAATAATTGGCTGTTCCACCACATGAATGCACTTTCTATTGTGCAGTATATGATCTAGATACTACAACATGCCAACAGAAACTGTCTTGTTCTGACAGCACATGCTGACCCTTAGCTGTGACTCATATAGTAAATAACCTTCCAGGGATCAATATTATCTATCTATGCGGCATAATGTAGATGGCAGTTGAAGAGAAGATTAATATCACCCTGCGTGATACTAGAATTTCTTCAGTCTGGTATGTAGTATGATTAATGGAATTCATCAGGTTTGCTCAAACTTGATATGGATATACTTGAAATGAAACAAGAGGCTAGCTTGTTGAATTCTATTCCTCAAGGCTCTATCAACCAACATAAATTGCATTCCTGAATAATCTATATCATCCAGGCAATTTTATTTCTCAAAGGCTATTAAAAGCAGGCAAATTATTAGGCACAGAAGAAGGAAATTCCTCACAAAGTACAAACATAGGAGAAGAGTTAAGATGAGAGTCAACTGAAATAGATTACTCTTCTTCATGAAATTTCTCAACAGTTTTGATGCTAGTGAGTGAGAATTCTGTTTGTTTGGTTTTTAGTTGAAATTGCCAACTGAAGACTGAGAATACTTGAGTTTCAAAGAGCAAACCAGGTAGATTTATTCTTCTGATATCAAAACTTATTAGTGCTTAATTTTATTGTATTTGACAACTCTGCAGTGCATACAGTCCAAATGAAGGCTGATAAATATGGCTTAAATGCATAAATGTAGGTATACCTACAGACACAAATGCATAACAGTGACATATGCATATTCTGTACAACAAAAATTTAAATATAACTTGAAGTAATGATAGCCATCTTAAAGCCATAGTTTTTTTTTTAAATCTACATTTAAAAAAATTCTACATTTAAAAAAAATCTACATTAAACAGTGAAAACAGAAGGTCACCTACATTAAAATATATCCTAATAAAATTTTCAGGTTACTTTTTTTGTTTGTTACAATTCTTATCTTGAGATTTCATAAAACCCCTGCACTTCTTTACACAATAAAGGGCTCGCAAGGCACCTACATTTTAAAATATATATTGCATTGCTAAATTTGAAAGTTACATTCTGCTTAATATATTAAGTATGCGGCAGTTTGCTTTTGTGAGTTAGAAGATCACACTAAATGTTACATTAATGACATAGAATGCATCTTGTTATCTTACACTGAGATAATTTACTAGATATGCCTCATTGTTTGGCCTACTCTTACAAGCCACAAACATTGTAGGATTAGTGAGGACTTTTTTTTCAGAGCATTCTAAACAAGCCATAAAAATGAATGTTCCCACTGATAGCGAGAAAGCAATTGGATACTTTCTTCTTAATAGCCATTTCACAGCCCTTTGAATAAAGGGTGACAGTGAACTTGCTTTCTTATTTAGAGATGTAAAATGAAGAATATGAAAATATTGTTAGCAAGGAAGCTTCATTTTGCATTTCTGTCAAATTAAATAACTTCATAAGACCTTTTCTCTTCTGAAGGAGTAGTAAATAAATACTATTAAAAGCATGTTAATGACAGTGATGTTTATTCTGCCATTTCACTGAATTACTTTTATATGTTTTGATGCATTTCAGTTCTGCATTAACCTTTTCAAACTTCCCTTCCTCACCCATTCCCTTCAGCCAGATTAGTCAATCAACCTTACCATGATCTCCTGATTTGCCAACCTATTGATTAGGACAGGAATCTGTTTTGGACAATAATTCCTATAATTGTGTTTCTTCCAACATTTGTTCTGTAGTGATCCTCTAATAATGTAATTGTCATAAAAACCTCATTCATCTACTTTAATTCACTGCACTAATAAATTTGAATTGAATTTGAATTTATTTCATTTATATGCCTCCCTTTTCCCCGAAGGGGACTCAAGGCGGCTCACAATCCAAGTCAAGGGAAGGGGTACAAATAAGAAATAAAAAAGACGATCAGAACAATACACAATTTAAAAGCACACAACAACCATACCATTCGAGGGGGGGAGCAAAAGCTCTTTAGCCCGAGGCCTGTCGGAACAGCCAGGTTTTAAGGGCTTTGCAGAAGGCCTGGAGGGTGGTGAGGGTTCGAATCTCCACTGGGAGCTCGTTCCAGAGGGTTGGAGCAGCCACAGAGAAGGCTCTCCTCCGGGTGGTCACCAGTCGGCATTGGCTGGCGGATGGAATTCGGAGGAGGCCTAATCTGTGGGATCTAATCGGTCTATTGGAGGTAATTGGCAGGAGGCGGTCTCTCAATAATCCTTCAATGAGGCACTACCTTGCTGTTACTATGAAACATGTGTGTTCTGAGGACAATAAGAGATATGCTTGAGATTCAACTATAGTGGACAGGTCTTATCAGAGGAGTCAGACAAAGAGTGTCTTCCCCATAAACAATATGATGGGGCATAATTCAGAGCACGGGTGTCAAACTCGCAGCACCACATTACCCTCACATGACATTTTGTGAAGGTTTTTTCATTCACGGAGCTGGGGTGGAGTGGGGATGGCCTGCACATGACGCATCTGGACCATTGGCCACCAGTTTGACACCCCTGATTTAGAGGAACCCATACTGGATTGATCATCACCTAGGGTCAGAAGGACCTCAAGGTATTGGAATTCCTACATATCTGTAAAAAAAGGGCTTCAGAACTCAGGATTTTTAGCTGAACAATCAAGTCCAGCAGCTGCAGGTCTACTAGAAGAAAAGTGATTTATCCATCACACATATACAAAGATTGAAAACAGGGAAATAACGATCCGTTATTACAAATGAAGTCCAACAAGAAGAGGATATCCAAAATGAACGCACAATTTTGAAAAGTACAACACCAAGAATCAGAAATAACAGAATAGAGATTAGCAGTTAATGTTGATTTATAATAAGAAATAAGGTATTTACAGAAGCAGAATTGGAAAAACTGCAAAGATCTACCCAGGGCATAGAAATTGAAGGCTTGTCAGAAAGAGCTTGGAGTGTAGAGGCAAATCAGGCTAGTAGACCAAGCCAACAAATCTTCTATCACATAAGGCAGAAGTGGAGGCTCTACACCAACTTTTTCTGTTGCCTCAATCCTAATTTGGTCTCATAGTTTATCACTGTAAAATAACTGAGAATGACTGTAATGTTACAGTAACAGAGTAGAGAAGATTTTAGTGAGGGAGATAAGCTGCTCTCCTTTATAATATGCTAACCCCAGAGAAATGGTTTGAGTTTAGGAGCTTAAGGGTTTTTCTTTAATTGACCATATTTCTTCATATTCTTAAAAATAACTAGTAAAAACTAGAATTTGCAGAGGAATCTTACTGCTCATATTTTCTTGGGACATGATTTCTGCATTAAGAAATGTTGGATCATTACAATCTATGCTAGAAGGCTATTATATAATAAGGAGATACAGATCAGAAAAGGACCAGTTCAAATCCAAGATTAACAGTTGGAAAGGCTTCATTCAAATCTGTAATTTGAAATTGAAAATCAACGAGATCCCAATTTCATTGTTGAAGATTTCATTTCAGGTTTATCTTTAGACTCTGAAGGGCCATCTAAACACTGGCAGGTAATTCCTTTTTTGGCATTATAGCCTTAAAATAACGGAGATCCTTTCAAGGATAGCAAGTCTATAAGACCAGAGAGCTTGAAATATGTAAATGTAATAATTTTTGAAATACCCTCTTTGCACTTCTTTTAAAGTTGCAATAGCAGAAATGAAGAAAGCGTAGCAGGTTCCAAATTATCCAATGAAAAGTTTCTAAAGGAATTATGCTAAACCATGCATTAAGAGTTCTACTCTAACTTAAAAAGGGAAAGGCTTTCAAACTAGTCACAGAACCATTTGTCTCAATCAGTTATTAAAGTTTAATAGTAAAAGACAGGTTAATAATTATAATGCATCATAAAAGATTCAGAAAGAAAGAAATGTTTTGGACCATTTAGTTTATAGCAGTTTCTAAATTATTAGTTTTTAAAATCAATAATTTTTTAAATGGAAACAACTTGACCAAAATCTGTCACAGATTTTGAGATGATTAAAAGCAAAACTTAAATAATAATATAAAGAGTAAATCTTCAGCAAAGATTAAGAGTCCACCATCACTAATTGCTTATGTTTTTGAGTCTGCTGATTGGCATGGCTCATTGGCAGAGTTAATTTCTTCTGGCAATTATACGCTACATATTGTTTCTTTAATAATTACTTAGGCATCTGAGAAATAAATGTGTTATTAATATTGTCTAAATAATAAACAATATTTTCTTCAGATGTGAAGAAAAGCTTGATGGAATCTAACATAAAGTTAAGTCCAGAGCAGATAGTCTATGAGTTAATAAATTTTGCCCAGAAGAAGGTACAGATTTAGGAAATGTGGAAGATCACACAAAACAGACAAAAATAGTGTAGCAATATAATTTTCTCATTTTTTATTTCTCTAAACTAATTCTAACCAATGAAAGAGGCATAAATAGCAGAGCAACATTCTAAAAGATTTTAACAGACAAGTTTTGTGGAAATAAAATTCACCAGATGGCTGTTTAACTCATGTAAGCATGTGAAAGGAAAACTGAAGCTATGTTTGAGGCTGTGCAATGCTAGAATTGCCCTAAATTTACCAATGGGTTATGAATCTCTTTTAAGGTATTCAAAACACTTAGTTTGGTTTGATATTTAAAATTTATTTTAAGATTCAATTAAGTAATTCAAGTTAATCTCATTCAAATGTAATCAGCCCATTGAAGCTTCATACAATCTTTTTATATGAGAAAATTTCTCAAAATAAAAATAAATTGGTATACATGATTAAATGTGCCAAAAGATCAGTGATCTTTTAGTGTTCCTCTCTTTTTCCTGTTATTCCTCTACCATGGTATAGCTTTCACTATATCTTTCAATCTTTCAATAAATCATGTTGTCTTGAACTAACAATTCCTTTTCCTTAAAGGAATGGCCTGAACTGCGATCACATATGATTAGAACCATACAGCAATAGCACTTAAACTTATATACTGCTTCGTAGTGCTTTCAGCCTCCTCTAAGTGGTTTGCAGACTAGGCATATTGCCCACAACAATCTGGGTGTTCATTTTATCCACCTTGGAAGGATGGAAAGCTGAGTCAACCTTGAGCTGGTAAGAATCAAACTACTGGCAGTCAGCAAAATGAGTTTGCAATACTGCATTCTGTTACGTACAGACAGATGTAGCCCAGATTTGCATGTCCCCACGGATTGGTTCACCAAACCGTGGGAATTTTAAATTGCTGTTATTGGTTGGCTAATCTGCCGGAGCTCAGTAAATAGAGAGCTCCAGCAGCCTGCCAGCAGTTCGTATTGCAGTGGCTAGAGAAATAAAAGGTGCTCAAAGTTTCTCAAACCTATTGTCTCTTCTTCCCGCGCCAATCTAACACATTCCATCCACTGTACCATCATATATCTTTCAATATCACAAAACTATACAAAAAAATCAAATTAGCTATTGTATCAAAGAGAAAACAATGCTGGAGTGGCTACCATCTTAATAAATTAATTGGGACTGCACTAATAAATGTCTATATTAAAACATAAATTAATTTGATCAAAAGTTGCACAACATGAACATACCACTACCCTGAGAAAGAAACAGTGTGCTATTCTCAAAAGCACTATTGGTTTTTTTTTATTTCTGCAGGGACAGCAGTGGTGACCTGGCGGCTTTATTGTAGGTAGCCTGGAATGAAAGGAAGATCAAGTGATTCCTTAACTGATAGCCTAGCTTCCAGGCTCACAATATTAAGTTCCTCAGCTGTTCCTTAACAAGGATGCATTCAGAAAAGCCGTACAATGGCGCTATTGATTTTCCTCCAGCTTAAGTCTTTCAAAGGTTGGAGCATAAAGGAACTTAAATGAATCATATGCTTATAAAAATGAAACTGAAGCCATGTCTTTTTTCCAATTTTGAATCTCCTGCTGTTGCTGTTGATAGTGTGTTTTCGAAAATGGCCAACGACAGTCAAAGACACCTGGTGTGCTGGGCAAAAGAGAAGAAGCACCACTTTCCTCATCACCGCAAGCTTGGGAGAAAATAGTCTGCTTGAGAACAGGGATTTTAGAGACTGCTCTTTTGAGTTTATTCTAACAGGGTTAACTGTTTCTGCTTTGATATTTTCCATCCTTTGTCCCTTCAAGGAGTGGTATAAAACTTTTCTGTTCATTTCATTTCATTTTTTCATTTATTTGGGATTTATAGGCCGCCCTTTTCCCTGAGGGGACTCAGGGCGGCTTACATTCATAGGAAAAGGGGGGGTGCAATATAAAGACATAAACAATATGTGAATAAAATAAACAGTAAAAACACAACTTTCATTCAACACTCAACACTCGGGCGGGGTGAATTAGAAACTTATCCCCAGGCCTGACGGGATAGCCAGGTCTTAAGGGCTGTTCGGAAGGTCTGGACGGTGGTGAGGGTGCGAATCTCGACAGGGAGGTCGTTCCACAGGGTTGGAGCTGCTACTGAAAAGGCTCTCCTCCGCGTAGTCACCAGTCGGCATTGACTGGCGGATGGAATTTGGAGGAGGCCCAATATGTTCACATATTGCAAAAGCAACTGAAGTACAAAACTCTGTTTTGTAAATCAACCCTTGATCAATTTTGCTGAAAGGCAATAGATTTTTTCATGGCAAAGACAGGAGCCCTGTGATCAAGCAGTCTTGAGTCAGTTGACTTATAAGGGCTGATTGTTTTCTAAACTCCCAACTGGGTCTTTTAAATACTGACCAAATTCCATTCTACTGTTAAGTGCTTACAGAACTATAGCAATCTGGTAATTGTACATTTCTTGGCTTGTTTTTGTTTACTATAGTTGACCCTGATGGGAACAACTGCTGTGTTTTTTGAAAATAAGACAGGGTCTTATTTTCTTTTGACCCCTGTCCAATCTATTAATATTTTAGGAGTTGATATTTTATAATATTACAAGTGTTTCTGGGTTTTGGGGTCCTATTCTTAACAAAATATTTTTAGATCTTACATGTTCGGAAATGACGTTAGGAAATTCAGGAAGAATTTTCAAGAGTTCACATTTTAGATGGCATTTATCTCATCTGGCCTGGGGACTCACAGAAAGAACCATCTCAGCAGATGTTCCCTCTATCTCCAACTATCTATTGCACGATCCAATCTGGATCTGTCACCGGGACCAGAGGTTCAGTCTTCCAAGCTTTCAGACTTTTACTGAAACCTATCCTCAGGGAACTTCTCTCTACCAGAAAAACTAAATATTATCCTACATATGACGTAAGAGCCTAGCATAAATATTTTTGTTAATCAGGATAGCCTTCTTCTTATGTTCTTTACTCCACCCTCTTATTGATATTAATATTTTAAGGATTATAATGTTCTTTTGCTTTGCATGTATGACTAAGAGCTTCTGCATGGAAGACAAATTTTTTGTGGGTCTAATTACACTTAGCCAAATAAAGTCTCCCCTCCTCTCTTCTCATCTTAATAAATGTGATTAGGATTGTTTCTTCTAAATATAGCTAGCAGTCATAGTCTATCTGTCCAACCCACTTCACGTGGTTGTTATTGTTGTGGGCAAAATATGAAGAGGAAATATTAAATATGTTCACTGCCTTGAGTTATTTATAAAAATAGAAAAGGTGGGATTAATACATACATGCATACATACATATCAATAAAGGAGAATATTTGTAGCTCAGGATTGAAATGAGGGGTCCTTGGTACTCTCTGAACTTGATTGTTTTTTTGCAGATGTTTCTTTAACCAAATTAGGTACCATACTCAATGTTCTGATATAGAAATGATGTTGTTCCCTAGTTTTGGATAATGAAATATCTGTAAAAAAAAAACCCACCAAGCTCAGAAAGCATCAAGGATCCCTCAAATAAATAAATTACACTCATGTCTAGATTCTGAAGTTCAGTTCTCCAACCAATGACCACAACTAATGCTAAAAACTATTTTAATTATTTTTTGGCAGCTGACATATACAGGCATATAAATCATGTACAGTTAGTACAACTCACTTTCTCATTTTCAAGGATATTTTAATTGCTTTGATGTAATAGCTCTAGGAAAAGGTAAAGTAAAAATATTCATATTAAAGAGGACAGTACAGTAGTTAGAACGGTGATGATTTTAAAAAGAATATTGAAAGTTTCAATTCGTGAAAAAGTTCACTTTGTTCAGAGATTTCCTCTAAGTTAAGCAAAATGAATTTTAAAACAACATTACGCATCTTTTTTGCTTATTCATGCAAAAAATCTCTATGACACATCTTAATGGCACATTGCTTATTTATTCTTTATTTCATTTCTTTCTGACTTGTTTAGAATTGTTACAGATTTTCTGACACATTCATGCACTAGATTCTGCAATGCTTGCTTTTCTTCATTTAAATGATAGTTGATGGCAGAACAAATGTTAAACATTTAAATATTAAATTAAATATCTTGACTCTTCAATTTTTGCATGCATGCAACAATATACATTTAGGAATCCTCATCTCCTAATTTCCAAATTTATAGTCAGTTTAACCAGCATTTATTCCTCAAAATCCAATTATATTATATGCATTCTGAAATGAACCCTATAGTTTCTTTTTGTAATGTTCCAGTTGTAAGCAATTGTTGGGTTTTATCTTTAGCTACTTTCCCTCAATATTTTGTAGATGTTGACCAAGTAATGTTTTGCCTTGCCAGAATGTTGGCCATGTTTTTGATATTTTATTTCAATTATCCTGTTTTGGTTCCTATAGATTCAGATAGTTCCAATTATAATGATTATTTATTAATATCTTGAGACATGTTCTCATAATCTTGTGAATCCATGACACGACGATCTTTTGCAAATTTCCTGTTCATTTTAATACCATCCTAATGAAATCTGATGAAAAATCTGGTGAAATACTCAGGACTGGGGTATAAATTCCTTGTACTCAACATATTTACGAGAAGACTGAATAGTACACCAGCCAGTCCTGCTTTTCACAGTGCAATCATATTTTGGGTGACCTGCAGGCTTTCAGCTTTTCAGGCTTCAATTAAATCTCAAGAGAAAATGCCACCCTAAGGTTGTTTTAAAAAGAAAAAATGGCCAGGAATGGTATAAAGTTATATTACAAAACCATAGCAACACTCTCTTCCAGTCTGCTACAATAAGAAAATGTCAAAAAGATCACCAAAAGAAATCCCAAAGAAATTTGAAATCATCTGAGGAAGTAGGTATAAATAAAATTTCTTTTACAAAGTTCTTTTTTTACATAGAATTTTGTAGGTCAGCATTTTAAGATATTATTAATATAAGAAGCACTTTTATTCTATGGAAGTCATGTCCTTTTTCTTTCTTTGGTTATGTGCAAATAGTGATTGACCAGATAAGATATCATGGATTGAGGATGTCAAGTAAGAATCTCTCTCCAGTGTAGATGGCTATTATTAAACTTGGAATCAATCAAGGGCCATACTTGGAATCTTCAGTAAAAGTATTGAAAATAAAATACTGAGAAACATACATTTATGCTATATACTACGCACAATTTACCAATATTTTCACATATTAAATTTTCCTCAATTTCCCTACCTTTTCTAGATATTCAATCAAGATACTTAATAACAAATAATACCAATCAATCAAACCCTTGTTGGTGATCAAAGACCAGCATAACAAATGATATTACTTGTAGAACTATGAGAGGTGAAAGAGATTGAATTTATCAAACTTCAATGGTTATAAACTGTTGATTTTTACAATTTTATCCAGAATTGATAGCCAAAATGCAAATAATCTAGCAATGAAAGTCAATAAGCACCATGAAAAAATGTGACTAAGATTAAATATGAAGATCAAAGTAATTATAACAGTTCAGTAATGTCTCTTAAAACTGACAATAAAGATATTGGCTTCTGTCTTTTAAGATCATCTATGAACAGTAAAGCAATCAAAATTAACCCTTGCTAGAGTAGCATTGAAGACATTTGATATTTCTTGATGTGTCTATATTTACAAAGATAAGAATTGCAAACTCATTGCATTTCCCTGTGGCTCTTTATGAAAGCAAAAGTAGGACTCTGAGCCAGGGTAGAAAAAGTATTTGAATTGTGGTATTATTAGAAACATTTTCTGAAAATGCCATGGATAGGCAAGAAAAGAAATAAACAGGTCACTGGACAAATAAATACAGACTCCTATTTATTATTATGTTTTGGATACATTATGCAAAGACCTAAGACAATTGAGTAGTCTATAAATCTGAGAAAGAAAAAGATGTAGACACCCTTGATTATAGTGATGCTGGATATATTGTTGAAGATCAGAAAGACCAGGTTGGAGACAGACTGCCCTAAGGAAAATCGAGCTTTGTGATTTCTTAAGAATTGATACTGGCACATAATCAATCAGTCAATCAATCACTGAATCAATCAACTAATAGATGTGAATAAATGAACCAACTAAGCAACATTTCTGCTCCATAGGCATGCAATTGACCACCTTCTGAATTGCTTCACAATTCTGTGGAAAAAAAAATAACTTTTGTCAATCTTTTGAAAAAGAAAATCTGAAATTCTTTGTCCATTAATTATTTTACTATAAAATATATAGCAGTTCTCTTTATGAATTGAAGTCAAATAAATAATGCTATTGGAAACTTACTTTTTGCCTTTCTGTGGTTATAAATGATAGATGCACGTTTTGTCTCAAATTAGACTGCTTTTCTACATACGTATGCATATACATACAGACAAGGGGAAAGATGTTAATTCAGTCTTAAGACACAGACAATTCCTTTTTTAATGTATTTTTTTCCACTATCAAGACTCTATTGTTGCTTTCCAAAGCCAATCAAACAGACTAGGAAGGGTGGGGGGAATCTACTAAGTGCAGATGGTCTCAACTTCCAAATGAATAACTCAGCCAGCTGCAAAATCATGACTTCATCAGACTTTCAGAGTCTTGCACAAGACTACAATTCTTGTTTGGAGCCTGTTTTTAATCCATTAAACCCTTACAATATACAGTATAAGCATAAAAATACATCCCCATTCCTCAACTCACAGGATCAGAAATGAATGAAAACATGCTTCCAAAGTTATTAATCAAGGCTGAGTTCTTTTCATCAGTTCCTATTTCTCAAACTGACTTTTTTTTAAGTGAAAAACTAAAAAAGAGAAAGTTTGCTTTGAAGCATGGAGCATGACCATTTAAAAATAGCAGGTAATATCTAATTTTTGAAGGTATCAGTCAGACATATTATTATTATTTCTAAAACAAAACAAGAAGAAATACATGAAGAATCATTCAATGAGAATCAGAATATTTACAGGATAAAAAGATTTTGGCTGGAATTGTACTTAGTTATATTTACTTCCAACATTTATGTCTTGCTTTACAAATTGAACCTTTTCAAGATAATAAAACAGTGTCTGTTATGACATTGACAGAAAAGAAGATGGTATGAGAAAAGGATTAATACGTGTTTTAATCCTTCAAAGTTTATACTTGGATGAAAATGGAAGGGATACATCATATTCCCCCCCAGCTGCTGGTCCTTCTGTTCTTCATTGAAAAATTGAACTGTTGTAAAAAAGTTGTTCACTGAGTTTACATTTTTAATGGATTCAATATATATCTAAGGCCCATTGCATTTGTCCACTTCATATAGAAGAGAGAAAAAAACCCTCATTTTCTTCACTAGAATGTTACATGTACCTGCATAAGATGGTACTATTAAATGATAATATTTCAAACCTTAAACATTGGAGTCAAATAGTGACCCTGTTTATCCATGTTTTGAAAAATACAGGGAGTAAAGTTTAGCTGAGTTCTTCCTTTTGACATACCATATAGCTTGTATTTGTTTTGTTTAGTTTTGGAGACTGGTACTTTAACAAAGGGGAACAATGGGATTGTGCCTTTTCCGTAAGATAGAATAGAAAATGGCCTTGAAGGATAGGAGGAATTGCTGCTACTAAAGCAATGGTTAAATAAGAGTTGAGCGTAGGTCAAGAAAATAACTTTAGAAAATGTTTCAGATAAGTACCTCCCTAGTTCACATGAAGAAAAAGGGAGAGAACAGCAAGAACATTCAAGATATAGTTCCTGTTATAGTAAATGTATAGCACTGATTTCTTAGTCTGGGATATTTGTTGGGCTAACATTGGGCACTTTTTCAATTGTGATTATGACACACAATTGCCAAATGATAAATTGATGTGGTTAACAAGTCCATGTGTGCTTATCCATGTGCTCACTTCCAACATCTAATATAAATTGATTTAGAGTTGCAATAATCTTGGGGAAGGCATGAAAGATCGATTAAGGGAAATGAGAAGAGATTACATATTCTTGAGACAGAGAAACATGTAAGAAAGAAACTCAAAATAATCTATCTTTAATTTTGCTTAGTATAAGAAGGGACAGTGTGTGACTTCAACTCACTTCTCTTAAATGGTAGTTGGCCATAGAAAAATTATGGGATTGATCAAGAAGAATTGAGATCAATGTAGAAAGAAGAATATGACCCATTCCTGATGAAATCTCCATCCTCAGAAGGACTGACACAAGCTCAAGCAGTCATCTGAGAAATGTAGAAATGTATCTGATGCAATTACCTAGAGTACAGGTATCATTCTTGTGAAGTTTTCCTATTCCTTTAGCTTCCTTGTATGGAAATGTTTACACATTATAATCTCAATCATTCAGACACCTCTGAAATGCCTATAATATCTGAGATCATGAATAAAATTTGTTCAACTTATTAGAAAATTATTGTAATATCCAGTTTAGTTAGCTCCCACCCTGCACATTCACCCTCAGTGCAGTGATGGGTTTCAAAAAATTTTAGAACCTATTCCGTAGGCGTGGACTGTTTTTTGGGAGTGGCTCGGCGGTCATATGACCAGGTGGGAGTGGCTTGGCAGTCATGTGACCGGGTGGGCATGGCCAAATTGGAAAATGTGGTGAAACTCACTTAACAACGCTCTTGCTTAGCAACCAAAATTTTGGGCTCAATTGTGATAGCAATAGCAGTTAGACTTATATATCGCTTCATAGGGCTTTCAGCCCTCTCTAAGTGGTTTACAGAGTCAGCATATTGCCTCCAACAACAATCCGGGTCCTCATTTTACCCACCTCGGAAGGATGGAAGGCTGAGTCAACCCTGAGCCGGTGAGATTTGAACAACCGAACTGCAGAACTGCAGTCAGCTGAAGTAGCCTGCAGTGCTGCATTTAACCACTGTGCCACCTCGGCTCCTTGCGCCACCTCGGCTCATAGGTTCTCTTTCTTTCTTTCTTTCTTTCTTTCTTTCTTTCTTTCTTTCTTTCTTTCTTTCTTTGTTTCGCTTCCTTCCTTCCTTCTTTCTTTCTTGTGTCTCTCATCCCCACTTATTTTCTTTCTTACTCTTCCTTCCTTTCTTCTTTCTTGTCTCTCTCTCTCCAACTTTCTTTCTTTCTCTTTCCTTCTTTATCTTTCTCATTCTTTCTTTCTATCTCTCTCTCTCTCTCATACACACACACACACACAATTTCCCTCATGTCTGCCACTAACATCTCTCAAAGAGAAGGACCTTGGGAATGGGTTGGACTAGATTACCTCCATGTTCCCTAGCATCCCTCTATGTTCTCTGTTCCATTTAGTCACAAACAACCCCATTCACTTTAAAATTGGTCACAAACTCCACTCATCCTTCCAGCACCCTAGTCCCATCCAAGGAAGAGAGCTGTGGGGAGGGGGAAAGGGGGGAGTCTGTGGCTCCATGTCTCTTGATCATTTTCCCCGCCTCAGTTCTGCGGGCAGGAGGTGCTGCTGCTGAGGTGGTGGGGAAGTGGCGGCAGTGGTGGTGGAGTCAGGGCACTGCCCGCTGTGCAGCATGACCCACAGCGAGCCCAAGAGCAGTAGCCACCGCCGCCAGCCGCCCCACACCTCCATCGTCCGCTCCCCCTCAGGCCAGCGACCAGGCATGCAGAAAGGGCAGGACAGCAGTGAGGGCAGCTGAGTGGAGACAGCACTTTGGTGGGCACTGAGGGAAGGAAGGAATGAAGAAGAGCTGAGCTGAGGGGGGAAAAAAGCTCTACTGGGCAGGGGAGTGGGGTGGATCACTAGATGGTGGGTCGGTCCTGCCACCGTGGATCCTTTTATTATTTTTTTCTCTTCCCCTCATGAGAGTTGTGCCAACAGGAGGAGCAACAGCCTGGCATGCACTCCCAATCCTGCCTGCCTGAGGAACAGGAGGGGAGTTCAGCTGTTTGAAAAGCCCCACATGGAACTCCTCTCCTGTTCCTTCTTCTGTTTGAACAAGCCATGCGGGGCACGTTGCCTTGTCTTTCACAGCTGCCTCATTTCCAATTGGGGGGGGGGGCGAAGAAATCCATCTTTTCCCTCCCTCTCCATGGATCCCCGGCCCAATTGGAAATGAGGCGGTTGTGAAAGACAAGGGAGCGTGCCCTGCATGGCTTGTTCAAACAGCAGAAGAAGGAACAGGAGGGGAGGATTTGTTGGACAAGCCCACAGGTGTGCGCTGCTCTTTCCTATGACAGCTGCCTCGTTTCCAATGAAGGGGGTGGGGAATCAATGTGATTTCTGCCCTCTTCATGGATTCCCCACCACCTTCATTGGAAATGAGGCAGCTATCAGAGAGAAGAGGGCAGCACACACCATGTGGGATTGTCGGAGGCCTCCGGAAGAACCAGTCCACTAAGGCATGCTAAATTTCACCAACCAGTACACCTGTACCGGTCCGTACTGGCTAAAACCCACCTCGGCATCAGTGGCAGATAAGAATTAAATTGTTTGCTTATGTTCTATGTCTCTCTCTGTCTCTCTGTCTGTCAAAAGGGACAGAACTAACTAGCAAAGACAATTCCAGAGGGAATAGCCTTTCCTTTTCTAGCTTTATTCCCTTCATATACATAATGATATCAAAATAGATACAGAAAGTAAGGTCTTACCCCCATAACACCTCATTTATTCTTCATTGTGTACAATGGGGATGATGTACATAATGAGGATGGTATATTGATACTCTTATGTTGAAATACTGTTACCTAAGAAATAAATACAGAATAAAATAGATCAGGAGATTCAAATATCCATAATAGTATAAAATATTCATTTATTATTCAGCTATTAGTATAAAGTCATTGTTATTGTTAGACATGAAGCCAAGTATTAAACACAAATATGATACTTATTTTTATAGTACTTGAAAGCTATATTTGCATAACCTGTTTGCTACCACAATCCAATCATTCTTTTTTTAAAAAAGAAAACCCTTCTTAAATTAAAAAAAAAATTAAACTAAATAAGATCAGTAGGAATACATATCACAGAAAATTATTGTTTTATCATAGGATATTTATAAACTGTTTGACCAATAGATCTAAGAAGTCTTCAGTCAATCAGGTTATTTTAATGGATGCTATCAATATACTTTCTAATATAAATGTTGACAATGAGATTTATATAATCATTAAAACCGGTACAAAAGGCAATCAACATAAATTTTAAACAACTTAGTAGTACAAAATTTTGGACTGGTATAACCCATGAAGATAGAATGAGTTTCATGCTAACATTGATATATTTAAGACTTATTATGCAATTATTCTTAATCAGACTATGCAAGGTGAAATAATCTTTTTATCATGTAAAACCATAAGTCTATTATCTGTTAAAATTTATACCAGCTTACTCTGACTTACTTGCTTTTATCCATTCCACAGGAAGTAAAATCACAGTGTGCTTAAAATAAAATGTTCAGGCTTCTGGGCAACTTATTTTTAAATTGATATAAGAAATTCTGGGTGCAGCTGTAGCCACTCTCTCTGAAGATCAGAAGAGAGCAACATGCAAACAGTCTAATACAAATTAATGCAGTGTTACATATCTTGGTGGTAAAATATTAAAGAAACATAACATGAAAGGCAAAGCAACCCAGCAAATGGACTATGAACTGCATATAAAGTTAATGATGGAGTTTGTCTCAAATGCACTCTGCAGTATAAAACAAAAACTCTGGTACATTAACTTTCTCGGAGTATGTTAAAGATTCTATATTATTTCATAATAAATTCATTCATGTAGCCATAACTGAAAAGGTAATTGAAAAGGACTAAATTATCCCTTGATTAAAAAAATATAAACAGTAATTTATCTAACTAAGACAAGACAAATAGCAGCCATAGTTACTAGGAATTCTTGTATTATAGACAGCAATTCAAAACTCATGGATGTAAGGCATTGCATCCACATAGGCTCAAGCCAAATTGTAAAATGTACACTATGTTGCCTTTGTTACATTTGTGTTGTATTTGTGCTTATAAATAACAAAGGCAACAGTAAAAATATTGGGTTTCTGTCTGGTTGGTCTCTTATGATGAGCCGATGGACAGAGAATGGAAGCAGTGAACTTCCTCCCATATTTGGGCATACCAGGTGTTGTGACTATATATATATATGTATATATGTATATATGTATATATGTATATATGTATATATGTATATATGTATATATGTATATATGTATATATGTATATATGTATATATGTATATATGTATATATGTATATATGTATATATGTATATATGTATATATGTATATATGTATATATGTATATATGTATATATGTATATGTATATATGTATATATGTATATATGTATATATGTATATATGTATATATGTATATATGTATACATGTATACATGTATACACGTATACACGTATACACATATACACGTACACACACACACACACACACACACACACACACACACACACACACACACACACACACATATATATATATATATATATATATATATATATATATATATATATATATATAGCAATAGCAGTTAGACTTATATACCGCTTGGGTCCTCATTTTACCCACCTTGGAAGGATGGAAGGCTGAGTCAACCCTGAGCCGGTAAGATTTGAACAGCCGAACTGCAGAACTGCAGTCAGCTGAAGCAGCCTGCAGTGCTACATTTAACCACTGCGCCACCTCGGCTCTCTGTCTCTCTGTCTCTCTGTCTCTCTGTCTCTCTGTCTGTCTGTCTGTCTCTCTCTCTCTCTCTCCTCTCTCTCTCTCTCTATATATATATATATATATATATATATATATATATATATATGAATGAAAACATATATATGTGTATGTATATATGTATATATGTATATATGTATATATGTATATATGTATATATGTATATATGTATATATGCATATATGCATATATGCATATATGTATATATGTATATATGTATATATGTATATATGTATATATGTATATATACATATATGCATATATGCATATATGCATATATGCACATATGCACATATGCACATATGCATATATGTATACATGTATATATGGTATTCCTTTTATCAGGAAGAGAAAGTAACCTCTTTTTTGCTATTTTTAATCCAAGAAAGAATATTCCATTGAGCTTCATATGTCTGTAGTAGTAGCTCAAGGTTGGATTGTTATTCTTGGTACTCTCTGAATGTGATTGTTTGCTTGCAGACATTTTATTAGCCAGCTAGATAACATCATCAGTGCTACTGAGTGTGGGGTTTGCTCCCTGTTTGCATACAGGAGTTTGCCCTTCCTATTTGCATACAGGAGTTTGCCCTGGTGGAGGTGTAGAAATCAAGGAGCAAATTGTCAAATGAAATTTTAATCTGCACCAACAGAAGAGTAATTCTGAAAACAGGTGAAATAATAGTTCCAGTTTATTCTGCCCTAACTATATTTTAATATGGATTTAGACAAACTGGAACAGGTTCAACAAAGTGCAAGAAGAGTTAGCAGAGATGCTGGTGAAATAGGAGAAGAGAAGATTGAGAGGAAAAAATAATAGGTCTTTTGTAATAACACAAAGGATGCCACACAGAATATTCTGTTATTCAGAGCAGAGAGAATGAAATAATGGATTTAAGTCACTGGAAGGCAGATTCAACTGAATGGTAGAAAATCTTCCAAACACTAAGAACAGTTCAACAGTGGAACCTATTACCTAGGGAGATGGTAAGTGGCCATTCACTGGATATATTTAAGACGATGTAGAAACCATTTGTTAGAGATGCTTTAATTCCTGCACTAAGAAAAGGGATAGATTTGTCTGAAATGTCCCCTTCCAGACATTATTGTATCCATCATTGCTTCTTTATAGAAATAAGTTTATGACTACAAGAAAGCCTCATTTTGAACACTAGAGGAAGTAGCAGACACCTTGAATAATGCTGATGCAGATTTTATCATAGCCATGAACATCAGCTCCCTGCAATTATAGCCTAGTCCATGGATCTTTACAGGCTGCCTGAATCTGTCCTCGGTAATAAAGAGCTTCTGTGATAGAGACGAAAAACAGCAGCATTTTTAATGCAAACAAAGTGAATCAAATACTGAAATTTGAAAAATTAACAAGACCCCCTGACCTTGGAGTACTATTAAAATAAAACCTGACCCAAAGATTTTGCAGAAATAAATTTAGTACCTGACTTCTGCTGGAAACAATATGCTATCCCAGAGCTGGATTACTGAAAATGCCAAAGGTGTAAGCTGTGCAAACATCCTGCTAGATTCCCACATTATCTGCTGTACATTGTATCTTCTTGATATGCAAGCAAGATGCACACTGCCTTTGGAGTGACTGATCTCAGAATTGCAGATGTTCAATTGATCCTTGTGTTGAAAATCTCCCCAAGCTGACATTGCACCAATAAAGTGATATGAGAAGACAGCTTGCTCAAATTGATTATTTAAATATGTGTTGCATACCGATAAGAGTGTTGCTATGATCAGAATGTAATCTTAAGATGCAAGAGCCAGGCTTCAAAATCTTACCTGCGCAATTTTATTCTGTTTCTGAATCAAATTGCACATCGTAATGCCAATGTAGCTGCCACAGTTATGTATCTGCTTCTGTATTTTCTGGTAAATGATTATTTTAAAAAGATGGCAAATCAGCACTGAAATTTCATATGCCATTGGTTGCTACTTTCTTGAAAAGGAAAATATTGAATGCTGTGAATCTGCTTTATCTAGACATTTTTTGGGAGGCATGGGAGATGGTTAGGATCAAGAAGGTTCTGCAATTATGCTTGAAGGATTGGAGATGACTGAAATATGTCCAAAATTAACATCTCCCAAGCCATAACACTTTTATTACTTTTTTAAAAGTAAGATAAAAATACAAAGTAATATAAAATAAGAAAAAGAAAAGAAAAAGAAAGAAATCAAAGATAAAACTAATATAAAAAATGCTAAAAATGGAATCATACTCTTTATCATGATAAACAAGTAAATTAAAAGCATTAAAATCCTTAAAGTTTATGATAATGCTTTTTAGGTAAGGAAATATCTCTGAAATGGCCAAACATATTGTAATGGTAAGCTGCAGTTACATGATGTCATTTGCAGTGAGAGCTTCCTACAAGGAGGTTAATGGGAAAGCTGGAAGGAATTTATAAGTCGCTGCTGATCCCACGGTTTTTTTGCCCTTGGTCATTCTGTTTAACTGTTTAGGTAAGGAAATACCAATGAAAAGATGAACCAATGGGTCAAGTCAATATATTTGAATCCAGAATTGTCTAGATTTTTTTGCTTATTCACCAAACACGATAAAAAGAGCCGAGGTGGCGCAGTGGTTAGAGTGCAGTACTGCAGGCCACTTCAGCTGACTGCTAGTCTGCAGTTCGGCAGTTCAAATCTCACTGGCTCAAGGTTGACTCAGCCTTCCATCCTTCCGAGGTGGGTGAAATGAGGACCCAGACTGTGGGGGCGATATGCTGACTCTGTAAACCGCTTAGAGAGGGCTGAAAGCCCTATGAAGCAGTATATCAGTCTAACTGCTATTGCTATTGCTATTGCTAAAATGTCCCTTCCTATTGTTATCTGAAGTGCCTTTATACATTTTAGATAATTTTTCTGGTGGCATACACCAAGACTATATAATTTTATAAAAAATCCTCTTTAGGATTATAACATAATATAAATTTAAGTCCTTTCATTCAGCCATATTTTTCCTGTTGTTCCATCTATATAGTACAAACAAATTTTTTATCTCACTTTGATCCCGTATTCTTTCACTTCTTCTTTTGTTTCAAATTTCAATAAAGGTTTACATTTTTAGCAATTACATGTCCATCCTTTGGGATCTCTCAAGTCATATGAACATGGATGTTTAAGACACCATATATCTGTCATGAGTGGGTTTTCTTTTTCTTTTGGACTGGTAGGGGTTGGGAGAATTGATGAGTTCTAGATCCCTTCACTTAAGCAATGCAATCTATTAGGATCCTAGAGTGTGCCTTCCTTATTATGGCACTTACTTTCTGGAATGAGATTCCCACTCCCCCCTGAGATATTCACATTAATCCCATAATGGTCTTAAAAACCAGACTGTTCTTCTAAGCATTGAGGTAGGATGTATATGGTTCTCTTGTTAGCTATGTTTTTGGTGTGTTGTCCAATAGAAGTTAACTTTTTTTGTATGCATACTATTATACATTATATTCTATGTACTATGGTTTAGTTTTAAAATATGAGCCACCAAGACTCAGTTTGGAGTTGGATGGTATCTAAAGATCTGAAATAATTAAGTAAGCAAATTTTATAAGGCATTTTAAAGTTTTGTTTCAGGGAATGTAGCTATGGTTGTTGCTTCTGAAGCTGATACTTGAAGCTACCCCAAAGGAAACATGTTTCCTTAATCTACCTTTTTTCATTGCCTCTTATGGTTTTTTTCCCCCTTATGTCCTCTAAGTCTGTATTATGCTGCAGTCTTTTACCATTTACATTTAGCTCTTCCATACATAAAACTTATTTTCTTCCACTCTGTTCCACCTCTAACAAATTAATCTAACTGCAGAAGTCTCCATATACAGAATAGCTTGCTGTGTGTGGGAAGAACATGACACTTCAATTTCTGTTATTTTTGTCAGTGGATTTTTTTTCATTGTAGTTTAACTGCAAATGAAAGTATTATTTGTTTCACAGTAGCTGCAGAAGAAATAATAGTATGTAATGTTGCAATATACAGAAAGTGACAGTAGGTGGTGAGCAGACTGTAACCTAGGCAACAAAGTCTTTTTTTAAAAAAAAAAGCTAGCAGTTTAGATAGAGATTTTAGTGATTGTTAGATAGCTGAAGTAAAAAAAAACATTGAGAATATGGCTATATATGATTCACTCATGATGTGAAAAATAGCCATGGTTTACCCAGACAATGTTTATGGAACATTCTGAGAGATGCCTAGAGAAGGGCAGAGAAAGAATAATTGAAGAGTCTGTAGATGTTTGGGCCATTTGTCTCCATCTGTTTTCTATCAAACTTGTCTTTCTTTTAGCAGCAATTTTTTAAGGGATCGGGAGAAAAAGATTCAATGACAATTAGCTAATAAAGAGGACTAGGTTAAACATGGATAAACACTTAGATATGCTACCTTTGTCAGAAAAAGTTAACATCTAGCCAGAATATAAAATCTAAACATATGGGATCAAGGAATTTCTATACAAACTTATATTTGAGTTGAAGGTGATAGAATTTCTGTGTGATGAAAGGAGGACCAAGAATGGAAGAAGGATCCTGTATGATGATAGAATAATCAAGAAGGCAGGAGTGTGCTAATCTATATCCACAATCCTTTTCCTTAATACTCTAAAAATCATTTTTCATTGTGTTTTAAATATGATTTCTACAACTGTCTGTAAATTTCATACATCAATTTTCCATCTAAGTATATCATTCCATCAGATGGGAGATGGCTGATCATCTGAAGATACATGGGTTAGATGGTAAACCATATTTTTCCTTGGAGAAAAGGAGAAGAAAGAGAAACTTCCTCAAATAACATAATAAATAGTAGTAATAATGAATAAATATTTTAGATTTACACTTGCATAAATGATTAATGTATCATTGTAGCAATGTATGTCCCAATTTTATGTGTTATTTTATCTTTATTCTACTAGTATTTTATCTGTACAGTTTTACTTAGTGTTTGGTTTTTTAAATTTTTTTGCTGGTCATTGACTAATGTCCTCCGGGATAGGGCGGCCTATAATTTTATTAAACATTTAACATTAAACAATGTTAGATATGTAATAAATAGAAATGGTTTTCCAAATTGCAACCAATTTAAACCCAGCTATAACTTTGCATTGACTTGTCTATTTAGTTTCTTTTTTTAGGAATATTTAACCAAATATTAAACCCTCTTTTATTCCAAAATATTTTTTCCTGCAAATCATGAAATTGCCTTTGAATGAGTTTGTGATTCTTTAATAAACAGGGTAGTTAAATTTTAAAAAAAGTTTAGTGGCTAGAGAAGTATACAATACATAAATGTGTTTTAAGATTGTTGGCAAAATGAAAGCAGATCTTAGACTTTTTAATTCTTTCATTTGGAAAAACCTATACCTGCTTAATTTCCTTAATAGACAACTTATTTGCGTTCAAATTGGAAACTACCAAACCTAAATATAAGCCACAGGATGTTGATTTTTAACAAGGCAGTGATTAATGGCGTTACCATGAAGTCAGCGTTCCCCAATGATGAAATCCATCTGACAAGTTTCTTAAGCAATTGTAATCAAAATGTTCAGTTTTATGAAAAGAAATATCCATTTGTTTTTCCACATACGGATTACCAATCCAAAGAAATGTTATTTATGTTCTTTCCGAATAAACGAACTGTCTTTCATTACTTTGTCCAAAGTGTTTCTGCCTTCAGCAAGAAGTTATTCAAACGCAGACATTAATTTTAAACAATATGTAAATGTTAAACTGCGGAAGCTTAGTTCCAAAGGACAGCGAACAAGGCTCTGTTTTGTTCACCTAAGCAAATCCAGGCACACATATTTAAGGGGTTATGGTTTGGATCAGACTTACCATTTAAGTAGGGGAGGGATCCTTCCTGTCTGCTCAGAGAATGACTTCCAGGCACCTGAATTCTGGAACAGTTACAAACACGAGGAAGTAAATGTTCTGGCAAGATTCAGGATTGCAATATGTCATCATATCATTATGAGCACCTCTCAAGAAGCTAGATGGTGTTGTTTTCCAAAAAGCTTTTCACTTGGACCTTTCACACTGATTTCACAGTTGACACAAGACAGAGCATAGCTTTTCTGAGGAGAGAGGGAAGCCATTACAAAACTCTCTCTCACCTTCTCCCTCTCCCTGTGTGTGTGCGTTTGTGTGTTTACTTAGAACTGTTACATTTGTGTGCGCGCGTGTGTGAGTGTGTGTGTTTGGGTAAAAAAAATATTTTAAGTACCTCTTTATAAACTGATAGTACTTACCAGTGGTGGATTACTAACTGGTTTACTACTAGTTCGCTGAGCATGTGTGCACCAGATGTGCGCAGTGCGCGCATGCGCAATTGAATGGAAATTACAGAAAAAAAGGAAAACAGCTCAGGAGTGGCATTTCAAGCTGCTGCCCCAGATCAACTGGGCTTTGGTAGTTGGAAAAAGGGTTAGTATAACCCAGGGGCAGGAAGGCGGGCCCACTTTTTAAAAACAAAACAAAACAGAGAACCGGTTCGCTCTCTGTTTGAAGGCAGCATTACCAGTTCGGAAACACAGGTCCGAATTGGTAGGAACCCACCCCTGGTACTTACTCTGAGGTGAGGGAAGCCATTACAAATCTCTCTCTCTCTCTCTGCCTTCCTCCGTGTGTGTGTGTGTGTGTCTCTCTGTGTGTGTGTGACTTATAGGTGCTCTTTATAAACTGATTACAAAATATTCTCTTTCTTTTTCTGTATATTTGTGCATTGTATATCTAGAACTGTTACAAACACAAGGATGTGTGAACCTATGTGTGTGAGGGAGAATGGAAAATACTTTAAGTGCCTCTTTGTAAACTGATTTTACTTTCTCTGAGGAGACAGGGAAGCCATTACAGAACTCACTCTCTGTCTCTCTCTCTCTCTGTCTCTCTCTGTGTGTTATGTATTGTGAAAAATATTTTAGCTGCCTCTTTATAAACTATTACTTACTCTGAGGTGAGGGAAGCTATTACAAATCTCTCTCTTTTTCTCTTCCTTTCCTGTTTGTGTGTGTGTTTGTGTGTGTGTGTGTTACTTTTAGATGCTCTTTATAAGCTGATTTTACTTGCTCTGAGAGAGGGAAGCTATTATGTTAGAAGTAGGGGGTTGAATGAAGAGACAGGACTCAGAAAAGCGACTACAGCTCTTTATTGCAGGCTTGGTACATTCTGCTGCTGGCTGTTAGGCAACTTCCTCTCTTAAAGGAGCTGTCCGGCAGCCCAACCATTCAGGCTAGTCCATTTTCCCGCCTGTGGTGTTAGCCAATGAATTTAAACCTTCCCGGTAGGAAAGCGGACCTGAGTGAAGCCTACATACCAGGCTTCACTCCCTATTAAGATATCTAACACATTGCAAAATATTCTCTCTCTTTTTCTGTATATTTGTGTGTGTATACCTAGAACTGTTACAAACACGAGGATATGTGAATGTGTGTGCATGAGAGAGAAAATATTGTAAGTGTCTTTTTGTAAACTGATATTACTTACTCTGAGGTGAGGGAAGCCATTACAAATCTCTCCCTCCCTCTCTCTCTCTCTCTCTCTCTCACACACACACACACACACACACACACACACACACACACGAGTGTGTGCATATGAGAGAGAGGAGAGAAAGAGAATGAAAAGTATTGTAGGTGCCTCTTTATAAACTGATATTATAAATAGTTCTCAACTTACAACCACTACTGAACCCAAAATTTATGTCGCTAAGTGAATCAGTTGTTAAATGAGTTTTGTCCCATTTTATGACTTTTATTGCCATAGTTGCTAAGTGAATGACTGCAATTATTATGTTAGTAATACAATTGTTAAGTGGATCTTGCTCCTTCATTGACTTTGCTTGTCAGGAGGTCGCAAAAGGAGAATCACATGACCCTGGGACACTAAAGCCATCATAAATACGGGTTTGTTAACAAGCATCTGAATTGTAGGCTTAGGTTTATTGCACTTATATATCGCCATTCTCCCAAAGGATTCAGGGTGGCGTACAACATAAAAACACATATTACAAAAGTTAAAAGAAAGATTAAATAGAATATCAAAAAAAAAAAAAAGCCCAATAGACATTTACAATGAGATTTAGAAATTAAATTAAAATTAACAATTGAAATTAATAATTTATTTTATTGAGGCCAGGCTGGCTTGCTGGAAAAGACAACTTTTTAGGGTGCGCCAGAAGGACCGGAGGTCGGGAATTATGCGAAGCTCTGGGGGCCGTTCATTCCAAAGGGAAGGCGCTCCCACAGAGAAGGCTCTCCCCGTGGAGGTTGCCAGCCGACACTACCTGGCGGACGTCACCCTGAGGAGGCCAACTCTGTGGGATTGTACTGGACGATGGGAAGCTACCGGTGGTAGTAGGTGGTCTCGCAAGTACCCTGGGCCTAAGCCATGGAGCGCTTTAAAGATCATAATTAACACCTTCAATCACACCCGGAAAATAACTGGCAACCAGTGCAGGCTGCCTAAAAGGAGTGTAACATGGGAGCACCTAGGTACCCACTGAAAACTGACATGGCCACATTCTGGGCCAGCTGAAGCCTCTGGGTGCTCTTCAAGGGCAGCCCCATGTAGAGAGTGTTACAATAGTCCAGGCGAGAAAGGATAAGGGCATGAGTGACTGTTCACAGGGCATCCTGATCCAGGAAGGGGCACAACTGGCATACCAGGCGAACTTGGTAAAAGGCCCCCCTTCTCATGGCCCTCAGGTGTTCTTCTAAACTAAGCCATGTATTTAGGAGGACTCCCAGATTGCGGGCCCTCTCTGAGGGGGCTAAAATTTCTCCCCTATCATCAAAGATGGTAGACGATGCACAAAACAGGATGATGGGAACCACAGCCACTCATCTTGGAGGGATTGAGCTTGAGCCTGCTCATCCCAATCCAGATCTGTACAGCTTCCAGGCATCAGAACAACACATTGAGGGCATTGTTTGGGTGTTTCGGGGTACAGATGAAAAGTTGGGCATCATCAGCGTATTGATGATACCGTATCCCAAAACCACAGATGATCTCGCCCAGCGGTTTCATGTATATGTTGAACAGGAAGGGTGAGAGAACCAACCCCTGGGGCACCCCATAAGTGAGGTGCCTCGGGGTCGATCTCTGTCCTCCAGTCAACACGAACTGTGATCGAACCGACAAGTAGGAGGAGAACCACTGCAAAACGGTGCCCCCCACTCCCAACCCTCCAAGTCATCACAGTAGGATACCATGGTTAGTGGTATTGAAAGCCGCTGAGAGGTCTAATAGGACCAGGACAGAGGAATAACCCCTGTCCTGGGCCCGCCAAAGATCATCAACCAATGCGACCAATGCCGTCTCCATGCTGTGCCCGGGCCTGAAACCCGACTGCAGCAGATCCAGATAGACAGCTTCATCCAGATACTGGGGAAGCTGACGTGCTACCACACTCTCGACAACCTTCGCTACAAAGTGAAGGTTGGAGACTGGACAATAATTGGCTAAACAAGCTGGGTCCAGGGAAGGCTTATTAAGGAGGGGCCTCACCACCACCTCCTTCAAGGCGATGGGAAAGAACCCCTCTCTCAATGAAGCATTGGTAATCGCCTGGAGCCAGCCTCGTGTCACCTCCTGAGAAGCCGAAACTAACCAAGAGGGACACAGGTCCAGCACACAAGTGGCAGCACTGAGTCTCCTCATAATCCTGTCATGCCCTTGGGAGTCACAGGGTCAAACTCATCCCAGATAGTTTCCACAAGATTCATCCCCGTCAACTCACCTGAATCGACCCAGTCAGAGTCCAAGCCTGTCCGAAGCTGAGCAATTTTATCCTGCAGATACTGAACAAATTCCTCAGCCCTACCCTGCAAGGGGTCTTCCCCAGTTCCTTGATTAAATAAGGAATGGGTCACCCTAAACAGGGCGGCTGGGCAATTATCTGTGGATATGATAAGGGCGGAAAAATGTTGCCGTTTTGCCGCTTTTATTGCCACTAAGTAGGATTGAATATGAATTCTTACTAGTGTTCGGTCGGATTAGAACCGGCTGGCCCTCCAATCACTCTCTAGGCATCTTTTCTGGCGTTTCATCTCCCAGAGCTCCTCAGTAAACCAGGGCCCTACTCACAATCGACACCACAAAGGCACAACACGGTCCAAGGCCCCAGTGGCCACCCTATCCTAGGCTTCTACTAGGGCTTCAGTCGAACTGTGAGCAAGGGATTCAGGAAAAGTCCCAAGCTCCATCAGGAACCTTTCAGGGTCCTTCAGGAACCTGGGGAAGAACCATCTAATCGGTTCCGCCTCCCTGTGGTGAGGGGTGCCACTATGGAAGTCAAGTCTAAGGAAGAAATGATCCAACCATGACAAGGGTTGGATAGAAATATCCCCTAAATCTAGATCATTCATCCACTGTCCAGACACAAAAATCAGGTCGAGCATGTGTCCCCCGTTATGAGTGGGGTCTTGAATTAACTGAGTTAGGTCCATAGCCATCATGGAAGTGATAAACTCCTGAGCTGACTCAGATATCTTGCCAATGGAAGGCAGATTGAAATCCCCCAGGATTATAGCTGACATCCAGGAGCTCCAGCAGGGCCGATGAAACGCAGGAGGGAGACAAGTATGTAACAAAAAGGCCCACCTGGACTCCAAGGCTCCACTTCACAAAAAGGGACTCACACCCGCCTATCTGAAGCACAGTGTCCTCCTGAGGTCCAAGACTTTCCCTAATAATCACCGCCCCCCCACCCCCGCCCCTGCTCTGGAATCTCGGCTGATGAAACACCTGGAAGCCTGGTGGGCATAATTCAATGAGGGGAACACCCCCTTATGGCCCAACCAAGTCTCCGTAATGCATCCAGGTCTGCTCTCCCCTCTTGTATGAAGTCGTAAATGAGGGGAGGCTTATGTACCATGGACCTGGTGTTAAGTGATACCAGCCGAGACCCGGGTCCTGTAATCCTGAGCACCAGGGGTGCAAGAGGGGCAATGAGGGTTGGAGCATGTGATTGCTCTTAAACAGCAAACCCACGTCCCCCGGACATAATTTGGCCCTAGGACCCCAATGTATCTGCCACTCCCACATACAGTAGAGATGGCAAATTACCCAATGGAATGGTTTAATGTCTCCCCCAGAATCCCAACCCTTTCCAGCACTCCCGATCCAAGCCCATTAGTTAGCTCTGGCCTTAGTCCTGGCAGACTCCCCCACAAGTCTGTCTGAGCCATCCGAATCAACCTCCCCGCCCACCCATTAAAATTTGATTTAAAAAACCCTGTAAAAAACCCCTAAGAAGCCTCTTCTTCGCATGCCACCTCTCGGGATCCCAAGATCCATCATTAAGGAAGTGTCTTGATAAGCAAGGCCATTCCCAGGAAAGGGGGAGTTCCCAAAGGGAGTAAAATTCTGTCCCAGAATAATATAGAGGAGAGTGTGACATCAACCAAAATGGAGTGACATCACAGGGAGATGGAATGGGGAGAGGACATATCCATGGGGGTAGGGGGGCAGCCAACAGTGTTCAAGGGGGTAGCGGAAGGCTTATGTCCATCATAGCCATGGTCAATGTTGAAGAGAATATGTAAGGGTAACGGTAAGATATCAAAATCGCAGCAAATGATAAATTGTGGGTTGGTGAAGCGGTCAATGATGGTGGCGGTGAGGACAGTAGCGGCGACTGCTCCAACAACTTAGCTCCATCCATGTCAGCCGCACTCATATCCGTTGTTGGGGCCGCACTCCATTAATCCAGTCCATAGTGTCACAAGGGGATGGGCCAAATGGCCAAATGGCACAGTACGGTGGCCCAGGCAATGGCGGTAATAGCGGGGGAGGGGGGTCACAACACAGGAGCCCCCCCCCCCTCCAACCACACCCATGCCAACTACTGAAGCTATCTTCTACTGGCACCAGTGCCCATGCCAGCACCTTAGCCACTCCCCCGCTAATCCAGTCTATCACATCCATAAGCAGGGGGGAGCAACTGGGGGGAGGAACGGTGTGGGCAGCAGCAGCATTGGTGGCAGAAACTCCAGATAGGAAGCCCCTCCAACCACACCCACACTGGCAGCAGAAAAACGCTCTCCATTCTCCATTCACCATTCACCACCAACCGTCCCGTTTCACTCACAATGTTCTGGCTACAGGGCAGGAAATCGCAGTTGAAAGGTACCAACCCCCCCCCCCCCCCCGAGGTCCCAGAAAGTTCCCATAGGTGGACCTGGAACCAACGATGGGATAGAGTATGCCCTGCATACCCCAAGAAGGAAAACCATCTCCCTGAAATTCTCCTCAAACATTTCAGGAAACCATCTTGGGCATGCACAGTTGTGGGAGAAATTTTGATTTCATGACCATGGAAATTCTGCAATGGTCATAAGTGTGAAAAATGGTCATTAATCGGGTTTTGTTTCAATAACTTTGGAAGGTCACTAAATGAACTATTGTAATCATGACCACCTGTGCATGCTTTGAGTCTATACTAAAAGAAAATGTTTGCTTAACAAGCAAGGGAATGAGAAATATCAAAAGGAGTGGAAATTTTGACAATAGCGATAGTCTATCTAATTCCTAATTCCATCATAAAATCATATCATTGGACAAAGGACATATTTAATCCATTTCCTTTGAATTTCTCTTCCTCTCTATCAATCTATCTCAATGCAAGATGAAATCCTCTGGGGTTCCATCTCATTTAATGAAATACATAAAGATAATAAATTCAAGTCCTTGTTACATTTTTCTGTAGTCCTGAGTGGAAGTGAGTGCTCTTTTAAACATACGCTAATTTAAAATTAGAAGAAAGAGACCCCCCTTTTTTTAAAAAAGTTGTTATTATCTTGGAAAAGCTGGAATGGAATTCATTTCTCAGCAGTCTGAATTAAAAAAAACAATCTTCCGGGTTTTTTTTTCCTTTTTAGAAAAAGTGAGGAGGATCAGGGAGAAACAGGAAAGAAATGGAAAGAAACATCTAAATTCTTAGTTCTGTCAAGAGAAGTCTCACCTCAGCAGGCCACTGTCATAAACTGATACAATGTTTCTCAACCTTGGCCACTTGAAGATGTCTGGACTTCACTCCCAGAATTCCCCAGCCAGCGAATACTGGCTGGGGAATTCTGGGAGTTGAAGTCCGGACATCTTCAAGTGGCCAAGGTTGAGAAACACTGAACTAATAACCTGGATAAAAGATTATATTCAAAAATGTCAAACATAATGAAAAAGGAGAGAGAAAAAATGAAAGAGAAAAAGTTGTCTATAGGTATCCCTTGGAGACCTATTTCTTCTTGTATGCTCACAGTTCTATCCACAACAGCCACACCTCACTTTGACCATCCAAAGAGCTACTACTTGGAACTGAGGGGGTCATTCATCAAAAGAAAAGTGCCTGATAAACAGCTGAGTGACAGGTCTTTTTGTTCACCTCAAATAACATTTTATTACTGAAACTTGGAAACCTTTCCTTTTCTGAACATAGACAAAAAAATAAAGTTGAAAAGGAGGAAATCAGCACCAATTAATAATGTTTCTGCAGGAGAAAATGGCATTTATGCTTGATATCTCAATCAATCAATCAATCATCCTAAAAAAGAGGGGAACTATAACACTTTCCTGGAGGAATAAGAAGAGAGATATGAAACAAGCAAGGGGGATGGGGTGGGCAAGGAACATTAGGATTGAGATAGGGATTGTTATAGCAGGTGGAACACCAAGAAACAAATATGAACTTACATAATTATTTATTTTCTTTTTAAGTAATCTACAGAGTTTAATATGAGGGTCTGACTCTTGAGGTGTCATTAAATTATGTCCCAACACGTTTTATACATGATCTACAAATCATGTACCACATGGGATGCCTCTGTTTGTGGGGTGGTGGGGTGGTGGTGTCATTAAATACAGGTTTGAAAAACAGAGTTGGGTTAAATATTTTTTACCAAAATGAATAGGTTGGCAAAAAGAAGGAAACATATTCCCTTAGGTACCTAATCTCATAATTTCTAGTTTACTTTGATTAGTTTCTCTTAAGGAGTTATTTCTGATGCTGAGTAGGTCCATCCGTCCGTCCTGTCTGTCTTTCTGTCTGTCTGTCATCTATCTATCTATCCATTCATTCATCATTTATCTATATTCATATCATCTATCTAGTTTAGGTACTTTCATATATTGACCAATAACAAGAGATCTATGGCTTATTGTGTATACTTATATGGCTAGGTCAGGCAAAATGGGAGGTTTGTGAAAATTGGTTGCATTGACCCCAGAATCTTGCTAACATCTAAAGCTGGGGAAACTTACTTTCAAAATGTTACACTCCAGTGAAATTTGGCCGAGAAGACCTGAATGTTCTCCTTCTCCCATGATTTTTTGCCCCAAATATCTTTTGCCTAAGCCAGCTCGGAGAATTGCACAACTGTCCAGCCTAGCTGTTAAGTGCAGACAACATCTTGAGGATACACAGTGTGCTTGCTGGTTTCCTTATGATTATCTTTTACAGCACAGAACATCTGCTACCTACCTACTGAGTGCTGCCACTATTAAAAAATTGATATGAAATCTCTTTTTCCTCTTTTTTTACTCCATAACAACCCCAAGGTAGTAATTACACAGTCTCATATCTAGACTATTAATGATCCTATTAGACAGGAATATAGCCTCATTAAAAGCAAACCTAGGAAGAGGTTTATTCCCCTTGATCCCTTTCCAAGAAAGGCATACTAGAAAAATCTAAATAATTGGGAGGGCTCAATAGGCTCAGCCACTAAATATAGGGTACAAAAGACAGGGGAGGATACCTTTCCAATTGGAAGCCAATATACTGTTGTTGTGTCACTGTTCCTTTTGGGTGGTGGTGGGGGGCATATAGCCAGGCAGCCAGCATGATAACTTGTACTACTGTGCAGATTAGAAACATATTAAACCATAATAATATTATGGAAGAGGCAAAAATGCTGACTTACTATAGGGAAAAACAAAGGAAACAATCCTTTCTTTTATTTTAGGAGAATTAAATTTTGTAGGAAAAATATTTGGCTTACATGAGGTTAGCTCAGATATTATGTTGCAATGCTCCATTCATTCATTCTCTTTTGTTGCAAAGAAATTATTCATTAGCTATCTATGGGATTTAAATGCATGTATCAGAAGATGAAAACTAAATAATTCCACCCTGAGTATATTCACAAAATTCTTTATAGAACGCATGTACTGTATGTACTTCTATGTGATTGGGAATCTATAAAGAGAGCAAATTGTTCATTTTGCATATATCATTTATATATGTAGGTTTATGCAAGTTTAAATTAATGTACATGAATCTGAGCACTGCATGCCATCAGGATCTCATCCTTTTTTCAATGTATATCAGTACTACTCAGATATTTTTAAAGCAATTAGAGTGGGAAGCAACGTCTGAAATACTGCTACTTTTATAGATATGGACACATAGATATCCATTTTACAATAACTATGTGCTAAGAAATTGTTGAAATCTAGGATTTGCTCACATGATAGATTCTTGAAGAAACAAGAAACCTAGTGGTGGACTTATGGATGAAACATAGTCTGATATTAGTAAATATACCTACACAAAACTAATAGTATATGACCATCTCTACAAGAATTGGTAGAATCACATGCAGCAATATTAACATTTTTTTTTTTGCATATGATAACTGCAAGTAGAGGCATTTAGTACTCTACCCTGGGCTACTTGTATCTGAAGCTCTGCTCCTTTCAAAAATGATTGACAAGAAATGTCCCTGACCTTGTATGAGCATGAACACAGTAACTCCCTTGCTAGTGGTTAAAGTAGCCATTTTTTTAGGCTTCCACGTTAGCGCCAAGGAAATACGTTTATTTTAAGAAGTCTGATTATTAAACAGAATTCATCTTTTAAAGCTGCCACAATGATTTTTCAGATTGCTGTAGTTGCTGTTTTAAAGAAAGAGAAAACAAGTACCTGGCTTCTGCACACATTAGGTCTGAAGAAATATTTTCAAAAAATGTTCAGTCCTAAGTCATATACCTATCTTGTATTTCTCTGATAAGAGCTCTTGGAGGTATTTCAAATTCAATTTAATCACTTCCTCAACCTCAGACCTATTTAGGATCCTGTTTTGTACTTTGCAAAGAAAACTTAGCTGAATTTTAATGGGTGACTTAATGCAGGTTTGAGGCAAGTTTATAAATGTTGGCTCTTACTGCTTTTTTAATCTGCCAAATGGTTTTTGCCTACCAGTCAGTTTTGTGCCCCAATGAATTTTGTTGGCTGTCTTGTGCTCCCCACTTCACCCCCAATTAAATAGGGTTAGAATTAGGGTTATTGATCAATGGTTGAATTATGAATATAAATACCCACATAATAATTACAACAAAGATATTTTACCAATGGTCACTTCATCAGGGAACAAACATTTTCAGACATGATTTTCACACTAGGGTGGGCAAAAAAGGGAAGAGAGTCAAAAAGTTTGTTATTTAATAACAGAATTCTATTTAACAATGTTATTCATCTACTCAGTTTTATTTCTTTTTTTACTTTTCATTGGTTCTTCCTAATAGAAGCAAAGTTCCCCTCATTCATCAGAATATATTCTTGAACTTAATTTTGTATATGGTAAAGTTATCCCTTTTATAATCATATCTTTATTGTTCTTCTGTTTAATCCTTGGGGTTAAATTGCACCTTTTTCCCAACATACTTTTCTTCTCTATTGGGTTTAGCATAGTGTCTCTGTTTCTTGTTCCCTTCTAACTTATCACAAGTTTAAATAAGAAAAGTGGGGAAGTGAAGCTGGTGTAAAGTCAGACACTGAGTACTTACGATCAGCAGGAATGGCCTACTCCCTTTAGCTATGGAACTGCAGCAATCATCTTATCAGCATTTTCAACATAGTAAGTAGAGATAAAATGAAGCCCAGAATATTTGATGCATTGCAGACCTTGAAAAGATTTATGGTGAATATTCAAGTAGTTCTATTTTTCTTGTGTTTATTAAAGAAGAACCAAGGTTGTTATAAACCATATGTTAGTTATCATGTGATAGGGCATATCTGTGGATGAACTCGTAGCTCATTCTTCTCTCTGTATGGAAAATTAGTAATCACTCATTATGTTTCATTTTATACCAGAAATACCCAGCCCTTTTACATTATTTTTAATTTCAACAGTATTTTTACCATTACATTTTCAGACACTAAAGCCCATAGCTACTTGTATAAGGTTACATGCCTACAGTGGCGTGGCAAGTGACAGATTAATGTAGTAGGAATATAGTAAATAATACCAGCAAGAAGACAGCATTCAATTCACTAGTTTTTCATTCTGTTTTAATCTTTCAGTCTTAAGAGGATTAACCTTTGTAAAAAAAGAAAAGAAAAGAGTATTATTACTGGCAAGACAGTGTGGCTAACTTGAAAGAATTAGCTTTAAAAACTTCATGAGGTAGTTAATTAGGATTCTCATGACAAAAGCAAAATTTTGTCAATGGGAAATCCCTAATCTTCTCACAAGCAATTGCATTGATTTCCATTATTTGACAAACAAGCCCACACAGTTTTAGGTCTTATTATGTTTATGATCCTTTAAGATGACAGAATCATGAAAAATTATAGATTCTTACAGAAAGACATATTCTACCTTATAATTAAATCATGACGGTAAATAATGTCTGGACAATTTCAGATTAAGCACACTTAACATAAATTTATCTAGGTAACTAGGTAACTGTTTTCCCCAAAATAAGATCTCCCTGGATAAAAAACCCAACTGGACTTTTGAACACATGCACTAAAACAGTGTTTCTCAACCTTGGCAACTTGAAAATGTCCGGACTTCAACTCCCAGAATTCCCCAGCCAGCCCCTCCCTGAAAATATTGCAACACGCAGCCATGAGGTGACCACGCTCGCTGCCTCCTGCACCTCAAAAATAATAAAACCTACCTGAAAATAAGGCCAAGCGCTTATTTTGGGGGGGGGGGTGTCAAAAGAAAATAAGACCCTGTCTTATTTTTGGGAAAATGTGGTAGCTATCTTCATTTTTCTGATTTTCTATTCTCGGAAATGTTCTAATGCAAAAAATAAATAAAAATAAAAATGCTTTGGGTCAAATCCTATAATTTAATAACTTATTGCTAAGTTACATTTACTTAGAGCCAGTAATGTAAAAAGCTTGTAAGACTTTCCCTTGTATTTACTTCTTTATTCCCAGATCAGCTGTTAAAGAACATTCTCATTTTCCACATGAAAGCCACAGGAGTCATTTCATAGCATAAACCAAGTAGCTCCAATACCAAAAGAATCAAGTGAATGAGCATCCAAATGGTGCTAGTTTTGCTTTGCCCACAGGATTTTATTTGTTTATTTATTTATATCCCATTGAAGGTCCTCAGATAATTCAAGTGCTTTGCCCAACCCTGAAGAAGAAAGCCTCTTTTGTTCTGTCGTGTGACTCTTAAAATTGCGGGTCCAAAGCAGCTTTCCTTAAATTAAGTGGCATTCATTGTACATTAGAATAATCAGGAGAACTACACATTTTAAAGAACAAAGCTATAAAAAGAGGCCTAAAGCTAGATTCTAGAAATGAATGCTTGTAAAATTAGTGTGCAGAAAATAGAATGCAGACAACTCATTCCCATCCCAATAAACTGAGCATACTAAAAGGGAAAAATCAACATTAATTCACATGTTTGGACTGGAACCTTTAAGGTTCCCATGTCCTCCAGAGGAACTACAATTTCTAAGAGTTCCATTGTGTCCTTGTTATTCCATTCCCAAAAAAGTGAGACAGAGAGAACTGTTTCAGAGCGCTTCCCCCCCCCCATGTCTTATAGGGAGAACCTGTTAAGAATTGATTCCTTTGTAGCTTTAGTCCTGAAGCTAAGAGATAGTATGCTGTGAATGTTTGACTAGCTCAAATATGCAGTTGCCAAATGGCACCTTTACTAAGAATAGACCAATCTTCGCAGCTAGCTCAAGGATTAATTAAAGACATCTCCATGGGAAGCAAATATATTTCCTCAGCTAAGAATGGGTTCTTTCTACCTAGCTTGTTTTCCATTCATTCCTCTTCTTTCCTCCTGCTGAGTTGAAGAGTTGTGTCAGATTCCTCTGCTAATCAGAATGTCTGTTCTGCCTCTTCTTTCTAGTCTGCTTCCACAGACCTCTGAGCATCTCTGCCTAGCTTCTCAGCTTGACCCAATCCTTCCAATCTCCACTGCTGTGGTTCAGCATATTGGAAGCTGCCACATCCCAAGTTCATGTTAATTGCCATTGCTTTTCCAGACAACAAGCTCCATTAAATAACAGAGGGGGCATTAGGCCAGAAAGTCAGGCAGCCTCTGATTTTCAGTCAGTAAAGTCATTATTGAGGTATGTTGGGTGTTTAGCAACATCTGGAATTCCATAGTTTCCCCACCACAACCCACTGATTCCCTGTAGATGAAGTATATAAGTCTCATTAAATCCCAAGACTTCCAGATGTCAGATGAAAAGTGAAAGAGTTTTGCTATCATCAACTGAATGTCAGCATTACTTTCAGGGTTCGCGTCCAACTATGTTTTTAAGGTGGGTGGATATTGCAATTGTGAATGCATGAACAAATCAGACCTAGAAAAAACAAAAAGAAGCTACATAATGAAAAACTCCAGACCTTCTAAATAAGCGGGGACAAAGTAAACAAAAATAATTCCATACTCTTTTTTTATTGCTACAATCCCTACCCCCCATTATGAGCTTCTTCTACAATCATTCCTGTAACAGAGTGGATAACCTTAGAGATAATCTTAAGTCTCACTTAATAACATCAATTATTTCAAATAAAACAGAAACCAATATATCTCAATTTTTAGAAAACCTGATAAAGAAATCAAAGGGCAAAGTATCCTCTTCCTCAAGCTTCTTATTTATTCAATTGCTAATTGGGAACTCAAGACCTTCATTAAGAATCCCAAATAAAATCAATATTATGAAATAAACTACGTTTTATTACATAAGTGAAATTCCAGTCTGTTATATCTAAGTCTATCCTAGGAAAGATACAACAATTATATCAGTTAGTACAATTCATTTTCATAAGTACTTGCTATTGCCTACTTTCTAGGGCTGGGACAAAGTGAGTGGCCCAGAATGACCCAGTTGGCTTTATGCCAAGGGAGAATTAGAACTCATGGTCTTCCAATTTCTAGCCTGATGCCTTAACCACTACACCAAATTGGTCCTCTGGTATGGAATAATGCATATCTCCTTGTTTTTAGCCTGTTTCATAAAGTTAGCATTCTGGCAAAGAGATGCAAGCTATGTCATTATCCTCCATCACTGAGTCTGCAGCCTAACTGGAATAAGCAAATTCAGATGATCTTTGTTCTTATTCAATCCTTTTTTCTCATAGTAATCCTTTCTAACTAACACTAGCCCTAATTCCTTCTTCAGCAGATTCAAATAAAGGCTGCCACCTCCCTGTTATTGATTAAATTATAGCTTTTTTTTCTTTATAATCCAAGAGGAAATACATGGATATGCTTCACTTTTTATAGCAATGTTTCTGTGGATAGATTAGTCTGAGAGAAAATGTTTAGCCCAAGGTTGTCCAGTGAAGTCTATGGTTGAGAGGAACTTTGAGTCTGGCTTCCTCGATCAAATAAAATATCTTGACCTATATTAAACTAACAAGAGCCAGGTTTTTCCAAGGTGTTCAATGAAAAAGTGTTGCTTCAGGGCATTAATAGCACCTTGAAACAGACTCCATGACAGATTTGATCAGTAGCTAGAGTTTTCCCATCCCTGCTCTAATTTACTCAACTATCTGGGTGGGTGTGGAGAAAGAAGGAACCAAAGGAAGGATATTTTTCCTGTTTTTTTAATATAGGTACTTCTTTGTGTTTGTTTTGGTGCCTTTGAATCAATCATCTGTAGAAGTGGTTTACCATTGCTTGCTTCCTAGGGCTGAAAAAAAGTATAACTGGCCCAAGGACATTCTAGTTCTAAGCCTAAGGTGGCATGAAAATATAGTCTATTCACATCCATCTTCCAGCTTTATGTACTGAACTGAATTAGCTCTGTGGTATAGAATAGGTAAAGGTTCTCCTTGCACATATGTGCTAGTAGTTCCTGACTCTAAGAGGCGGTGCTCATCTCCGTTTCAAAGCTGAAGAGCCAATGCTGTCCGAAGACATCTCCATGGTCATGTGGCATGACTAAAACACCATAGGCTCACAGAGGGCTGCTCCTTTCCCACCAAAGGTGGTTCCTATTTTTCACCATGCATTTTTATATGTTTCAAACTGTTGGAAGCTAGGACAAGTAACGGGAGCTCACTCCATTATGCGGCACTAGGGATATGAACCGCTGAACTGCCGACCTTTCTGATCAACAAGATCAGCATCTTAGCCACTAAGCCACCGTTTAACAAATAAATGTTGTTAAATAATGGAATCAGCATTCTTGCATTCTCTGTTGTCTAAACAGGAGGATAAGGCCCTCAAATTTCAAGTGACCACCGCATAGATATGACATGATGTTTAATAACATTTTTGAGTTTGTTTTATCTTATTCATGTTTAATTCCAGAGATGCTATTATAAGCTGTATACCAAAGATTCCTTTAAAACGAACAATTGCATATGTTTTAAGTACACAGACACACACACATATACATACACACACACACACACACAAACATGTATATGTATATGTATATGTATATGTATATGTATATGTATATGTATATGTATATGTATATGTATATGTATATGTATATGTATATGTATATGTATATGTATATGTCTTTGGTTATTCGGGTTTTTTCCCGCGTACCCGAATACCAAAGACCTACATACTAACACCCGCGAAAACCTCAGAAAACACACACACACACACACACACACACACACACACACAGCATTTTTGTTACTGTTTCGCCTTTCTGATACTTGCAGGAGTCCATAGAGAGCAATGCTCTGAAGCCTTCATTAGGGATGTATGATACTCATCGATTCTGGGCATGAAGCCAAAGGGAATAAGTGGTAAAATATTCAAAGCTAAAAGTACAACCTTCCCTTTCACACTCACATGTGCCACGGAAAGCTGCTAATATCTGTGATTGTAAGAAATGGGATTTTGTCCCTCTTGGTTAGATTCATTTTATTTTAGAAAGATTGGGAAAATCCAACATGAGAAAGCTCCCCATGTATCTTATATTTTTATTGCAAAGTTTTGTGGAAATCCCACTTTGAAGAAGAACCAAAGCATTTGGAGACTTGCAACAAAGGAATTTATTATTATTCAAGAAAATATACGTAGTAATTGCTGGGCTCCCTGCTTAAAACACCGAGAATCTCAAAAACCCAAAACCAAAGATTATACAGTAAAGGGGAGGATGTTAAAGGTGTCAAAAAGATCTCATGGATAGTAAATTTATGTCTCAGAGACTGAAGGGCAAAAATTAGATAACATAGGTAGCTAGTTCTTGTCTTTGCTACTTTGGTCCTTTTTTACCATAGAAAATTTCTGTTGCCTACATTTTACATATCAATTAAATAATAGAATAAGCATTCCAAAGTCAACTATCCTTATATTACAGTGAAAATATGATCTTCCTCATGCTGCCCTCAGTAAATACCATGTCTAGGTTCTGTTATCCATCTCTTCAGTAATTCACCCCTAAGAGTCATAAGCTTATTGGAAATGCAACACCCACCACTCCACTGTGAGACGATTGTAATCATTTTGCTGGCCCAGAGCCTGGTTGATATCCTACAGAAATTTAATATAAGAGAATATGCCTACGTTAATGGAAGATAATGAAACACAAGTTGAATGCCAGTTAGGTTCAGACATGATGTACATATCTCTAAAGAGATATTATGATATATTGTAGTCTCTCTTTAAATTGCTTGTGCAGAGAATGACTTTTGGATTTTTGCACGTGTTCAGCATTGGGGAGAACTACCAAAATGATGAGTTGGCGTAAGATAGATTTGACATGTGGAGAAGAATTTACTTATTAAATATAATGTACTTTTAGATCTGTTACTTACCACTCCCAGGAAAGTTAGTTCATTTGGGACTAGGAGCATGCTTTGGGATCACAATAGGTTTAATAAAGGATCAGAATCTGATGAACACATTATAACTGCAATGAGAAAACTCTTTTAGTACAAATCAATACCAGAAACATATGCTGTACAAGGTCCTGACTTAGTGACAATTGCATTAATAACAAGGATAAAACCAAGAGTTGAAATCTGTACCTCTGTGCAAAGCAAAGGAACTTAGTTGATTAAAAACAATCAATGCTATTACTATGCCATCAGGGCACATGATACATCATGTATGAGAATAACCGAAGAAAAGTTTCTATCACAAGATCTTGGAGTCAAATGAGAAAAGGCAAAGGAGAGAAGTAATAGAGGGTGGGCATCATGGAAAGAATAGACAAATGAAACCATCTTGTGCTGAATTTGAAATTTCATGAATAGCTTTAAGAGAGGTTTGGGAGGAAAGGGACAGTGGTAAAGGTTGCTATACAGGAAGATGTGATTATTTCAAGCCTAAGGGAACAAACAGTGATGATACAAATAGTCCTTGCTTAACAACCAGTCAATGCCCATTTGAAGTTTTGACAGGCTTCAAAAAAGCTACTATGGCCTATTCTTGAACTTATACCACCTCATCAGATGACTGCATTTTAAGCACTTGGCAATCAGCTTGCATTTATGACCAATTGTCCCACAGTCACATGACCAAGATTTGTGTGTGTATATAACAAACACACACATGCACACACACGTGCACACATACATATGATTTCTATCAGTGGCCAAAAGTACCCACTGAATATACTGGTTTCTCTTAATGAATATATGATTTATTTTATGATCAGATGATTCACTTAATGAGTGAGTTGCTTTATGAATGTTGTAAAAAAGGCCATAAAATTGAGGAGTCCTTTAATTATTTGCTTAATAATAGCAACAACTTATAACCAAAGTTCTGGAGTCAGTTGTGGTCATCGGTCAAGAACTCCCTGTACATATATTGGGAAGAGGAAGAGAGGAAAAGAGAAAAACTTGGCATGGGCTAATGGGTGGATGTACAATTATATATGAATACTCCTTTTGGGGGATTCTGGTTCTATCCCAATGCTGCTACGTAACCAGCTGCTTACTTTCTAGAAGCAAGGACTGATATTTTCTATTTCTATTGTAGCTCATACTTGGAAATCTGTACTGTAGTCATGTGACAGAAGGTGGCCGAGTCAGGCCTCTCAAAGGTATTTTTGGAGGATTTCCCTTAAAAAACGTCTGCATGGTACCAACAGTATTGATTTGATTTGATTGATTTGATTTGATTTGATTATATTTATATGCCGCCCTTTTCCCCCGAAGGGGACTCAGGGCGGCTCACAATTCAAATCAGGGAAGGGGGGTACAGACAAAAATAAAAGACGAAACATAACAATACATAATTTAAAAACACACAACAGTCATACCATTCGAGACAGGGGCAACAGCTCTTTAGCCCCACGCCTGTCGGAACAGCCAGGTTTTACGGGCTTTGTGGAAGGCCTGGAGGGTGGTGAGGGTTCAAATCTCCATGGGGAGTTCATTCCAGAGGGTCGGAGCAGCCACAGAGAAGGCTCTCCTCTGGGTAGTCGCCAGTCGGCACTGGCCGACGGATGGGAATCGGAGGAGGCCTAATCTGTGGGATCTAATCGGTCTAGTGGAGGTGATTGGCAGCAGGCGGGCTCTCAAGTACCCAGGTCCAATACCATGAAGGGCTTATAAGTGACGACTAGCCCCATGAAGTGTATCCGGAGACCAATAGGCAGCCAGTGCAGCTCGTGGAGGATAGGTGTTACGTGGGTGAACCGAGATGCACCCACGATCGTTCGCTGCGGCTGCATTCTGGACAAGCTGAATCTCCGAATGCTCTTCAAGGGCTGCCCCATGTAGAGCATGTTGCAGTAGTCCAGTCTAGAGGTCACAAGGGCACGAGTGACTGTTGTGAGGGCCTCCCGGTTCAGGTAGGGACGCAACTGGTGCACCATGCGAACCTGGGCAAATGCCCCCCTGGTCACAGCTGACAAGTGGTGTTCAAAAGTCAGCTGTGGGTCCAGGAGGACTCCCAAATTGCGAACCCTGTCTGAGGGGCGTACTGTTTGACCCCCCCATTGAATGTTCCAGGCCATGCCAAATTATCCTGGGGTTCAGTGTCGTGCAAACTATCCGGTCACAACTCATGTTCCTGGTGTCTGGTTTAAATTTTGCCATTCTAAGATACATGATATTTTAAGGTTATGTAAGTTACTGGTTGTTTTAAAAAAAAATCCATCTTTGGTGGCTTTTGTTTGTTTATTTTTGGTTTGTTTGTTTGCAGATTTAACTGTTTTATTGTTTGTTGTTCTATACAAAGTCTATCAGACCATTAAACAATTTAATAAATGAATAAACACCCAGTACATAAATGTAAGTCATTGGTTTATCGGGGTTATTGTTTTGCATTCTATTCACAGTCGGTTGTGCCTCACTTAGATTTTCCAATATAAACACAATATTTGGATTGCTTTCAAAGTATAAGGCCCCAAAGCTAAATTTAATATAGAAAACAGTGTTGTTTGCAAGTCAGTGCAAGGAGCTAGAGAATGTTTATTGCTTGGTAAAATGACCGTAGGTTACCAGATCAATGTTCCTTCCTATTACACTGTATCAATGCAGAAGTCTGATGAGTGTCATTTTTAAGTTTGTCTTGTAAGGAGTTGGCTAGAGCATAGTGCTTTATGTATGACAAAGTGCCCGAAAGGAATGATTAGTTAGCCTCATATCAATTAATTTAATAGCCAAGGATTAAAAGTTATTTGAATGGAATGCAAAACTCAGCCAGAACAGTTTTGCAAATAAATGTGGAAGGATGTCATTAGCCTGTGCTTTGTCTTATTATTAGACGTATCGAAGGATCAAGGAAACACATGCAGAGGTTACAACACAGAATGGGAAACTGCTGGTTCAGACAATCCATGGAATTGCTCCTTGAACAAGAAGTGCCATAAAGTTTCAAAATCCCAAATGTTCCATGATTCTTCTTCTTTGGGTTTCCTCAAGGAGAAGCTCATTCTTACTGCAGCCATAGCTCAGGTTGTGGGTTGGTTTCTGAATATTTTGTTATCAGGCTAGGTAACATCTTCAGCAGAATTTAGGGTATGTCAGAGTCAGACATTGCCCATGTTCTTCCGCATTGGTAAAGAAATGTTCGGAAACCAACCCACAATCTTGGAGAATGAACCTCCACCCTCAAAAAGAGTCACTCTCTTCTATATATGGCAGTCCAGTGAATAAGTGTTCATACATTGTAGATAACTATATGTGAATATGTGTAGAAGCAAAAAAAATCCCGTAGCATATGCAAATGTCTAGACAATCTTATGTGACCATTTTTACAATTCTCACTGAAAATAGGCAGTTCTTAAGACATTTGTCAGAATAAAATGTGGATGTCTCAAAGCCAGCTCTTGTTTACAAGCATTCTTTTCCTTGGGATGCTTGCCAGCAGTAAAAAGGTACACTAATATAGTCTTTGGAATGACCTTATTTTGCCTATTTTAAATCAAACATGTGGTGGAGTTCAAACCAAAGGCATTTGCTTTGACTTCTTAGTAGCAAAGACACATAATAAGCCCAGCCCACATCCATCCTTCCTTCCTTCCTTCCTTCCTTCCTTCCTTCCTTCCTTCCTTCCTTCCTTCCTTCCTTCCTTTCTTTCTTCTTTCTTCTTTCTTCTTTCTTTCTTCTTTCTTTGGTCTTTACAACCCCACCTCTCCTCTTGTATGGCCATGCCTACAGTAGGAAAAGCTTGAAAAATTAGTTAAGAGAGGAAGGAGAGGAAAAGCCCATTCCATTTTTATGGAGGAAATAATTGAATGTCTTTATATACAAATACTATGACCAAAGGAAAAAAATACTGACAAGATAGGGAAAAATATGTTGGGAAATACCAGTTATTCTTTGCTGCTGTGTATAGCCCTTTGTTTACACAACCAGTGGCTTGACCATTTGACACTTACAACCAGATAGCGGCTATAGTGACTATAATATTGATTCATCCATCTTCAGCCCCAAACCTGTTTTCTTCCTGTCACAAAAGAACAGGTATTTCTCATTCAGCCCCACATCAATGACTTTCTTTTCAGCATCCAAACATAATACAACTGCCCATGCAGAAGATTTTTATTTTAAAATGGAAGATTATGCTGTCAGTTTCCAAATGCAGAAACAAGTACTGTATTTATAGGGAGTGATGGGATGTAGGCTTCAATCATCTCCAAGTATCCCCCTGGTCCATTCCATGCTTCCCCCCTCCCCCACTCTTATGAAACTAATATTTTCCTATGATAGAAGATGACTAGATTCTTTCTACTCTTAGCATATTACAGCACCGTCAATTTTTCATCAGATCATTTCTTTTCTAATTTATCAGACTGAAGCTGGGGTTTGAGTGTGGCACTGAACTTTAAAAGAAAATCCCATTCCAATCATCTCTTAAGATCACTTTTATTAAGATCAAACTGCTATGTAGCGTGCAGGGATTACAACACTTTTATATTTGTTCTGTTTTTTCATGGTTTGCCTTTAAGGAAGGAACAATTGTTCCTATGCTAATTCTACAAAAACAAAAGGGCGAACCAAAGAACAATATGGAGAAATAAGAGAGTGAGTGAGCTCTAGCAGTGAGCATAAAGCAGAATCCATGATGTTTTTCAGGAGCTGTCTTCTCTTTCTCTTTTATTTTTCCTTTCTCAGTATTTAGACTTTCATGACAGCATCCTTGGTTTTGGTAAGGCCTCAGTTGCACAATGCAGAGACATGAGGCAGATGTGAAATCAGTTGGACCTCTGTGGTATACAGAGATCATCATATGCTTTTGTGGCACTGCTGAGCTAAGCTATAGCTGAAACATCTTGTGCCATAAGTGCAGTCTCCTTGATGTCAGCAAAAGTACTCATAACTGAAAACTTCAGATGAAAACGATGAGATGGAAAGATATAAGAAACTAGTCTGAAGGTGAGGAAATTAGACACCACAAGAGTGGAAAACTAGCCAATATAAAATAAAATGTTGACAGAACAAAAATGCATGGTCACATTTGTTGCCCTCAGATTGACCCTGGGAACAGTGGCATTTCCAGAACAAAGCAACATTTGCAAAATACATTACAATACAATACACTACAATACAATACAATACAATACAATACAATAGCAGAGTTGGAAGGGACCTTGGAGGTCTTCTAGTCCAACCCCCTGCCTAGGTAGGAAACCCTATACCGTTTTCAGACAATGGCTATCCCACATCTTCTTACAGTCTTCCAGTGTTGGGGCCTTCACACCTTGGAGGCAAGCTGTTCCACTGCTTAATTGTTCTAACTCTCAGGAAATTTCTCCCTCAGGTTCTAAGTTGCTTCCTCTCCTTGATAGTTTCCACCCATTCTTCTTGTTCTACACTCAGGTTCCTTGGAGAATAGTTTGACTCCTCTTCTTTGGGGCAAACCACCTGAGATATTGGAACATTGCTATCATGTCTCCCCTAGTCCTTCTTTTCATTAAACTAGAATCTAGGCCAGGGGTGATATTTACTTACCTTCCCTACCAGTTCGTAAACATAAGTTCATGCATGTTCCTCCACCTCTGTTCATGTGCTTATAATTAAAAGGGCCTAAATGGGATGCTGTAGTGCCGAGGTGATCGGGTGGTCGGGGACACACACAATTCTGCTACCAGTTTGGGCGAACTGGTCCAAACCACTAAAACATCACCTCTGCTCTAGGTTGGTAAAGGCCTCTAAACCAGGGGGTCCCCAACTCTGGTCCTTGGACTGGCACCAGGTCGTGGCATGCCAGAACTGGGCCACAAAAACAAGCAAACCCTTATTGTGCATTGCGGGCAGCACACAAACCATGTTCCCTCTGGTCCACAGAAAAACCTCTCTCTATGGAATCGGTCCCTGGTGTCCAAAGATTGGTGGCCATGGCTCTAAATCATTGCTAAGTGTGGCTTTCTTATTTTTCTTTTAAATGGATGCAAATTTTTGAGTGAAGCGCATGGATTGAAAGGCTAAATAAAAGATTGGATTCTCGATATTGCTAAGATTGGTCTGAAGCTGTTAGGAGGAAAGATTATAATGGCTCATTTAAGATACAGCATTGTTAGTAGTTTCCCCCATTAATAATTTAATCAATTTAATTATACAATTTAACCTTGTTTACTAAAGCTCAGTTGAGATGTTGTAGGAGATATAAAAGGAATAATTCAATAAGCCATGCCTGCATACATTGCTTTCCAACAGTAATAGATAAATTGCTTAAGAGACTGAAAGCCTCTTAAGATTTGAAGCCTGGAGAGTATTAGTGAGTTTTCCAGAATCCCTGACAATGGGCATGCATCTTGTCCAGGTGGCATTTAACAGAAAGGGTCACCACTTGTTTAAGATTGCAGCAGACAAAGGCTAAATTGGAATTTGCTGCTGCCAATTAAAAGGTGTTGATTAATCTGTCTATTAATCTGATTGAAGCTTGCTGCTTTAGTTAAAGTTTTTTTTAAAAAAAGTTCTGTAGCAAAGCATGCAGCCAGCAATGTCCGTCTTCATAAACTCCAATAATCCTGTACTCCATCTGGTCTCATTCAGCACTTGTGATCCAATTTGTTCAATGGGAATAAATGAAAAAAGTTACTAAACAGGGAATCTGCTTTTTCCCTCTCTTTTCACAGAGAAATTAAATTTCACTTAATTTCCATGGAGCTTAGTCCTGGGTAATATACATAGTGCCAGGACCTAGACATATTAGATGTGAAGATGAATAGGATTGTCTGTTTTAAGCATGGCTCTCACCCCATAATTATATTCTAGTATCACACTTCAATCCTGAAAGTTAAAGGAAGACATTGGCTCATGTTTCAAGTATCCTGTGTACAGCTCATTAAACTGCTCCCACTAAAATGTAATTTCTTCTGCTCCATTATGACATTTCTTTCTTGAGAATAGGATCTGATTCTAACATACTGACATATTTTAGGCCACTGGTTTTTTTATTTGCATTTTTGTGGTAGAACTTGAAGAATGGAAGAGCAACATGTCTCCACAATACTGAATTGTTTGTCTTTAGGGACATACTGTTGTTCACAAGTACAAATTAACTCAATATGACTCTTCCTTGGCATAGGCCGTTTGCCATAGGCCTTGAGAAATGCAGAGGATAACTATGGATAGAAAAAAAGATATTGCATATTTATATGTGTAACACTATGGTAGCCATGTTTTTTATATATTGGTTGGAACATAGTTCCAAAGTTGGATTTCCAACCAATTTTTATTGAATGCTTATGAAGACCCTGTTAACCAGACTGCTACCATCTTGCTTATTTCTTACCATAAGACAGTGCCCCCTCCACAAAACCCACCAGACTTTTAAAAACTATTGTTATTAACAGGCAGAGCAGAGCAGAGCAGAGCAGGCAGAGCAGAAGAGCAGAGTGGGAAGGGGACCTTGGAAGTCTTCTAGTCTAACCCCCTGTTCAAGCAGTAGACCCTATACCATTTCTGACAAATGGCTGTTCAACCTCTTTTTAAATTTCTAAAGCAAGCTGTTTTCACTGGTTTATTGTTCTTAGTGTCAGGAATCTCTCCTTAGTTCTAGTTTGCTTCTCTCCTTGGTTAGTTTCCAACCATTGCTTCTTGTCTGGTCTTCTGGTGCTTTGGAAAATAAGTGACTCTCTCTTCTTCGTGGCAGTTCCTCCAATATTGGAAGGCTGCTATCATGTCTTTGACTTTCTGTTTTCAGTACCAAAGATTTAGAACAGCTCATTTACTTGCTAACTTAAAACAGTATCCATAGAGATATAGCATCAGATTTACTCAGCTACAAAGTTAATTTATGTAACAGTAACTACAGAACTTCATGATCAATACCTCTCTCACCTACCTATTGGTTCCTGAAAAGGACAATATATTTTCAGTCACATAATAATTCAGATTTCCTCTAACAGAGATACCTAGGGAAAGCAAATTGGACCTGTAGAGGCAAAGAACTAATTTTGTCTCTACCCGGCCCAATTTGCTTTCCCTAAACCATCACACACTGGGGCACCTCACTCTTCTCTCTAGTGGGTGGATGGATTTCCTTAAAAAGTGGAATTTGCTGGTTAGTCCTTTGAACTCAAGCTTCAGATAGGCAGACATGGTAACTGGACAAATATCAAGGCAGGAAGGAAACCCTTCTGCATTCTCCCTCAACCTTCTTCATGAGTAATCTTTCTCCCCCTTGTTCTCCTAACTGGACCACTTTGTCAATTGTCACTGTTTACCTAACTCATAAAGAAATTTCATTTTTACAATTATAGAAATTACAGTTATAGACCAGCAAAAGGAGGGTGGGACAATGTCCATTGAGAAAGGCATTCAAGGGCATTAGGCCTGCACCTGGATGGGAGTGAGTGGGGGTTGTCTCCAGTTGGGACAGTGAATTGATTAGACCATGTGATGAACTGGTGGGTTTCAGGGGATGGATCGTTGACTTTCTTTTGGGTGGGGAAAACTCTGAACTCTCAGCGTTTTTCCAGATGTGCCAATATGACATCTCTAATAAATGGAACTTGGAGGAACTTCAAGCCTTGGGGTCTTTTGTTGGGGGTGTTACTTGGGACCTTGACATACAACTGTAGAGGGAGATACTCATCACCATTGTTACCTTTCACTACTCTGTTACCTTCCCACCAAAGTGGTACCTATTTATCTACTTGCAAGTAACAGGAGCTTACTCCATCACGTGGTGCTCTGGTCTTCAATCCAGGTTCTCAGCTTTACAGCTGACAAATTCAGCATCTTTAACCACTGAGCCACTGCACTTCCATCACATGTGTTCCTCTTGCTAATTATAAACTGTAAGCCCTCAGATTCTTAATATCCAAGTTATATGTTGTGTGTCATGGCAAACACCTATCAGTTATACTAGCTTTCTTTGTTTCTCCAATCTCCTTTTAACAAATGGGATCCACATAATATTTAATGGAAAAGAAACCTTACGTCTTAAAGAGACAAAGGAGGCAATTTGTAAACAATATGGAAAGGAACATTTGCTCATTGTTTCCATATATCATATATAAAGTGCTACTATTACTTGACTTTGGAAAAACCCTGTCAACAGTGTTAAAATAAACTTGTGTGAATTATGGAGAATGGAAACCAGAAAAGATGGTCTTGGGGATGATGATTAAAAATAAATCTGAAAGATGAACATGTGTGGATGGCCAGTGAATGTTATTATATCTGACAGATAGATGTAATTACTTCTGTCAGATGCCTCCGTATTCAAAGCCTTTATGAGAATTGTTGACTCCACTAAGAAGGAAAAAAAAAAGTTCTTCGCTTGTGAATTACGTCCGGAAATGTACAGATAGACTCTGTTTGCCAAGGATCTTAGTTTCTAACCCTCTGAAGTGGTGGGTCAGATGAAACTGATTATTACCATCCCTAGAAGGATAACTCTCAATAACTCATCAGCTTCCCAGAACACCTTCTATTTAACCCCACATGAAATTTATGAAATTTATGCAGTCACTGGTGGTACATGCCAAGTCACTTCCTCATTATTAAAAGTGCACTTTCCTAATCTTGCCTCATCTTGTCCCTCGATTTAAAAATTAAATAAAATCAATACGCATGGCAGAAAAGGCTTTTCTTCTATCTTCTCTTTTAAATTGTTCAGCTCTATTTTCCTATTACCTACATGGCATGGCTTGATATAATAGGTGTAAGAGAAATCTGGTTTCCTTTGAGTCAGATTTATTGCTATGGGGAATTCCTCCCCTTGCGTTTGAGATGGCCATTAAAATGAGCAGAAACTTTAAAGTGTTTGGAGTGTCTCAGAGATCACAGAATTATTCAGATTTCATCCTCTGAGAATGGAAACACTCTATCCAACTTTGAATTAATCCTCTCTCACATACACCTGAGCAAGCTGGAAAGAAATGAAAGGATATATATATGGGTAGGGTAGGGATGGGTGAAAAATATCAAGAGGACCCATGGATATGTTAGATCATAAGTTCACTAGTTTTTCCTTACATTCAAATGTATAAGCAACATCAGGCCTGAAACTCACATGGTTTTCTTTCATTGGTTTCAGTGGGAGAAAAGACCTTAAATAAATCCAGGGGGGGGGAATACAGATGTCTTTCCCCCCACATTTATCCTAAAGGAGTCCAGTGCTGTTAGATCCTCCCATAGTGGAGTTTTCCAAGAATGAGGCTAGGTTTTATGAGTACTGCATTAAACTAGTCTACTGTTTCCCCCCATAATTATATGTTTTCATTTTTAATTCCAAGAAGACAGCTAGATAGGCAGACAAAGAAAACTGTTTTTTAAGAAGAATAGATGTTGGCATATGTCTAATTTCTCCATCAAATTCTCACTGTCTTTTTAATCCAAGCTGCATTTATTCCAGTATATAAAAGAAGGGGCTGATGAAGTCATGAACAATCTCTAATTTCAAGTTGTCTGTATGCATTCTCATAAGCAAGTGCATAGGATTTCAGACTTATTCAGTTTGCCTCATCTTACTATACTTGGATGATCATATTTGCCATCTAACAGCTGTCTAGACTTTTGCAGTCCTGATAAGGTAGCTCACAGGGATGTTCTTTTAGAAAGAGATGGGAAGAAACATTGTAAGGGAAAAGGAGATATGATGCATATTATTCTAAAATGAAAAAAAAAATCCCAGTAGGATATCCTTTAAAAGGAAAAGCAACTAGAGGCAAAAACGTGGCATTAGCAATTGTTAAGCTAATTTAAATTAAAATATAACATATATGTCCACATAGCTCTTTGTCTCTAAACAAGAACAGAACTGGATAACCTTCTAAAGAGAGATAGATGATTGTCCTCTGCCATCTCTTCACATGGAGGGTTATCCTTTGCAACGGAGGATGCATAACTATGCAGCCAAATGACAGGTTTGCTCAGCTGAAATTTCTACTATAAAGCTAATTAAAGGGAATGGCTCAGAAGAACACACTTATCTTTGGTAGACAAGATAATAGTCATTGTAGAATTTCCTTCTTAATATGTTATTGAGATAATTGCTGAAATAATATCTCAGGAGCAGCATAATGAGAAATTCAGTGCTCAAAATATGTGAAAGAGTATACTCTTACACACTTACATATTGGTTATGAAAGGCTATTTTACAATGTCCAGATAATGTATCCTTTCAAAAAAAAAAAAACTAGTTTCATGTAAAAAAATCTATAAAAGCTAAGGCAATGCTTGGGTGGTACTTAGTAGTAACATTGCTACATTGCAGTAATATATCATTTGTTAGGAATAATGTTGCTGCTGCTGTTGCTGTTGTTATTTTGCTATTATTATTTTGAGTCTAAAAATGTGAGAACAGGCCATCTATATAAGACCAGAATTTACTGACCTCTCATTTTTCACAAGTATTTGTGTTAGTATGTCAAGGAATGTATTGTGACAGAATAATTTTCCCACATCTGAGGCCAGATGTGTTAGGACTACAAATCCATTTTTTTTCCAGCTGGTATAACCATTGGATTACAAACTCTTGTCTAAAGACTTAGAATACTTATATTTTATCTGACAATCAAATACCTTACTACATAAAAATAAAACAGCAGCATGTTGTGCTTTCAAATTGATCGATGGATACAGTTAAAATATGAACAAGGCTTTAGAATTTACAGACAAAAGAAATTAGAGAGTGTTAAGCTTAGAATCATTTTTTTAAAATAGCAGCTCTTCAAACCCTTGTTAGTAAGCAGCAGGATAAAAGAACCGTAATAGGATCATGCAACATCTTCATAAAAAACTACAGAGATGGGATAACTGCAAAATAAGATAAGAGCAATCAGATTGTGATGGTGGCTGATAAGCTCAACCTACATATAATACTGAGGTAAAAGAATTCATATAGAAATAAATATCTGTTATTTCTTTCTAAATCTAAGTGCTTATAATAAAAATAATGTTTAAACTATACAAAATGTAGTTATTACTATAAAATTATCATTTCTTAAAAATCATATTTATAAATACAAAAATACACTTTTCCAAAGTGGTGTTGGACTTTAAATTTCAGGGCTTCTAATTGCCAAAATAAAACCTGCTTTACATATGGTTTTTGGAAGAGATCATCATAAGTTTCTAGTACAATGCACCAAGATACCATATGTGTAATGATATCATAACACATCTGATACACTTCCTGTTCTCTCCTCTCCTGCATACCTATCAGCTACTATATACATTGTTTAATTATGATTCACAGATTTGGCAGAAAACAAGTAATAGAAATTCTAATGTCATGTATGAAAGTATAAGATTTTGACCATGGCTTCCCAACATGTAAGGTATCTGTACTCCTTTCTTTGTTCAGGTAATTGTTTTTCAACCAGACATTATCATCTTAAAATGTAAACAAACAAAATTATTGTTAGGAATCATTAGAAATTGTACGCTTGAACTGAATTTTATTAACCTGAAGATTTCTGCTGTAGTTGGTGTTCACTTTTATTACTAAGTATTTGTCATGAGTCTCTTAAACTTGATATGAGATTCAATCTGTTGAAAAACATAGAGCTACATCAGAGACCATTTGAGTACTTTCTCTGCAATTTAAAATACTGAGGTTATTCTAAAAATGGGGGACTGGAATGGAATTCTACTAAGAGTTAAGAGAAATGATGGAGAAGATGGCTGAGTAGGTAAGTAGGATTATAGCAACAGGCATATTTTACTTGCAATAGCAGTATCACTTAGATTCACGTACCACTTCACAGTACTTTACAGCATTCTCTAAATGGTTTACAGAGCCGGCATATTGTCCCCAACAATCTGGGTCTTCATTTTATTGACCTCAGAAGGATGGAAGGCTGAGTCGGTCAGGATCGAAAGAATTAAATTTCTGACAATGTGAGCAGAGTCAGCCTGCAATACTGCATTCTAATCACTGCACCATCATGGCTGCGGTTCCTATCTGGCCTTATAGCCAGGATTGTTCCATTGTTCTTTGCTTGCATTAAATCTCTATTCATACTAGACATAGATTTCATGAAGAAATGTCCTTCTGGGTTCAGCTCCAAGTGGGGAAAAGGACACTGGAGACATGGAGGGCTGCTTGGAAAGATGGTTTATTGGTGGACAGGGCCACAAGGCTTGAGCTCCGAACAGAAAAGGTGATCACAGGCTTCAATGTTTGGTGGAGAAGAAGAGAAGGGCTGAAGGAGGGGCTTGCTAGGCTTTTATAACCTGTTTAGTCCCACCTCTCTGTTTCCTGTTCCTGTGTAAGAAATGTATTCTGATTGGTTGTCAGACTCCCATAGGGCCATGCAGGGCAACTCTCTGGGCTGTGTTTGAATCCAGGTTTATGTTGAGTTCTCAATGCTATGTGGTCAAGTGAGTAAAGGGCCAATATTATGATTGCCTTTACTCCCATCCCCCCTGGGGCTGCAGTGGAGAAGTCTTTATTATGTAAAAGGGACTAACTTGGCCTTCTTAATGGTCCATTAACAGTGGGGATAGGCAGGAAGCTAAAGGCAACTATTCTGTCTTTTAAAACATGTTTCTTTATTTCATATCCAGAGAAATATTCTGCCTTTTCAATATTTCCTAGGATATTTCATTTTTCTGAGAGAAGGCTGGATGATAACTTCCCACAATCTAACTTCCCACAGATGCATGCCGGGAATAAATTTGTCTTTTAAATTCATTGAAGAAATCAAATTGTATATATTACAAGTGATAGATTCTTCAGAACATCCCCCAAACTTCTATATTAGTATATATCACATGGGAACATTGCTAGATACACCACTCACATGTTATCAAAACTAACACCTCAGTTGAGGAAATGCTGTTCATTTGGTCAATGACCAGAAAAACTTTTTAAAAGTACAACGCCATAGTAAAATCTAGCACATGAGATAAATACATGCAAAGATAAATCACATGTAAGAAAAATGTTAGTGTAAGAAATAACACTACTATAATGGTGCATTAACAACCTGTGAAAGTGTTAATTTAAAATACTAGTACAAAAAGTATATAATCAAAAAAAGCAAATTAATATGTGGTAAAATTAAAAATTATAAATAAAGTGATTGTTTCTGTAACATTTGTGTTTCATTAAGGCAAAAGAAACTTTAGCTATTGATAGAGGCTTTCAAATATTCTAGGAGATGGTTCACAGTAGTTGTCTGGCCTTCTGAGGAATTTACATATCATGGCAGATTACAAGCCAACCTGATAATCCCTGTAGCGTCTACAATATAATAATACATGCAAAATGGCTTTGATCTTCTTAGTGCCACATGGGCAGGTCTGTTAGTTAATGATATTTGGAATATCTTTCCTTCCAGCAGTGTGGATGGTAAGATGTTATGTGTGGCTTTGAAAAATGTTATTCTCAGCATGGGGAAAGTTAGATTTTGTGAATATCTTGCTGTGGTTGTCAAGTGCCCTTATTTATCCAATTTTTGCCCTGTTGGGGCAGTCTATTAATTTCAGTCTGAAATTCCATATCCATTATTCTTTGCTTCCTCTGTTGAATGATTATGGTGTAAATTGTGCAGCATAAGGAATGTTTTGCAAAAACTGGGCTTTTACTTGTCATCTGCCCAGTTAATCTTAGTGTATAAGAGAGGCAGGGTCCCAAACCCTTATGCATTTTACAATGAAAAAGAAAGGAAAAAAGATATAAAATGTATATTTCAGTTGTGACTTTCATCCCACCCAATTTCAGTAATAGCAACTATATCATACCTATCTTCATATATTAGTACTTCAAGCTCTTCCTGCTTGTTCTCAAATTTTGAGTTTTAGGTTATAGTGTTAATGTATAGTGTTAATGTATATATTATTATTCTCATCCTTCCTATTACCTATCTCCTCCCACTTATGACTATAAACATATTGCTTGCATTTTTTCAAATTATATTGTTTCTAGTATGATTTGATTGCTTATTAGTAGCTTATGACTATCATTAAGTGTTGTATCTTATGATTCTTGATGAATGTATTTTTCCGTCTTTTCTTCCCTTTGTTTTTATCCCTTTTATGTATACTGAGAGCATATGCAAAGACAAATTCTATGTGTCCAATCATATTTGGCCAATAAAGAATTATATTCTACTCTATTCTACTCTATTCTAATAAAGATTCTATAGGCATCTCCTAATTTGTGTCTGGGCTTCTCCTCCCTCCCAACACCCTCTGTCTCCTTGCTTGCTTGATTGTCCTGAGGTCCACACTTGGGATTAGGTTCTAAAGGTTGGTCACTCTGCCCCTCAGTTTTAGTTTAAAGCCCTTTGGATAAATTGAGCAACTGTTATACTGAATATATTTATTTAGTTATACTGTTGGCATAGCATAGCATAGCATAGCATAGCATAGCAAGCATAGCATAGCATAGCATAGCATTATGTTATATTAAATAAGATAATAGGTTAATATATTTATTAATTTATAATTACATTTATTAAGTTATACTGAGACAACTGAAATATATTCTATAGCTTTACTTTCTGGGTGTGGAATGTTGAGGCATATGACTATGAAAGTCATAAGGCGAAAGATTTATACGAACTGAAGAGAAACCAGAGTTGGGTGTTGATGACAAGAGGAATTGATGTAATTGCCACTTAATACAATAGGATACTGGCTATGTAATAGTATACATGTGATTGTATGTTATGAAAATGGAAAATAAAAAAAGTTTATTCACGAAAGTCAGTATCTGCCCCTTTGGAGATATATCAATCTCACAAAAGATATATCCTGGCTCATCATTTCCTGTGCCTGACACATTCATCGATAAACTATAAAACAATAAATAACCTGAAACCATAATTCAGATTTAAATGAACAGAATCAAATGAAGCATATGATCCTAAAGTAGATTTTAAGGTAAAATTATTTATCTATTGCTTAAAGCCAAATGGATTTTCTGAATCTTTCTTCGTTTTCTGGATTGCCCAGCTTCGTCCAGTATTGCAATCTTTAATCTAAAACTGTGGGGCTTTTCTTAGAACTCCCTGATAAATGCCTTTCTTGCATTTGAATATTAATTTATGATTTTTCATTTCTTGAAAAACCTTCAGTGCTGTGAAAATGTATTTTACTAGCTAGGAGCCCTGGTGGCATAGTGGTTAGAATGCAGTACTGCAGGTTAACTCTGCCCACGGTCTTGACACAGCCTTCCCTCCTTTCCAGATGGGTAAAATGAGGATACAGATTATTCGGGGCAATATACTGACATTGTAAACTGCCCAGAGAGTGCTGTAAAGCACTGTGGGGAGGTATATGAGTCTATACAATTGCTATTGCAATTGCTATGTATTGGATTTATACAGCTATCTATCTCAATCTTGTGGCTCTAGGCAGTTCACAAAACAAGCAGAAACTAACAAATAATAAAACATTGCAAAAAACAGAGGCCCCTAAAAACTATAATTCAATCAGATCATACATTTCAGGCTATATATATCAATGTATTTGGTTATTATTGGGTCTTTTCTCTCTCTTTTTGTTGATTAGGGTTTTTTTTGGTCATTTTTAGTTTATTTTTAATCACTGTAATATATTAATTTCCCCCCTGACTATTTAACTGCCATCAGACTATAGGTTTGTATTTAAATAGCAGCAAAAATGTCCTTTTAACTCTTCCTGATTTGTTTTAAGTAATAGAATAAGTTCACCTCTTCATTTTACTTCCCTGGTCACTGTAAGCTTGCAGTCTTCTTTTGTATTGCAAATATCTATCTCTGTTAGGCATAATAACCAATAGTTATTATCAGCATGATATGAAATGGAACAATGAAAATAGAACAGGCTTAACAGAAGGAAACAGCCATCATTTCCCATTTAGCATCTAAATAAATTTACCCATCTTGTCTAAGGACATTGTTCCATATGCCAGGTAATGTAAACTTATCATTCTACTCTTAACTTTTGTAACAGAAACTTGAGGAAACACATCTCAGAATAATGACACTGTTTGTAGGGAGAAAAGACATAATCATATGTAAATGACAACACTAGCTGAAAATATTAAATCAGTTATTTCCCAAAGTTTGTCTGAAATCAGTCAAGTACTGCTGGAATTTACTTGTTTAACTCTCTACGTCAGAGCTATTCTAATCAGAATTATTCTGTTTTCAGAAATGATTTTAGATTTTAAATGATAAAAATGCAAGAAATATCCAAACATCACAAGTTGCTCAAACACTTTTATTAACAATTGGTTAACAGGTTAAAAGGTACATGGAAATTAACTAACTTCTTTACTTTCTTCTGTATAAACCTTGAATACGACATAATTCAATTGAATTATTTCACTATTAAATGGAATAAAAAATATTGAACTCAGAGAGGTGAAGGGTGAGAGGGAAGCCATTAAATATGTGAAATATTTTCAAGATAATACATGAAACTTGAGGGAAATGAACTTTAAGATTCTTTAAGTTCCTCTAGCAAAAATTGTCTTGTGCTGATTGTTGCAAAGTTAGACCGGTGAAAGATTTACCAAAAAAAGTCCACGATTGACCATCATGCATGTTCTTTTTGCTGCTTAATTCACATCTGAAAAATGAATCCATGTAAAGAATCTCCTACTATCTTAACTTCTCCCAATTCCCATCGCCTGACCACTCAGTTCATAGCATACTGCCCTATTTGCCTTAATAAGCATAAACCACAGTGCTGAATCCAGATTCTTCTGAATGCAACAACTCAGAAGGTGATAGTACCTGCTATACAAATATAAAGCAGAGATTTTGTAGAAACATCCAGATTCCTAAGAACAAGACATCAAAAGCATAGTTCAGACAGAAAGCATTTGTTTTCCCAGAGGAAAATGTGTAGATCAATCTTCCCTCAAGGTATTTCCAGACCAGTTAAAACCACATAACTCAATATTTCCAAGTTCAAAATGGTTTTCATCTTCCAGAAAAAAAATCCAGAAAGACTATAGTTCTCGCTTGCCAGATTTGATAATAAAATTCCCATTCAAGAAAAGCTGCCAGGCCATAAGGTCCCATTCAAAAATATATATATATCCTCTCTGAGTATTAGCAAATGATCAATGGAGCAACAGATAATTGTCCAACCATGTAATGAATCATTGCCAGATTCAATATATTTAGTTATGGCTTTCCGATTGGCCCCCGGAGGAACAGGATTTGATAAGACACTATACTAATCTAGCAGAGTACTTTTTTCAGATGAGTAAAAGTTGAAGGCGTTTATTCTCAAATTAGCCTGATAAGACTTTCTGACATAGTTTCTAGCTTTCCTCCTGGCAATGGTTTTCATTTTTTCACATAAAAAATCTCTAGATGAGTAAATGGATGGAACATTATTATTATTAGATTTTTATCCAGCTTTTATTGTGGGTCAGCTCAAGTTTGCATACATATGCTTTTCCCTTATGCAACCCTGTGAAATGAGTTGGGTTGAGAATATGTCACTGCTCCAAAGTAAGACAATCAATTTTCATGCTTAAGGCAGGATTAGAAATATACATAAACTGCCAATGGTACAGTACAGGTAGTCCTTAACTTACAACCATTTATTTAGTGACTGTTTGAAGTTACAATGGCACTGAAAAAGTGACTTGAGATTGTTTTCCGCACTTATAACTTTTGCTGCAATTCCATAGTCATGTGATCAAAATTTCGATGTTTGGCAACTGGTTTTTATTTATGATGGTTAGCGGTATCCTGGGGTCATGTGATGATCACCGTTTGTGACCTTCTGACAAGCAAAGTCAATGGGGAAGCCAGATTCACTTACCAACCACGTTACTAACTTAACAACTGCAGAGAGTGCCTTAACATCTGTGGCAAGGAAAAGTCATAAAATGGAGCGAAACTCACTTAACAACCGTCTCACTTATTAGCAACAGAAATGTTGGATTTAATTGTGGTTGCCAGGTGAGGACTATGTGATTCTGTGAGCCTTTATCTTTGTAGAAGGAAGAGGGGATGGTACAGAGCATTGGTCATATTAGTTGGCAATATTGTAAGAAAAAATTATGACATCTTAGTTTCTGTAGCTGCTTAGTTGCTAAGTATTCAGAAGCACTAATGCAGCCTAGTGAACTAATGGCTGTATTATTAACCATTTAGTACCTATGCATCTAAGCAAAATTAACATAATACTTGCAGACAGTTATCGTTGATAACTGTACTAAGTTTTCTTCCTGTATGCAAAATGTCAGTCTTACCAGGTCAAGCAGACAGGAAACATTGATCAGATAAGCAAATTCTAGTTTACATTAAAGCTACTTTAACAAAATCTTTCAAGTCTAAAAGTACAGTTCTCCCATTGTCACCTTTACAGTTTGATAATTAAGGAAGGATCCCTTCTGATCTTACCTAATCATTCCCTAGGCAGCATCTCTTTGTCCCATTTTCCAAGGTCATTCCCACGTACCATTACACAGAATTTGGCAGCATATAATGGCATCCTTTAGCTAATTAAATGATGAGCAACTGTGAAATTGCAAATGGAGAAACGATGATGTGAGTGGTCCTTTTCAAATGGAAGTATTTCATTTATTTAATTTAGGACCTAATTACTGTAGCCTGAGTAGTCTCTTCCAGGCATTTATCTGACCTGATAAACCATTCTGCATATTCTTTGTGTTTTTGTTGGATGTAATTTGAAATATGTAGCCTATTAAATTAAAACTTGTGGGTGTACGATGCAAGTTCTTCAGATGGTGCTTGCTAAGCTGCATTATAAAAATAAACTCAGTTGTTGGATTGTTTTTCTCAAACAAGAAATCATCAGCTTGTAGAATTACTCATTATAATCCTATTTGTGTTTATTAAGGATCACCAGATGCACTCACAACATATCTGAAATAATAGTTGAAATCCACTTCAAAAGCTGTTGTCTTGAAGCCAAATCTCATAAACACGGTATTATTAGTATTGACCATTAATTTCTACAGCATCAATTCTGCATCAGTTTAAGAGATGTCATTAAGCTTTCCCTAGGCAAGATCTGCAGGCAAATAATTGTGTCCACTTGATATACACAATTGCATATATGATAAAATACAAATTATCAAAGGAAATTGAGAACACTTCGAGAAGGATGGTTCCCTCTTCTTTTTAATCATTCATACCAATTCAGAATCCCAGCAATTGGTGAGAGCATCGTAACAGCATCTTCTCTCCTTTCCCTTCATAAGCAATCCATAGTTTCCCCTCAGGCTTCATTGCCATGGTGATATCAACAGTTGCTTTCTGACAACATTGTTTTCAAGTATTTGTTGCATAGCTAGGTTGATCCTGGCTGCAGTAGCCACAAACTGTTCAATCAATTCTCACTTTTATGTATTCTACCAGGCAAGAATACTGTAGTATTAAAATCAAGAAGAGAACTAAACGCTCTTCTGGAGCCGGTATGGAGCATTCATAACTTCTAGAAGGCTTGTGTAACTGATCTGAGATATTATCACATCATCTAAGCCTGATTGTGCAGTAACAAGTAATACTTCCATTGAAGCAGTGCCACCCTGAATGGTCATTATGTCAGTACTGTAGATCTGAACCACATATCTGCACCACATAGGTTCCATGTGCAAATATATGCCACTTAAAGTTACTTGGAAGCAGGAAGATATGAAAGGCTTCTCTGACACTTTGAGGTTTTCAAAAGGGATATATGATGCTCTGTATACTTGCGCAAACTTGATAATTGTGGAATTACCATATTTTCTGGAATATAAGATGCACCAGAGTATAAGATGCACCAATATTTTGAAGAGGCAAATTTTTAAAAAGTAGGTAGGTAGATAGAGGGATAGAGAGGGAGAGAAATAAAAAGAGAGAAATACAGTAAGTAGGTAGGGGGAGAAAGATAGAGTAGGTAGGTAGGTAGGTAGGTAGGTAGGTAGGTAGGTAGGTAGGTAGGTAAATGAAGGGATAAAGAGAGAGAGAGAGAGATAGAGAGAGATAGAGAGCAACAATTAAGAAGATGATAAATTAAGTGCAGTATATGAAGATAATTAAATAAATGCAATCATACTCTTCTATCAAAATTGGATAGCCTGTAGGAGTTTATTTTTAATGACCATTTCCACATTGTAATTTTTTTCCTCAAAAAGAATTTGTTTAAATTTTTCTTAGCGCCTCATCTCGGTGGTAAGAAGTCTTCATTGCACAATAGCCCCATTGGCTTTGTGTTTATTTAAATCTTAGTGTTCTATTGTGGAATTTCAAGAAATCCTTTCCTATTTTTTCATCTCTGAATGTTATCATTTAATATATTAAGCGGCGGTGCATTTGTGTGATAATCCTGAAATGTTTTTTATTTTACCTAAAGAACTGTGCTTATTATTAAGTATTAGGAGGTAGTAAGGTGTGCTTGATAATGGAAAATACTGCCTTGAGGTATGGTGGAGATATTTAAGAGGAGGGTGGATCTCGTAAACATGTTATAATGGTGTCTGTACTTCAGGTCCTGCACTGCCTGGAAGACAGGATTATGATATAGTCCTTCGGATTCTAAATTCTGTGATTAACACTTTCTACTATAAAATGATATGCAGCAACATCACATAATCATACAGTTTGAGGGAACCATACAGGCCTCTCTTTTTCAGTGCACAAACCAGCAGACACAAAAAGTTAATCCACACTGTTTATTTGTCTTGTTGCTATATTTACCTTCTAGAAATGACTGGACATCCTTTCCAGAGGGTAAATATAGGTTTCTTTGATCTCTGTTATTAGAATAACTGAAGTCTCGACCCCACTCACCTTCACCGTGACCTCTGTTCCATTTTCTGCTCCATTTCCAAAATATACTTTTTCTGTGATATGTTGGGTCAAGCATTCCTATTTTATTCCAGAAAAAAATTCCAGATTATTTGACTATTTTGAGAACTGAAGGTAAGAAGTCACTTCTAACTTGAGTAACTGGGAAATAAAAGATGAAATGAGGGACAGCTGGGTTTCTTTTAAAACAAACCAAACTAAACCAAAATGGAACCTTGGGAATCTCAAGGGGGAAAAGTAATCTTAAAAAAAAAAACTCTTTTGTTAGTATTCTATACATGCAGGCAAGCTGTTTCTATTCTATAGAAGAATAAGAATACAGAACAGAATCTCACATCCTTCAGTGGCTAGGAACTCTGTTCCTATCAGAGACAACAACAAACCAACTTAGCTTCTCTCTGACAATTTGCAGGGCCTTGCCCAGGCAAGTCTATACTTACTGAAGTATATTTTCAGGAGTTGTTGTCAGGAATGAGTAACTCATAATATTCCAAGAATTATTAATATTTCGGGTATCAAGGACTTTTGAGTTGAGTTTCTTGAGTTAAGTTTCAGCAGCATCCAAAAAAACCTAATATAATTCTTGGTTGTATAAACCAAGACATAGAATCAAAATCATGTGAAGTATTAGTATTGCTTTATAAATCCTTACGGGATGAGGTGGCTCAGTGGCTAAGACGCTGAGCTTGTCGATCAGAAAGGTCGGCAGTTTGGTGGCTCGAATCCCTAGCGCCACGTAACGGAGTGAGCTCCTGTGACTTGTCCCAGCTCCTGCCAACCTAGCTGTTCGAAAACATGTAAAAATGCAAGTAGAAAAAAAATAGGAACCAGCTTTGGTGAGAAGGTAACAGCGTTCCTTGCACTTTGGCATTTAGTCATGACAGCCACATGACCACAGAGACATATTCGGACAGTGCTGGCTCTTTGGCTATAAAGTGGAGATGATCACTGCCCCCTAGAGTCAGGAAGGACTAGCACATATGTGCAGGGGGAGACCTTTACCTTTAAACATCCTTAGTAAGACCACACCTGGAATACTGCTTCCAGCTTTGTTGCATCCAAAGATGTTAAGACTTTGGAAAAGGTGCAAAGAAGAAGAGCAGCTAAGATGATTAAAGACCTGGAAGCAAAAACATATGATTGTAGAAGTTTATTTATTTATATGCCGCCCTTTTCCCTGGGGGGACTCAGGGCAGCTCACAACCCAAGGGGGAGGGGGAGACAAACTTTTAACATATAAGACAATACATAATTAAAAAACACAACATTCATACCATTCGGGCGGGTTACAGTCTTAGCCCCAGGCCTGACGGGATAGCCAGATTCTGAGGGCTGTGCAGAAGGTCTGGAGGGTGGTGAGGGTACGAATCTCCACGGGGAGATCGTTCCATAGGGTCGGAGCTGCCACTGAGAAGGCTCTCCTCCGCGTAGTTGCCAGTTGGCATTGACCGGCAGATGGAACTCGGAGGAGGCCTAATCGATGAGATCTAATAGGTCGTGTGGAGGTAATTGGCAGTAGGCGGTCTCTCAAGTACCCAGATCCACTACCATGTAGGGCTTTATGGGTGACAAGTAGCACCTTGAAGCGCACCCGGAGATCGACAGGTAGCCAGTGCAGCTCGCGGAGCCATACCCAAATCCTCAAACATGATGAACTGTTTGAGGATTTGGGTATGGCTAGTCTAAAGAAAAGAAGAACTAGGGGTGACATGACAGTAGTATTCCAGTAATTTGAGGGGGGCTGCCACAAAGAAGAGGGTGTTAGCTTATTTTTCCAAAGCACTAGAAGGCAAAAAAAGAAACATCGAATGGAAACTAATCAAGGAGAGAAGGAACCTGGAATTAAGGAGAAACTTCCTAACAGTAAGAACAATTAACCAGTGGAACAACTTGCCTTCAGAAGTTGTAGATGTTTCATCTACAATGTCTTTCTTTTTTATAGAAAAGATCGGATAGTCACCTGTCGGAAATGGTATAGGGTCTCCTGGTTGAACAGATTACAAGGTCCCTTCCCAGCTCCTTTCTGGTTGGTGATTGGGAGTTACTCAAGGAAACCAAATGAAGTTTCTAACCTACACTTTCCAGATGGGAATGGAAAGAGCTAAGCTAAATAAAGGGAGCCAAAGTGTCTCAAATGCTGGAAAGGAATATACAGTATTGGGGGAAATTAAGTAATGTTCTTTCTCGGCATTGACTGCTGTCATAATCTCTCACTTATAGAGACTGTATTTCTATCACAAAGCAGATACTCAAAAGCTACCAGGTAGCAAAACAGTCTAGAATTTCAGTAAGACTCCTGTGGAGATAATCAATAATACAAGGGCCTCCTAGAGATCACATTGATATACAAATTAATAATGCTTAAGAGCTTGTCTACATAGAATTTTAAGCAGTTAATCAGCTTGGGTTGTTGGTATCAGAGCTTTTTTGAGCTCAGCTGTTTATTCTTTTCTTGCATTTTGGGGAAATTAACTGTATGTAGCCTCAAAGGTCGTAATAATGTTATGTTTAAGAAAACGATCCAAGAACTTTTAAGCATGGAAAAAGTGATGTTCAGTCCTTTGATCATCTGTTAGATCCTCACCCAAACTACTTTTGTGTGGCTTTCTTTGATGTACAAAATACAAATAAATGTTATTTGAGCTTTAATGGAGAAAATTTGTGGACAAGAAAGGGTAAAAAATAAAGTTGTCATTTTAATAGTCTAAACCATACATTTCTGTGCCATTCACTCTGGACAAGCTCTAAATATGTAATATCGATTTGAATACATGAACTCTAGGGAAAATAAGTAATGATTTCATTTCAGCAGACTATGCAAATGCTCATTCCTCCATCTACTCATCTGTATGTAAGTTACATTGACTTCACTGAGACTTATTCTTAATGTAAAACAGGAATCGGGAGAAGCTTATACAACTTGAGGTTAATCCTTTTTTTTCTTGTGTGTGAATAACTTGAAAAGCTGCCGCTTCCCATATTGTCTTCTATAAAAACAGTTTGTACAGTGTGAACAAGAAAAATATACTGACAATATCCATTTATACATCTCTGCTCTTGGCAAATCAAGGGATAATGCTGATATCCTAGCTTATGTCTGGAAGAAGTGAGCAGTTGGCTTTGGCTGAAACCTGGCAAGACTGAATGGGTTGGGGTTTTGGATCTTTCTGGACTCATGACTCCTCCTTCAGGAACAGATCCCCGTCTGGGAAGTTGCACCTATTCATTGATTGGGAGACTCTACTCTCATAATGCAGACCCTGGTCACTTTCCAAATTAACTATTGAAATGGATGCTACATGGGGTTGCCTTTGAAAAGCACCTGGCACCTTCAACTAATGCAGAATGCAGCAACATAGGTAGTTATGTATGCCCCTAATCAGTGGTGGGTTGCCAATTTTTTTACTACTGGTTCAGGAGCGTGTGTGCAATGCTTCTGCGCATGTGCAGAATCATCCAGGCAGGTGGGCAGAGCCTCCCGCCACCACTATTACCGGTTCACCTGATCCGGGCTGAACTGGGAGCAACCTACCTCTGCCCCTAGTTCAGGGCATGTTATACTTTTGCTTACACTTTTTCTCCCTCTAGTGAATCTTTAAAATCAGTACCAAATCATCAGTAAATGCCTTTAATTTATATATCTTATATACAAGTCTCAGATCTTGTATTAAGTATCTATTCAATGACTCAGGAATCAAAATGATCAAAAGTGGAGACAGCAGAAATCATTGTTTTGTCCCTTTTGTTAGTTTTCCATTAGTAATTATTTGTTATTCTGAGAAGCATAAATCAATTTTACCCATATAACAAAATTATCTTCAAGGTCTCATCCTTTCTTCTGCATCTCATATTGCATATATGAGCACATAATCTATATTTTCTTGTCGAACAAAAAAGGGAAAAATAGATATTTTCACTTATTTTAAGAGAGCAACAATCCTGTGGTAAGTTTGGCTGAGAAATAGTGAACTGCTTGAATGAGTTTCACAACTGTAGACTTCAATCTTTCATTATTATTTTTTAATATAAAGGGTTTTTTATTTTTTTTCATTTTCATAACATATAACAACATGTATACTATCACATAGCCAACATTGTATTGTATTATTAAACGTTTACATCAATGTATCTTACCATCAACTCCCCAAAACAATTATTGGCTCTTCTGCTCTCCATACACCATATTTGTACCTTATCCATCACTTTCTTCTCCCTCTCTTCTCCCCCTCCCTACCTCCTTTCTTCCCTCTGTCACCCTTCTCTTCTCTCCTTCTCCTTCTCTCTCCTTCTCCTCTCTCCCCTTTCCACTCCTCCTTTCTCTCCTCCTCTTGCCCCCCCCTGCCCTCTCTCCTATCCTTCTCTTCTTCCCTCCTCTCTCCTCTACTTCACAATGTTCATCTCATTTACTTGGTGTATTTCAGCTTCTGAGCTATTTTATGTTGATGATATACTTTCCAGTATTCATATTTAATTTTAACATATACCTTCCTCCTTTTTTAAAAAAAAGAGAGAACAAAAAAGTATATATATAGTCATTATACTTTTAACACACACACACACACACACACACACAACACACACACACACCTAATTTTGGCTGAGATGTAGACCTAGTTACAATTCCCAGATATTCTCACCATTATGTTTATATAATTATACATCCTTATTTGCCCCCACTTGTAATTCTATCTTTAAATCTCAATAGTTTCCCATTGTAGTATATTTCATGTTCCCTCTCCATTTTTCCATATCTTGGTTTAGATTACCCTTAATTATATATAAATGGTAATCCTTACTGTTCAATGTTCATTACAATTCCCTTAATCTACTATATAGAATAACAAGTGGTACACATCTAACTTTGTTCATCATCTTAAAGTTCTATATTTGTCCATGTTCCATATATTTTAACCCATCCTTAATTGTTATTCTATTGTCATATTCAATCAACTAGCAATTCAGTTTAATATCATGTATAAAAGTGAATCAAGAACTTCTGTTTTACAATCTCCCCATATCTGTTTCATATTTGTCCATATTCCATATGTTTTAACCTTTATTCAATTATCTTTACATTATCATTCAGTCAGTTAACAACTCCATTTTACTGTCATATTTAGGAACAAACTCCTTATCTTAGCTTTATATTTTCCCATATAACAATTTCTAGTTCTCTGATTTTTTCCTAGTAAATCTTTTGTCCCACTCCTCTATTCCTGCCTTCTCCCTTTTCTTTATTTTGACATGTCCACCCTCTTCAATTTTTCCCAAGTCTCCATCAAAATATCTTTTATATTTCCCTTTGTTGAAGTGTAACCTCCTATTTCAATTTTCCTTATGCCACTGTCAACCTCCAAAACATCTTTTGTCTGCTTTTTATTCCCTTTTGTTGGGATAGATCCCCCCTTTATAATTTTCTCTATACCACTGCCAAGCCCTATGGAGTTTTTTGTCTGCTTTTTATTTCCCACTGTTTCTACCCCTTCATTGTCTCTTCCCCCTACTTCCTTCCCTTCTTCCTTAAATACCTGCTTCTCTGAATTCAGAATTCTTTTAGGCTTGATTTTAATGATTTATTTTTTATAATTTCACGTAGTTCTTCAAATTTCCTCCTTTCCATAAGATTATTTGCCTTTTCCAAATTCTGATTTATAACTGTGGGTTAATATATCTTTTCAGGCTTTCAGCTCACCTACACACGCTCCTGTTCAGCTGCTTTGGCTTGGAGCCAGCTCTTGTGCAGTCATGTTGCCATGCTGCTGCCCTGGCTCCAATTCAGAGGGCAAATCTCTGACCTATGAGGGACCTGTTGCACTCCCTCTGGGTCTGATGAGACACTGCCCCTTCTTCACGCCCCCCAGTGGGACTTTGATCCAAAACTGGATTTCGGAGACAGTTTGTCAGACAGGGTTCATGTGAAACTCTTCAGAGCTCACATCCCCCATGTCTGTCCAATTAGAGAACTTCAGGTCGACCTCCAATCTTTCATTATTTTAAGAAAGCAACAATCCTATGAAGTAAGTTTGGCTGAGAAATAATAAATTGCTTGAAATAACCAATGAGTTTCACTTCAATCTACATTTCTCGGACCCAATACAATATTTTAACCACTAATATATAATAGCTTCTGCAAATATAGTATAAGCATAAACATCTGCATTAAAGTAGAAGGAATTTACCATTTTTGGGTGGATATTCCAGAATGCGAGGCTCAATCTAAGCACATAAATAATACATTCAGCAAGGTCTATGGCTCTCTATGCAGTTCTATTAGTTATATTAGACTAATAGAACTGTAAAACACTGTAAAACATGTTAAACCATAAAAATGTTAGACTATTGTTATAGAGCTCAATTTGTGATTTTCCTTTATGTTATCCTATCTGTTTACTGTTCAAGTTTGAATGTGGGAGTTCCCTCATCAGTGATTCCGGGTGAAAGTTGCCCCTATGTTCTCTTTTTTAGAAAGTTCAAAATGATCCTTTACTTTCTACAGTTTTTAGCGTTGTAAGAATGACGCTGAATATCGCAGAAGAGCCATCAATGGTATGTAGCTAAGCCTAGATGCTGTTGAGTCTACAGCAGGCAGTCCTCCCCTCTGGTATGTTTATGAGAATGTACGCTTTCTGTGCCGGAAATAAAAATGGGAAACACAGTCAGTGCAAATCACCCAGCATGGCTACCATTGATCCCTCTGGACAAAGGCATTGATCAACAGTGCTATTTGTTCTAACAATGTGTCAGACTGTATGTAGATTTGTTTTTCCACAGTATATGCAGTAGCATAATGCTTTACAACAGAGGAATGAATTTTTCCACCATCATCACAGTATGAGCAGTAGGAAAGCTCTTGTTTCAAACAAAGGCAATTACTAATGTTAATTATATTCATTCTTCTTCATACAACTTAAATTTCAATCATTTTGGCAGGGCTCGGTTCAGGATGTATTGTTAGGATACGACAGTCTCCCCAGGGTAAGAACTGTGCATCGTTTCTTTATTGACAAGCTGCTCCAATGCATTTTGCCAGAATCTCAATTGTCACAATAAAAATGAAGATGATCATGCAATATTTACTGCTGCACCCTCAGGACTGAAACACTGCCTTTCAAAGATAAAGATATGTGCTTGTGGCTTGGACTGCAAAATTAAAACTCTGTTCCACCAGATCACTTTAATGTTATGATGGCCAGTTCATCATGAAGCTGTTTGAGGTTGAATATGTGGGAATTCTGCTAAAGATATCCAAAACGTGCTACAGATATCACAACATAAATAATATGAAAAATAACTGCTAACTTTCAGAACTTTGGAGGAGAACTAGACTAAGGTAGTAACTGACACAAAATTCTAAATTCTGTAGTAGATATTATGGAAGGAACGTACATCTTTGTATACATGATGTTTAGGTCTTCTTTTACTTAAGTTTTATCATCTTCTCATGAACATTCTTTGATGGTCTGCCCCAGATGCTTAATGGATCCAATAGTAATCAGTGGGCACTTGGGGGATTCCCTTACCTTTGGCAGGTAATTGTGTCCATTGTCTCATGTGCAACTGGCTGCAGAAAGCATCAATGTGATGGACACCATTGTCTCAAAAATATGATCTATCCAGATCTAGATGATCTATCTTAATTGATACCTTTATTTCCTCCAGGAATTAAAGCATTAGAAAGGTTGGTTAGAGGAAAACAATAAGTAAACCTGAATCAAACATTGGTACATACATTTCCTGCATTCAGGTCTTCACCATGGTAATAAGGAGGGTAACAACAAAAACTCTGTGATTAATTTGTGCAATACTTCAGATAAATTTACTCAGCCTTAATTCTGGGTGAGCCAAATTCTTACTGACGATTGGGGCCTTGTGATCTTATCTGAGACTCTTTGCTCTGTGATCTTTGAGAAAATGGCTATGGTGCTATCTAGTCATTGTCTGCTATTTTCTTTTAAAACCCTGCATATTCTGGTGGTTGTAATGAGAAAGCAGAGAAGTGACCACTTTCTGGGAGACTGCCAATGCTTCCCTACTTACTGGAGGAATATTCTCAGCAGCCTTGAAGGTGACTGGTATGAAGAGACCAGAACACCCATATCCTTCTTACCTGTACCTTTGCTGATCCAGCCACCACCAATCTTGTACCAATCTTGTAATTTTACCACTGTTAATTTTCTTGCCACTGAACAGTATTTTATGGGAGCAGGCACAATATTTAAGTCTATTAAGATTCTTTGAATCGTGAGCCTCTCTCCGGAGGTAACTGATTCCCTTCAGCTTTGTGTCATCTGCAGATTTGCTGAGCAGCTTTTTCTATTCCCTTGCCTAAGTCATTTATAAAGTCATTGAAGAGCACTGGCCCAGGACAGACCCTGAGGTACCCTATTGCATATATCTATCTCTCCATGTAGACATAGATTGATTAAAGACGACCCACTAGATATAGCTGTTCAAATAAAATAGAATCCAATTCATCCATTCCACATTGTATTGAAAAGGCTTTGGTCAACTTTATCAAAAGCATTATTGAAATCTGGGTATGCCTTATCCATAATATTCTCTTGTTCCAATTTAACCATTTTGTTTTTTTTAAAAGGCAATAAGATTAATCTGGCATGATCTATTATAACAAGACCATATTGCCTTATAATAATCATCTTATTCATTTCTGTGTACATGCTAACCCATTGCTCGATTATGTTCTCTAAGGTTTTCCTAAATAATGGTCTCCAACCTTTCCAGTTTTGTGGACTGGTGGGGAGGGGAAGGGATGGTTCTACACAAGCAGCAGATGAACAATTGCATGTGTGCAGCTCCATTTGCACAAGTGGTGGTCACGCACACACATCACTTGCACAAAGTGAAGCTGAGTGCACACTCATCTGCAGCTTCCAGGGCCTGGTTCTGAACCAGCTGTAACCTGGGGGTTGAGGATCCCTGTCCTAAGTATTGATAACAAGGTAATCAGCCTGTAATTTTATGGGTCCAATCTCCTTTTTTAAAATATTGGATGTTAAAGAACATTAACACTTCTCAATCTTCTGGTATTTCCCTGTACTCTAGGAATTCTCAAAGATTATACAACAATCATGGTTCTGCAACCACATCACCACCAGATGGATTTGTAACTGGCTGACCAACTGCACTCAACCTTCTAGTCCTCAATGGAACTGCATCTACATGGAGGGAAGTATGCAGTGGAGTAGCCCAAGGCTCTGTTTTAGGCCCAGTACTCTTCAACATCTTCATCAATGATTTGTATAAGGGAATAAATGGGGAACTCATCAAATTTGCAGATGACACAAAGCTGGCATGAATAGCCAACACTCCAAAAGACAGGCTTAAGATACAGAAGGATTTTGACAAACGTAAACATTGGGCACTATCTAATAAAATGAAATTCAATGGTGAAAAGAGTAAGGTTCTACAATTAGGCAAGAAAAATGAATGCATAGGTACAGTATAGGTGGTACCTTGCTCAATAGTAGTAACTGTGAGAGAGATCTTGGAGTCCTAGTGGACAACCATTTAAATATGAGCCAGCAGTGTGCAGCAGCTGCCAAAAAAGCCAACACAGTTCTAGGCTACGTAAACAGAGGGATAGAATCAAGATCATGTGAAGTGTTAATACCACTTGTAATGCCTTGGTAAGGTCACACTTGGAATACTGCATTCAGTTTTGATCACCACGATGTAGAAAAGATGCGGAGACTCTAGAAAGAGTGCAAAGAAGAGCAACAAAGATGATTAGGGGACTGGAGACTAAAACATACGAAGAATGGTTGCAGGAACTGGGTATGTCTAGTTTAATGAAAAGAAGGACTAGGGGAGACATGATAGCAGTGTTCCAATATCTCAGGGGTTGCCACAAAGAAGAGGGAGTCAAACTATTCTCCAAGGCACCTGAGGGTAGAACAAGAAGCAATGGGTGGAAAATAATCAAGGAGAGAAGCAACCTAGAACTGAGGAGAAATTTCCTGACAGTTAGAACAATTAATCAGCCTCCAGAAGTTGTGAATGCTCCAACACTGCAAGTCTTTAAGAAGATGTTGGATAGCCATTTGTCTGAAATAATATAGGTTTCCTACCTAGGCAGGGGGTTGGACTAGAAGACCTCCAAGATCCCTTCCAACTCTGCTATTGTATTTGTATTTATTTGTATTTATTTGTATGTATTTGTATTTATTTGTATTTATTTGTATTTATTTGTATTTATTTGTATTTATTTGTATTGTATTGTATTGTATTTTAACATCCACCAGTTCCTTTAGCAACCTGCGATGTAGTTACCATAATTCAGCCCCAGAAACTTGAATTTATTCAAAGCACTAGATCCTCCCTCACCAATTCATTACTTGTGTATTTATTTATTTAAATTTATTTCATGTTCATTCCATCACGAGGTGACTCTTTGGAACTGCACATGTCTCTTGCCCACTCTGATGCAGCTTCTGACAAGTCGGAACACTTTTCTTTTTGTAAATAGAGACATGCAAAATAGGAAACAAGCAATATAGCCTTTTCCCTGTTCTCTGTCACCTTCTTGCCCTCTTCTCTAACCAGCGGACTGATCATTTCCTCAATTTTCTTCTTCTTCTTTCTTACACAGTCAAAGAAATCTTTTTGCTGTTATTTGTGCTATTTTTGGCCTTCGTTACAAATCTCAGTCCATTTTGAGCCTTAGCCTTTCTGACCCCCATCCTTACAAGCTATCAGGTTATTTTCTAATATTCTGTTTGTTTGTATTCTTCCATTTAAAAAAAATAAAGAAAGGGAAACAGAAGTAAGCAGAGTCTGTTAATTGAAAGAAAATGAGAGAGAGAGAGAGAGAGAGATTTAACATATAGAAATTTAGTTCTTCCTGCTTTGTCATAGAAATAGTTTATGAATCTGAAGAATTTATAGATTTCATTAATGACTACAAGAATTAAGTAGAGAGAGAAGAAGAACGAGAGAGGTTTGCTATTGTCAATGGTTCAAGTTAGTTTATAAAAGAATTATTAAACCACCTATGGTGAGATTGCCTACTGACAACTGGAGAGAATACTCTGAATCACTTTTTCATCTCTGTGTGTCTCTGTGAGTAATGTTTAAAGCCTTGACATACCCTTTGTGAATATGCAAAGATTCATGCCTATAAGCTGGAGAGCATTGAACTATTGTCAAAGACTTAATGTAGATGATAAAATGCCCATGCCTGAAGTAGAAAAAATACTTATCATTTGCTCTCCACACATTTTTTTTAATAAAGTGGATAATATGAATAAAACTATTTCAATCTGAAGTGATAAGGGTCTTTTTTTAAAGGTTAATGCATAGTTGTAGACAGGCCTTGCACTTCTGTTTTGTAAAATATGGCAGAAGGAGATTTTACTACCATGCTAAAATTGCAGCAACAATGCCAAGCTACAAAAAGACTATGGAGAGACAAGGTGAATATCTTAATGAAGGACCAAGAAGATTATGGGGAATTAATTCGGTCCACAATTCAATCCATGGCTGCTTGACCGATAAGAAGGTTCCAGGATGACATGGATGACTTTGGAAGGTGACTTCCCATTGGCAACAAAAACATTTTTACAATCTTTTCCATTGGTCTGGAAAAGCCAGCCAAATTCTTCAGATTTATTTTGGGAAGAAATTAACTGAGGGCTTCTGAATTAATCTAATAATAGTTTGGATAAAGTCTTTGAGCTTTGCAAAAAAAAAAAAAGTATGTGCCAAGCATTTGTGGGGGTTCTAGAAACCACCTTGTGATAGTATCATATCATATCCCTGTGCTATATGATTCTAATACATATATATTACGTGAACCATGCAGGCAATAGCCCTAATAAGGAAAGGGACTGTTCACATTGATCTAATACATATGTTGTTTGTCATATTCTTTTTTTGATAAATGGGTAATCCATCTTTCCTTCTTGTCCTCCTTTGTTTTGTTTTTAAATAAAGCTAGCCAGCCTCCCTCACATGCAAATTCATAAGATTGTTGCAAATCAGCTTGACAACTTGACATAAATATACTTATCATTAATTTAATTATAAAACCTGGAGCATACAATATTAACATTTATGATCTATGATACACATATTTCAGCAGCGCTAAGAGAGAGTCTATTAAATGCTGGCCACCTTCAATAAGTGTTATTATCAATTATATCCTTAATAATTATGATCTGTCATATAATTATGTTCTATGAGTGAGTACAATGCGGAGTTGAGGGTTATGTTTCTGTGTCATTAATTTTAAACTTGAGCAAATGAGAACATGTATGGGAAATTGCCCTTTGATTCGGCCTTTCCCTTTAAATGATTAATTTGAAAAGATTAGGAGAGACAGTGGGAAGGGTCTATCAGATAGTGCTAAAGACTAGAGTCATCAGTCTGGTTTAGCCTCTGGCTATGGGGGAAAAAATCACAGAGTTACTATATGCTGCAGATATTGGAACTGACCTTTCTACATGAAATCAATGTGAAGCCTATTTATTTAAAATTTTATGACATTCCCTATTTAGATTCTTTCTCTTTTTGTAGCATGTGGTTATCCTGCTAAGAAAAAAACAGTTTGGTTAAGGTGCTGGCCTAGCAATCAGAAAACGGAGAGTTCTAGGTTTCCCAGAATTCCCCTGCCGCCACATTTACTGTGACAAATACAATGTTTTCCTCTGGAATGTTAGCACCTCTTATTAGCTACTATACAATTTTGTATATTGTTTTCAAATACACAACAAAAATGTTCTGTTTGTGCTAACTCAGAAAGCTCAAACTGCCCAAAGAGCTGCTGATTCAGTTCTACAGAGGAATTACTGAGTCTGTCATCTGCACCTCTATAACTGTCTGGTTTGGCTCAGCAACCAAACAAGACAGACACAGACTTCAACAGATAATTAGTACTGCCGAAAAAGCAATTGCTACCAACCTGCCTTCCATCGAAGACCTGCACGAGTATACAGTGTATACTGCATGAGTCAAAAAGAGGGCTATGAAAATATTTACAGACCCCTCACATCCTGGATATAAATTGTTTCAACTTCTCCCACAAAATGACGCTGTAGGGCACTGCACACTTGAACAAACTAGATACAAGGACAGTTTTTCCCGAATGCCATCACTCTGCTAACAACTAATTCCCACAAAACTGTCATATTATCTACTAAGACTGTATTACTATTACTCTTATTCTTCCTTCCTAGTACCTATCTCTTCCGACTTATGATTATAACCAAGTTGCTTATATCTTTAAAATTTATATTGTTTTATTTGTTTCCTGGTATAATTTGGTTGCTTATTGCTTATTAGTAACCTATGACTATCACTTAGTGTTGTATCTTATGATTCTTGATGGATGTTTTCTATTTTATTTTTCTTTATGTACACTGAGAACATATGCACCAAAGACAAATTCCTTGTGTGTCCAATCACACTTGGTCGGTAAAGTATTCTATTATATTCTATTATTATTAGATTTATCTGAATTTATTTCCCAACAAAGTAATATTCAGGCCCAAAACTACAGATAAAATTAAGGCATTTTGATCTGATGTACATTCTCTCCAAGAAACTTCTATGCTGCCAAAACTCTCCCCATTACTTCCCCACCAGGTGCACATTCCATCACACCTCTGCCCTACTGTACATCATCCTTTCCCCCCCCCCTTTGTCCTATTTTGCTTTTAAATCTCAAAAAAGCCAATCATCTGACCATTTCTGCCCATCCTTGATCATTCTTTAGAGTGACTTTGTTTGAAGCCCATGAAAGGCTAGGTAGAATATCTCTCAGTAAAATTATGGTGCATTAGTGCACTGATACTATTAGTAGCTCAATTATTTTGATCCCAGAGTGCATGACAACATTGTTACTTCGATTCCTGTTTAATGACATTACCAACTTGAACATACTATACTGAACATTCAAAATAATCACATTTCTCTGAATTGAAATCAAAACTTCAAGGAAGAAAGCCATTAAATGCTTGGTCACTTCCAAAATAAATGTTATTATCAGTTATAACTAGTGATTATTATTTGTCAAGATCTGTGAAGAAAGGACCTTCATGCTATTAATATGCAGATGCATATTAAAATATATTAAAAAGTAGCAATAAATGTGGTATTTATTTAAATATTCAACATTCCCATTAAAAACAATGAATAAATATGACTAGCATTGTAACTGCAAAATATTTAAAAGTATTTTGAAATCAAAAAGACATCCAGAAGGAATAAAGTATTTTATAAATACTAGCCCATATTTTTTGATAATGTGTCTTTTTTTCAAAGTCTGAAACTGATTACAAGGTAACCTCCAGCAGTGTGAGAAAGTTTTTTTCCTAACAGCTTAAGTGTTACCTTATGAAGTTTTCTAATGCAGAGAACCAAGTAGCCCAAGCAGTTTTGTACACATAATAAAGTTTCTTTTTAAAATATCTGGGTATTCTATTTTCTCCAATATATCAACCTCTAGTTTGCTGGATGGTAGTAGCATTGTTTAGCTTTGTGTTGGAATTTCATATTACAGAGGTCCAAAGTAATAAGTAAATTAGATTATGTTCTTTGGTCCCTCTCCCCCTCCCTCCCTCCCTCCCTCTCTCTCTATTGGAGAACAATGTCTATAAAATAATTTTTGAAAATAAATGTCTTTTTTATGCATTTTTATGAATATTTAGAAATTCAGCACATACCTGAAAGGCTGATAAGACATACCTGAAAGGCTGATAAGACATAGAGCAAAGATCCCCTGTAAAGTTTTGTCACTATCGCACACTCACAAACACATACTACCAAAACTAACAAACAAAAATTGATTTCAGTTCTATTACTTAACTTTTTTCTTAGCCTGAAGACTGAAGGATTTGGTGCTATTTTTCTCTCTGTGTGGTGCATCCCACCACACAGAGTTGGCGTGCTTGCAGAGAGGGTTACAACATCTATTTTTAATAATGTGCCTCCACTACTGTGAGAGCATCCAGTGAGTTTGTGACTGCATTTCACTGATGTTGTAAACAGAGAAATTACTAAATATGATATACTCCATGTGTCTATCTGTGGGGTGGAGCACCATGCAGAGACAAAAATAAGACCTAAACAGCATTGCAAAACCATTTCCAAATATCTGAAAACTTCAAAGGTATGTTCAGTTCCTACTCCCTTTCTTGTTGAAGTTACATGTTTATCAATGTAGTATATGATCTTCCCACTTGAATTAATTATGCTTAGTCCTCTGACATGCTACATTTACATATTTCTAATTTTAGGATCTTAGCTCTCAGAACAAAACAAAATTTCCAAAGGAACTTCCATAGAATTCATGGTGTTTATAGAGAAATTGAAAAGGATTCTCCCTCCTGCACATAGATTGATTCTACATGTTACAGGCAAACAACTGCATGCCAAGTTTCTAGCAGTATCAGTTAAATAATCTTGCATACTGCAGAAATCAACCTTTAGGCTTAAAATGTAAAAAAAAAAAAAAAAAAAAAAACAACTTCAGAGTATCTATCCACAAGCTCAAATATTTGATAATTAATCACCAAGTTTTAGTCCTTCATTAGCTTGCTTTTGTTTTCCTCTGTTAACTTTCTTATTGCCTTCATGTCTGCGGAGTGGGGGGAATGGAATGTAATTTATGGGGATATTCCTCTACTTCGAAATTGGTTCTACAGAAGCAGTCAGCATTTCTTCTATTATTTATTATCATTATATTTATCTTCACGGGAAGTCTCAAAGATAGCTAGACTGACTGGCTGATAGTGGCCAGTGACTTTATGACTGAGTTGGAATTTAAATGTGGATGTCCCTAATCTGGTTAATGTTCTATTACTACAAAACAATTGTAGTTATATCCTCTATTCTAATGGCCACTAACAACCTTTTTTAAGGCTTCACAACAGTGCATAATAAATCTTACCTCTCCATATCTTTATATTATTCAGCCATAGGTTTGAGTTTAGCAGAATCAGATATCACTTGATTAAGTTATATATACTTTTTATTATGGACAAGAATGCATCTTAAAATGTAACAGATGATTTGCCTTCTGTAGCCCACATAAATTAAAGCTCTTATAGGGGTCTCCCTTTAAGAGTACAGGCTCTGGAGACAAAATAGATTCTACTTTATCTGGATACATCTGAATTTTGGGGGGCAAGTATACCAATCCCATAGTTCAAAACAGGCATATTAAAGGTATATTATTTAGCTTACCTTCAATACTGTAATTAAGGTATTGAAAAACTGCTCAAACTTGATTGGTGTGGAGGTAGCATTCTCAGAGTAAATCAAAAATCGTCTAGTGATTCATAATTCAAAACTGCTTTAAAAATCATGGAAAATATGATTCACAAATCTTGGAACACTAACAATGTCAATCCCTCAAATGACCATTACTATACATGCAAACAAGTATCAAAGGTAGTTAAATATTCATTGATCCACTTTCATAAAAATCAGATTGTAAATCCTTGTGAGATCCAACGTGATAAAAACAAATATGCTCTATGGCCTTTCTGAAAGTTTAGAAATGAGAAAAGAATGGTGACCCAATATACTAAAATCTAGTGATTATGGAGCACAGATAGGAAGCATTACTTTTGCAAATCAAAAAGGCTGGAGAACTGGTATGGATGGACACTTTTATTGACAAATTCCTTTAGATGGATTATTTCTGTCTTTGACATTGGATAGAGGAAATTTGAGATAGAATATGAGCTCGGAGAATCAAACTGATAGTACATTTGCAGAATCAATGAAGCAGTGTCTTTCCTTCTCCTTTCCAAGAATATTGGGATAGCTACCAATACATAATTTAAGGCAATAAGGAACTTGTAGTAGCACAGGGATGAACAGTGATTGGGTCTTTTTGAGATGCTGCAGACTATAAACCTTTCTTCCCAGATATGCAAGAGTGAAATGAGTTGTGGAAGTTCATTGTGCTTAATGATGAATCTAAATATAAGACTGGACCATAAGTAATAAGGATCAAGTTGTGTAGGCACATCACTAAATTCTGCAATAGCTTCTGTGCCATCATATACTGAGGTTAGTAGTTGTACTTCATAAACAAAATAGATCTGTATAATAAGAGGAGTGGCTAAACTAGGGGTGGGATTCAAATAAATTAACAACCAGTTCTTTGTCCTAATGACCAGCTGGGTAGGTGTGGCCCAGTGGTCATGTGACTATGTGGGCATGGCCAACTCACCATCACTCACGTCGATGGGTGCTTCACCTTAGCTGTTACAATGTAATAAGGGTTAACTGGAGAGGCAGTTTCTGTAAGTAGGGTACTACAGATTAGGCTAGAAACAAAACCAGAATATTCCTTCCTGCCTATTTTACAGGATTAGCGCTGTAAAATAGAAAAACCAAATTAAACTTTCTTCCAACAACCAGTTGTTCGAACTGCTTAGAAAATTAACAACTAGTTCTCCCAAATAGGTGTGAACTGGCTGAATCCCACCACTGGGCTAAACCATTAGTAACTCCACATAGTTTATGGTTGTTCTTGACTCAGAGTTCTTAGTAGTTATATTATATTGGTGCTAGAGATTCAGTGAGTCAATAAACCATCTGTAAATTGTCATAAATACATTCTTCTAAGTAAGTCATTTTTTGTCCAGTTAGTGCTGTTTAATGAGCTCTTGGAATCTTTTTTATATTTTCAAATGAGAAATTTCTTTATAAACTACTCAAAACAGCTATAATCTTCTTTCCTTTGTCACATTTTTTTGCTGTGGAGAATGCTTGCAAGTTTTAAAAATAAATGGCAATCTATATATGCATCTATAAATTGTTTTTGAAACAACTTTTTTTAGGAGTCCTATTACAGCGGTTCTCAACTGTGGGTCGCGATCCCATTGGGGGTCGAATGACCTTTTCAAAGGGGTTGCTAAGACCATCGGAACTCTAAACTTTAAACTCCACCTCGCATTCCTCGAAACCCCCTGAGGATGAGTTCCGGAGTCATTGCCAGCTGCACAGAGCATCGGTCGTGGCTCCACGCCATTGAAAACATAGGCGCATGGCATGCACACACCCCGTAAATCACAGCCTCTGAGACTTTTTCCCCAGGGAAAAATGCCGCTGCCAGGTACTTTTAACCTGTGATTAAAGGTGACCACAGTATGTGTGTCTGTGTGTGTGAGTGAGATAGATAGACACACACACACACACACACACAGAGTGACAGAGATGTGGGAGGGAGGGGGAGAGACAGAGAGAGATACACAGACACACAGAGAGAGGCACAGACACACACACACACACACACAGAGTGAGTGAAAGCCAGACACAGACACACCGAGTGACAGAGATGGGGGAGGGAGGGAGAGACAGACAGACAGAGATAGACACACACACAGAGAGAGGCACAGAGTGAGTGATTAAGTGAGTGAGTGAGAGACAGACAGACAGGCACACACGCGAGCACGCACACACACACACACACAGAGTGACAGAGATGGGGAGGGAGGGGAGAGACAGAGAAAAACAGTCAGACAGACAGGCAGACAGAGGCACAGAGAGAGAGAGACAGAGAGACACACACACACACAGAGAGAGAGAAAGTGTGAGTGACACAACACACGCGCTCACACACACACACACAGTGACCGAGATGGGGGAGGGAGGGAAGGAGAGATGGACAGACAGAAGAGAGAGAGAGAGAGAGAGAGATTAAGTGAGTGAGTGAGTGAGTGAGAGACAGAGAGACACACACACATTGACAGAGATGGGGAGGGAGGGGAAAGACAGAGAGAAACACAGACGGACAGACAGAGAGTGGCACAGAGAGAGACACACAGAGTGAGCACACACAGAGTGAGTGAGACACACACACACACTCACAGAGTGACCAAGATGGGGGGAGGGAGGGAGGGAGAGATGGACAGAGAGAAACACACAGACACACACACACACACACACACAGAGAGAGAGAGAGAGAGAGAGAGCTGGGAGAGAGAGAGAGAGAGAGAGAGAGAGATTAAGTGAGTGAGTGAATGAGAGATAGACAGACACACGCACACATAGACAGAGATGGGGAGGGAAGGGAAAGACAGAGAGAAAACCAGACGGACAGACAAGAGAGCGGCACAGAAAGAGACAGACAGAGTGAGACACACACAGAGTGAGGGAGAGAGCACCACACAAAAAGAGTGACAGAGATGGGGGAGGGAGGAGAGAGACAGAGACAGACAGACAGAGAGGCACGAGAGAGACACACACACAGTGAGTGATTCAGTGAGTGAGTGAGTGAGTGAGTGAGAGACAGACAAACAGACAGACAGACAGACAGACAGACAGACAGACACACACACACACAATGACAGAGATGGGGAGGGAGGGAGAAACAGACAGAGAGAGACACAGAGAGACACACACACAAAGAGCGAGTGAGTGATTAAGTGAGTGAGTGACAGACAGACAGACAGACAGATGCACACACACACACACACACACACACAGAGTAACAGAGATGGGGGAGATAGGAGAGAGACAGAGAGAGACAGAGGGGGAGGAAGGGGGAGAGAGACAAAGAGCCACACACAAAGAGACAGACAGACAGACACAAACACAGAGAGAGACAGAAAGAGAAAAGATATATTCTCTTAATATATAGATATATTAAGAAATATTTCAATATTACATATTGTTTTTGTGATTAATCACTATACTTTAATTATGTTCAATTTATAACAATAACAAGGATTGAAGTTTTCATATCAGATATTGCATATCAGATATTTACATTACGATTCATAACAGTAACAAAATTACGGTTATAGAGTAGCAACGAAATAATTTTATGGTTGGGGGTCACCACAACATGAGGAACTGTATTAAAGGGTCGCGGGCATTAGGAAGGTTGAGAATCACTGTCCTATTAGCTGGGTTTAACATCAGAAGTCTGTAACAAGACCATGGATGCACAGATGGTATATGGTGACTTGGGCCACAACTGACATAACCTCTCCAATATTCCTTCCATGGGCCCTGTTACATCCACCCCAATTCTTGAAGAGATCCCCTTAGGTATAATGCCATTACATCATTTGCCACTGATTTATCAGGGTGGAGGTTAAATTGGAGAGGAGGCACACATTAAAGGGTAAGTTTCTTTCCCCCAGAATAAGCCCCATCAATTTATTAAGGATTTAAATGCTTACAGTATTTTTTTTTCACAATTTTTATTTGTATTCAAAACATTAAAATACAAGCTCAAAAAAAGATACAGAAACAAACACAGCTAACAAGACTGCACAAAAACAGCACATAAAATAAAAAATACATAAATGGTCTCTTCCTAGTTGATACTGATAAATATACTTCAAAGATAATAATACCGCCCCCTTGCAAAGCAGATACACCAAACAGCAGATAGCTATAAAGAAAAGTAGAGACACTCTCTGACTGCTCCCCACTGTGAAGTGCTATCTTTTAGGGCCTCTTCTCAGATAGGTCCACAGATCATCCAAGACTCATCTTGAGTCATTCCTAGTAGCTCCCGTTCAAATCTGGGAAGATTGCTGCCAAAAGAGCCAGCTTTGGCAGGAAAATCAGCTGTCTGTCAACAAGGGCAAAAAAGAATCAGGATGCCATATTGGGAAAACTTCAATCCTTGTAATGTTTTCTATTGTGAAATCAGAAATCTGGGAGAAAAGCTGATCATAAAGGATGAAAGAATGAACAATTGCTTTCTGAAGAGGTTAATCTCAATCTTTATCAATTGGGGATTTGCTTCTCCTTTAAACTCAGGTTCTCCCATAACCATATATCCAGACAGTAGCCCCCAACCTTTTGGGCACTAGAGACCGGTTCCATGGAGAAAGGTTTTTACACAGACTGGAGGGGGTGTAGTTTTGCATGCTGCCTGAATCTCATGGACAGGGTTTTGCTTGTTTACGTGGCCTGGTTGCTGGCATGCTGCACACTGGTGCCAATCCAAGAGCAGGAGTTGGGGATCTCTGTTTTATGACAGAGGTCCCCAACCCCTGATCTGTGGACTGGCACCAGTTCACAGCATGGCCAGGTCACATTCCCCAGGTCTCACAAAGTGCAACATATATTATAACTAGCTTCACTAGATTGTTGTTTAAGTTAAGTAGAGTCAACCCTGTAGTGACTGCCCCTCCCCCTGCATTCAACTAGCCTTCAAAGAGGGAAACAAATACTAAAAGGGAGACAGGTTTCTCCTTTTATAAAAACCCACCTGAGACGGGAAGCTCAATCTCCTGATTGATTTCTTAGTGTCTGGTTTTCCTGGATTTCAGTTGTTTCCACTTATAAGCTCAGTTGACAGGTCACCTAACTCTTTTAACCCTTTCAGTGCTTAAATCTCTTGAAGTGGAATTCCCCTTTGCCATTTTTTCACTGATACGCAAGCAGAGCTAGATTGATTCTTTATGATTTCTGAGATGCTTTCCTGAATGAGTTACTCCATATTTCATCTGATCATCTCTCTTTGAGCTGGTCAGTTAAGCTTCTTTCATGCCAGCCCACACCCAGAGCTAACATCTGAAACTCAGCAGCCTATTCCTACACCACATGCTTATGTTGTCATTGGCAATGGCTTTCACAGTTGGCTGTCACTGGCTCAACCAGAACCTCAAAGTTAGCTCTTAAGCTTACTACAGCATTAGCACAGTTGTCCAAATCTAGGTTCTTCTGATTCACAAGATGTCTTGCCTATTTTACAAGCCTGTTGTCATAATTATACTCATATGGCTCTGCAACCAAACAAGACAGACACAGACTTCAAAGGCTATTAGAACTGCAGAAAAACTACTGCTACCAATCTGCCTTCCATAGAGGACCTGTATACTGCATGAGTCAAAAAGAGGGCTGGGGAAATATCTACAGACCCCCACACATCCTGGACATAAATTGTTTCAACATCTACCCTCAAAACAATGCTATAGAGCACTGCACACCAGAACAACTAGACACAAGGACACTTTTTTTCCTGAATGCCATCACTCTGCTAAACAACTAATTCCCACAACACAGTTATATTACCTAGTAAGACTGTATTACTATTCTTCTTTTTCTTCCTAGTACCTATCTCTTCCCACTTATGACTATAACCATGTTGCTTGTATCTTTACAATTACATTATTTTATTTATCCTTAGTATGATTTATTGCTTATTAGTAACATTGACTATTATTAAGTGTTGTATCTTTTATTCTTGATGAATTTATTTATTCTCCTTATGTACACTGAGAGCAAATGCACCAAGGACAAATTCCTTCTGTGTCCAATCACACTTGGCCAATAAAGAATTCTATTCTATTCTATTCACAGGTTTATTCGGTTGGAAAGTTATCTGGTTTCATATGATACCTAATAAATATTTAGTGAGAAAGGCAATACATTTGTTTGGATCCCCATAATCTTTCTTGGGCAAAGAAGTGAGTCACATTTCAGGTTCTTGAAGAGGTATAGAGTGTAAGCAAGATAACTTTGACAGAAATATATAGGCCTACCAAGGCAAAACATTTTTAAGTGCCTGAAGTGGTTTAGGCAAATTTCCCTGATTGCAATGGTATTAGAAGAGATAAAGCACAATCAGATTTGTTATTAAAGTTAATATCATTAAAGTGTCACTCCAGTCTTCCAACAGAGTTGATTTCTGAGCTGACCCACCTATTGGAGCTGAGACTGGGGATGGTAATATATTCTGTCCTACCTTGTGAATTTCGGGTTTCATCATCTGCTGTCAGATCTGGAAGTCATCATTACGTTGGTCCTTCAGGCCGGCTGCATTTTCTACTGTGGGAAATGGAAGGGGGGATTCTATGGAGTATGGGGAGAGATATAGTCAAATACAGTCTTTTCTCACAGAATCAAGGACACCTTACCCGGCCACTGCGATGGTGTGACTGGGAGGCATCTCCAGCTTTGGATAGTGCCTGATTGGACCATGTGGATGGACATGTGGGTGCTGGGCAGGGACTTGAACTTTCATTTGGGTGGGGAAAACCTGGAAGCTTTCAGATTCGGGTTTCCCAGATGTGCCAATTTGACATCTCTAATAAAATGGAACTTTGAGAAAACTAAGTCTCGGAGTCTTATTTCGTTGGGGGTGTTACTTGGAACCCTGACATCTGGCCTATTTACATAGCCATTTAATTCTGACAACACTGGCTGAATTGCAAGAGAATCCATAGCAATAATCTTTGGTCATCAGGTGAAGGCTTTCTTTCAGTAGCGATAGAAATAGATAAGAGAGCAAATCCAACTGTAGGCTTCACCCTCAGGACACCTAAATAAATCTCAGCTCTCAAATACTTAATCCTTATTCAGCAATTGGCCTAACTTCGTAGAAGACACTCAGGCACATTAGATTAGATAGAATCTTTATTACAGTCAAGAAGGAAGCTGATACATAACAGATTATTTACCCTCGATAGGGCAAGAAATCAAACACTTTATATATGACGATGCTCAAGAGCAAACTCTAAGCTTTTTCCTGTTGCCTTTCTGAGTACATGGAAATTAGCTATTCTCATGATGGCCTTGGGAGGCAGCTAACTACAGTATTTCTAAATAAGAATTCTTTATACTCATATACAGTCGGTGTATATTTGCTGATGGAGTGTTTTCTTTTTTCTTTTTTTTTTTTGGAGGGGCTATGTGATGGAAAATAAAATCCTATTTTGCAGGAAAGTTTTTTTTTTTTTAATGAAGTTATTTCTCCTGCAATAATGACCGGGCATTCTCAGTAGCCATTATTGCTCACCAATGTAGAGGAAAATGTAGAATAGCTGGGGCAATAGCTGTCTTGAAAAAATTGTGGCATTTCCAACATTTTAACTATTTCATTTTTAATATCAAACCATAAATGCAATCCTGCTCAATTGGGCTAAAGCCCTCATTAATAAAGGGTTTTTATTCCTCACAATGGCTGACCTGAAGCCTCTAAGGTGTTCTCAAGCAAGATATTAGCCATAACCTTATCCTTGTTCATTTGCATTTGGTATTGGAAACATGCTGTCTCCAACCTGGAGGTGACTTTAAATCTTCAAGACCATTAGCCCTTGATGACCCCAATCTCCATGAAGTTATCCAGTTTCCTTCCAAAGTCATTCCAGTTAGTGACCATTGCCATCTATAATGGCATTTATTGATCTGCTTATTCCACAGATAAATAATCACCAGCTACATTAGTGTTACATCAATAGGTTCTTTTTCCAAAATGGAATTGGAATAAGATCTAATTCTCCTCTGTAATTTTGAAATGCTGGGTGATCTTAGTACATCTGATTGTCTGCTGATGTGTGACCATGTGCTCAGCAGAATAAAATAATTCTTCTTGGCAGAGTTTTTGCAATGATAAAATTGTTCATGTTTCCCTCCCTCCCCCCAATTCCACCTTTCCCCATATTTCGAGGAACCCTGATTTCCCTACCTCAGAGGTGTACTCAGCAGGTTCTGACCAGTTCTGGAGGACCGGTAGCAGAAATTTGAGTAGTTCAGAGAACCGATAAATATCACCTCTGACTGGCTCTGCCCCTATCTATTCTCTGCCTCCTGAGTCTCAACTGGATTGGGAGGAAATGGGGAATTTTGCAATATCCTTCCCCTGGAGTGGGGTAGGAATGGAGAGTTTACAGTATCCTTCCTCTGCCATGCCTACCAAGCCACACCCCCAAGCCACACAATGCTCATCATGCCACACCGACAGAATCAGTAATAAAAATATTTGAATCCCACCACTGCTCTATCTCTCAATTTGTCTCAACTCCAATTAACCATGGACAGGTTTATATAGACTTTGTGGATTTATGTGGTATAGTTATAGAACGACGGTCCATTGCTCACTTATATAAAACTAGGCATGACATCAGGCTACGAGTATCTTCCTGTCAAGGTCAATGACCTCCTTGGTTGATTTTTGCTTTATTTAAATCTGCCATTTCCAGATATTTTGCTATTACGTTCTGTACACTAAATGGCATAAAGAGGACAGCAGGCCATTGTCTATTATGATTTGGATCTAGTTTCTGGTTTTTGAAATGTTCGCTTCTGGTTCAGCTGCTTCTTACAGTCACACTTTTGATGAACCATCTCCTGGCTCAATTAGAACCATAGCTTACATTTCTCTTCTTTTTATTCTCAGACAAGTGAAGGTCCCGGGTGCATCTGTGAGTTGAACAATATTACTTTTAATTAGGATAATAGTCTGCTTGTATCATTAGTCATGCAGGAACTTCAAGGAGACTTTGGTTATAGGAGAACCTCTGGTCAATATCACAGTGGTCCACACAATTTGCACATTTTCTGTTGCATAGTAAACACAATGCTTTGTCCCGTTTAATCAGTGGGGGGGGGGAAGCTTCATACAGTGGTTATTTACAGAAAATGGGCTGTCTCCCCAAGGAGCTTTTCTTGAACCCGATTAGAGTTTGTACAAAAGTGGTCAGACAAGTGCAATTTCTCATTTGGGGAATCAAAAATGAATTAAATGTTGTGAAAGTCATTTGAAGTATGATTTCTTTATTCCTTGCTAGTAAGGTAAAATGCCTTTGGGTAACTTTAGTGCCTTGTGATGTGTGTTTGTTTTCTTGCAATGATAGGAAAGTAGCTCACCATTGCCCTTTTCTGCATTATTTCAAATTTCCCAGTGATCTACAGTATAGTCCTAGGTTTTCCTGATACTTTCTCATCTAACTATTAATCCTTTTTAGATTAGCCACAGTAATGTAGATGCTGCTACCTGTATTCGGACAAAATAGCTGATGTTTTTCTATGAAGTACTGAGGAAGCGACCAAAATCTTTCAGAAGCTTCAAATTTTACTTCTTATCAGCTTCAAACTGGGCAACCAATGGCAAGTGATTGTGGTTTCTCCTTCCCAAAATATTTGGAGCAGAGTACATTGCCTATTCCTGATGCAACCATGTCACGAATCATTTATGAAAGAAACTGAGTTTATCCTTTCCAAAAACTGTTAACTTCAGTTCTCCCTAAAACTAAACCATCGTGATCATTTCTGAGCAATTTTGATTAAAAATCCATACATTTGAAGGGCAGTAGATTCGGGATTGATAGACTAAATGTTAAGGCTGCATTTTGGAGATTGGTGAGGTGGGCTAAAAGAGCATATTCTAACCAGGCAAAGCAGTTGAGGAATGTGAGTGGAACAAACTGTGTTGAGAGGGCAGCTTAATTTTTTTCCAGTTTTCTAAGTACAAAAGCAATCACCTCCTAGTCTGCTTTTTTTTCATCTGCCGGATGAAAACTGAAGCTTTTTAATCACAAATAAAAAAGGCAGGTTCAGAAGGGCATCAGCACTGTAAACTAACAAGCATCCATTAAATCACAGCTCAAATATGAAAAAAAAATGGAAAGGCTTAAGCAAATCAACTCCTCTCCTAGAGATTACTGAAACAGCTCCAACACTTCTCCTTACTGTGGGTTAAACTGACCAATATTTGGACGAGAATTGGACCTTAATTATAACATTTATAGTCAGATCCTTCTTTCTCTAAAACACTCTTCTGCTTTGCAGTTCCTTTGGTCATTTAGGTGAATCCTGGACGTGCCTTGTTCCTTCCATTGCCTAGCCTGATGCTGCTAACATTGGGAATAGAAGAATGAGATGGAGGAAAGATATGGTTGGCTTTCATCATAATCTTAGCTCAACCTGTATATCGTAACAATGATAATAATGATGTGTCATTCCCTATCATGGCTTGCATGGCACCTTCCATCTCTGAGACTCCAAATATCAGTTTTCTCATCCCAACCTCCCCATCCCTGACCTGGAAGTCTCTTTTGGGATCATTGCAAAAAGGTAAGTCCTATGAACTAAGCAATATAGGGTATAAGGGTGCTTACAATATCTATTACAGACAATGAAAATGGCTAAAAAACTAAGTTGTATGGGTTTTTTTCTTCTCAAGAACTCCTTTTGAATTTAAGTAGAATAGACAAACGGATCAATGCCTGCTTTTCTTAGCAAAGAAAATTAAACTGGCTACCCAGGACAGTATATGACTCTATTTTGAGGTGGAATTATTAGGACAATTGAATTATTGCAGACATTTACATAATAAATAACAATTCAGAATGGAAAAACTTACTGAACATACTCTTGACAACAAACTGATCATTTCTTAGCAATTAAAAAAACTAGCAAACTCTAGAAATTATGAATGGACAGGAAACTTTTCACTCTTCCAAGCATTGAATGAGATAGGATTTTCAAAAATTACTTGGTAAATGTTTTTGTCATTTCACCTCCCATTTAATAATTATCCTCCCAGTTGATGTGGTTTGGGGAATTGTATGCCAGAGGTTCAAACATACTGTAGTTTCATCAGAGAAGTCAGATGAAGAATGTCTCTCTCATAAGCAATGAGCTGAGAAACCCATACTGGATCAATGGAATAGCCATTACCTAGCTCAACAAGGACTGCACTAGATAAGAGGCCTGGACCTCTGGTGACCAAAGACTGTTGATGAGCAATCAAAACTAGAAGTTGCAAGGCTATGGAAGAAAAGTTGCTACCCATTACAAATATTCAAGACTGAAAACAAAACAAAAATAGGATAGGTATTACAAATAAATCCACAGAAAGAATATTTGAAAAGAATGTACCAGTTCCATAAGAAGCAACATCCAGAATTAGAAATATCTATGCAAGACAGAACTGGTGGCACCATAATAGACAAATAGAAAATGAAGAAGCTAAAATGCTCTGGATTTTAGAATTCAACCCGACAAGCACTTGCCAGGTTTAATGACTGTTAGAAGAATGGCAAAAAAAGTCTGGCTACAGGACATGGCAGTATTTGGAGAAAGTGGAACTGAAGAGAAAGAACTGGAAAACATCACAAATACAAAGACCTGCAAATAACTTTGGCAAAAGAAAAAAACAATAGTGCCAATAATGATGGAAGCCTTGGATTCAATCAAAACATCTGGAATACTACTTGAATACCATTGGCATTGGCAAAATTACCCCAAGTCAATTGCAAAAGACAACTTTACACGGAACAGCTTGTATGCTGTGACGGTACCGTTAACATGACCAAACAAATGCGTCCATCACAGGTCTTGGAAAGACTCAACAGGTGGACAAAAATGCCAATCCGCAATAAAATATTGGGAGGATTCAATAGGTATACAAATATGCCAAATCAAGCCTAACCAACTGGCTGACTATGCAGCCAACCATAATAATAATAGTATTAAACAACAACTGCCTATCAGGTTGACAAAAATGCCAATAGTCCGTTCATATTGACATGTATTGAAGAATAAATGACTTACCTTCAGGATGGAACTAATGACTACACAAGGTGAGAAAAAAGTGCCTAGTTATTTCATTTTTCCTTCCATAACATCTTATAATGTAAGAATATAAGTAGAATTTATAATATGATGCTACAATGTAATGTGCTCTTGTCACATAATATAGTATTATAACACGTATTACAATGCTACTTTTGCCTCTCTTTGTTTACTATGTACATGAAATTTTTGTTTTTCCATTGCACAGGCTGAGAGATTAATTCAGAATGCAGGGTGCATTTTCCAAGGACAAAATCTATGTAACCAGCCTAAGGCACTTGATAAAGATTTGCCCGATGTTCTCAGTGCATTCTTGACAGTAGAGGTGTGAAAGCACAATTCTGAATGAGTTAGTCCTGACATGAGGATGTCGCGGTTTCCTTCCCTACTCTTTGCCCCTGGGATCTGGAACTTGTTCAGGATAAATGCAAAAAAATAAAATGAAAGTACTGGTTTTATCTGAGTTGCTGAAATAATGGGTAATTTATCACTTTTGGTATAACAGCAAAGACAATATGAACTATGAAATAACAAAATAAACAGGAGTCAATATTTCTTCATTTCAAGCTGGGAAGTAATACATATACAGGATTTAAACACCATACTAGGTTCAAAATATTATGTTATTCACAAGGCAACAGTTATGTTCTTGGAGCCAAGACAGAAGGGATATTGCTTTTTTCTTTTAATATGTATGATTGCAAAACAAACAAATTCAATCTATTTATCTAGCTATAGTATTCTACAGGCATTTTGTGTGTGTGAGAGAGGAAAGACAGATGATATTTCAGTATGTGTTAGTGTGGATGTATTTGTGTGTGTGCAGAGTTGTACCTGTGTGCCCGTGTATACATGTATATGTCTCTGTCTGGGTGTGCATGCTTGCATGCTGCATTTCCTTCAAAAGCTCAGTTTGAAAAATGTAGCATCAACTTCATCTTATATTAGCTACAAGTATTGTGTGATAATTTGAGCCTGGTTACTTGTGTCTCAAGTGTGAACTCTGGGTTGATTTGTTCAATAACTCCTTGGTTAGTTTCTTGGCTGTCCACAATATTCTCGGGGGTCTTCTTCTCCAATACCAGAGTTCGAAGGCAATCTATATGCTTCCTATCTGCTTACGTAGGGACATCTGAGTATCTTTTCCAGGGACTTCCGGATTGTTCTGCTGAACGCTTGTATGCGGTACTTTTGGCCTATTGTTGATAGTTGATCCTAAAAGGCAGATGCTTTGATATCTTTGATACCACTTTGATATCTTCAATGTCAGTTCTAAGGTTGATTGTTCTACCTGTTGTTGTAAGTTTGGTCTTCTTTATATTTAATTTTAGTCCTATTATTTCACTACGTCTGACTTTTAGTACCAAGCCTGCAGATCCTTTGCATTTGTGGCTGTCAGAGTAGTGTCATCAGCATAGCACAGCTTACTGATATTCTTCTCCAATTTTAAACCCATGCTCATCTTCAAACCATGGCAGCAGTGTGCAACAGCAGCTCAAAAAGCTAATACAATCCTTAGTTGTATGAACAGAGGGATAGAATCAAAATCATGTAAAGTATTAGTCCTGCTTTATAAAGTAAGGCCACACCTAGAATACTGCATCCAATTTTGGTCACCACATACCAAAAAGAGGTTGAGACTTGGAAAGTGCAAAGAAGATAATTAAGGGCCTGGAGACAAAAACGCATGCAGAACGGTTGCAAGAATTGGGTATGGCCAATCTAGAGAAAAGAAGGACTAAGGGTGACATAATAGCAGTATTCCAGTACTCGAGGGGCTGCCACAAAGAAGAGAGGGTCAATTTATTTTCCAAATCATCAGAATGCAAGACAAAAACAATGGATGGAAGATAATCAAGGAGGGAAGCAACCTGGAATTAAGAAGAAACTTTCTAACATTGAGGATAATTAACCACCTTGCCTTCAGAAGATGTTGGTGCTTCATCACTGGAGGTTTTTAAGAAAAGACCAGACAGTGTTGCCGAACCTTTTTGGCACCGAGTGCCAAAATGGGAGTGCGCAAGTGCTGGAAACCAGGCCAGCAGCTACCTTGTATGCGTGTGCGCATCAGGAACATCTTCCAGTTTCTGGCACATGCATACACCCCGGCCACCTGGTGTTACGGTTTATGGTGAGCATGTATGCACAAAGACCAGCTGGCCGGTGCCCATGCGCATGCCAGAAACTGCAAGGGTAGCCACACAGTGTGCATTCACGTGCCTGGAAGATGATGATCTGGTTTCCAGTGCATGCATGCACACCAGCCTGCTGGTCTTCACACACGCACATGCAGAAACTGGAAGATCATCTTCACAGAATATTCAAGTGCACTGGCCTGCTGCTCTTCCAGTTTCCAGCACTCTCACACACATGAAGCCCAGGTGGCCATTGCACCAGAACCCAGAGCAATGGGCAACGTATCACATGCCCTGAGAGATGGCTCTACGTGCTACTATTGGCACATGTGTCATAGGTTCACCATCATAGATATAGGGTATGCTGCTTGACCAGGGGGTTGGACTAGAAGATGTCCAAGGTCCCTTCCAGCTCTATTCTGATTGATTCTTCCAGTCCAGCTTCCTTTGATATATTTCCCATGTAGGGTGAATAAATAATGGGAAAATATGCAACCTTGTCATACTCCTTTGCCAATGTGGAGTCAGTCTGCTTTACCACAAACTGTCCATATTGCAGCTTCCTGACCTGTACATAGGTTTTTCAGAGAACAATGAGAGGTTTTGGGATACCCATTTGAAATTTATTGAGAAAGGTTGGGTTATCCCACAAGTGGGCTCACTTGAAAAGTTTGCTGAACCCGCTGATGACCATAAACTAAGCAAGCACATAACTGGATGGCAGATTTCCTGCAACAGTGAGTAACCAGAACTTTCTGTTAAATAGACACTTCGGAACCGAGAAACTACAGTAAACAAACTAAAAATAGATAATAAATTAAATATGTACAGAAAATAGATTTAAATTTGCCTGTAAACATATAAAGATGCTTATGTAAATTCAAATGCAAGTGTTTTTGTTTTGGTACTGCTATTTGTTCCATTACTGATTTGTTTTGCATGCATAACCGGACACTCTACATGTGATCCATGCAATGTAAATATGCGTTTTTAAAGATTTGAATGTCATGCATGTGAATCTCCGTGTGGAATGTAGATTGCCAACAACAAGGTATATTTTATTATTTGCATAGTACAGGAGTAGAAAACCTATGTACTTCTCCTTAAAAACAAAAGCAAAAGCAAATGCAAAGCTCTTAATAAGCAGAAAGAGAAGATTGATGTAGGGGTTAATGGCACTGGGCTACAAACCAGGAGACTGTAAGTTCTAGTCTTGCCTTAAGGACAGAGCCAGATGGGTGACTTTGGGGCAGTCACTTTGTCCCCGTCTTAGGAGGAAGGTAATAGCAAATCACTTCTGAAATATGTTGCCAAGGAAACTGCCTGGACTTGTCCAGGCAATCACCAGGAATCAAGACTGACTCAAAGGCACGCATGCACGCACACAAAGACATACAAGCTACAATGACAGCTATGAACTGTGCACCATTTAAACGTACATACACCCCTCCACATACAAGCTATAATGATAGCTTTGAACTGTGCACCATTTAAACTTATATACACCCTCCACGCATGCTCATGCCATTCCAGCGTTGGAAATTAACTGCTAATGACAAATTGGACTTTATTTCCTTTTATAGACCATATTTTATGATAATGACATCTCTTGATTGAGATACTCTTCCAAACAATTGTACCTCGCCATCTCTGAAATTATGTCGATTCAAATGTCATCCTTCCTTCTTTCGCTTGATTTTGAGATAGGGCTGGGCGCATAATCAAAGACAGTGGGAAAACAGCCAAACAGATTAACTTACTGTAAATGGTTTTTTTTTCCTGAAATGTGGGGAAAGAGCAAATATCAAAAAGCAGGCATTTAAGTTACATACTTGCCCCAGGCAGGTCTAACATGCATGCAGAGTCACTGCTACTATCATAAGCGCCACACCACAGGAAACTACTAACACTACCAATGTCCAAAACAATCTCGTCTTTCCCGCATTCTCAGTATAATTGCTCTAATGAACTCACACAGCATTAGAAAAGTTTCCAGCGTACTGTAGTAATTCACTATTAAAAGCAACTGGCTGCATACAATGGAGTCCTGTGTTTCCATCCTATTAAGAAACCATTTCATCACTACCTGGGCAGTAATGGACAGTATGGAGTAAATGACAGGCACTTGCAGGTGGAAAGTTATCTACAGCTGGCTATAAAATAGGAAATAATTCTTGTCAGAGACAGATTAAGACCACAAGGTCTACTTCATTCATAGTTTTAAGTCTCCCTGAAGGATTATTCACCCATTTCATTAAGAGGACTTGTTTGCACCTGTGTCAAGTTTAAAGTCTGTGTCTTGAATGGTGTCAACAGACCAAATGATCATGTTAAAATAAAATTATTGTAGTAGCCTCTGGCTTGGGTGAGTTATATGTCTCTATGTGTATATTTATATCTGACCTGGTTATAAGAAACACCACATTCTAAGCTTGGAAATGAAAGCTGAATGCTAATTTATTTCTCTTCATCTATGTTCAAATTCACGTCCTTGTAGAATCCTGCTTCTCCAGCCTTTCACTCACTTAAAGACGTTGTAATATAAGGTCTTTGTGACCTTCTGACAATGACAAAGATTGGAATCCTCACAAAATGCATTTCATGAGTGGAAATAGTTTGTCCTCATGGACTAGGAGGGTTATTCCTTTTTCATTTATATGCTCCCTTGTTCAGTTTTTAAAACTGTTCTTTTGTGTCCTCCAATTCCTACAGACCACTTATAAAATATACCTGTAATAAAAAAGGATAAGAATGATGTCCTGTTTCAGAAATGAAATTCCAATTGTATAACATTTGATATATTCAGTGCTTTTCCTGGCTTTAATCTTAATATTAAACACCAGTGTCCCCTTATTTGAGTCAATATTGGACTTAAAATGAGTATTTTTTCTCAAAGATTGGAAAATATACAGTAACTTTAGCAGGTAAGCATTATTCACAAATCGAAACAAAGGAAAGAGAAGAAAGAGGGGAAGATGGGTGAACAGCTTAGTGTTCTTTTCACATTTTCCTTTGTGTTTATGTGTGCGTGTCTTCAAGTCATTGATGACTCAGCGCAGCTGCCTGGCCTAGACCCTATATTTTTCTTGGAAAGAGGTTTTGGAGCTGCTTTGCTGCTGCCTTTTCCTAAGGCTGAGAAAGTGGGACAGGGTTAAGGTAACTCATCTGGCTCTGTGCCTAAGGCAGGACTAGAACTCACATGCATTAGCAAACCAAAGTGAAGCTAAGACTAAATGGGTACCAAGGCGAAGCATCCATATAGCATTGTGCCAAGAATTAAGATGTGCTGCCTATTGCATGAAGGCAGTGATGTGCGGTGAGCTTTATGGCTGGTGAGGCAGCAATTTTTTAGACTTGTGGACTTCAACTCCCAGAATTCCACAGCCAGGCATGCTCAGTTCCGATTTAAAGCGACAGCAATTTTCCCCCTTGCAAAATAAGTTTTCCCATTCTTTTTCTTCTCCCTGCCCTCCTTCCTCCCTCTCTCCCTCCCTCCCCCTCTCTCAAACAGACACACGCACACAGAGAAGTTGGATCCCTCTCTCACTCACTCACTCTCAAACAAGCACAAACACAGAAGTTGGATTGCATATATTTCCAATGGCTTGAAAGCAGCTCCTCTGCCATAACCCCCCCCTTTCCCTGCTGCCTTCCGATCAGAGCCTTTGATTGCAGGTGAAGCCACGTTGTCTTTTCAAACTTGTAATCAGTGAAGCTGGGCTTATATACTTTTATCCAGGTGTAGGTGTGTGTGTGTGTGTGTGTGTGTGTTTGAAAAGGCAACGTGGTTCTACATGCAATCAAACTTTTTGAATTCCTCTCCCCTCCCCACACACGGACCTTTTCCAGCTGAAAGAATTTCAACTCTGCTTTTGCCTGCCCTCATGAAAAGAAAAAAAAAGTAAAATAGAAAGGCCAGAGCTCCGAGTCAGACTGAGCTAGTTGCTCCCTGAGAACTCTAAAAAGCCTCTAAAATGCCCTCTACAGGAGGCGAGAGAACATGTGCCTCCTTTGCATAAGGAATTTTTCGCCTTTTAACCCTTGCTTAACTCTGCTCAAGTGATCATAAAGCTAGAGTAAAGGAGGCCCATAGTTCTCTCGCCTCCCACTGCAGTTAAGCACTAAGCAGAGTCATCCACTGTGACTCTGTCAGCAACTATCTTAGCCTTTTTCCTTTTAATTATTAGCAATAGCAATAGCAGTAGACTTATATACCGCTTCATAGGCCTTTCAGGCCTCTCTAAGCGGTTTACAGAGAGTCAGCATATTGCCCCCAACAATCTGGGTCCTCATTTTACCCACCTCGGAAGGATGGAAGGCTGAGTCAACCCTGAGCCGGTGAGATTTGAACCGCTGACCTGCTGATCTAGCAGTAGCCTGCAGTGCTGCATTTAACCACTGCGCCACCTTGGCTCTAATTATTCTTTCTTTTCCTCATAACACTGGTGAGGCCCTGCCTCCCCTGCCTCCCCTGACTGCACATCCCTGCATGAAGAATTGGAATCTGTTTCTGAAGAGAACTACTGTAGATGAAGGCTTGAGGAAAAAAGCAGAGGGAGAGCTTAGTCATCCAAGACCCTGTCAGATAAGGATCAGGATGATTGTTATCACAGCCTTTAGATTATGAGCAAACTAAAACTGAGAACTAGAAAAAAGAAAAGTGAATGGAGAAACACAGGTCATAGGCACAACACAGAATACTTAGGAGGTCATAACTATGTCTGTATTTGGCCCAAAGATGGTTCTGAGGAACCAACATCTACCAGGCTCATATCTGATTTATTTCAATGGAATTTGCATGTAGTATATTACGCACTTATGCTTTAAATATGTGAAACCTGAGTTAACTATGTTTTCTAGTCATGCATTCTAATGTTATTACATTGTGCTCAAAAGCTGAGTGTACAGATTTGTAGTACCCACCAATTAAAGGATAACAACTGTCATGACTCAACTGCATTCATAATAAATTTGAAGGGTAATATGAAATATAGTTTAATTACAGACCCAATGCCTCTTCATGCATTATAACATGGTTAACATGAAAATATTTTGCACTAAAGATCGGTGCCCTTTGGTGGATTTCTTCCATGCATATAGCTGACCATTTGTCAGACTTATATACTTTATATACTCTGTGTGTGTGTGTGTGTGTGTGTGTGTGTATGTGTGTGTGTATTAAGAAGAGTACTGAAAGCAAAGCACTTTCCGCTGTTTGTGTCTCTTTCTATTTCAAATGTTAGCTTAATATGATCTAGCTTCCTCTAAAAAGACCTTTGAGAATAATGTCATTAAATAAATGGCCATCATCAGTTTATGCAGTAAGTGGATCAATTGATCTGTGAGGTAGCAGTAAATCATGACCCATATATTATAGATAATACATTTATTTGGTCTTCTGCTTTTCCTGCGTTCGTTACAAAGATCTTGTGACAATGGGCTGGGTTAATCATTATCTTATGAACTGTTCACTGTTGAAACACCTGCTGGGAGGTAGTGAACTGGGACAATTGTGGCTCAAATAATATGTCGGTGAAGATTTTCAATCATACAGGTAGAGTTGTCTGGAAGTTGAGCCATGGCAACTGGAGTTTTCTTTTTTGGTTTGAAACATTTCGCTGCTTACCCAAGCAGCTTCTTCAGTGAAGTGGAATTTCCACAATATCATTATGGAGTTATAGCAGGGGTATCAAACTAAAGGCCCATGGGCTGAATCTGGCCCGTGGGATGCTTAGATCTGGCCCACAGGACTGCCCTGGAAACAATGAAGGACCGGCCTGCAGTGTCTCTGCCAGTGAAAGTGGAGTTTGGGAGGGCAGCACATGGGCTCCATTTTCACTGGCAGAGGGCTGCAAGAGACCTTCACAGTCGAAAACAGAGCCTGCAGGGCCATGCATGGGCTGCAAGACATCAAGCTAGCCATGCCCATCCTGGCCACCCCCACTCCAGCCATGCCCATTTGGCCCCCAAGCAGGGGTGGGTTTCAACCAGTTCACGGTGGTCCCCGCGAACTGGTTGGTCGGCGAACCCGGAAGTAAGTAACTTCCGGGAACGGCGAAGGGCCCACCTGCCCACCCGCGCTCCTTACCGGTCTTTGAAGGCTTCTGCGCTTCCATGCAGGCGCATGGCACATACAGCGCCTGCGCGATTCTCCGCGAGCAGCTGGATGGCACATACAGCGCCTGCGCGAGTCTCCGTGAGCAGCTGGAGCATCGCGCAGGCGCTAAGACGCATGCGTGAACTGCGCGCGTGCATGAGGACGCCGCCGGCCCCATTCCAACCGAACTGGTTGGAACGGGATTAGCAACCCAACCCTGCCCCCAAGGTCAAACACAACCCTGTTGTGGCCCTCAAGTTTATCACCCCTGAGTTATAGTAATTGTAAATAGCATGGTTGTACATAAACCCATATAAATTTATTATAATATTGAGAGCTTTCATTGACCATTTGCACTGGAAATTGACTCATGGCCACTGGACTACTTTTCTTTTTTTAAAAAAAATGAAATGTTTTGCTGCTTGTCTCAGTAGCTTCCTCAGTGCTACTACACTGAAGAAGATACTTGAATAAGAAGTCAAATGTTTCAAAGCAAAACAAAAAAGGACAAGAAGTTCAGTCATCATAACTCAAGATTTGGCTCAGACAGTGGACTTACCCTATTCTTATAGAAGTATCCATAAATCAGGACATATATTTGTTTTACGGAAAGGAACAACTTAGATATTATTCATTAGTTAGAACCATGACTTAAATATTGTTTTTGATGCTTACAATCTGATCACTTTACACAGATTGTCAAATTATACTTCCCTCCTTATTCTTTTATGGTAATCTTCATTCTTGCAAAGCCTGGATTTGAATTCCTAGAAGCATGAAGCACCTGGTTTTTCCAGGCATCTTGCTGGATTATGGGTTGGTATCATTTTACAATTGTGAAAAATATGAGTATCTATTTATCTACTCGCATTTGCATGTTTTCAGACCGCTAGGTTGGCAGGAACTGGGGAAGGAACAGGAATTCACTGTCTCATGTGGTACTTGGATCTTGAATTGCTGACCTTTGGTTGACAAGTCCCACTTCTTAACCACTAGGCCACCACACCCCTTCTAAAAAAGAGTTATAACTGAGTTCAAATAGATGTCAAGATAAGGCCAACCAAAAGAGCGAAAGGGTCACGCTTTATGCACTCTGACTTATTTCTAGTATAATCTTAAGCCAAAACAAAACTTCATTTAACCAAAGTTGCTTCTTCCCAAGGGAATCTGAACACAGAGTCACACTGTATCATGCTGTAGGTATGATAGCTCTTCATTTAGGTGAGAAGTCTGTGTCTGGGATGTGACCTTTCAGACTCCAAGTGGAAATTCAAATGACTTTTTAAAAAAAAAAATTAATAAAAATAGCCAAAATAGAGTTGCAATTATGCCACTTTTCTGACATGAAAAATTGTAAAGTAGAATGAAATTTTACTGGGAAATTGTTTAGTCCTTTTGTGCCTTAGTATCAAGGAAGAAAGCAAAAGTTTTCCCTTCTTCTTTCTCCACATCATACATCATTTGATGATACATCTCACTCATCTTTGCTTTGAGCTAAAAGATCTCAAATGCTATAACCTTTCCTTGCAAGAGAATTATGCCAGCTTTTGTTATCATTTAAGTTGTCCTTATATGCTCTTGTGGAAATTCCACAATATCTTTATTGAGTTACAGGAACTGTATGTAGCATGGTTGTACACAGATTGATATAATCTAGAGCACAGTGATTAGAATGCAGTATTGCAGGTTAATTCAGCCCACAGTCTGGAGTTTGATCCTGGCAGGACTTAAGGTTGACTCAGCCTTTCATCTTTCCAAGGTTGGTAAGATGAGGACCCAGAAAGTTGGGGGCAATATGGTAAGATTGTTAACAGTCCAGAGAAGGTGTAAAGCATGTAGGGTGATACGTAAGTCTATGTCTATTGGCATTGCTATAATGTTGACAGCTTTCTTTTTCTTTCCTTTCTTAATGATTCCCATAATAGAATTTGCCTTTCCAACAACAGCAGTTGACTATATCAACATTTTCATTACACCTCATTTACAAACAAACAAACAAATAAATGCAAACTCTCTTTTGAGGAGCCCGCTGTTTCCTAATCCCTATCTTCTCATTTGTAACCAGATATTGATTCAAAAGAGGACTTCTCTTAATGTTCAAATTTCTATGAATTAAAATTAAAACTCAGCCCAAGAATTTCTACCTAGAACCTGCTGAGTACATATTTGTCAACATTATCTGAAATATTGGTAAGTTAGGACTTACTCTTGCAGAAACCACACTGATTCTATCCCAGCAAGATTTGCCTTTCTTACATTTGATTATTTTGATTAATTCCACGGCCCTTTAGCAATTTATTGAAAACTAACCAGCTGTACAACTTTCTGGTGTTTATCAATCAAGCTACAACTTTACTTGTTACCATTTACTTTAATTTCTGAGATTTGTTTCCTGAAAGTATCCAGTCAAATACATTCAAATTTGGCTTTCTTCACTAAGGAGTGATATGATAAATCAGATTAGCTTACCTGAAGTTCTCTTTTACAGTGCTTCTTTTATTTTTATATTATCCAAATGTCCAATTGTCTACTTGGCTGATTTCCAGCTTGTAATATGTTTTTTTTTAATTATTAGTCAATGTTATTAAGGTCACGTGATCCTCAAAATAGCAATCTTTTCCTCTGCTTTCCTTTAATATTGGCTTCCATTTATATAGCACGATTTGTTTATTTAAAAACTATTTTTATTTTCCAAGGAAAGCTTTACTTTATGTAATAACTTCCCTGAGACTGTTAAAAAGCTATGGACACAGAATTTTTTTTCTGTTTTGGCAGTTGGCCTTATTCCCAAGTAAGCATGCATAATGCTGCATAATAGTAAATCCTTACTAATTAAATGTATTAATTGTCTTACACATTTCTCATAATTAACCAAACATCTTTTTCATCCCAGGATCAGCTCTCCTTGGTCCAGTAACATTTTATAGATGCAACAGAAGTTATTAGTAATAGAAGTTGCATCATAGAAGTACCATGCTTAGTATTATCTATATTGGTTGTAGAATTCCAAAGTTTCTAACATTATTTTTCTAACATTATTTTTTCCCCAGAGACATTAATGATGAGATATCTACAAGAAAAAGCCATTCAGAATTATCCCAGACAGTGAGATGGGTGGCACATAAATGTAATGAATGAATGAATGAATGAATGAATGAATGAATGAATGAATGAATGAATACATACATACATACATACATAATTTTTATTTAATTTTTATTTTATTTTAAAATAAAATAAAAATATTCCTCAGCTAAAGGAGAGATGTGTAACTTAATGTGAGAAGTTGTGTCCAAATATATTTTATCTTTTATATTAATATTTCCTTAAAACATTAACAGAATCCACAATGGACTGAGAATCAATGTCTCCACTAGATTATTGGCAGTGAAGCTGAAACAAAACTAATCAAGTAAAAATAGCAAATGGGAGGAAATCCTTTATCCAGCTTCCTCCAACTCCTAAATAAATTACTCAGACCTAATCCACATATCAAAGGATGAGGTCTGCAAAGACAAATAGAGTTAATTAAATTAGATTTCCCAACAGAACTACATATTCACAAGAATACATACCTACACCTACACCTACACACACATACACACACACCCCTCAAGGGTCACCCTAGAATCAGCATGTAGACAGTTCCACACCCGGACAAGCTCCCTTATAAAAGGCCGCTGTACCTCATTTTTCTGTAGCTGCCCCTAAAGGTAAATCACTTGCTTTTAGGAATAAACATTTCTTCTTTCCTCACAACTCTCTGGATCTCATTTTTTTTCCTGCTACATGCAAACTAATCATCACAACAACAAGAAGAACAGACAGTTTAGGAGTTATAATCATGGTTTCTGCTACTCAAATGAGCCACGACAAACTTCAGGCCTCCCATTTGTCTTTCCCTTTTCTACTAGAGATGAGATTATGCTCATCTCCTCAATATAAAAGCATTGTATTTCCTGTATTGACTTTGAACTTGGGAAACTGGGATGTATTTAAATAATGGTTTCAGACAAGATATGATTTGATTCAGACATATTGTTACTAATCACATTTTAAATAAATTGTCACTTGCTGCATTTGGACATCTGTGAAAAATGGGGATTGCAAAAGCTGTCATTTTCTGCCCATCAGAAAAAGGCAATAAAAGGGATGATAAGATAACATAATAGAAACATAATGGTTTCCTTTACTTCTAAATTGGACCACTGCTACAGTATTATATTGTAATCAATGCAACCAGGGATGGGATTCCAAATCTTTTCCTACTGGTTCTATGAGAGAGTGCTTTGTGCGCGCACTCGTGCTTCGTGTGTGTGTGTGCCTAACACACGCTTTGCACACACATGCAGCACTCAAAGACCATCCTCGGTGTCAGCGCTGGAGAGCTGAGCTGTTGTTGTTTTTTTTAGCTCAGCTGAGTCGCAGCAATTTGCTCTGCTGCGCAAATCAGCTGAGGTAAAAATATAAGGAAATATAGGACATGGAATTACACGGGCACGAGGGCGAGGCCAGCCAGAGGTGGTATTTGCCAGTTCTCTGAACTACTCACAATTTCTGCTATCGGTTCACCTGAACCGGTCCGAACCGACTGAATACCACCTCTGAATGCAACATTGCTATCTTTAAATATGAAAACATCAGCAGCAATAGCTTACCTCCCATTTAGGCAGGCAATGGCATGTAAAAAATGGATCCTTCTCTCTTCTTTGGTATAGGTTTTGTAGTGTCAGCCAGATCACCCGTATTTCACATATCAATAGCACTTAGACATATATATGGCTTCATCGTGCTCTCCAGCCCTTTCTAAGCGGTTTACAAAGTCAGAATATTGCCCCCTCCCCACTTCAAAAAAACCCTGGGTCTTCATTTTACTGACCTTGGAAGGTTGAAAGACTGAGTCAACTTTGAGCCGGTGAGAATCAAACTGCCATATTACTGGCAGTCAGCAGTCAGCAGAATTAGCCTGGAATACTGCATTCTAACCACTGCACCACCATGGCTCATAAGTAATACCGTAATCTCCTTTATTGCTGACTTTTAGCAATATCATACCTCAGTAGTGTTTTGAATTAGGGAAATTGCTCAGGACCTGTTTCTGGCAACTCACTACTGTATTTTTGGATGCCACCTACACCAGCTACATGCAACTTCTCATCACTTCCTGACCTCTGCACTGATGGAATTGGTTACAAAATACAGGGATTCTATTATTGAGACCTGCAAACCTTTGTTTTCTGTCAAATGTTGTGAAGAACACGTTGACTTTGGCCTACTGTCGTTGCTGGCCTTTGATTCGTACAAAGGTAAACAAGGCACATCAAGGTTTTGTACTGAGAGGTCCTCCATAGATAAAATAAACACTGTTATTAATCCAGTGCATAAAGTAATTGCAAATATGGTTTACAACAGCACTGAAGTTCTCCACTTTTGTAAATGCAGAACAACATAAATTATTGTGGGGAATACAAGGAACATATATAACTCTTTATAGTGTTATAGCTCTAATGCACCATCCACTAATACCTCCATCATTGCCTTGACCTCACAATGTCAATATTGAGTTCAACAATTTTTATTCCAATCCTCAAGTTAGCCAATGATTGATCCTTTCTGAAATCCCCCCCAAAAAGGTCTTTGTGCCCAGACATTTTACCAACATATGTATCAATAGATAGTGAATCAGCTGATTATGCTGATCATTCTTACTAATACTGGCTTGCATTTGCAATCACAGATAAAAGTGCAGCTTTGTAAGTTTTATATTTGTTTTATTACAAGTTAGAAATAATGCTAATGTATTCATTCTGCATAGCATAACTCAGGTATTTGATTGTTCATGCTTCATAATAGAGAGAAAAAGAGCTGAGGTCAGTGTGATATTAATAATCCTATCTAGCACTGGTCTCCAAATTGTAACTTTCTTTGGACAACCCATTCTAGAATGCCTCATTCTGGACCACATTGGAGATGAGTATCATGGGTCATAACATTATTTTTTATGTGAGATCATCCCAAGGTCTAATTTACTCAGTTACCTGTTTCTCCTTTTCTTCATGATTGAAAAAACAACAACAACAACATGTCCATCAACAGATTTAATCTGAATTTGGAGAGTAGTAGAGTCATTTACACTGAACTTGGGTTTGCTTTGTGATTATATAAAAATATTTTTTAAAAGGTTATGTTAGCATTTTGGAAAGGGACTGGTATGATCCATTTAAGACAATGAATACTTGTTTTTATCAGCATCCAGGGTTCACTCAGAAAGTCTCTTTCTGTGAAAAATGTTGAGAGGCCAAGTTAGCATGAGAATTACTGTCATAGCTGTTGTTCCCTTTATTAATTAAGAGCCGAGTGGTTAGGGCGCAGTGGTTAGGGTGCAGTACTGCAGGCCACTTCAGCTGACTGTTATCTGCAGTTCAGCGGTTCTAATCTCACCGGCTCAAGGTTGACTCAGCCTTCCATCCTTCCGAGGTGGGTGAAATGAGGACCCAGACTGTGGGGGTGATATGCTGACTCTGTAAACCGCTTAGAGAGGGCTGAAAGCCCTATGAAGCGGTATATAAGTCTAACTGCTATTGCTATTGCTATTAATCATGGCTTACACTCTGTTTGGGGTGGTGTGCCTGGTTTCCTGTAACTAAAGAATTCCCTTCAGTCTATAAAAAACTTTTTAAAGATACCATTCTATGAATGTTGTTTTTCTGTTTGTTTCTGACTAACTTAATATTATTCTTTTTTTGGGGGGATGACTTTCTATATTTGCCCTGTGTCTTCAGGGAAAAAAATATTTTTGGGAGCTTTTCTACTTTCTTCTTTGACTGTTTTCTCAACATTTGCTTCTTTGTGATCTTGTGCAAAATGCTGGTTTCCTTTCAACAGTGCTACTTTGAGGTACTATTTTAAGCTTTGGTTAATTGACTCTCCTCATTTCTGACTTCTGTTTTGTTTCATTTCTCAGAACAGAAGATTGTTTCCTATCTATGACCTTGAAGGAGTTTAAAGTGCACATTGTTCTGGACCAGGATTAAATAAAGCATATTTTGTATCTGAGTGAACTGTAGAAATCCAGCCAACAGTGGCTTATTCTATAAACCATATTTTTTTAAAAAAAACTGTAATCTAGTAAACCAGACATTCTTGTCATTTCTGTTAGATGCAATTCAACTGACTGAACATCTACAAAGTGTTTGTGTAAAATGACTAGGAAAAACAGGTAGGCCCACTACAGAAGGAAAAATTGAGTGAAGCAGGTTCCCAATCCATGAGAAGGCTTTGTGCATCTAATTGCCCAGTCTGACTGCATATGGAAGCCATCTTCCCTTTGCATCTGAGTGGAGTCCAAATCAATGCCCTTCCCACCATTATTGTCAGGCTTGCAAAGTAGTTCAGGGAAGAAGCAAAATCAGACGAACTAACTCCCACTGTATTGTAAAATTACACTTTATTGTAAAATTACATTACAATAAAGTATATACACTATATTGCCAAAAGTATTCACTTACCCATCCAAATAATCAGAACCAGTTGTTCCAATCACTTCCATGGCCACAGGTGTATAAAATCAAGTACCCAGGCATGCAGACAGTTTTTACAAACATTTCTGAAAGAATGGGTTGCTCTCAGGAGCTCAGTGAATTCCAGTGTGGAATTGTGATAGGATGCCACCTGTGCAACAAATCCAGTCATGAAATTTCCTCGCTCCTAAATATTCCACAGTCAACTGTCAGCTGTATTATAAGAATGTGGAAGTGTTTGGGAATGACAGCAACTCAGCCATGAAGTGGTAAGCCACGTAAACTCGTCCCACATCAGTGTGTGACCTCACAAATGTGCTTCTGGAAGAATGGTCAAAAATCCCCATAAACACACTCCTGAACCTTGTGGACACCCTTCCCAGAAGAGTTGAAGCTGTTATAGCTGCAAAGGGTTGACCGACATCATGTTGAACCCTATGGATTAGGAATGGGATGTCACTTACAGTAAGTTCATATGCGAGTAAAGGCAGGTGAGCGAATATTTTTGGCAATATAGTATCTGCCCCTGCCACACCCAGGTTTACAGTACATGAAACTGGGAAGGGTTCCTTCAGATATATTTCTCATATTCCCATTTTTTGAGGACTCAGCTTATGCTCATGTGACCAGCAGTGGGTAGTATCTTGGCGGCCTGGGTCGCTGGAACCGGCAGTGACTCAGGCCTGCCACGCCCCTGAACCGTAGGTGACACCATCTTGTTTTTGGCTTCTGCACATGCACAGAGCAATTTTTGTTGTACTGTCCATGCATGCCCAGCACGCATAAAGCATGAGCGTGGGGAGTGCATCCCTGAGCGAACCAGCAGTAGCAGCTGCCGGAGCCCACCTCTGCATGTGACCATCATCTAACCTGCAGTTCTTCCTCCTGTCTCCCATGGTTATTCACACATATTATTACCAAGACTTCTTGCAATCTATTTTCCATTGTTCTCCCACAGATCATGGCATGAAGAGTGCTAAGGATCTTAAATGTCCCTACTCTGCTGCCTCCTGTGAAGTTTGTTAAAGAAAGATCTGAATCTATTAGGGAACCAGGGTGAGCAGGGTCAACTTCATGAAAAATACTGGAAAGATACGAAGCCACTTGTAAGTTAGAGGACATGATTGTTGGGCAGCCCCTGGCAAGATGTCACAGTTAATGGTGACAATTCAACTGTGCATTGATTATATTTAGGAATTAGAAAACAATACCTGTGCAATATTTCACTCATTACTCCTGCAGTAAAAAATGCCTAAAGTGTTTCACACAAAGTCATCTCAAATATCTCTTGATATTTGAAGACCTCCAGAAAATTAAATCTATATTGATATTAAATTTATTAATAAAAAGCACTTTATTGGCTACTGTTCATTTTGTTAAAAATTCTCTACCTTTTCAACCTAAAACTGTATAATTGTGCAGGTATATTTCTGAGTAGAACAAATGTATTTATGAAGCCATGGGATCATATGAATAATATAATTGGGTTTATATTATACATACAGTCTGACATCTCATTTTTAATGGTCTGGAACCATAAATCAAATGAAAAATGAGATCTCATTTTGACAATTTGAACAGAATCTATGAATATTTAGAGTTTTTTTGGTTATACATAATCATGTTCACATTGTACATGTGCTTTTGTATGTAAATTTTGTATACCTCTTCTATACCTTTCCACATACTAGTTACCTACCTGTTGATCATATCTCATGTTTTCCATTTCTATGGTATACTTGTCACCATATGTAGTCTGTGAGACTTTTGCAGACCTTTTCAAATGATGGGCCTCCATAATAGTAGAGATACTTCGTTGGGACTGCTTTCATTTAGTTTCTCTGCCCGTCCTTTAAAGGAACATTATTATTGATCTAAATTTCTGCTGCTCCTCTCCTGATAGATCTTCAAAAGAAGAAGAGAAATTAGTTACATCTTTGATATCAACATCAGTAGTCACAAAACTGTCACGAACATAAAAAGGGCCATTCGCAAACATGAAAGATCCACGGCTGTCAGTGCATGCTGGCAGGGAGAAATCAGGAAGAAAGGACTATGAAATTATCTTATTTTATCTATCTTCTCTGAGTTGATCACCACTAAAGGATTTGTACTAATTCATTTCAGAAATGAGCATGATCGATCATAATGCAATTTTCCACAACCACTTTGCCCTCCAGATGGGCAGATTTCACTTCCAAGCCAATAGCAATAGCAATAGCAGTTAGACTTAGCAGTTAGACTTATATACCACTTCATAGGGCTTTCAGCCCTCCCTAAGCGGTTTAGAGTCAGCATATCGCCCCCACAGTCTGGGTCCTCATTTTCCCCTCCTCGGAAGGATGGAAGGCTGAGTCAACCTTGAGCCGGTGTGATTAGAACCGCTGAACTGCAGATAACAGTCAGCTGAAGTGGCCTGCAGTACTGCACCCTAACTACTGCGCCACCTCGGCTCCTCAAGCCAGTATGACCATTGCTGCAAATTGAAGTTCATCCATCTGGAGGGACCCAAACTGGAGAATGTTGCTATGGTGCAAGCTGGAATTACAAAGTAACAGTCTCGTCCACAATTAATCTGTTCTTTAAAAAGAACTATCAGCAGATAATTAAGTATTTAGATTTCTGTACCACTGCTAACATATTTCATATGAAATCAATTTAAAAACAATAGAGAAAATTCTAGGCAATCACATTCATATATATACTTGAACTAGACTGTAACATATCTGTGTGTCAGGCATAAAATGCTTTAATCTTTGCTACCGATTCAAAACCGGGAGTACACAGCGCTTCTGCACATGCACAGACCTTCTGAACATATGCAGAGCATCTTTGATGATGGCTGAGTGGGTGGGGGGAGCCTCCCACCATCGCCACTACTGGTTGGCCTGAACCGGAGCGAACAGGCAGAATATCACCTCTGCTCTGCGTGTATATGTGTGTGTATATGGGTATACGCATAATGGTTATCCTTTGAGAGCTAAATGCAACAAAATTTTATCTTAATGCATGCTGATTAGTGTATATTTAAAGTGCCAATAAAGTTCTGTTCTATTCTATTCCATTCTATTCTTCCAGTATAAACTAATTAAGACAGTATCATGTTAAAATTAAATTAAAAGTTAAATTAAAAAGCACAAGGCTGCTTTTAAAAAAGCCCTAAAATCTTTAAAAATTGGTTTTATATGGTATCATGCCGATAGTAAATCTAGCTAAACGTTATACCCCAATAAGAACATATTCTTCTTCTTGTGCCGTATCTGTCATGATTGACATCGGCAATCATGTTGGGGATCCAATTTTTATCAACAGACGCATGAAAAAAGTGCTGCTGAGTTTTGCCCAAAACAGTTCAGTCCAAACCAGTTTTATCCAAACCAGAATAAGAACATATACAAACTAAAAAAAGCTTCATTTTAAATATTGAGAGTATTTGTAGCTCAGGGTTGAACAGCTGGGTGCATGATGTTTTCTGAGCTTGTTTCATTATAAAACTAGGTAACATCTTCAGTGATGTTACCTAGTTTGTAACTGAAGAATCTGCAAGAAAACCACCAGAGATCACCAAGCACCCTGAAATATTGAAGCCTACCTTAATGATATTCTGATAGTGCTGAAACTGATTGTTAAAATAACATAACAACAACCTTGTTGGATGGGTTGGGATGAAAAAGAATGACTGTCCAAAGTCACAGAGCTGGCTTTCATAGCTAAGTCCCACCTGGCTCTGTCTTTGAGCAAGTCGCTCCCTCCCTCCCTCTCTCAGCCTAAGCAACCTGAGAGAATTGTTATGAGGAAAATAAAAGGAGGAAGGTGTGTTGGACATGTAGAAAATTAGCACCCAATCCTCTCCTAAGAAAATGAAATATGTTAGGAAATATTAAAAAGGGCAGAATATTTCCCCTAAAAGGGAGGCAGAAATTCACCCCCCCCATCTTTGTTAATGGACCATTAAGGCCTGAGTCCGCTCATCTTCAACACAAAAGACATGGCCCTCAGGACATGATAAGATTAGCCCTCTATGCATCTCAACACATGGCACCTGGGAAGATTATATCCGCCAGCAAGGCTCAACCAAACCTGGGACACAGACAGCCTATAAAGTTAGCTAAGACCCCCACCTCCTGGGAGTCTGACCACCAATCAGAATACACTTCTTACACAGGAACAGGAAGCTCGAAGGCAGGGCCCAAGTGAAGGTATAAAACTCAGGCTCTCTCAGCATCTTTTTCCTCTTTCTTCAAGATCTTCAGGGTATATGATCCCCTTTTTCCCCAGGACCTCAAACCATGTGGTCCTGTCCATTCTTTAAAACCATATTTCCAATCAGCCACCATGTTTCCAGTGACTTTCTCCCCACTTGGAACTGAACACAGAAGGACATTTCTTCTAATAGACATGTTTTCTGCCTTTTGTTATTTGTAAAACAAACAAACAAACAAATAATATTGATGCCATGGACTGAGGGTTTCTTATAATCACAAATCAAAATTCTGAGGAGATTGACTAAGATAGATCTTTAAAACCAAAATATTTCAAACAGTACTTCAGTTGATCATACCTGAAATGAGCTACTTAAATATTTATTTTTAAATTCTGCATGTGGGAAATGTAGGAACTGTAAAATGAGGCTTTTTAAAACATTGATTTTACTAGTGAACAAGAAGTCCTACAGATGAAAACTTCTAGGCAAAGGAATACATCTCTTTTCAATAAAGCTATTTTTAACACAAGGCATTATAGCTAAGTTATCTCATTATCTTGACATTTATTATACAACATATCTTAACAACAAGCTTTGAAAGAGAAGGAAAGCCGAGTTTCAAGCTAGGGACTTTTGGGAGCGCCCTATCAGCGCACTTTATATCCTCTCTGCTTTGACCGGTAATCTCTGCATGACCGTGGCAGTTGAAATAAAATCAGTTTCTATGTCTCATGCTATAAGACGAAAGTAACTGTATTGTATCATCTTTTATTCTGTTTTATGCATTTACAGCACTGGCACTTCATAGCCCTCTGTTGCAATAGCTCTGAACATGGACACGGAACAAAACCACCTTCCCAATTCTGAATTTCTTTCAAGTGAAAAGAAATGGATTTCTTTCAACTAAAACCTGACCCAGATTCATTTAAGAGAGCAGGATGCAGAAGAAGAAAAGGGAGCTTGCTCCTGGAAGCTTCCTTCACTGTTTGTGTTCCAAATGTATTCTTGTTTGAGCTATCCTTTAAGCGGTATTGCGGCATGAAGCAAATACTCAAACACATCCAGAAAGAAGGCTGAAAGAAAAGACCACCTGTTCTTAATACCTGTGTTCACACCATTCCTCCTTTTCCTCTTTCATTCATCAACTTGCTTCTCAAGAGCTTTATGCTGTGCCATAAAACTACAGGTAGCCCTCAATCTACTACCACAACTGAGTCCCAAATTTTTGTTGCTAAGGGAGATATTTGTGAAGTGAATTTTGTCCCCGTTTTACAACTTCCTGGCCACAGTTGTTAAATGAATCACTGCTGTTGTTAAGTTAGTGACACAGTTGTTAAGTGAATCTGGCTCACCCAATGACTTTGCTTGTGGGAAGTTCGCAAAAAGGGATCACATGACCCTGGGGCACTGCAACCATCATAAATATGAGTCAATTACGAAGCAACTGAATTTTGATTACGTGATCATGGGGATGCTACGACAGTTGTAAGTGTCAGGGTTCCAAATAGCATCCAAAAGTAAATCAGAGTCCAAGGCAAAGTATTGCTCAAAGTTCCAATTTATTAAGAGAGTCATGTTGGCACATCTGGGAAAACCGAAATCTGAAAGATTCCTGATTTTCCTCGCCTAGTTCAAATTTCAAGATCTTGCGCCCACGCCCACAAGTCCATCACATAGTCCAATCTTCCACTGCCATGCTGGCAGTTCCACCCATCCACCTCCAGTCAGGTGCAAAGGTTCAAAGACAATGGGTGACCTTGGCTTTCTAGAAAGAATTTTGTTATGGCTACATTGTATCTCACTCCTTCAATCCCCCCTCCCATTTTCCCACAATAGAAAATGCCTAGTAGAATAATAGAAAGTATGGCAGGCAGGGCCGGATTTAGATGAAAAGAGGCCCTAGGCTATTCCACTTATGAGGCCCTTTCACCTCCCATTTTTAAGTTTGTAAATTACATGAGAGACAATAAAATACATCATTACTGTGATATATATCAATATATATCAATATATATAGCTGGCCTCCCGACGGAGAGCGGCTCTGCTCTGTGGCAAAGGCAGCGAGGCCAGCTGCCTCCCCTGCTGCGCTCAGCTGCCCGGCTCAGCCCCCTCGCCCTCACCTGCCTGGTCGCTGGTGGGCTCCACATCGACGGGGCAGCTACTGGGAGCGGCCGTACCTCTCGCCCGACCGCCGGTGCCGGGAACGTGGGCGGGCTACCCAACTGTCACGCCGCTGGAACAATCTTAACCAATACATTTTTATGTTTGTTATTAGTCATATGCGTAGAATTTCTCCTTATTTTCGGTTCAGTGTTTTAGTGTTCACTGTTTTTAGAATAGTGTAATTTTAATTTTGCTAACAATTTGAATGTAGGCCCCTCTTGATCTTGAGGCCCTAGGCTGAAGCCTAGTTAGCCTATAGGAAAATCCGGCCCTGCCTTCAATCCCGCTCCCATTTTCCCACAATAGAAAATGCTTAGTAGAATAATAGAAAGTATGGCAGGCCAAAGATGCAAAAGAAAAGATGATTGCAGGCCTGACAGTGAAAAACAAGTCATGAGTGCTGCTGTAACTTTGAAGTGAACTGTTGTAAGTCAAGGACTACCTATACAAAGGATCTTACAGGCCCAGCCTGCCTGAACAGTGTGCTAAACCCCAGCATGCAGCTTTGCTTCTCTCTCTCCTTCTTTCCTACTCAGATACAAGGACCAAAGCCTTGAGCTGCATTAGCTTCCATGAAAAAGGTGGTTGGATCACCCACACAGCCTGCTCAATTCCCAAACCCAGATTGAGATAGGTGCAATTTACACTGCAGAAACCCTCCGTTGAAGCGAATGGAACAATTATGAAAGATAGTGCTCCCTTCGGTAGTTATTTTAGATTATAGCAGAGGTTTAAAAAAAATAAACAAGAAAAATCATGGAAATATAGGGAAATGGCTTTTCCAGTTCAGACATTTAAAATGCATTTTAAAAAAAAAGAAATCAATGCAATAACAGATATGCCGGACTGATTTATTTGTCTTTTGGCATAAATTTATATTCCAATATTCAGTAGGCAAACTTTGTATATCAAAAAGAAACCTATGCAATTTTAGAGAGCAACCTTTTTCACAAAGAATTGCACCCACATTATCTCTAGGCCATTAACTGGAGGATAGGAACACATTTGTGCATAATTCACATTGTGTGTAATTCTTCACAGTAGTAGAATCTTATTACTTCCACAGCAAAAATATAAATACAATGAAAGCTTTCAGTCATACAAAACACTTATAACCTTCATATCATTTTATTAAGGCTGTAGAATTCTGCAGGCTTCTTTTGAAGGAGATAATAAACTAACCAAACACTCTCTCTTTTAACAAATGGCTTATTCCACAAACCGAGAGGTCCTTGCTACATGACCACAGCATGACCTAAGGGAGAAAGCTGCTTTTGAGACATCTCGGGTTTTAAAAACCTCATCCCAGCTGAACCAAATTGGCTTTTGGGAGTTGTAGTTCAGGGCGCATGCAAAGTATAAGATTAGAGGAGGTTGTTTTACTTCATAAATATTAAATCTTATTTTACAATTCCTAATCTAAATGTTGTAGATAATTAAGATACAGTAACTATAAAAGGACATAAGTAATACTAGAATTTATATATATATATATAAAAAAGACGAGAATATGAAGCAATAGCAATAGTAACAAAGATGCATGTTCTATGGTTGGTGATTTCAGAGGAAACAGAACTAAGAAATTACAGGATCTTGAGTTCAGATAGAAAAGCTGATTGGGCTTTTGTGACTACTAAGATGACTGTCATTTCTTCTGCTAATAAGGGGTTGCCACAAAAAAGAGGGAGTCAACCTGTTCTCCAAAGCACTGAAGACAGGACAAGACAAGAAGCGATGGATGGAAACTAATCAAGGAGAGAAGCAACCTAGAACTAATGAGAAATTTCCTGACAGTTAGAACAATTAATCAGTGGAACAGCTTGCCTCCAGAAATTGTGAAAAACCAACACTGGAAGTTTTTAAGAAGAGATTGGACAACTATTTGTCTGAAATAGTATAAGGTTTCCTGACTGAGCCAGGGGGTTAGACTAGAAGACCTCCAAGGTCCCTTCCAACTTTCTTATACTGTTATTCTGCTGTGTCTAAAACCACTTATTCCTATAAATAGTGCCTTAGTTTAACCATTCTTTTTAGCTGTCGATCTGATATCAGACAAATAAAATACACACATATCAGCACACAACAACAACAATAAACACAATCCATTTGAGAAACTTTTGAGAAATGATAAATAGCAACTGCTAAACAATCCTCAATGTGAAGCTATCGTGCTTTTATATGAAATACAAAGACAGAGTTGTGAAAATGGTAGGGGAAAGACTTTGACATATATGAGACAAATATATAATAGTAAATCATTGTTCAGGCAACTGCAAAAAGCCCAACTGCTTTAGGAAAACCGAAAGTCAAACTAAATCTAACTAGAAACTTATCCAACCCAGCTGGGGATTCTCAGGGGTTTGGGAGAACCTCTAGCTAAGATTCTGTGCAGTTCAGAGAACTCCCAAATCCCACTCCTGGCTGGCCTTGCCCATCCTGCCCCACCCCTCCCAGGAGTCCCATACAGCCTGTTTTGGATGCAAGTAATGCAGGGTGCACACAGAGGGAGGGCAAAAAGCAGGCCTATTGGAATTCAGGAAGGCTGGAAATGGGCTCGTTTCCAGCCTCCAGAGGCCTCTGGAGCCTGGGAAGACCATTTTCACCCTCCTGGAAGCTCGAGAAAAGCCTCCAGAGCTCAGGGCGGGCAAAAATAACCCCCGGCATGGTGCAGGAGGCCGAATAAGCCTTGCCCACCATTGCCATGCTCACACAGCAACTGGACAGAGAACCCATTGCTGAAATTTTTGAAGCCCACCCCTGATATTCTAACCCATTATTCCATACCACTAAATATATTTGTTTATATATTCAAAAGCATTACAGGCATATTTGGATTTGGATTTTATTCAATTTGTAGGCCACCCTATTCCCCGAAGGGACTCAGGGTGGCTGAACAAAGCCAAGGGAGGGGAAATTACAAAAAGTAAGACAAAGACAATCAGACAATACAAACAGTTTAAAAGCACAACAGACACAGCAGATTCGAGTATGGGGGGGGGGGGCGACTCAACCCCAGGCTTGCTGGGACAGCCAGGTCTTCACGGCCGTCCGGAAAGCCTGAAGGATGGAGAGGGTCCGAATCTCTATGGGGAGCTCGTTCCAAAGGGCCGGGGCAGCCACAGAGAAGGCCCTCCTCCGAGTAGTCACCAGCCGACATTGGCTGGCAGATGGAATACGGAGGAGCCTAATCTGTGGGATCGAATGGGTCTGTGGGAGATAATTGGCAGAAGGCGGCCTCTCAAGTACCCATTGTATAATGAACAATGAGACTGATTGACAGATGATGTTACCTTGTTAGGTAATGAAATGAAAGAATTGAGGGACAGCCTAAAATATGAAGATGGCCTTTTTAATCTTGCTTAACAAATGTAAACTTTATAGAACATTCTTTCTGGGAGTCTTTTGTTGAAATGACCCTTTCTTTTCTATTACATGTTTCCAGTTATTTGTAAAATAAGAAAGAAAGAAAAAATAACAAAGTACTTGTCAGAGTTCTGAACTAAAAAGAAGAAAGCGAAGGAGCTAGAAATAGAGGACACCACAATTCTCTTATATTTCTACAAACATGTATAGCAGCCTTTTCTTTCAACTTCATGATCAAATTTTGGAAACCAACCACACTGTTTTTCTAAATTAGCAAGAATTATTCAACAGAAATACAAGGAATTTGATAAAACCCTTACTTAAATCGGGCTGATTTGAACAGGCTTGAGAATTTTCTGAAACAATGCAGTGCTCTATTAAAACATTTACGAAGAAAAATATTAAAGAGTAAAAATTCAGAGGAATAGAAACTAGAGAGAAAATTTGCCTGAAAAAAAAATCTTTTGCTTTCCCCATAACTAAAATCATAGTAGCGCTTGGATAAAATATACTGAACCAAGACATGAGCCCCCATAAATTTAAGCTAGACCTTTGGTTCAGCTCCCCCCTATTGTCAGTGCTACAGTATCTAAAACTGCAGATTTATACAATACAAAACAAAACAAAAATATCATGTCTCTGCAAGGCTCCGAGGCCACAAAAATCTTCTTAATGTAGAAGATTTGCTCTAGGAGCACAACATGGTGCCCAGAAACACTGACATGTCTACAAATAAATCTCTTGCTGTCTGCCATCCGTGATGTTTTATTTATTTATTTATATTTTTTTATTTAGTTAGTTTATCAACCATGTACGAGATAACAGGTATAAGAATAAACGTGGACATGAACACAGGAAATGGGTACGAATAAGTGAGGACAATAGGACAGGGACGGTAGGCACGCTGGTGCGGTTAGGCATGCCATCTTACAGACCTCTTAGGAAAGAGGTGAGGTCCACGCTAGACAGTTCAAGGTTAAAGATATGAGGGTTTGAGGATGTAACAACAGAGTCGGGTAGTGCATTCCAGGCATTGACCACTCTGTTGCTGAAGTCATATTTTCTGCAATCGAGTTTGGAGCGGTTTACCTTGAGTTTGTATCTATTGTTTGCCTTTGTATTGTTGTGGTTGAAGCTGAAGTAGTCACTGACAGGTAGGACATTGTAGCAGACAATTTGTGTACTATGCTTAGGTTTGATTGAAGGCGTTGAAGTTCTAAGTTGTCCAAGCTCAGGATTTCAAGCTTGTGGCATAAGGTATTTTATTGTGAGCATAGGAGTGAATTTTAGATTAAAAAAAGAGAAAAGTTCAAGAAATATGAAAAAAGGGATCCTGAAAAATACTCAAACCCAGCAGAGGTGGAGTAAAATAAGACAGGGTCTTATTTTCTTTTGACCCCCCAAAATATGGCTTGGGGCTTTTTATCAGGGAAGGGAAGCTGCAGAAAAGCCGTGCTGGGACGGCGGTGGTGGTGGCAGGCAGTGGCGGCAGCGGAGGTACCCCGGCTCTGCAGAGAGAGTTGGGCAAGGGCATCATGAGGCTGGAGGCATCCGAGCGGGGAGCGGAAAAGCCCCTCGCACAACCCCCCTCTCCAGCCATGCAGAGACCCATTCATTGACCTAGGGGCATTCCGATGGTGCCAAGCCACAAGAGCTGGGGCAGTGAACAGGCACTTACGTGGCTTGGCAATACCCCTAGGTCAGTGAATGACACTGTGCCCGGCTGAAAAGGGGTTTGCCGGGTGGCTGCTCATGACTCTTCATGGCTGCTGTGTTGCACTGCTGTGACAGTGCAACACAGTCGTTAGACCCTAAGGCTGTGCCTGGCTCTTCGGGAGCCCACTCATAAGAGAGCAGCTGCCTGGTAACCCCCCTCTCCAGCTGGACACAGCACCACTCACCCACCTAGTGGTATCCCAAAGGTGCCAAGCAACGCGAGTGCCTTTGCCCCGCATTTCCCGCAGCTTGGTGCCTCCGGGATATCACTAGGTCGATGAGCAGTGCTCTGCCTAGCCGGAGGGGGGATTGTCTAGGGAGCTTATTTTCTGGGGAGGGCTTATATTTTTGGCCACCTGAAAAATGTGGCATGGCCTTATTTTCAGGTCATGTCATATTTCCGGGGAAACATGGTATTATTTTATATGCAAAATGAGTTATGTCCACTCAAATAGTGATTTTTTGAATGGGTATCCTCTAAATCCACTATCCATTGCAAGAGTATCAATAGTTTATACTAACAATTCCAAATATGCTTACTGGCATCCCAACTCACCCACCCCCAAAATTGATCTCTTTCTGCAAGACCCAGAATAATAATACAACAACTTACAACCACAATAGAACACAAAATTCCAGTTGCTAAATGAGAAAGTTGTTGTGGTTTGCCCCATTTTACAGCCTTTCTTGTCCCAGTTGTTAAGTGAATCACTACAGTTGCTAAGTTAGTAGCATGGTTGTTAAGTGAATCCGGCTTATATATTGACTTTGCCTGTTCAGAGATCGCAAAAGGTAATCACATGATCCCTGGACACTGCAACCATCAGAAATATTGGTCAGTTGCCAAATGTCAGAATTTTGATCAAGTAACCATGGGGATGCTGCAATCATCATAAGTGTGAAAAATAGTTATAGGTCATTTTTTCAGTGTCTCTATCTCCTTTCTACAGGAGCTGGAATGACTAACATTGGAGCACTTCATGTGTCTTCTGCACTGCAAAATTGTTATGCTAAGAGGTCTCTTAGTCTCTAGACTACAAATCTGGCAAAAGCAGATTTGGTGGTTAGGAAGAGTAGTAATTGAGGTGGGGGCAAGGGTTATGATTAAGCTTTCCTCTTTGGCAATCTCATTATATTAGAACCATCAATGGGCAAACCTATGTGTATGTACATATATGTAAGGAATTCTGCATATGTGCATGTTAACCGTCTGACTAGCGAATTCAAAAAAAGTAGGCACTCTCAAGAACTTTGAAATCCCCAAAGTATAACTTTATTGGATATACCATTTTGGCACTGCAGAATCAAAACCAGCTCTAGGTTTTCCTGCACAATGCTTGCATGATTAAACAATGGCTTCACCCTTTCCCCACCCATGGATGTTCACACTGTCCAATTATGAATTGTCCATTTGTTTTAAGAACAGTTCACTTCTTTGTTGGACGACTACATCAGTGACCTTGGAGGGTTCTTGGCTCTCAATTTTTTTAGAATCTATTCTGTGAGTGTGACCTATTTTGTGGCCGTGGCTTGGCAGTCATGTGACCGGGTGGGTATGGCCAACTTGACATCACTCATGCACACTCAGTCACATGACCACCACCCCCAAGCCATGTGGCAAAAAATTTGGGACTCATATGAAGTGGGTGTGTGTGGAAGAGATGGGAAAACCTCCCAAAAATAGACAACTGGAAGGTTAAGGGACGAAATTAGGGAGATCGGAGAAGGCAGGACAGAGAGGAATCCAGTAGAAAGCTATCGCACTCTGGGTAAAGAATTTTGGGAGATCGGAGAAGGCAGGACAGAGAGGAATCCAGTAGAAAGCTATCGCACTCTGGGGAAAGAATTTTGGGAGATCGGAGGAGGCAGGACAGAGAGGAATCCAGTAGAAAGCTATCACACGCTGGGAAAAGAACTTTGGGAAATCTGAAAAGACAGGACAGAGAGAAATCCAGTAGAAAGCTATTATACACTGGGGAAAGAATTTTGGGAGATCAGAGGAGGCATGACAGAGGGGAATCCAGTAGAAAGCTATCACACACTGGGAAAAGAACTTGGAGAGATTGGAGGAGGCAGGACAAAGGAGAATCCAGTAGAAAGCTATCACATGCTGGGGAAAGAACTTTGGGAGATCAGAGGAGGCAGGACAGAGGGGAATCCAGTAGAAAGCTATCACAAGCTGGGGAAAGAACTTTGGAAGATCGGAGGAGGCAAGCGACAGGGCCGGGGCAGGTGTTCGCGAAGTTACTTCTGGGTCCACCAGTCGAACCTCCTCTCACCGGATTGGTAAATTTCACCAACCGGTTCTCCCAAGCTGGTGCGAACTGGCAGAAACCCACCACTGCTGCAGCTTCTGCATTTCTTCTCACTCTTCCTTAGCCTCAGTTCTTTGGCAACTTGAATAGCGATAGGACTCGAAAGTTTCAAAAGAGGTTCAGTCTAGTTTTGCCAGCCTTGACCTAGTTTTCCAGGATGAATTTTAAATGTTTGAAGCATAAATGTACACCAAAAAAAGTGGTTCATATTTTCATCGAGGACTGGAAAGATACATAGAATTGGAAATAGCTATAAAATGGCTTCATACGTAAGGCACTTAGCTGGTTTTGTTCAGAAGAGGCTGCATAATTTTGTCGCACAAAAGAATGAATGTGTATATAGGCCTAAGAAAACTTGGCCTTCTCCTATCTTTCCTTCCCTGATTTCAAGGCCCACTTATCTTTCCTTCCAACAACTGCCCATTGCACATTAAATAGATTTAACATACAAAATCTTTTCTTCCTTTACCATATCCCCATTCATTATTGTGCTTTAATTTAGACAGGCGTTAGGATTATTTTTGGTCCCTCATCTCATTACCTTTTATTTCTTTGCATGAAAATGCATAAACTACTTAGCATCCCTTAAGCTTAATTCTATCCAAATCATTACGACTTTGTTTGCTCTGTTCCTCTGTATTTACCACCTCTCGGTTCTGTGCCATCAGCAGATTTAGTCATTTTGAAAAAAAGATGTCCTTTAGAAGGTCATTGCTGCACAAGCCAAATAGGGCAATTCATGTATGAACATTCAAAATCCTTTAATGTGTAGTTTAAAGGTATGCCTGCATTTAAGATTCCTTTCCTTGTTTCTCAGTGTGCTGGTAAATGTTTTTTTTAAAAATCAGGAACCATTTCTAGAAATGTTGTATTTCATCATCAGAAAGTGGCAAATACATCTTCCCTTTGGGCAAACCCTGGGATAGTATATTGGTATTAGCATCGTAGGGCTCTTGTTGAAAAGACTGTGCTAGTAAGTGATCAGATGTTGGTCTTTAGATTCTCCTAGCTGTGTTCCTTCACCACTTTTTTACTATTGCTGCCAGTTTGTGAGGGACGCAGTGGCTCAGTGGCTAAGACACTGAGCTTGTTGATCAGAAAAGTTGGCAGTTCGACAGTTCAAATCCCTAGTGCCATGTAATGGAGTGAGCCCTCATTTCTTGTCCCAACTTCTGCCAACCTAGCAATTTGAAAGCATGTAAAAATGCAAGTAGAAAATGGGGACCACCTTGGCAGGAAGGTAACAGTGTTCCGTGTGCCTTTGACATTTATCATGCTGGTCACATGACCACGGAGATTACTTCGGACATCACTGGCTCTTTGGCTTTGAAATGGAGATGAGCATCGTCCCCTAGAGTTGGGAACGACTAGCACATATGTGTGAGGGGAACCTTTACCTTTACCTATGTTCCTTTCACTAGCAAACAATGAAAGTATCAAAAAGGAGGAATTATTTTGTCAGCTTCTTGATTTTCCTTCCTTCCTTCCTTCCTTCCTTCCTTCCTTCCTTCCTTCCTTCCTTCCTTCCTTCCTTTCATTCATTCTTTCAGAAGAGTGCAGAGGAGGGCAACAAAGATGATGTCAGCCTCTGTTTTGCTGCTTGCTTTTCGGCTGCCATTGAAACCGGGGGGGCATGGTATTTGGGTGAGGGAAGTATTCTGTGCAGGAGAGACTGTAATAAGGGAGTTGTTCCCACCATCTACTGTGCATGTAGCAGAGAGAGGGGTTGCCGCCAAGGCCAACTGTCTGGCATACCAACCTGATGATGATTTTTGAAGATGTCTCTCACATGACACCTGTGGGGTGTTTGGATTGGACTATGGGATGGGGTTACCAAGGGGAGGGGATTGGGCCACATATTGATGATATGATTATGCACGCTTTTTCCTCAGATCTTGCTTTGCCTAGCTACTATCTACTCATGACCAGTAAAAGTACTCCATTCTGCAAAATGGAGTTGAGTGATTTCTTTCTTGGTTACTGAGCGAAGCAGCCCTGACAGATGATTAGGGGCCTGGAGACCATAAAGAACCTTTGCAGGAACTGGGTATAGCTAATCTATAGAAAGGAAAGACTAGGGTGACATGACAGCAGTGTTCCAATATTTGAGGGGCTGCTGCAAAGAAGAGGGGTCAACCTATTTTCCAAAGCACCAAAAGACAAGACTAAGAAACAATGGATGGAAACTAATCAAAGAGAGAATGAACCTAGAACTAAGGAGAAATTTTCTGACAGAACAATTAATCAGTGAAACAACTTGCCTTCAGAAGTTGTGGGTGCTTCATCTCTGGAGGCTTTAAAAAAGAGAGTGGACAGCCACTTGTCTGAAATGGTATAGGGTCTCCTGCTTGAGCATGAGGCTGGACTAGAAGATCTCCAAGGTCTCTTCCAACTCTAGTATTCTTCTTTCTTTCTTTTTTTCTTTCTTCATCCTTCCTTCCTTCCTTCCTGCTTTTCTTTTCATTTCTTTCTTTTTTTCCTTCCTTCCTTCTTTCCTTCCTTCCTTCCTTCCTGCCTGCTTTTCTTTTCTTTTCATTTCTTTCTTTCTTTCCTGCATGAGCCCCAGCAACTTTAGCATAATTGGAAATTAGGAATGTGGGGCAATGAGTAAATTTTCCTAGTCTTTCCCATCACCAAAATGTTTAATCGAGCACCAAAAAATGCATGCCAATATCACAAAGTCCACTATGTAAGTGTCACATCCAACAATGGTTCCACCATGCCTAATATCGAAACCATGAGGTATCATGGAAGGTTCCAGTATTTTCAGCCTTTCTTTTTTCCCACTGAAGATCAACAAAACAAAGGAGAATATCTGTTAAATAATATTCGTTTCTGTCAAATACCCCTCATCTATAACAAGTGAAAATGAGCAATTTGAGCGACAACTGGGAGATATTTTTTTTAGAATCCACGCACATATTTTTAGCAGATAAGAAACTTGCTAAAGAGTAAGCTGCCTACACGAGCCAGACACTAGAGCATAAATCTCTGATGAAATACAATTTTCCAGTCAGAATTTGAGACCTAACAAAAGGGTCCTTCCTTTGCCAAGAATGGAAGGTGGTGGTGATGAATAATTAATCATTTGAAAAATATCATATGTAAACTTACTCAAATGAATTCAAAGTTACATTTGCCCATTTTATGCTGAGCTTCAAAGGGAAAATACATTTGTGGCCTCATCCAAGTTTTATGTATTTTACCACCAATGCCAAAACTAATTGGCAAGTCATTTTGCAATCCTATTACAAAAAAAGGCAGGACAAGGAAGGACATAGGTTTCATTCACACACACATACACACACACACACACAAACACACACAGAGAGAGAGAGAGAGAGAGAGAGAGAGAGAAAGAGAGAGAGAGAGATCCAAGCAAGGCTGATATGAAAATCTGCCAGAAAAATTGGAATACCATTATTCGTCAGACTAAACATGGACATTTATGAATTAGGCAGGGCAACAGTCAGACTGAATAATAGATATATCAGATGATTAGAAGACTTTTGTGCAGTGCCATGTTTCCATTCAGACAATGTGCTGTTCTCTTTTGTGCCGTTATCAAGTGAAGCATTTCGTCTACTTGAAATGGTAAGTCACTGCTGAATGATGCAAGGAGAAGAATTCCGCATATACATCTACATACGTATGCACTTAGACATGAAGCTGGCAGACAAGTAAAGAGACAGCATGGCTATTGAGAGACAGCAGGCGGTTCATTTAGCTGAGAGCAAAATGAATTCTTTGCCTAAGTGTTCCCCAAAGAAAGGAAAGACAGCATTCCTGAGACTGCAATACATTCTCCTTGGGGAAATGGAAATGTTAAAAGGTTTTACCATCATACTAGAGCAGATAATTAGGCAATTATGACTATTAACTTTGACAGAGCACCCGGCTTAAATGCATTGCATGCCAGCGTTCTGAAGGAAATACCAAGGGAAATAGTAAAATCTTGGGTGAATAATTCTGCAAGTGTCTTTATGACAAGTGAGCACCCGAGGTTTCAGCGGTGTGAAAATAACACCCGCATTTGGGAAAGAAGCCAAGAAGGTCCTAGAAACTACAGGCCAATAATCCTGAAGTTTGCATTAATTATTCCAAACATTTATAAGAAACAGCGTTGAAAATAATTAACAGTACGGAATCTAGGAAAGCACAGTCAGCATAAAAGCAACATTAACCTTGGTGGCTCTGTTTTAACTCTAAAGCTGCCCCTGAGGGCACTGGTAGTAGTAGGCAGGGGAAGGTATAAATCAGAAAGAAAGAAAGAAAGAAAGAAAGACAGAAAGAAAGAAAGAAAGAAAGAAAGAAAGAAAGAAAGAAAGAAAGAAAGAAAGAAAGAAGAGACAGAGAGAGAGAAAGAAAAAGAACACAGAATACAGAATACAGAACAAAAAACAAAGAACACAGAACATAGAATACTAGAGTTGGAGGTCATCTTTTCCAGGGTCTCCAACCTTTTCTACCTCAGGGACCACCAAATTCATAATTTTAAATCCTGCAGACCACTGGGAGGGGAGCTCAGATGTCTTTTGGACCTACCTGTCTGCTTCTGTGAGGCCTCCAGGTGGGAGACCTGAGAAAAACTACCTGGTCCAGGTAGCCTGGAAATCTCTTTTGTGTTCCTTCTCTCAAGAAGCTTGGTCAATCTGAATGAAGGAAAATGAAGATGGGGAAACTGATTGTGGCTTGCTGACATTGGTGGGAAAGTTGGTCCCATATTCCAGAGCTGTAGTAGTCACAGGACTGGCCCTTTGGTCATCCCAAAGCAGCTCTTTCACCTGGGTGCACTGGCCTGCAGGGAGCAGGCCAGTGCACCCAGGTAGAGTAGCTACTCCAGGATGACCAAAGGGCCAGTCCTGTGACTACTACAGCTCTGGAATATGGGACCGGTCTGTGGTGAGGCTGGAAATCTCCACCATAGGGGGGTGGCATGTGCAATGTGCAACTTTGTTAGTGGTGCAATGTGCAAAAAGGAGTGAGCCCTCACCGGCCAAAATGAGGTAATGGTGCTGTTGCTGGGGGAGCAAAGTGGTGGTGGTGATGATTGGAAGGTGCAGGAGTGAAGCACTACTTGCATTTGCACCGGCATCAGCATTCTGCCTTCACCATCAGCTGGTGGTCCAAGGCAGCCCTTGTCTCCTGCTGCTTGGGACTCAGAGCGGTAAACCACACCAGGAAGCACTACAGCAGAGAGAAGCAGCTGGAGTCAACCCCAGCTTTGCTGTCCATTGTGGATGCTAGATCAGCCCCCTGCAAACTGTTGTCTCTTGAGGGACCCGGCTGAAGTTTCCCGTGCCACTTCAGCGAGCACTTGAGAGACGAGGGCAGGGGGCAGGGACCCGATCTAGCATCCGGGCCGGCTACAAGAGAAACTTGAATTCTTGGCTGTATTTGAGATTTGTAGCTGCAAAGCTAGGGTTGACCCCTGGTGCTTTTCTCTGCTAACAGGTGGCCAAGCTAACTGCCTGAAGAACCCCATCCTGTCCCTGGGAGTCAAAGCACTAAAGTGCAAGCAGCTTGGGAAACTTTGGCTGGGCTCCTGGATAGAATTGCAAAAATCCCTCTGCGGACCATCAAAATTTTTTTCAATGACCACCAACGTTCCACAGACCATTGATTGGTGACCACTGCTTGTCCAAGCCCCTGCTTAGTCAGGAAACCCTATACCAGCAATGGTGAATCTTTTTTGGCTCATGTGCCATAAATGGGGGGAGCGCAGGGGGTTGTGTGCAGGCATGCCACACCTATAATGCAATGCACAACCCCCCGCCCCAGTGTGCATGCACGCACTACAGGTGCTCTCCCCATTTTTTGCATGCTTTTTTCACCCTCCCGAGGCTCCCGAGGCTTTATAGGAGCATGGAGAGGGCAAAAACAGCCCCTACCTGCCCCCCCGGAAGCCCTCCGGAGGCTTCGGGGACCTTTAGGAGGCTTCCCTGAAGCCTCTGGAGCAGTCAAAATGACCCTCCGAGCAAACCGGAAGTCCGTTCCTGAACTTCTGGTATGCCCGTAGGGCCGGGGTTTTGCGCTCCGGAGGCTTCAGGGAAGCTCATGAAGCCTCTGGAGGGCCTCCGGAGGGGCAGGGGAGGCTCTTTTCACCCTCCCCAGGCTTCTATAAAGCCTCTGGAGCCTGGGGAGGGTGAACAATGGCTTTAAAAAAGGGTGAACTGGCCAGCTGACAGGGCAGCGCCTTGCGTGCCATGACAAATGGCTCCGCGTGCCACCTGTGGCACGCTTGCCATAGGTTCGGCATAACTGCCCTATACCATGGTTGTCCAATCTCTTCTTCAAAACCTCCAATGTTGGAGCACCCACAACTTCTAGAGGCAAGCTATTCCACTGATTAATTGTTCTAACTCTTTAGTTCTGGGTTGCTTCTCTCCTTGATTAGTTAATCAATTGTGATAGAAAGAGATAGGACTCATCCAAAAATTACAAACTATTATTTCAGTGTTGTATTCCTTTATGTATTCTACTTCCCAACCCATGAGGATGGACCTTTTTTGTTTTCATTTGTCCTTTGCAAGTGTTTCGTTCATTATACAAAGCAGTTCTATAGTATTGCTATTATATAAGTGATTTGTTCTGGATTTCTCCATTCGTTATGAGCACTGCTTTTAGAACAGCTAGGCTAAATGCTATGTCCACGTTTGCAAAGCATTCTTCCTCTATTTTTTTTTTTTTTATGTTTTAAAGTTTCTAGTGATGGTTTATGAAAATTTTGTAAGCCTCAGTAACACACACCTTACAAGTCCCTTGCCAACAGTGCTTCATTTTGCTCTTGGATTATATGACAATCGGACAAAAGCTGCCACTTTGGAAACTTGTCTCCACACATTAGATCCAGAGTTGGCGTTCAGCAGGTTCTGATTAGTTCTGGAGAACCGGTAGCGGAAATTTTGAGTAGTTCAGAGAACTGGTAAATACCACCTCTGACTGGCCCCAGCCCCATCTATTCTCTGCCTCCCAAGTCCCAGCTGATTGGGAGGGAGTGGGGATTTTACAGTAACATTCCCTTGGAGTGGGGAGGGAATGGGGATTTTACAGTAACCTTTCCCTGCCATGCCCATCAATCCACACCACGCCCACCAAGCCCTGTCCACAGTAATATTTTTTTTTGAATCCCACCACTGGTTAGATCCTAATGCAGTGTCTCTCTTTTATTATTCAGTAAGGCATGCATGGACTAAAGGCACACAAAGGATGGTCTATATGTGGAAATCCTGCCTTGGACATCCTATTTGTCCCTCATTGATTAGGAGGCCAGTGCAAACCTACAGTCCTAAGACATAGGAGGTCTCTAGATACAACTTCACACATATTTATGGAGAAAACAGAAACAGGAAGAGGAATTCTGTCTGGCTTGTTCGCTTATTCTTTGAGCTTAGGTCCTTTGAAGGAATTTAAATGCCAAGCGTGTATATAGATCAGCTCTCTGCAATACAGCCAAACTTGAACCATAACAAGAAAAAAATGCCAGTGTAATCATATGTTGAAAATGGAGGGGGAAAACAGAGAAAAGAGAATGCATCAAAGACAGAAAAAAGAATGCCATTGAGGGGGATATCAGAGGAAAAAGAAATTCAGAGGAAGAAGGCTTAGGGACTGACCATACAATATATTTTGCCCAAAACAGCTCAATTATGGAAATTTTGCCTCAGAAAGCCGTGAAGATGACTTCAGGCAGTTGATGACAAGGAATAGTATGAGGGATTAATTTATTTTAATTTTTTCTTAAAATATGTGCTTAAGCCAATTAGACAGATAAGACAATCACAAAACATCTTGTGGCTTCTATAGATAATAGAAAAAAACACAGAGAGAATGCTTTCTTTTTAAGATTTCTTTCTTAAGATTTAAAAAGAAAGATTTCTTTTTAAATTTCTCTTCACTACCCTAGTTGTTTGGATTGGATAACAGATGGTCATTTGATCACAGAGGGAAGATTACTTCTGCCCACCAAGAGTCTTCATTTCCTACTCGATTTTTTTTAAAAAAATACCAACTCTTGATAGAATCTCTTATCAAGAACTGTGGGATATATGGATGAATGATTTTATGGATTATTAACTGGCTAAAGAACAGGCTGGACAGCATATGAATGATACATTTTTCATATATTGATGATAGTACCATGTTTTTAATTTGTATTTAAATGTCCTGAATCAGGAATAAGCAATAAGATGGCCAAGTTTGTTGATCATATGAAACTGTTTAAAGTAGTAATATCAAACATGGATTACAAAAAGGTCGAGGAAGAGGAGGAGAAAAAAACGGAATGGAATTTAATCAGACAGTTGACTGAAACTTGGAATTTTTAGGAAATGAAATGAAAATAAAGCATCCAGTTGAATAATTACCTTATAAAGCCCATGGAAAGTCTACTTGGTGTACAGTAAACAATTATGGTCACAATACCTCATAAAGAATATTGTGGTGCTTTAAATATACAAACAGACTGTTGAAATGATTAGAATAGTTCCATATTCATTGTTGCTTTTTAGCTTAAGTAAAGATGGTTAAGGATGATCTATATTATCACCAGGGTGCAATGGTTCAGCGGTTTAAGACACTGGGCTTGTCAGCTGGGTTTGAGACCTGAGGGTTACATGATGGGTTGAGCTACCATTACTTACATGATTGCAAGTAATATTCTAATTTTCTGAGATGGTGGATTTGGAGTTTTCATGAGCTGTTCACTATAATCATTACAATTATGACAAATCACGGCTTGAACTATCTTGCTTTGCATGTAATGAGTCTATCTTATATATTAGTTTCACCTTTTAAGTTGCATTACTGAAATAAATGAACTTTTGCACAATATTCTAATTTTTTTGAGTTTCACCTGTATAAAACTCACAGTGGTCAGATTTAGTGATAGCCACCAATTTAGAAGTTTTTTTAAAAAAAAAATATAAATTCATGAAATGAAGGCTATCAATGGCTATTAGTTTTGATTACTCTTTATTGGCTTTGTGTTATTCAGTGCATTTTGTTTCAGATGCTTCAGCAGATGGCAGCACCAAGCCATTCTTCACTGATTTAGCTAACTAAGCAGGGCCAGCTCTGGTTAATACTTGGAAGGGGGACCACCTTGGAAATTCAGGCCTGTAGATTAGACTTGTAAATTGAAAATATAATAGAATAAAACAGGTATTAACCACTTTGGTGTCATGCCAAGAAAACATCATACATGTGTCTGTACAAGTCAGCAAGAGTAGAATTTGACTAGAAGGTAATTTAACTATTTTTGAGATAAATATAGACAGGAGGCTTTTATATAGTCCACAGTGACATTCAACTATTTTCTCAAAGTTTAATGTTGTTAAGAAAATACAATAGATTATACTTTTCCATCTACACGCTCACTAAACAAAATACTAACTTTGTAATGTAGGATTATGAAGTTATTTAAATTAAATGAATGTTGACTGAACAATGTGCTATGTGAATATATTTTCATTCCAACAGGAGGGAAGAAAAAAATCTTTCTGCAAATGAGTTTACTAGAGTTTTCACAGTTGGTAGAGTACTCTTTCTGTATGGAAATATTTCTAAGGTGCAGCTCAATATTCTGGATGATGGATGTAAAATATTACATCCATCATCCAGAATATTTTTAGCCAGCTGTAGCCAAACTGCATGGATATTTTGCGGAAGCACAATGGAAGACAACATGCATACATGCATATTAAAGATAACAATAATATGCAACCCATAGCAAAATAATTGGTGTGATTATGAGGCTTTTATGCTCTGAGGAAGATGAGACCTAGAGGTTCAACCATACTGGTCTCATCACAGGAATCAGATGATGACTGTCTCTCCCATAAACAACATGGTGAGACATAATTTACGGAAACCCATACCAAATCTGTCATCGGCCAAGTCAACAAGGACTGTGCTATTTATTTATTATTTATTTATTTATTTGTCTTGTATGCCACCCACTCCCGGAGGACTCCAGGCGGCTTCCAAAAGACAAGGGAAAGTGGGGAACAAGACAAAGACAACATATTAAAAACAAAACCAACATTCACAATTTCTATGGAGGTAGATGCTTCTCAGCTCCCCCCAGCCTGCTGGAACAGCCAGGACTTGGTGGCTTTGCGGAAGGCCGGGAGGGTAGTAAGGATCCGGATCTCAACAGGGAGCTCGTTCCAGAGGGCCGGAGCTGCAACAGAGAAGGCTCTCCCCCGGGGAGTCACCAGCCGACATTGGCTGGCAGATGGAATCCGGAGGAGACCCAACCTGTGCGATCTAATTGGTCTGAGAGAGGTAATCAGCAGGAGGCGGTCTCTCAGGTACCCAGGTCCGATGCCATGTAGGGCATTTATAGGTAGCGACCAGCACCTTGAAGCGGATTCGGAGACTAATAGGTAGCCAGTGCAGCTCGCGGAGGATAGGTGTAACGTGGGTGTACCTTGGTGCACCCACAATCGCTCGCGTGGCTGCTACATGTTGGAATTCCTGAACATCTGGTACCAAGTGAACTACAGCACTCAGGCTGAATAACCAGGACCAGCAATTGATCTGCACCACACAATACCCAGACTTCATAAATGTTGATAAGAAAGACAAAATGTCTATAAAGTGACCAGGAGACAGCAGAAGAGAAGAGAAGGAACAGGATAAAATCACCAAACACTTAACAACTGCAAAAATAGAAGTGGAACAATTGTCTCAAAAGAAAGCAAAGGTAGCACCAATAGGTGAATTGTGTGCAATCCCAACATTTGGAGCATCAATTGAATACCATTGACATTGGCAACACACCACCAGTCAATTGCAAAAGGCAGCTTTACTAGGAACAGCTTTCAACAATACCTTTAATATTAAACAATGACTGACTATCCCCGGTTATTGGCAAGGTCTTAATATGTGGACAAAATGCCAAATCCAGTCTAAACAACTGGTTGACTATGTGACCAATCATAATAATAGCAAATGAAATGTTTGCAGAGACGATTGTAGCTCTTATTATGCTTGGATTACTTAGCATGGATTGGTATGCAAGTAAGATCATTTAGTTGAAAGTGTATTTAAAAATTATGCACTCCAGAACAAAAGCAGACCACAGGAATGGCAACACTGGAATTCAACATTTTGTGGGGCAAAGTTTTTTTTCTGACTGGGTTGCCTTTCGCTTTTCACTTTTGTTCAGCTATTGTCAACCACAAATAGCCATTATAAATATTATTGTCTTATAAAACGAGAGGCGGGGGAGAGAGACAGACAGACACACAGACACACAGACACACAGACACACAGACACACAGACACACACACAGAGAGAGAACAGAAACAACAGCAATAATGAAATAACATATAGATGGCTTCTTCAATAGAGGATTTCCTAATGGGACTTAAAGCTGATATCTCCAGATTTTTTTTCTTTGTACTCTTGTATTCACTGTAGGATGATTTTTGGCTTATTCCCATGCCTTATTGAATGTCTGGGTCTATTGCCAAGTTATGCTGCTTCTGATTTTTTTTCCCCCTCTCATTTCTCTACGTCCCATTATTTTCTAATCTTTTACCACTTTTCTTTGTTTATTTTCCTTCTCCTTTTGTTTAACTTATATAAAGTTATATGATCCTATTTAGCTGAGAGCAAAAAGCTATAGAACCATATCAGAGCCATGTGAAATGTTCCTTTTTTTATGGGTTTTCTTTTTGTTTTTCTTTGATTTGTTTCATCGGGCAGCATTTTCCTTTTACATTTCATGGTTTTTCTTTCTTTAACTATTAGGAACTCGTATTCTTTATCAAGAGAGCCAGTCTGGAGCAGTAGTTCAGATGTTTATAGTTTATAGTTAGTTTATAGTTTTATTGATTTGTATGCCACCCACTCCCGAAGGACTCCGGGCGGCTTACAATAAAACAAGGGAGGGGGAATAATACACAAACAACATTAAAATATACAACAATCACAATCTCCAGGGGGGCTGAATATTACGAGAGCCCCCCGGCCTGCTGGAGCAGCCAGGACTTAACAGCTTTGCGGAAGGCCGGGAGGGTAGTAAGGGTCCGGATCTCCACGGGGAGATCGTTCCAGAGGGGTGACGCTGCAACAGAGAAGGCTCTCCCCCGGGGAGTCGCCAGCCGACATTGGCTGGCAGATGGAATCCGGAGGAGACCTAACCTGTGTGATCGAATCGGTCTATGGGAGGTGATCGGCAGGAGGCGGTCTCTCAGGTACCCAGGTCCGATGCCATGGAGGGCTTTATAGGTAACGCCCAGCGCCTTGAAGCGGATCCGGAGACTAATGGGTAACCAGTGCAGCTCGCGGAGGATAGGTGTAACGTGGATATTTCCAACAATGTTGGCAAGGAAACTGCAGGGACTAGATAGCCCTCAAGAATGAAGTCTGAGTTAAAGGATCTGTCCCCTTACACCTCTCCCTTGCGAGAGAAAAATACATCTTTATTTTGCATTCAGGCAGTTATCAAACTTTAATTTACGACTCTGTAAACAAAATGAACATTTTTATTACAGGAATGCTTTGTGCCATGTAACTAAAACATACAATTTGGATCTTATAAAATATTGCTACTTGAGTGATACGTATTTGTGGGCCAAAGGAATTCATTTACATAAATGAATTTAGTTAGCCTTAATGTAAAATGATTGAAAGAATCAAGAAACTGTGTGAAGTTTTAAACACTATTCCAAGCATTTAAAGGATGATTTTGCTTTCTTACAGGCAACAGATCGAGTAGAAGAAGTTAAAAACTCTTTGTTTACATACCAATCCTTTGGAAAGGTCTTTTGACTAATGCTTCAATCAGGGTGAAAGGAAGATTGATAAACGTGTCTCTTAATGGGTTCAACAAGTTATAACTGACATAATTGGTCATCTCTTAATTCCAGTTAATAAAGCTTGATTTAAAGCTTTATCCAATTTATGATCAATGTTTATGATCCTCAGTATAACTCCTCTGCCATATTCAATGAATATTTGTGTCACATAAATGATATCTGTTATGACCACATTATTGTAGCAGGAGATTTTAATGAGATACTAGATCCTGAATTATATAGGAATACACCCACTTGTAAAAGACACTAATTAGTGAGGACTATAAATAGATCATATATGGGTGAATTAAATTTCATTGATTCCTGGTGTTTGCTGTATCCCAGACAACAGGAATATGCTTTTTGTCAGTGGTGATTCTGATTTTTTAGATATTTTAATATTATTTTGACAAATTCATATATATATTACTGATAGTTATATATCTAAGAACATAAACCTAATAGGTAAAGGTAAAGGTTCCCCTACCACATATGTGCTAGTCGTTCCCGACTCTAGGGGACGGTGCTCATCACCATTTCAAAGCTGAAGAGCCAGCACTGTCCGAAGATGTTTCTGTGGTCAGGTGGCCAGCATGACTAAAAGTCTAAGTGACAGAACACTGTTACCTTCCCACCAAAGGTGGTCCCTATTTTTCTACTTGCATTTTTTTACATGCTTTCAAACTGCTAGGTTGGCAGAAGCTGGGGCCCGTAACGGGAGCTCACTCTGTTATGCAGTGCTAGGGATTCAAACCGCCAAACTGCCGATGTTTCTTATCTACAAGCTCAGTGTCTTAGGCACGGAGCCACCGCATCCCTGATAAACCTAATATACAGGCTTAAATATGCAAGTACAGCAAGCAATTGAGTAAACTATCTAAATCTGATATTTTAATATTTCTGCAGGAAATTTCAAGCTGATGAATTCTGAGATATTGAAATATTTTAATGTAAGCTATGTCTAGCCTTGCAATTTCATATTGGAGTCTTACAAGGCTCACCTACTAAGTTGCATTGTTGGATGAACATAGTACAAAAACCCTATGGAATAAATGCAAGTACTAATTTGAAAGACAAACTGAAAACTTTTTCAGCACAGATGGCTAGATGTCATACTACCAGCACAAATAGGAAGACTTAACTAACTAAATATATGTTTAATATCTTATCATTAAAAAGGTAAAGGAGTCCCTATAGATTTTACTCTGCTAACCATTGTCAAATATAGGGGGTGGTGCTTATCTCTTTTTCAAGACCACTGAGCCAGCACTGCCTAAGGACATTACTGCAGTCATGTGACCAGCATGCCATCATGGAGCACTATTACTTTCTTGCCAAAGTGGTACCTATTTATCTACTTCAGTGTTTCTCAACCTTAGCGACTTTACGTCCTGTGGACTTCAACCCCCAGAATCCTCCAGCCAGTTTGGGGATTCTGGGAGTTGAAGTCCACAGGACTTAAAGTCGCTAAGGTTGATAAACACTGATCTACTTACCTTTGTCTGCTTCCAAGCTGATAGGTTGGCAGGAACTGGGGTGACTACAGGAGCTCATCCCATTGTGCGGAGCTCAGTCTCTAACTTGGGCTGCTCTCTTTCCAGCTACAATCCCAGTGTCTTAACCATGGAGTCACCATGCTGTGTATGTTGTCCTAGCAAGAAAAGAAAATCATGGGAAGAAAAGGGTAAAAGTATACATAAAATTCTAAAGGACATAAATATTTTTATTTTATTTTGTATTTGTTTTATTTATTTATAACCCAGCTTTATTGTAGAAGAGCCGAGGTGGTGCAGTGGTTAGGGTGCGGTACTGCAGCCACTTCAGCTGACTGCTAGTTCTGCAGTTCGGCGGTTCAAATCTCACCGGCTCAGGGCTCAGGGCTGACTCAGCCTTCCATCCTTCCGAGGTGGGTAAAATGAGGACCCAGATTGTGGGGGCAATATGCCGACTCTGTAAACCGCTTAGAGAGGGCTGAAAGCCCTATGAAGCAGTATATAAGTCTAACTGCTATTGCTAACTGCTATTTTTTTAATAAATAACTCAAGCCAGCAAACATATCGAACACAACTTCTTCCAACACACTTTCCTATTTTTCCCACAACAACTCTGTGAGGTGAGTTGGGCTGTGTGCGTAACGGGCCCAAAGTCACCCAGCTGGCTTTCATGGCTATGGTAGGACTAGAACTCCTCACAGTCTCCTTGTTTCTAGCCTGGTGCCTTAACCGCTAGACCAAGTTTGTTTTAATTTGTATGCACATAGTAACCTTGAGAACAAATCTAATAAAGAGGCTTTTTTTTATCTAAAAACTGACTTTCTAAGGTTGGATTCTCACAATTATTAATCACTCCTTTGATGTGAAGATTAAAAAAAATCTTATTTTAAATATGTCAAAATACAAAAACTGGATGGCTTTCTTATAGAGTAGTATAAAACATATATTGATATTTTTATTCCTAAATTCTATCAATTTATATAAAGGTATGAAATTGTATTTTTTATTGAATAAAACATATTTCCAGTTATGCTGAGACCTGATAAAGATTTGGATTATGATATTAGACAGATTCATAAATCCTATGACATCTTCCAGATTTGTGTTGACATTGTTCTGGTGATGAATATCCATTTGATTTTCTTGACAAAACACTGGAGTGGACTGCCATTTTCTTCGTTACTGGATTGTATTTAGTTTGATCCTTCATTTGTGATCCAATGGATTGTTAACAGGTTCTCTGGGATTCAGAAGCAATAACACCATGTAAGTACTTAAGGCTTTGTTCTAAGATAGTGTATAAGTATATAACATTATAGCATAACATGAGATAACAAATATACAGGAATACTGAATAATATAGCACAATCCAAGATAGCCATCAAAGAATATTTAAAAAGTTTAAATTATTCAAGAACAATATAAGACATAGAAAGAACTTACACTGTTTCTGCCAGTTAGGAAACCTCAGAGAGATGACAGTAGCTGGACCCCTTCAAAGTCAGTAAACACATATTACCATTCCAATTAGATCTTCATTGAAGTTCCGTCCCATAGAACCGTGATGTGAACCTATGGCACGTGTGCCAGAAGTGTTACGCAGAACCATCTCTCTCGGCATTCCAACTTTCACCCATTTCTGTTTTGGGTTCCAGCCAGCTGGTCTTCGTGCATGTGGGAGCACTGGAAACTGGAAGAGCAGCTCTCTGGCGCATATCCAGCAAGGTGAGACCACTGAAAATCAGGTTTGCTTCATTATGTTTCAGAGCCAGTATAGGCTAGTCAGAAACTTCTATGGAAGTGTTGGTGAATCTTTTCAATGGCAAGTGCTGAAACGAGACTGCACACATGCATGGGAGAGCACTGGAAACCAGAAGAGCAGCTGCCAGGTGCGCATGCACAAGCTGGGAAGTTGAGCTTCCAGTTTCCGGCACATCCATGCTTGCTGGCCAGCTGATCTTTGTGTGCACATGCACGGCAGAAACTGGAAGACAAGGTGACCAGCGTGCATGCACACGCCATAAACCGGAAGCTTAGCTTCCCAGCCTGCACATGCATGCCAGGGAGCTGCTCTTCCAGTTTTTGGCACTTCTCCATGTGTGTGCATGCACCCATTTTGGCACTTGCCACCAAAAAGATTCACCAAGACTTCCATAGAGGTTTCTGACCAGCCTATATACAATACAATACAATAGCAGAGTTGGAAGGGACCTTGGAGGTCTTCTAGTCCAACCCGCTGCCTAGGCAGGAAACCCTATACCATTTCAGACAAATGGCTATCCAACATCTTCTTAAAGACTTCCAGTGTTGGGGCATTCACAACTTCTGGAGGCAAACTGTTCCACTGATTCATTGTTCTAATTGTCAGGAAATTTCTCCTCAGTTCTAAGTTGCTTCTCTCCTTGATTAGTTTCCACCCATTGCTTCTTGTTCTACCCTCAAGTGCCTGGGAGAATAGTTTCTTTGTGGCAACCCCTGAGATATTGGAACACTGCTATCATGTCTCCCCTAGTCCTTCTTTCTATTAAAGAAGGTATATATAGGCTCTGAAAAAAGAATTAAGCACACCTGATTTTTAGTGGTCTCATCTTACTGGATATTACCAAGAACAATCTGTCTTCGAATGCTTGGCCCTTCTGGAAAGATTCAGGGTTGAGGAGTGCTTCCAGGAATGAGATCATCAAGGATGAGGAGGCATCATTTATACTAGGTCATGGTGAGACCATTTTAAAGTTAAGGAGTATCCGTTTCTCAGGAATAATTGCATTAGAGATATGAAAGATCATTCTACTTACACAGGTATCTTATCAAGGACAGAGGAAAATAAAGTATTGATAGAGGAGAATACTCGTAGCTCAGAGTTAAAATGACGGGTCCTTGGTGGTCTCTGAGCTTGGCTGTCAGTGCATCTAGCACTGATGATGATACCTAGTCTGGGTAATGAAATGTCTGCAAGAAAACAACTAAGCTCAGAAAACACCAAGGACACTTCAAATAAAGTATGTTCCAAATATGGCCCTTTCATGAGTAACATAAATACTAACTTAATTCTGCACAACATATTCAGCCATGATATAGAAATATAAAATCATATAAAGCTCTGTGTGTCATGCCCTAAGGGAAAGAAGTGTACACCACCAACCAACTTTTCCAAAATTTCCCAGTTCTGATTGCTTTACAAAATCTTCTCTCCTGTTGCATGAAGATGATTGGTATTGATGATACAGTATTTCTTTCCACTGAATTTTTCATTGGTGATGCCTTTTCTCTCTCTCTCTCTCTCTCTCTCTCTTTCTTTCTTTCTTTCTTTCTCTTTCTTTCTTTCTTTCTTTTCTTTCTTCTCTCTCTCTCTCTCTCTCTCTCTCTCTCATCTCTCTCTCTCTCTATCTCTATCATCTATCTATCTATCTATCTATCTATCTATCTATCTATCTATCTATCTCTCTCTCTCTCTGTGTCTGTCTGTCTATCTATCTATCTATCTATCTATCTATCTATCTATCTATCGCTATCTCTCTATATGTCTGTCTGTCTGTCTATCTAGCTATCTAGCTATCTAGCTATCTAGCTATCTAGCTATCTAGCTATCTAGCTATCTAGCTATCTAGCTATCTAGCTATCTAGCTATCTAGCTATCTAGCTATCTAGCTATCTAGCAATCTAGCTATCTAGCTATCTAGCTATCTGGAATTTTTATTCCTAGAAGCAGCACTTGTCTTAGATTTAAGCAAACCCACACCCCCATATCTGCAGATAGGGGTGGGTCATAAGAGGAACGGTATTCTTGTCCTGTAATAATCCCACAAGTACACCAAAACCAGTCATGGTTTCAAGGAGTATTTCTTACTATGTGAGCCAAAGTGGTACACTCCTGGAATTTCAGTGGTTACCATTTGTCAGGACAAATAGAAAGAGGAGGGACCAAATCAAAGGCTCTCAGGCAAAAAAAAATGTGATTATTTTATTTCAAATAAAATTATTCCAAATGGATAGGTAGGGAGCACATGGTTGGGAAGAATGATGGAAGTTGTGTGGAAGAAAGGTATCATGGCTACTGCACTTCCTAGTGTTGAGGCATCTTGGGAAAGATGTTGTGGCATGGAGCACCACTGTCCTCTCCACCACACCAAGAATTGAGATTGCTGCTAACAGGCAAACCTGGTTAAAATTTGTCTACCTCATTATTCTGTACCTGAATAGTTTACAATAAAGGAACACAACTAATAATAAATGTATAAATGAATTTGCTTCTCCTCATGAACTTCATGTTTTTCTGCCAGCAACTCTGCTAGCTCAATAGCTGGTAGTATTGTATTTTCCCCACCCACCGCCATTGAAGACAATTGAAGGGATAAATTACCTAATGGCACCCAATTTTTTCTTATAGAAAATAAAAGGGAACAGCAGAGAAAATGATAATAACTTTACTACAAATCAACTTACCATCACTGAATTTAGTTCGGCCAAGAGCTAAAGTGCAAATAGAGCTATAATGCAAGACCTACCCAAATATTATACATGTTACAGTTCCATCTGTGTGGGTTTTTTTCAATAACAAGTCAATATAAAGGCAAACCACATTCTGGAAATCCAGAGGGATGGGAATTAACAATTAATTTTCACCCTTTTTGGTGGGAACAGAGGAGAGTAGATCTTTTTCTTATTCCAAGACCTCCCATTGATGATGAAGCATGGCAGGGCCTAACTGATGCGTTTTGAAATCTTCTCTTGGGTGGTTGAAGAAAGCATTGGTGGTGCAGGGGGTTCTCTGCCTTTTCTCAGAATTCATAGGTTGTTAGAAATGAAAAAAAAAATATCACAGTTGAATAAAAATGGCTTTATGAACTTGGGGAATAGAAAATATGCTGTATTGAAGTCCCTTAATAATTTCTCTACATATAAATATCAGGTCAGTTGAACTAATTTTTAACTTATGATGCAATAGTAAAAAATCTGCCTAGATGTAATAAATCTTTAACACATTTTTATTTATTAATTTTTTTTAAAAAAATCCCACCTTTATTATTTTTATAAATAACTCCAAGCGACAAATATACCTAATACTTCTTCATCCTTCTCCTACTTGCTCCACAACAACAACCCTGTGAGGTAAGTTGGGCTGAGAGAGAAAGAGTGAGTGGCCCTAAGTCACTCAGCCAGCTTTCATGCCTAGAGCATGACAAAATTCTTCTGGTTTGTACCCTGGTGCTTTAATAGCTAGACCAAATGCTAGAAAATAAACTAATCCATTGAAAAGGGTCTTTGGATCAAGAATCCCAGATTGCTTCAGTCATTTATGAGGTAAACTGTTTGTGCAGAATATTTTTGTTGACTGCTTAACGGTAAGAACAGAGGATAAAAGATGATAGAAGATTATTATAAGTTACTGAATGAGAACAATGTGGGATAGATAGATGATAGCAAATCAAACCCACTAGGTGACCAACAAAACTACAGATGATAGATCTGCTAGATTGATGTTCTTGGTGCAGGACTCACCCAACTAAAACAAATGTGAAGTGAGACAAATGAAAAAATGAAGAGGAGAAATGAAAAAGAATAGAAAGAAAAAAAATCAAGATAAAAGTGTCAGTTGTAATCATCATAATTGACAGCATATACAGTATGACTGTCTTGCTAAATTCTATCAACCTGTTTGTTCTGTAGAAATAATTTGTGTATAACAAATGAAGAATAAATTATTATATTTTCCTCACAGATCCATCATCCTGCTAAAATAGATTTGTAATGAGGCAATATTTTTATCAGAATTTGGCTACATTGCTCTCTTTTATTTTGAAATCATGTTAGTCTCTCTTTCTTTCTCTCTCTCTCTCTTACCATAAGTTTACTCCATTGCCCTATCCAAAATCTCTCTTTTTTTCTTCCTACCCCAGTTGGATTGCCATCTCATTAAGCTTTCATAACTCTGGAAAGATACTTTCAAAAGAATATTTGCATTTTTTAATAAAAAAGAGGGAGGGGGAATGAGGGGGGAGAGAGAGAGAAGGAAAAAATAATTTCTACATGTTAGATTTACACAGAGCAAGGACACCTGGATGTACAGTATGTTAACAAGACATTTTAATCAGTTTGCAGAAACAAATGTAAAATCATAGATGTCATTGCTTTCTCCTATCTGAAGACAGTATCTTAGGATGTTTATGCAAGCATGAAAATATGTGGTAATGTTGGCAGGCTTATATTCCCCAAGGGAGGTGATGAAAAATGAAGGTGCCTGGGTTTTTTTATTGTTTTCTCTATTGAAAAATCCTAGCCTACAGTCCATTATAAGTTGTAGGATGAAATAAGTGATGTAGAAGTCTTTAACTGATTATAGGCACCCTTGTCATTAGTTTCCTTGGCAGCATCAGGGACAGAATAACAAATGTCCTGAAAAATCTACCCAGGAAAATATACATGTATTTAAAATTAAAAATAAATTTCTCTAACCTTTTAAGGCTGCTTTGCATTGAAATGTATAGTTGATGCAGCTGCATATCTGTAACATGCCTTCCCTGACTCCAAAGCTACCTATATTCTCCTGGGTATTTTGGGTATCTAGCCCATTAATTATTCTTCCTCCAAAGGGTTGTTTTCCTGCAGCCTTTAATTACTTTCATTATTATTTTATAGCAAGAACAACTCAGAAATTATCACCCAAACTGAGGAGCCTTAAAACTTAAAACAGAGAAGGTGTTTTCAAATTGTGGATCATTATACCTGGCGGGAGAGGGTCATCAACAAATTTAAGGAATGTTATAAGTAAGGGATAGGTTATGTGCATTTTATCAGGATCTTTCTTAGCCTTTTCTTCCACTCTGCCTGGCATTTGGCAGCTGGCCTGTCTATGTAAAACCTGCAATGTGTTTTGATGTGCTTCCAATACCGGATGCACAAGCATTGTAGTAATCCACACCCAAAGTTGAATCATTATGAGAAATGGTTCTGGTGCCTGGTTTACTTACTTACTTACTTACTTACTTACTTACTTACTTACTTACTTACTTATTTATTTATTTATTTATTTATTTATTTATTTATTTATTTATTTACTTACTTACTTACTTACTTATTTATTTATTTATTTATTTATTTATTTATTTATTTATTTATTTACTTATTTACTTATTTATTTATTTATTTATTTATTTATTTATTTATTTATTTATTTATTTATTTATTAAATTTATAGGCTGCCCAATCCCGCAGGACTCTGGGCGGCTTACAAAGCGAAAGAAAAAAGGGAAAGAAAAAAAAGAAAAGAAAAAATAATTTAAAATTCACAACACACATTCGTTCTAGTCAGGGCTGGACCTTTCAATAAGGTCAACAGCCCCAGGCCTGCCGGAAGAGCCACGTTTTAACAGCCTTCCTACTATATGTTCAAACGTGGAAAAGTTTGACTTTACCATCAATGGAGGGATGGGGATGGAATTCTGGAACTTGCAGAGACAGCTAAAGTGACTTTGTTGATTAGAGAAGACACAATATCTACATTTATGGCTGATGGGGAAATCCTTATAGGCTTTTGCATGAAACAAAAGTCATTCGCTTATGACTTGTGGGTTAAATGTGTTAATTGGTTAATCTTATAACCAATGGTGGTATTCAAACAATTTAACAACCAGGTCTCTGCCTCAATGACTGGCTGGGTGGGCGTGGCCAGGGAGTGTGACAGGCAGCACTCAGCCTCCTGCAAACCCCTGGAAGCAAAAATGGGAAGCAAAATTGCCTCTTCCCCCCATGCCCTATTTTGCGCCTAGTAGCCCTCCCTGCAGCTTCCTGGGAGCAAAAACGGGCCACGGAGGGTCCATGTCACACACCTGGGCCCCAGTTTGGGCCTAGTAGGCCTCCCTGTAGCCTCCTGAGAGCAAAAATGGGCCATGAGAGGGCGCTGCACCCTGTGACCCATTTTAGGCCTACTAGACCTTCCTGCACTTACCTGGAAGCCAAAACAAAGCGCGTGGGAACTCCTAGAAGCGGCGGGGCAAGAAGGGGCAGGCCAGCCAGCAATTTAACAACTGGTTTGCCCGAACTGGCCCAAACCAGCTGAATCTCACCACTGCTTATGACCATATCAAAAGATCATCAAAAGATAAAATAGATAAAAGAAAATGCAGCAATGGAATACGTATGTGGTAAATAGAAAGAATCGGATTCAGATAAATATATCACAGATTAGGGGTTTCCTCCTATATATAAAACCCTAATTTGTTTAGTGTAAAAGATTCTTAGGTCAATTGCCTTAACCAGTGGTGGGTTTCAAAAAAATTTGGAACCTCTTTGGTAGGTGTGGCCTGCTTTCCGGGTCCACTGATGGAACCTCTTCTAACCGGTTCTGTAGATTTGACAAACCAGTTCCACCCAACCGGTGCGAACCGGTAGGAACCCACCTCTGGCCTTAACTATAAATTTAGTAGCTCTGCTCACAATGTATACATTAGAATCCAGGAAGAATCAAACAATCTGTGATTCTTCTTCAAATTCTAGTGGGCTGTTCTTTCAAAGAGATACGTTAAGTATCTAAATCTAAGAAGGGGAAACAGTAGACAGTCAAACAAAACAGAAGCAAAACCTTGAGAGCTGGGCAATTATGATGTGATTTTGATAATCAGAAAAAATGTATAACAGAAAAAGTGAGATTTTTAAAAAAATATGGAGTAGGAAATAATTTTGCAATCATACTGCAAGGATTTTGGGAGCGTTTTTCTATTTCTTTTTATCTTTTCTTTCTGCAGTTCAATCTTATGTTCTCGTTCTCTTTTTTGTTCTTTGTTCTCTTTATTTTCTATTAGCTTGTATTCGTTTTTACGTCCCATTTTAACTTTTTTAAAATAAAATTTATATATAAAAAAGTAATTACACAAAACTAAGCAAGCTCATCCTCTTTCATTAAAAATATGGTTTTAAATTTGATTGCACTATTGCATTTTTCCAATAAAAAGTTTTGTTTTATAAAGTTCCATCATTTTAACCTTATCCCTAGATTAAAATGTAATTATGAAATGTAAATAATATATTTTATTACCTAACCCTAATCCCAATAAAATTATTATTTTAATTCTTGGGAGTAGCCCCACAAATTCATTTATCATCTTAGAAGGTCATGGAACCAAATATTTGAGAAGAAAGAAGTAGAAAAATGAGCACAATAAGAAACAATACTAATAGTGTAATCAATACTTAGGAGAAAATATCATATCTGGCAATAAATTGATAACACTAATTGTTCTAAAGCAGGGGTATCAAACTCAATTTAATAGAGAGCTGCATCAAGGTTGGGTTTGACTTTGAGGGGAGCGGGGGGGATGGCCAGAGTGGGCATTGCCAACTCAACATCACTCATGTTGGGGTGCCTGTGGTGGCGTGACCCGACAAATGTGCGCACGACTAAAGCGCGCCGACAAAACCACGGTGAGAAAACCGTGATGTCATAAACGCACCCACAACAATGCGCCGACAAAACCACACCCACAAAAGCGCAATTTAAGTTAAGGTAAGGCTTAGGTTTAGGGTTAGGTTTAGGGTTAGGTTTAGGGTTAGGATTAGGATTAGGATTAGGGTTAGGGTTAGGGTTATTAGGTTGTTATTACTTGTTTGTTGAAGGCGCGCTTTTGTCGGTGCACTGTTGTCGGCGTGCTTGCACGCTCATTCGTCGGCATGATTTCGAACTTGCGGTTTTCTCACCGCGGTTTCATTGGTCACACTTTTGTTGAGCACGCATTTGTCGGTGAACTCTGTGGTGGCACGAGCACTCTGCTAGTAAAAACAGACTCCCGAGCTCCATTTTTGGCTGCGACTGCCTCCTGCAACCCTCTGCCCATGAAAACAGAGCTCAGGAGAGCCGCACCTGGCTTCCCAAGCTTCATTTTCACTGGCAAAGAGACTATGGGCTGGTCCTTTGCAGTTTAAATACTCACAGGCTGCATTTGGCCCCCAGGCCTTGAATTTGTCACCCCTGATATAGGTAGAGTCATTTTCCATGATTCCTACCACTTTATAGGAAGTGGAAACACACAACTCACTTCACCAACACAGATATATAAGATAAATATGTGTCACACTGGATTTCTTCGAGGGCCGGATCAGCATTGTAGTTATCCTCTGTGGGCAGGGGGGGGGATGGGGGCATTTTTACGGCTGGTTTTCAGCCTGGACAGGCTCCTGCAGCACTTTGCTGGCCAAAATGGGCTGTGCGGGGGCCATGCATGCCCCCCATGCTCCTGTCAATGGTTTAATTAGTGCATCCGTCGGAACCCTGACACTTTGGCTGCCAGAGGTACCACGGGTCAGATATAAGCACCCCACAGGCCAGATCCGGAGTTTGACATCCCTGTCCTAAAGTAATTAGGACCAAACCCTTGAAGAAATTTATAACAAGTAGAATTATAGCCAGATATCTTTATGTAATATTGCAACCATTTAGTGAACATAATGATTGATGTGTAATTTTAAATAACTGCTTTAAGAAGAAGAGTGAATCAGATGTTGCTGAAATTGTCATGAAATTATGTGACATTTATATATGAAAAGACTGCAGATAGTCCTTACCTTACAACTATTCATTTAGTGACCACTAAAGCAAAAGCACTGTAAAAAGTGACTTCACACCTACAACTGTTGCAGCCTTCCCATGATCACATGATCAAAATTCAAGCACTTGACAACGGGCATGTATTTATGATCATCTGCTGCTATTGTCTGTAGCAACTCATTATTAAAGATATGAGGGAGCTTCTTACTCCATCTGCTTCTCCCAGTCCTGCTCATAAGAAGGTTTCCATTTCCCCATATTTCTGGCTTCAATTTAAAGTTGGCAGGAAACTGCTTAATTTAAAAATCTTTATAAAATTAGTATTTTTATCATTCACACTTTATTTCACAATAATAAGTAACAGGCTAATCTACTCTCAGAAAGCTAGGAGCTAAACGTTATCCAGATTGCAAGTAATCTGTTTCACCTAATTTGATTAAATAGCGATAGAAATTAAGAGTCCTAGGAATTGTAATCTGCTTTCTGGAAAAAAAAATATTTTCTAAGATTTTTGCTTCATAAATTTTTTTATTAAGAAAAACACTACAAATATAGTATCATAATTGCAATGGATTTCAGAAATGTATTATTATAATTACTAGTTCTATAATAACATATTGTTATAAACATGTTTATGTGATACTATTGTAGCTATTGTTATGATTAAATATAACATGTATTTGGAATTATACCTGAAATAAGATCCACAAATCTACTGTTGGATCCTTTGGCATATTTTATTTTTAAGTAGACAAATTCTAATGGAACAAGATATATATTGTATGTATTTCTCTACAACACTGAAAATTAATGATATTCAAGGGAAGAAACACATTTCTGCTTTGCATCAAATAAATATATACCCAATAAAATGATCAGACAGTTAAAAATTCAATAAAAACCTTCCGAAATTAAATTACACATAATAGTTTATATAACATAACTGCATAATAGATGTCTTAAAAACTGGTTCACGGCAGTAAGAGCGCTGATAGTATTTGCAAGAAAGGCAAGACTAATAACAAAGGAATAGCATGTTTCATGCCAATCTTTGGAAGGAATGTACACAAAAATAAATGCACTTTTTGAAGAGACAAAACTTACCTACAATATTACTGGAACAGCATTTACATATAATTTAAGCGACTACTCATCTTTCTTTCCTGAAAATAAGATCCAGTAGTTGTGATTCTAAAATGCATTTTCAGGAATAGACAAGTGTTACTTTGGAATTTTTTATTTCAACAAGATCTACTAATCGCTCTACCTTTATATTATGTATCGTTATGCATATATTATTTCGTTACTATTTATAGCACTATTATTCAGTTGTTGGGGATGCGGTGGCTCAGTGGCTAAGATCATCAGTGGCTTGTAGATCATAAAGTTGGCAGTTTGGTGGTTTGAATCTCTAGCGCCGTGTAACGGAGTAAGCTCCCATTACTTGTCCCAGCTTCTGCCAACCTACCAGTTCGAAAGCACGTAAAAATGCAAGTAGAAAAATAGGGGCCACTTTGGTGGGAAGGTAACAGCATTCCATGCACCTTCAGCGTTTAGTCATGCCATCCACATGACCACAGAGACATCTTTGGACAGTACTGACTCTTCAGTTTTGAAATGGAGATGAGCACCGCCCCCTAGAATCAGGAACAACTAGTACACATATGCAAGGAGAACCTTTACCTTTTCAGTTGTGTTTTATGTTATTTTAAATTCTCATATTCTTACATTTTCATTTTAATAGTAAATAACAAAAGAAAATATACATGAACTTCACGAGATGTCCAGTGCGGTTTAATGGACAAAGTTTCTAGAAGTCACATCCCTAAACATGTGCAAAAAAAACATATCTGAAAGAAACATATGTATCTTACAAAATATTACAATGTCTTTTCTGCCTAAATAAATATCATAAACTGCAAATGATTAATTTCTCATGTCATCTTGAACATTGGCTTCTTTTGTCATGTTTTAAAAATTTGTACGCCGTATTTGTTCAAAAGGAGAGTATTAAAGTAGTCTTTTTAAGCTTTCACAGAAGTCTAAACTTCAATCATAATTTTGAACTTTTTCAAAGCCTTGAAGTAGGCCCAAGAGTTCTATACAGTTAAATATAACTTTTATGGTTCAGAAAGATTTTGACAGTTTAACATGATAATAAAAAATGTCATACAATTGGAAAGATTAAATAAAACATTTTCTGTCTTGGTTGGCTACAAATATAAATCTTCAGGCCATGCTGCTATTTGGAGAATGATTAACTTAGAATAGTATGTTCTGGTGGCCCAATCAGCATTTGGTTAAGAAGATAACATTTGCAAAAAATGATCCAATATTGGTATGAGTGACACAGGCACAGAAACAGATGGACATGATGAGGGAATTTCATCACAGAGAGGGAAATCCACTCTCTAGATGATGGAAGTGGCTGGTATATCTGCTTTAGAAGTCCAGATAAAAAACGAGGCAGAAGGCAGTTTGAGGTAACTAACAGCTCTTTATTCAACAAAACAGTATGGCTAACTATGTACATAGGCAGTTCAGCACCTTCCCTGCTTGACAGCTATTTATACGGAGCTGTCAAGCAGGGAGGCCAATAGGAGCACCCCTAGCGGCCCACACGAAGCCAAGCCGCATCTTATCCAATCAGGACACTGGTTCCACCAGTGGCTGTTGCTAGCCGCTCGGACGTAAGTTGATGACTTAACAGCTGCTATTCACGCTTCTGGGGACTTTGCATCTTTCCCTACAGGCTGATATGTCTACTTCCAGTAGCATGAAACCATGTAAAAATGATTCAATTAGTCCTTGCCTTATTACCAGTTGCTTACACAAATTACAATAGTTTTTTTTTTAAAAAAAAATACAAATCAGCTTTAGTTCAAGTTTCAGCAAACTAAGTCTTCATGGTACCTTCATAATACCCAGGAAGTTCAAATGCAACAAAGATCTGGTGAAACAGTCCACAGGCAGGCCCTAGCCAATTTGTTTTATTTTAATTTTGGAGAAAGGAGAGGATTTTTGTTACTTTACAACTGGAAAAGGAATCGAATATTTATCTTTAGATCAGATTTGTTAGTGAGGATGAGAGAGAACAGAAAACAGAGAGTTACATTCCCAAACAAAATGCTCGATTGATGCAACCTACAATATTAAGGACCTAAATTCATTTTGAAATGTCATCTTCCCATGCCATTAAAAAAACAAACAAATGAAGAAACATGACAAAGAATAAATTGAAAATCAGGTGGAAGAAAGAATTCCATAGATCCTGGTCTGCTAATTCAGTAAGTGCAATTGCTTGCATGCATTATCAACTAGCTGAATACCCTTGCTCTGCTATGAAACTGTGTGAACGGGCTTGATAAATCAACACTTATAGCTGGTAAATTAATGAGTAGTTAGATCAGCCTCTCCTCTCCCTTTTTCTCCTCAGGCTTTCCCCACAGAATCCTCTTCTCTCCCCTTCTCTCCCTCAGGCTTGCTTCATTGATTGTCTCCAAACTCCCAGGCCACAGGATGAGTCACGTGCTAGCCACGCCCAAGTGGCAGTTGGAACAAAGTTCTTTTCAGGTGGTGAGGGGGAGTAGAACATCTAACTCCTTAGCATCAGAGCATGTTAATAATAATATAATAAATACTAATGCTTTGATAGCTGCTTTGAAAAATCCTTTCTTAGCAAGCACCTAGAAACCAAGAGGAACATATGTGCTAAATTTCAAGTTTGTAGGTTTTACAGTTCTGAGATTTTGTTATGTTGTGTGAGTGTTTTTCTCTTTTATATACATAGATTCAGCAGAGTATAAGGTCAGATCAAAATATTTTTATGCTACTAAATATGTATACAGGGTTCCTGACTTTTTTAGAATTGCACATTTCATGCGATCCAGTGGAAATTCATTGGGAACTGGGAAGGTCCAAATCTAAAAGGAAATTCAAAAGGAGAACATTACAGAAAAATCCAGGGTTTTAAAGTAGACCTTCCATGGCTTGGTTGCCAAACATCCGAGGATCATCAGAAGCTAGTGAGTCAACATTTTCTGTGGCTCTTTATTATCATCTCTTGATTGGTTGGATTTTTGTAGCCCAGGTACAGTAACACCGTTTTAAAGAAGCCTTGCTTATTCAGGGTGCTTACTGCAAACTAAAATATGTAGGTGTTGTGGCCCAGCAGGATCCGGCTGACTCGGATAGCGAGGAACCATATGAGTCTTCCCTGGATGATGTGGAGGACCCTGGGCAGGGTTCAGACTCAGAGCAGGGACCAGAGAGGCTAGTTGGCCACCAGGAGGCGCCTGAGGCATGGAGCAGTGGGGATGATCTAAGGCAGTTTGTCCCTGATGCTAGATTGAGAAGGGCTGAGAAATGGAAGCAGCAACTCTGTAGGCAGACTCACAGAAGATGATTAAGCACAGGTGGTTGTGGATTGGCCCCTCCCAAGAGAGATTATAGGTGAGGCATTGGGAGGGGACATTTGTAGGAAACAACCATTCGAATTAGTAGTTAAGAAAATCTATCTATGTGTTCTAGCCGTGTCTGTTCGTTTGGACTATCTGTGTTGCTTCGTTTGAACTATCTGGGTTGCTGCAGAGATACTCTATTGAACGTGAGTTGCCTGGGCCCTCAGCCAAAGGATTTGTTATCTCAGTAAATTAAACAGTGGCAAACAGCCACGCCTGTGTTCTGGCTTATTCACAGGCCGGGGGGGGGGGGGGTCAGAACAGTAGGCCTAGCCTGAAAGAAAACAAGGCCTTCCATCAAAGAAGGTGTGTCATATAGCAAGAAATATGGTCATTGCACAGAGCAGTTGCGTCTCCACCAGACATTTAAGAACCAGCAGGGCAACAGGCATAACATGTATGCAGATTGCCCAATTAGTTGTAACCTGCTATTCAAAAAGCATTTGAGGAGACAACAAAAGACAGCAGAAATCATTCTGAAACCATCAATGTCAGTTTCAAATTGGTTGCAAATTATAAATACAGGACACTATTTTTGTTGTTGTTAGTTTTGTGTGCTGGGAATTGTCTGGATCCCATGAAATATGCAGTTCTAAAAATGTCAGAAACCCTGTATACATAATAATAAGGGTATGCCGTACCAGAGTTCTGGGAAAGAACAAATGCTTTCCCTCTGGCTGCAGTCTCATTGGAAAGGTCAAAGTTTCCATATATGTAAAGCAGAAATCAGTATCCTATGCTAATCCTTAGGGACATGAACTTTCAAGGAACCAAGTGTCTTCTATGACATGCTGAGTGCACTGAATTTATGTTGATTACAGTGGGAGGCCACTAAGACTTGAAAACACACATTTCTCATTATGTCAACTGTCAAGTAGAATATTTCCTTTCCTTTCCTTCCTGCCCCCTCCCCTCCTCTTCTTCTTTTGGCTGGCAGAGAAAATTGAATTACACTTTCTATCCTGCAATTAACAATGGAGAAACATTGGCATTAACACCTGGAAACACTTAGAATTTTCCAGATTAAGGTCTTTCTGCCATTTCTCCTATACTAATTTGTCTTCAGCAAGTAATGCATTAAACCAGGTAGCTGGTCACCTGGATCCCCATAAGAAAGTCATTTCATTTTCATTTCATTTCATTTTAAATTATTTGTATGCTGCCCTTTTCCCTGAAAGGGACTCAGGGCGGCTCACAACTGAAGGGAGGGGAAAAACAAACAAAGTTACAAAAACATAAAAACCATACATAGTTAAAAAACACAACAGTCATACCATTCGAAGTGGGGCAGCGAGTTTTTAGCCCCAGGCCTGTCGGAACAGCCAGGTTTTAAGGGCTATGCGGAAGGCCTGGAGGGTGGTGAGGGTTCGAATCTCCACGGGGAGTTCATTCCAGAGGGTCGGAGCAGCCACAGAGAAGGCCCTCCTCCGGGTAGTCGCCAGTCGACATTGGCCGGCAGATGGAATTTGGAGGAGGCCTAGTCTGTGGGATCTAATTGGTCTAGTGGAGGTAATTGGCAGTAGGCGGTCTCTCAAGTACCCAGATCCAATACCATGAAGGGCTTTGTAGGTGACGACTAGCACCTTGAAGCGTACCCGGAGATCAACAGGCAACCAGTGCAGCTCGCGGAGGATAGGTGTTACAGCTTCCCATGTGCATTAATTTAGCACACCTGGGAAACTTAATTTATTAAATAATTTAGGAGGTTGCCGTTAATGCAATGTCCACTCAGTAAGTTCAATTAAGATGCTGTCATCCAACTTGATAAGCCAGCCAAAGCTTCTCTCAGTCTCCTCCCAACCAAAAGGATGACCTAAGCTTCTTTCAACGATATCACCCTATTTTAAATACAAAGCAATGCTTGACATAGCTTTGCCCCAACTTTATGTCAAAACTTAGAAATAGTTTCTATGGTACTGGAAAGTGTAAGGAACACACTTTAATGTGCTTAATTCACTTCATTTTCAAATATCCTTAAATGGATGAAGTGAATGCAACATACAGATCTAGGTAAAGGATAATAAAAATCATTCAAAAACTCAGGAGCCCCAAGTTTTTCCTAATTAGTGCAAGTATATTATAATATATTTGAACTTGTCTCCTTTTGAAACAATATTTCTGCATATTGGCTCAAGGAGCAAATACAGAATAGTTTCCAAAAAAAAGCTGGTTAGTTAAGTGATCAGTTCTTTCTTTCTAGAGGATTATGTGTAGTTGCATTTTAAGCGTGCATTTATTTTCTATTTGTTAAATCATGTTTCTTTATTGGATAAATTGAACGGCTTAGATATAGCATAACTGTAATTAATTGGTATGCTTGCTTCTTAAGAGGGCACAAACAACTTGTGTTATTAAATAGTGTCATGTCAGATTTAATGGATGTCATTATAAAGGTACCTTAGGGATCCATCTCTGGTCCATTGTTATTTATGATCTTTATAAATGAACTGACAAGTCGGCAAACTGAGTGCAGCATTCATTTTTATGCTGATGACACACTTCTAGTCAGCCACTGAATGTAAGGCTGACCTGATTAGAGATTAGAGATCAGCATTACCTTGGTGTCATGTATGCCATGACAATGCTATATGCAATGTCCAGTTTGCAAAAATGCTTGCCTGTTGCTTTTAAAAATAATAATAATAAAAGCTATACTTGTTGATTGTAATGGCATTTAGAAGAGCTAAGGCAGAAACTTCCTCTGTCTGTCTTTTAGAAGTTCTTTTATAAGATAATTCTACCTCCGGTTTATGAGTTTTCTGAAAAGAAAACCCCAACCCCTTCCCCAAAGGTTATAAATTACTTCTGGAAATTTAAATTATGAAAATTGGAAGGCATATGTGATGAGAGAAGAAGAACATGGTGATGGGAATTTCAAAAGGAGAAATTGGAAAAGATGAAGGAAACGCAGAAAGAAGAAACTGATGGAAAGGAAAGGGAAGAGACAAAAAAGAAAAAGAAAATAATTCTGTGAATCACCTAAATAAAAAATGCTGATGATAGATGGTATTATAACAGAAATAATTCCAGCTAAGATGACAATAAAAAGAGCATTCTCATTATAAGAATAACAGCAATACAGCAATTAATACTATTTTAAAAACCTTAACCTGCACAATATAACTCCAATCGTAAGGATAATGTAGGAGATGACCAGGCTGAGGCTGAGGGAGGGTTCAAAGTTCAAACACACCATAAGTCTTTTTTTTTACATTTTTTTTATTTTTATTAAACAAACAACACAAACAAAAAATAATCATCTTACATTACATCTTGTAGAAAGTGTGTCAATTGGTTACAATTAGCTTTCATGCATCTCTTCCACAGTCATTACTTACATTCATATCAAATGTCAAAGCTCTTAATGAGTCTTACTTTCAACATATCATAGTTCTCATTTAACTGAAATTGTTTTAGTGTCCTTTTGCCTAGAATAATCTATAGTTAAAAAACACTATAACAGAAATAATTCCAGCTAAGATGACAATAAAAAGAGCATTCTCATTATAAGAATAACAGCATACCTAATGGCATTTCATTAATTATTACAGAGTTATCCAATAGCCTTAAACCTTTATAACATATTCTAAACAAAAATTAGTTGACATCCCTATTTACAATTTGTGTCCACGTTCATTTTGTTATGGTAGTACATATATGTATCATTAACTGTATCCCTTATCCTTATCATTCCATTGTTAGTTGTTATAATTAATATTGGTTAACAAAAAATCCTTTACTGTTATATCTATTTTCTTCTCATCAAACCAACATATATGTATACCTTATTGCCCTTATCAATTATTTATTTAACATAATCATCTATAAGTTACTAAATTACTACTTACATTATAAAACTTAATTTTTTTGTTATCTACTTTCATATAGCCAATAACATTATACCTTTATAACATATTCAAAATGATAATTAATTAATTAAATTTCTAAACATTTTTTCCTCAAATCATTGTTTGCAATTTATATTCAAATTCTTTATATTAAGCCAGTACATTTATATGTCATTAACTATAACTTTTATCATTTCAGTATTATTATTATTATTATTATTATTATTATTATTATTATTATTATTGTACAATTGTATCACAGCGGCCAGTTGTTTCGCCGGATTTGGCATTGGTTACTAGTCGGGCCCCACCCCGGGGCCTAGGACGTCGTAACGTATTTTCGTAATATGCGTGCAGATCCAAGCAGTGCGGCTTTTTGCATTTGACTGATGGTGATTTTGTCAATTTTTAACTGTTTTAAATGTAATTCCAGTGCTTTTGGAATAGCACCGAGTGTGCCAATTACCACTGGAATTACCACTGCTGGTTTGTGCCATAGTCGTTGAATTTCGATTTTTAAGTCCTGGTATCTTGCGATTTTTTCATGTTCCTTCTCGGCGACTCTGCTATCACCTGGTATTGCGATGTCTATGATTGTGACCTTAGTTTTCTCAACCAGTGTGATGTCTGGTGTATTATGCGCCAGTATTTTGTCGGTTTGTATACGGAAATCCCACAAGATCTTGACCATCTGATTTTCGGTGACTTTTTCAGGCTGATGTTCCCACCAGTTTGTTGCTGTTTTAATATTATAATTTTTGCACAAATTCCAATGGATCATTTGTGCTACTGAATTGTGCCGCAATTTATAATCAGTCTGCGCGATTTTTTTACAGCAGCTGAGTATGTGATCAACAGTTTCATCAGCTTCTTTGCAAAGTCTGCATTTGGCATCATCAGAGGATTTTTCGATTTTGGCCTTAATGGCATTTGTGCGGATAGCCTGTTCTTGCGCAGCCAGGATTAGTGACTCTGTTTCTTTCTTTAATGTACCTGTTTTTAACCATAACCAAGTTTGTTCACTGTCCACTTTATCTTTTATTTTTTCCAGAAATTGACCATGCAGTGCTTTGTTCTGCCAACTCTCCATTCTTAATTTTATCACATCTTTTCTGTATTCTTGTTTTGTCTGTTGGGCCTTCAGTAGATTTTTGTTCTTTACTTCGATTAATAGATGTTCTTGACTTTCTTTTAAATAATCAGCCAGTGCATGTTTTTCTTCTTCAACTGTTTGCTTCACTTGTAATAATCCTCTGCCACCTGATTTTCGGGGCAGGTACAGTCTATCAGTATCACCACGTGGATGTAAACTGTAGTGCATTGTCATTAGTTTCCTGGTTTTTCGGTCCAAAAGGTCCAAATCAGCTTGTGTCCAGTTAACTATGCCAGCTGTGTATCTTATAACTGGTATTGCCCAGGTATTTATGGCCTTGATTGTATTTCCACCATTCAATTTAGATTTCAAAATTTTCCTAACTCTGTTGGTGTGCTCTCGCCTGACAATAGTTTTTACTTCTCCATGCTTGATGTTATCCAACTGCAGAATGCCTAAGTATTTGTAGGCTTCATTTTCTTTGCATTTAATTAGTTGGCCATTGGGCATTTCAATTCCCTCAGATGCAGTGATTTTGCCCCTTTTTATGGATACAGTGGCACATTTTTCCATGCCAAACTGCATTGAAATATCGGTGCTGAATACTCTAATTTTATCAATTAGAAGCTGATCTTTTGTGCCCCTGCTCCTTCTTTTGTTGCCTTTTTGCTCTACTGGCAAGATGTTGTTTGTTTCCAAATAATCCATCATGTTATCTGCAATAATGCCTGTGAGTAATTTGAAGGTTGTTGGCAAGCATGTTATTGGTCTATAGTTTTCAGGTGTTGTTCCTTTAGTTGGATCTTTCTGAATCAAGTATGTTTTTCCAGTTGTCAACCATTCATCAATTTGGCCCTTTTGTAAAATTTCATTCAGTTGCCTGGCCAATATTGCATGTAAACTGGTCAGATATTTGAGCCAGAAACCATGTAATTGGTCTTTTCCAGGTGATGTCCAATTCTTTATCTTTTTAACTCGATTTTTGATCATCTCAGTTGTTATTTCTAATACTTGCATTTGTTTGTTGCCAATGCTTTTTTCAAAGTCATGTATCCACTTTGCTTCCTTGTTGTAGTCCTTTGCATTTTCCCACAATTCTTTCCAGAATTCAACTGTGGCCTGCTTTTCTGGTTTTTCACTTTTGGTGTCACCATTCACATTAAGACTTTGATAAAAATGCCGTTGGTCTGATCGAAATTGCTGATTTTGTTTATATTGGATGATTCGTGCCTCATATCTTTCAATTTTTCTAGCTGTTGCTGTTATCTGCTGTTTTACAATCTCTACAGCTTCATTGATGTTTCTTGTATCCAATCTATATCGTCTGATTAGCCGATCTATGATTTTGTTGTTTTTAAGCCGTTGCTCATGCATGTTCTTTAAGTTACTAGCATCTGCCCTTAATTTTTTGATTTTTTGTTCTAAACGGATTTTCCACTTTGGCTTTGATGCTTTTTCTGTTGTGTGACTAGGTACTTTAATTTTAATGCCTAGTTCATTAGTGACTATTACAGCTGCGCTGTACATTAACTGGTTTGTTTCCAAGATGGATCCCGGTTCAATTGTTGAAAACACTGCATTAACCATTTTCATGATAGGGGCCAAAATTTTCTTAGGCACAGTTTTTAGTGATGGTAAACGTTGCCTTTCCTCATTAAGCAGAAAATGCTCCATGATCTTATCCTTCAATTCTTTTTGTTTTTGAGTTAGTTCATCAGTTGGTTCAATGATAACTGGTTCTAGTGGTGGTGATGTTATTTCCTCCCCAAGAGCTTCTTCTGGGAGTTCTACTATAGTGTCTTTAGTTGTGTCTTGAATATCAGTTATTTCCGCTTGTGATATTGTTTTTTGGGTTTTGCAATTTGCCTGAATTTCCTCATGTTCAACTTCACTAAACACTTTATTCCGTATAATAAATCGCCTTTGATCTGCTAGTCGTTGTTCACTAACATTTGAATCTGGATATTGTTGTTTCCATAATTCATACATTCGCTTTAAATAGCCTCTTTTTTCTGGCTCTGAGTTGTAGTAACAGGCCATTATGGCACGGTTTTCATCTGCACTATATTTTTGTCGTTTTGTTGGCTGGTCCACTTGTAGCCCACTTGTCGACGGATGTCCAGGGACCCCAACATCCGCCGCGGCCCTTGTTAAACCGCGCGACGACCGATGCGGTATGGAATTCTTATTCGTTTTTTTCACCATATTGTATGGGTTGGCGGGGGTTTTTTTACGGGACCAGATGCCAACCTGATCCCAACCTTCCTCCTTTCTCATCCGGGCTTGGGACCGGCAACGGCGGAGTTTGGGACCGGCAACGGCGGAGTTATGGGACCGGCAACGGCGGAGTTATTATTATTATTATTATTATACAATTGTATCACAGCGGCCAGTTGTTTCACCGGATTTGGCATTGGTTACTAGTCGGGCCCCACCCAGGGGCCTAGGACGTCGTAACGTATTTCTTAATATGCGTGCACCGCCCAAGCAGTGCGGCTTTTTGCATTTGACTGATGGTGATTTTGTCAATTTTTAACTGTTTTAAATGTAATTCCAGTGCTTTTGGAATAGCACCCAGTGTGCCAATTACCACTGGAATTACCACTGCTGGTTTGTGCCATAGTCGTTGAATTTCGATTTTTAAGTCCTGGTATCTTGTGATCTTTTCATGTTCCTTCTCGGCGACCCTGCTATCACCTGGTATTGCGATGTCTATGATTGTGACCTTATTTTTCTCAACCAGTGTGATGTCTGGTGTATTATGCGCCAGTATTTTGTCGGTTTGTATACGGAAATCCCACAAGATCTTGACCATCTGATTTTCGGTGACTTTTTCAGGCTGATGTTCCCACCAGTTTGTTGCTGTTTTAATATTATAATTTTTGCACAAATTCCAATGGATCATTTGTGCTACTGAATTGTGCCGCAATTTATAATCAGTCTGCACGATTTTTTTACAGCAGCTGAGTATGTGATCAACACTTTCATCAGCTTCTTTGCAAAGTCTGCATTTGGCATCATCAGAGGATTTTTCGATTTTGGCCTTAATGGCATTTGTGCGGATAGCTTGTTCTTGCGCAGCCAGGATTAGTGACTCTGTTTCTTTTTTTAATGAACCTGTTGTTAACCATAACCAAGTTTGTTCACTGTCCACTTTATCTTTTATTTTTTCCAGAAATTGGCCATGCAGTGCTTTGTTCTGCCAACTCTCCATTCTTGATTTTATCACATCTTTTCTGTATTCTTGTTTCGTCTGTTGGGCCTTCAGTAGATTTTTGTTCTTTACTTCGATTAATAGATGTTCTTGACTTTCTTTTAAATAATCAGCCAGTGCATGTTTTTCTTCTTCAACTGTTTGCTTCACTTGTAATAATCCTCTGCCACCTGATTTTCGGGGCAGGTACAGTCTATCAGTATCATCACGTGGATGTAAACTGTAGTGCATTGTCATTAGTTTCCTGGTTTTTCGGTCCAAAAGGTCCAAATCAGCTTGTGTCCAGTTAACTATACCAGCTGTGTATCTTATAACTGGTATTGCCCAGGTATTTATGGCCTTGATTGTATTTCCACCATTCAATTTAGATTTCAAAATTTTCCTAACTCTGTTGGTGTACTCTCGCCTGACAATAGTTTTTACTTCTCCATGCTTGATGTTATCCAACTGCAGAATGCCTAAGTATTTGTAGGCTTCATTTTCTTTGCATTTAATTAATTGGCCGTTGGGCATTTCAATTCCCTCACATGCAGTGATTTTGCCCCTTTTTATGGATACAGTGGCGCATTTTTCCATGCCAAACTGCATTGAAATATCGGTGCTGAATACTCGGACTGTGTTTGTCAATGATTGGATTTCTATTTCTGACTTTCCATAGAGTTTCAAATCATCCATATATAGTAAATGTGAAATTTTTTCAGCTTCTTTGGCTGTTTGGTAGCCTAATTTCATTTTTTTTAAGATTACTGATAGTGGGATCATTGCGATGATGAAGAGAAGAGGTGAAAGTGAATCACCCTGGAAAATTCCTCGCTTGATATTAACTATTCCGTAGATCTCATTCCCTACTGCCAACTCAGTTCTCCATTGTTTCATCGCCTTTTCAGTAAAGGATGTAATATTTTTGCTAATGCCAGTTGTTTCTAAGCATTTTATGATCCAACTATGTGGCAGTGAGTCAAATGCCTTTTTGTAATCAATCCAGACCATATTCAAGTTCGTTTTTCTGTTCTTACAATTTTCTAATATCATTTTATCAATTAGAAGCTGATCTTTGGTGCCCCTGCTCCTTCTTTTGTTGCCTTTTTGCTCTACTGGCAAGATGTTGTTTGTTTCCAAATAATCCATCATGTTATCTGCAATAATGCCTGTGAGTAATTTGAAGGTTGTTGGCAAGCATGTTATTGGTCTATAGTTTTCAGGTGTTGTTCCTTTAGTTGGATCTTTCTGAATCAAGTATGTTTTTCCAGTTGTCAACCATTCATCAATTTGGCCCTTTTGTAAAATTTCATTCAGTTGCCTGGCCAATATTGCATGTAAACTGGTCAGATATTTGAGCCAGAAACCATGTAATTGGTCCTTTCCAGGTGATGTCCAATTCTTTACCTTTTTAACTCGATTTTTGACCATCTCAGTTGTTATTTCTAATACTTGCATTTGCTTGTTGCCAATGCTTTTCTCAAAGTCATGTATCCAGTTTGCTTCCTTGTTGTAGTCCTTTGCATTTTCCCACAATTCTTTCCAGAATTCAACTGTGGCCTGTTTTTCTGGTTTTTCACTTTTGGTGTCACCATTTACATTAAGACTTTGATAAAAATGCCGTTGGTCTGATCGAAATTGCTGATTTTGTTTATATTGGATGATTCGTGCCTCATATCTTTCAATTTTTCTAGCTGTTGCTGTTATCTGCTGTTTTACAATCTCTACAGCTTCATTGATGTTTCTTGTATCCAATCTATATCGTCTGATTAGCCGATCTATGATTTTGTTGTTTTTAAGCCGTTGCTCATGCATGTTCTTTAAGTTACTAGCATCTGCCCTTAATTTTTTGATTTTTTGTTCTAAACGGATTTTCCACTTTGGCTTTGATGCTTTTTCTGTTGTGTGACTAGGTACTTTAATTTTAATGCCTAGTTCATTAGTGACTATTACAGCTGCGCTGTACATTAACTGGTTTGTTTCCAAGATGGATCCCGGTTCAATTGTTGAAAACACTGCATTAACCATTTTCATGATAGGGGCCAAATTTTTCTTAGGCACAGTTTTTAGTGATGGTAAACGTTGCCTTTCCTCATTAAGCAGAAAATGCTCCATGATCTTATCCTTCAATTCTTTTTGTTTTTGAGTTAGTTCATCAGTTGGTTCAATGATAACTGGTTCTAGTGGTGGTGATGTTATTTCCTCCCCAAGAGCTTCTTCTGGGAGTTCTACTATAGTGTCTTTAGTTGTGTCTTGAATATCAGTTATTTCCGCTTGTGATATTGTTTTTTGGGTTTTGCAATTTGCCTGAATTTCCTCATGTTCAACTTCACTAAACACTTTATTCCGTATAATAAATCGCCTTTGATCTGCTAGTCGTTGTTCACTAACATTTGAATCTGGATATTGTTGTTTCCATAATTCATACATTCGCTTTAAATAGCCTCTTTTTTCTGGCTCTGAGTTGTAGTAACAGGCCATTATGGCACGGTTTTCATCTGCACTATATTTTTGTCGTTTTGTTGGCTGGTCCACTTGTAGCCCACTTGTCGACGGATGTCCAGGGACCCCAACATCCGCCGCGGCCCTTGTTAAACCGCGCGACGACCGATGCGGTATGGAATTCTTATTCGTTTTTTTCACCATATTGTATGGGTTGGCGGGGGTTTTTTTACGGGACCAGATGCCAACCTGATCCCAACCTTCCTCCTTTCTCATCCGGGCTTGGGACCGGCAACGGCGGAGTTTGGGACCGGCAACGGCGGAGTTATGGGACCGGCAACGGCGGAGTTATTATTATTATTATTATTATACAATTGTATCACAGCGGCCAGTTGTTTCACCGGATTTGGCATTGGTTACTAGTCGGGCCCCACCCAGGGGCCTAGGACGTCGTAACGTATTTTCTTAATATGCGTGCACCGCCCAAGCAGTGCGGCTTTTTGCATTTGACTGATGGTGATTTTGTCAATTTTTAACTGTTTTAAATGTAATTCCAGTGCTTTTGGAATAGCACCCAGTGTGCCAATTACCACTGGAATTACCACTGCTGGTTTGTGCCATAGTCGTTGAATTTCGATTTTTAAGTCCTGGTATCTTGTGATCTTTTCATGTTCCTTCTCGGCGACCCTGCTATCACCTGGTATTGCGATGTCTATGATTGTGACCTTATTTTTCTCAACCAGTGTGATGTCTGGTGTATTATGCGCCAGTATTTTGTCGGTTTGTATACGGAAATCCCACAAGATCTTGACCATCTGATTTTCGGTGACTTTTTCAGGCTGATGTTCCCACCAGTTTGTTGCTGTTTTAATATTATAATTTTTGCACAAATTCCAATGGATCATTTGTGCTACTGAATTGTGCCGCAATTTATAATCAGTCTGCACGATTTTTTTACAGCAGCTGAGTATGTGATCAACACTTTCATCAGCTTCTTTGCAAAGTCTGCATTTGGCATCATCAGAGGATTTTTCGATTTTGGCCTTAATGGCATTTGTGCGGATAGCTTGTTCTTGCGCAGCCAGGATTAGTGACTCTGTTTCTTTTTTTAATGAACCTGTTGTTAACCATAACCAAGTTTGTTCACTGTCCACTTTATCTTTTATTTTTTCCAGAAATTGGCCATGCAGTGCTTTGTTCTGCCAACTCTCCATTCTTGATTTTATCACATCTTTTCTGTATTCTTGTTTCGTCTGTTGGGCCTTCAGTAGATTTTTGTTCTTTACTTCGATTAATAGATGTTCTTGACTTTCTTTTAAATAATCAGCCAGTGCATGTTTTTCTTCTTCAACTGTTTGCTTCACTTGTAATAATCCTCTGCCACCTGATTTTCGGGGCAGGTACAGTCTATCAGTATCATCACGTGGATGTAAACTGTAGTGCATTGTCATTAGTTTCCTGGTTTTTCGGTCCAAAAGGTCCAAATCAGCTTGTGTCCAGTTAACTATACCAGCTGTGTATCTTATAACTGGTATTGCCCAGGTATTTATGGCCTTGATTGTATTTCCACCATTCAATTTAGATTTCAAAATTTTCCTAACTCTGTTGGTGTACTCTCGCCTGACAATAGTTTTTACTTCTCCATGCTTGATGTTATCCAACTGCAGAATGCCTAAGTATTTGTAGGCTTCATTTTCTTTGCATTTAATTAATTGGCCGTTGGGCATTTCAATTCCCTCACATGCAGTGATTTTGCCCCTTTTTATGGATACAGTGGCGCATTTTTCCATGCCAAACTGCATTGAAATATCGGTGCTGAATACTCGGACTGTGTTTGTCAATGATTGGATTTCTATTTCTGACTTTCCATAGAGTTTCAAATCATCCATATATAGTAAATGTGAAATTTTTTCAGCTTCTTTGGCTGTTTGGTAGCCTAATTTCATTTTTTTTAAGATTACTGATAGTGGGATCATTGCGATGATGAAGAGAAGAGGTGAAAGTGAATCACCCTGGAAAATTCCTCGCTTGATATTAACTATTCCGTAGATCTCATTCCCTACTGCCAACTCAGTTCTCCATTGTTTCATCGCCTTTTCAGTAAAGGATGTAATATTTTTGCTAATGCCAGTTGTTTCTAAGCATTTTATGATCCAACTATGTGGCAGTGAGTCAAATGCCTTTTTGTAATCAATCCAGACCATATTCAAGTTCGTTTTTCTGTTCTTACAATTTTCTAATATCATTTTATCAATTAGAAGCTGATCTTTGGTGCCCCTGCTCCTTCTTTTGTTGCCTTTTTGCTCTACTGGCAAGATGTTGTTTGTTTCCAAATAATCCATCATGTTATCTGCAATAATGCCTGTGAGTAATTTGAAGGTTGTTGGCAAGCATGTTATTGGTCTATAGTTTTCAGGTGTTGTTCCTTTAGTTGGATCTTTCTGAATCAAGTATGTTTTTTCCAGTTGTCAACCATTCATCAATTTGGCCCTTTTGTAAAATTTCATTCAGTTGCCTGGCCAATATTGCATGTAAACTGGTCAGATATTTGAGCCAGAAACCATGTAATTGGTCCTTTCCAGGTGATGTCCAATTCTTTACCTTTTTAACTCGATTTTTGACCATCTCAGTTGTTATTTCTAATACTTGCATTTGCTTGTTGCCAATGCTTTTCTCAAAGTCATGTATCCAGTTTGCTTCCTTGTTGTAGTCCTTTGCATTTTCCCACAATTCTTTCCAGAATTCAACTGTGGCCTGTTTTTCTGGTTTTTCACTTTTGGTGTCACCATTTACATTAAGACTTTGATAAAAATGCCGTTGGTCTGATCGAAATTGCTGATTTTGTTTATATTGGATGATTCGTGCCTCATATCTTTCAATTTTTCTAGCTGTTGCTGTTATCTGCTGTTTTACAATCTCTACAGCTTCATTGATGTTTCTTGTATCCAATCTATATCGTCTGATTAGCCGATCTATGATTTTGTTGTTTTTAAGCCGTTGCTCATGCATGTTCTTTAAGTTACTAGCATCTGCCCTTAATTTTTTGATTTTTTGTTCTAAACGGATTTTCCACTTTGGCTTTGATGCTTTTTCTGTTGTGTGACTAGGTACTTTAATTTTAATGCCTAGTTCATTAGTGACTATTACAGCTGCGCTGTACATTAACTGGTTTGTTTCCAAGATGGATCCCGGTTCAATTGTTGAAAACACTGCATTAACCATTTTCATGATAGGGGCCAAATTTTTCTTAGGCACAGTTTTTAGTGATGGTAAACATTGCCTTTCCTCATTAAGCAGAAAATGCTCCATGATCTTATCCTTCAATTCTTTTTGTTTTTGAGTTAGTTCATCAGTTGGTTCAGTGATAACTGGTTCTAGTGGTGGTGATGTTATTTCCTCCCCGAGAGCTTCTTCTGGGAGTTCTACTATAATGTCTTTAGTTGTGTCTTGAATATCAGTTATTTCCGCTTGTGATATTGTTTTTTGGGTTTTGCAATTTGCCTGAATTTCCTCATGTTCAACTTCACTAAACACTTTATTCCGTATAATAAATCGCCTTTGATCTGCTAGTCGTTGTTCACTAACATTTGAATCTGGATATTGTTGTTTCCATAATTCATACATTCGCTTTAAATAGCCTCTTTTTTCTGGCTCTGAGTTGCAGTAACAGGCCATTATGGCACGGTTTTCATCTGCACTATATTTTTGTCATTTTGTTGGCTGGTCCACTTGTAGCCCACTTGTCCAGGGACCCCAACATCCGCCGCGGCCCTTGTTAACCCGCGCGACGACCGATGCGGTATGGAATTCTTATTTGTTTTTTTCACCATATTGTATGGGTTGGCAGGGTTTTTTTTTACGGGACCAGATGCCAACCTGACCCCAACCCTCCTCCTTTCTCATCCGGGCTTGGGACCGGCAACGGCGGAGTATTATTATTATTATTATTATTATTATTATTATTATTATTATTATACTTAATATTTGTAACAAAATCATTTACTATTTATATCCAGCTTCCTCACTTCCAGCCAACATAGAAATATACCTTGTTACCATTATCAACTATTTATTTAAGCAAGCAATCTAAAAAAATTACTAAATTCCTACTTACTAAACATCAAACTTAGCTATTATTATTATTATTATTTTTATTATCAATTTTCATATATCAACCTGTATCCTTCCAGAAAGCATGTAGTCTTATTTCTTTTGCCATTTGTAGAGTTAATTTTCTATTTAATTCCTTGGTAAAGGTTTTATGGACATCTTTCTGCACCTTATTGTCTGTTGGATCTCTCAGATAATCTTGGTGCCCTTTTGCTACTTTAATTGATTTATCTTTTATTATCAATCCTGTTTCTGATAAGTTTTTTTTCTTTAAAACCATCATTTTTTCTCTTTTTTCTTCTTTTGTACCTTGAAATTTGGGGTAGAGCTCTGGACCACTGAGTTCCCTCCTCCAAACTCCTATTTTTTTTATTTGCTTTCAACCACTTTCAGTTCAGAAATCAAATCATTAGTTTTCTTATCTTTGTGTTCCTTTTTATCTTCAGTTTTTGGGACTCCATCTCCCTCATTTTTTTCTGGTATAAACTCTATCTCCTTGTCAATTCCCCAAGTTACCAATAACTCTTGAATTGCATCCCAAATCTTTTGCAAAGTTAAAGTTTCCTCCTCTGTAAATTGCTTCATGTTCCAAATTGTAAATTACTGCCACTGTAGCTTTAATCTTCACAAGAGAGAGGTTCCATTTTTTTCCTTCTCCCAGTACCAATATATTTCTTGTGTTGACTCAGATTTAGGAGGGACAAAGTTCTTAAATGAAATTTAATAGCAAATAATAGGCAATTTTTGTTAAAGTAGAGAGGGAGATTTTAGTCCTTAAGTTGAAAAATAAGACAGGAAGGAGCATAAGAAGAAAAACCAGTCCATTCACTTTAAACAGAGGGGAGGGAGAGAGAAAAAAGAGCGAGGAGCATTTCAATAGTTACAAGAAGAAAAGCATACTAACCAAAACAAAACAATGAAGATCAATTCTGCCGCTGACTTCTTCTGCTTCAGGATTTAGTTTAGCATAAAAAAGAGATTCTTTTGGGCAGTTTAGAAAGAAAGAATTTCCCAGATGATCACACTTTCTCTTTCTGTTCCCTTCCATTCCTCAGCCATCCTCACTTCATCAGCCTAAACTGTATTTAGTCACCAGCTTGAAGACCTTTTCTTGTATCAATCAGAGACTTGCGTTGTCCCTGATATCAGCAAGACGTGGTCTTCCTGGTCACCGTCTTCGGGACGGTTTAGGGTATGATTGACCTCCGATTGACCTCCCAGTAGCAAAAGTACCGGCTGCAGTCTCAGAGCATTGAGACCGCATGTCTGTACCGTGAGGACATTGGCTCCTCCCCCTCTACCCCATAAGTCTTGAGTCTTTGGGAGCCTGCAAGAGATCTAAGTCCAGACCACCATGAATGCCTCTCTTATCTCATGCTCATTTCCCTTAACCTCCAGTTGGTCAGGTTCTTATTGAGAGCTTAAGCTTGCAATAAATCTTTATACTCATTTGAACTGTCTGAATCTCTTGAGTTCCCCAGTACTTGACAGGTAAGTATATAAAAAGTAAATCTCAAAGTATTTTTACCCAGGAAGATATTTTTATAGACGAAGGTGATCTATTAGAAGCTATTAATGATTAATGCAATATTTTTTTGTCTTTTAATGACTCAGTAACCCCTTACATCAAGGTGGAGTCAGGGCAACTGAATAGAGCTGAGTGTTTACTGACCAGATGCTCTTCCTGTCACCAATGCAGAGTTTGCAGCAGACAATTCTCATTGTGCCCAGAGAGAGAAATAACTGCCGCTACCTAGGATCAAACTCCCAGCCTCCTGATCATGAGGCGAGAGCTTCACCTCTCAATGCACCACTGCACCACTCAATGATTGATATAATATAATGGATACCAATTAAGAATTGGTCTAGTGGTTAAAACACAAGGCTAGAAAGCCAGAGGCCTCAGGTCCCACCTTAGGCATGAAAGCCAGCTGGGTGACCTTGGACAGTCTTGCTCTCTCAGTTCAGCTCCTATCATGAGACGGTTATGGAAAAAATAGGAAGAGGAAGGCCTATTGGATATGTTTGCTGGTTTGATTTATTTGTAAAGACAATAAATGCAGGATATCATAAATAAATAAACAAATAACAAATAAATAAATAATAAATAATAAATAACAGATAATAAATAACAGATAATAAATAACAGATAATAAATAACAGATAATAAATAACAGATAATAGATAACAGATAACAGATAACAGATAACAGATAACAAATAACAAATAACAAATAACAAATAACAAATAACAAATAACAAATAACAAATAAATGGTTTGTTCAAAAATCTATTTTTGTCATCATCTTCCTTATGGTCTTCTTTCTCCAGCAATGGTATTTCCTATTTACCCATCAAAGTACTATTGATTCAGAGAAAGATTTATTTTAGTTTCATAAAAAAAATTTTTAAAAGAAAATAATTTACTCTATTTCAATAGTTTATAACATGTGGGAAATATGAACAATAAAACTTGAGAAAAATTCATTATGAAAGATTGAGCAACATTTTCTTTTTTAATCATGAAATTAATAATTCATTATTTCATTAATTACTTAAATTTATAATCTTATGCTCATTATATTATATCATCTTAAGACATAACTAAACATTTCCATAAAACATAAAACTGCTATCAATATCAAAATATTGATATTGATAGCAGCACTATTTTTCACTGTTCCAAAAATGCATGCACAAAATCAAAGGAAAAGGAAAAAGAGAGAGACAGAAAATAGAAAAAAAGAATACTAAAGTAATTTTTAAAACAAGAAAAAACAGTAAAACAATATTAAATCCCATCCCAATGTAATCAACTTGTAATTGCATTAAAATATTTATTAACATTGAAATTGCTTCTAATTACTATGTTTACATCAATTGTTTTCTTTTGAAGTCATACTCTTAAGTGCTTGTATTTTCCTTGCTACATTATAGAAGCCGTATATGGGATCAAAATCATATATTAATCAAAATTCTGTTCTGAATTTAAAAGTATACTGTTACTTTTGCCGCTCTGCAATTTATACATCTTCTGTAATTTTTGTGCCTAATGGTTTCAAATCAATACAATGTGAATAATACAATGTATAGTTTGTAACAGATGTATTGAATTATTTCTACAGTGAGCTCTCTGACTTAGCACTTCTTAATATCTATCCCATATTAACATTGGGTTTATCAACTTGGGCAGTCACTTGTCTCAAACCAAGGAAGGAGGCAATTGCAGGCTACTTCCAAAAAAACTTGCCAAAGCAACTTCAAAGACTTCTCTAGGCAGTCACTAGGAGTCAACACTGACTCAATAAGATTATCAGACTCCCAGCCCATGAGCTGAATCTGTGACGTGCGGTGAAGCTTCTGGCTGGTGAGGCAAAAAGAAAGAAAGCGGCTCCCCCCCCCCCCGCAGCAGGCTGGAGCGAGAGCCGCAGAGGCGAAAGGCAAAGAGGGGTGGGGGTGTTTGCAGCCCTGGTTCCCTTCCCAGCAGCCCCAGGAGGAAACGGCGAAGAGGGGTGGGGATGTTCCAAGAGGCCCCCTCCCCTTTTGGCACTCTGAAAGGCCTGCCGGAGCTCTGGGAAAAAGCAGCAGGAGCTGAATGCTGTCCTCTATTGCCGGAAAGTCCGGGGAGGGAAGCGGGGCTTGTGGAGACTCGCTCGCAGCCGGCTTCTCTGGAGCGGAGGAGGGGGGCGATAGAAGCGGAGCGGATCCTCTTGCCGCTTTTGGCACTCCGCAAGCCAGGCCCGCAGCGGCAAGAGGATCCGCTCCACTTCTATCACCCCCCCCCCTCTGCTCCAGAGAAGCCGGCTGCAGAGCTCCGTCCATTTGCAAACCACTTTACTGCAAAAGAACTTGCTGGAGAACTTCTTAAAATGATTATAAGAAGCAGAAGAGAAAATGTAATCTCCCATTATATTCCAAAAACTATTGTCAGTGTAATTCTCAGAATCACTATTGCCCCTCTCTTCTCAAAACAAACAAGGCTCCCCTCCCTGCGTCTGCTCCTTTCCTCTCTTCTCAAGCAAACTCTCTCTCAAATTGAGAGAGAGTTTGTTTGAGTGAAGTTAAGAAACACACACACACACACGCACACACAGAGAGACAATAAAAACAAATAACAATTACTTAAATTACAAATAAATTGAATTCCTCCCCCCTGCCCCCTCCCTCTGACCAACATACCTTCCAGCTATGCCAAAATTCCAGATTCGGTCTAGCTAGGCTCCAGGGCCAGGCAGGCTAGGATAGTGGCTCCTAGAGCCACCACGTGTCCTCTGCAGGAGGAGGCCTGAGAACTATGGGCCTCATTTGCATACTAATTTTTTGCTTTTTAACCCTTGGTTAACCCTTAAAAGGCAAAAAAATCCTTATGCAAAGGAGGCCCCAAGTTCTCTGGCCTCCTCCTATACTTAAATACTATGTACACTCCAAATCACTGTGAGTTGAAGTCTGGTAGCAACTAGCTTGGCCTTAATTATTTTAGAAAAAATCTTTAAAATTCCTTCCTTTTCCTGAGGAGACTGGTGAGACCCCGCCTCCCCTGCCTCTAGTGAGTGCACGTCCCTGAGCTGAATGCATGGCCACGCCCATGCTCAGTTTAGCAAAAGGGAAAAAAGTCCTGATATAGTATATCATGCCACTGTGACGATGTGAATTTGACACCTGTAATAGAAGATACCTGCTGTACATACGTAGCTCAGTTGTGCTACATGTTCAACATAGGGAAAGCAGGAAAAGGAAGCAAAGGACTAAATGCTTTTTTTACCCCAAAATCTCCCATAATCTTCTTGCTGAACAAGTGAAAAAGACAGACATTTAAACCCATCATGGAGTAGAATTTAAAGAAGTATTAGTATTCAAAGTCTGAGGCAGAGGTAGAGATAGAATGGTTTTGGGGGAAGACACCAGAGGTGGGTTCCTACCAGTTCGCACCAGTTCGGTAGAACCGGTTCGTCAAATCTACCGAACCGGTTAGAAGAGGTTCCACCAGAAAGCAGGCCACACCTACAGAAAAGGTTCCAAAAATTTTGAAACCCACCACTGACACACACACAAACACACACACACACACACACACACACACACACACACACACAGAGAAAGAGAAAGAGAAAGAAAGGAAGAAAGAAAAAAAGAAAAAAAGAAAAAAAGAAAAAAGAAAGAAAAAGTGAGAGAGAGATGAAAGAAAAAAGGGAAAAGGGACAGAGAGACAAAAGAAAGGAGAGAGAGAGAGAGAGAGAGAGAGAGAGAGAGAGAAAGAAAGAAAGAAAGAAAGAAAGAAAGAAAGAAAGAAAGAAAGAAAGAAAACACATGGCCTGCAAGCCACTCCCACCAGGTCACATGGCTGGCAAGCCACTCCCACAAAGGAGTCCACACCCACAGAGTAGGTTTGAAAAATTTTTGAAACTCACCACTGGAAGACACTGTAGGAAGTTAGCACGCACTCCTCTCCTAGAAAAATGAAATATTTTAAGAATACTAAAAAGGCAGAATATTTCCCTTAAAAAGGAGGCAGAAACTCAGCTGTCCCCACTTTTGTGAATGGGCCATTAAGGCTTGAGCCAGGCTATTCTACATAACAAAGATCTACCTCCTTCAGGAAGAGCCATAATAGGAATTCCAAAGCCCTTTCATGACATCATCATCCAGAAAGGCTCATCCAAGCCTGGGACTCAGGATAGCCTACACAGTTGCCCCTGCATGGCCCCATGGGAGTCTGACAACCAATCAGAATGCAAGCTCAAATTCAAAAGCCCAGAGCAGGGCATAAAACCAGGACACTCTCAACATCTCTTCCCCTTTCCCCCCAGTACCTCAAACCACGTGTTCCTGTCCATCAGCAATAAACTTTCTTTCCAAGCAACTTCCAGTGTCCACTGAATCCAGTGTCTTTTTCCCCACTTGGAACTGAACCCAGAAGGACATTTCTCCCAACAACACTTTGCCTACTGCCTATTTAGAACTCAATTCAAACCAAATCTTAAGAAAGGAATAAGTAAAAACAATGTGTGTTTTTTCACCCTTTAAAGCCTATTTGGAAAGGGAAGAGTATGGAATGGGAAGAGAGGTTTTCTCAGTGCAGATGAAAATCTGAGGGAAAGTGTTTTCTCAACAGTTGTTTTCCATTTTGTTAATCCCTCAGCTAAAATGCATTATGCCAGACTAAAGGAGAAGACCCAACAACCAAGCAAATTGCTTGTAGGCTTGTGAAAAGACTTATCATTTCTTGCAGGAGAATATTGGACCTGGGTACTTGAGAGACCGCCTGCTGCCAATTACCTCCCATAGACCCATTAGATCGCACAGGGTCGGCCTCCTCCAGGTTCCGTCTACCAGCCAATGCCATCTGGCTACCACCCGGGGGAGGGCCTTCTCTGTAGCAGCTCCGGCCCTTTGGAATGAACTCCCCACGGAGATTCGGACCCTCACCTCTCTCCAGGCCTTCCGGAAAGCCATCAAAACCTGGCTGTGCCGGCAGGCCTGGGGTTGATGAGTTCCCCTCCCCTCTCGACTTGTATGGCTGTATGACTCTTGTGTATTTTAATTACGTGTATTGTGTTTGTATCCCCTTTTCCCCTTTTGAGTTGTTCGCCGCCCTGAGTCCCTCCCGGAGAAGGGCGGCATACAAATAAACTAAATCTTAAATCTTAATACTCCATGACAGATGGTTGATCTTTGAAGAAGCTGACCTGTGAACAAAACAAAAACAAAAACAAAAAAAACACCACCTTTCATACCAAAACTATTTTTGGTAATAAAATAAAAAAATTGGATAGGGGAAAGAATATCTAAGTGAGATGCCCAAAGGTTTTCAGTGGGAATTCTCTTCATCCTATCTACTGTATAATGTAACCTTACAACAGTATCATTATATATGGAAAGGTTATGGCTATAAGATCTACTTTATGGTAGTAAATACTTTTGGGCTTTTGTTATGTACACTAGTTTTTTCTCTGTTTGCATTGAACTTCTTCATTCAGTGCTTAATTAAAGCTTATTTGCTTAGCACACATTCAGCAATGAGGTAGTAGGCCATAAATAATAAGACAATTTATTCTTTAAAACAGTTTGTATTTAAAACTTATTTATTTGCCTGATACAAATTATACACATTACATTATATATTATTTACAGATGATGTACATTCTATGTATATATTTTATGCCTACTTATATAGAAAGTTTGGGGGTTGTTTAAAGTCATTGCTTCTTTAATATAAGAACCGGTATATTTTCCTATTTCACTTTCTATAAATAGGGTTGTAAAAAAGGAGTTTACTTTCTATAAACACCCAGTTGCAAACTATTCTGTTTCTATTTCCATTCTAGTTAGATCACACAAATGGATTCAAAGGCCCTTCCCTTTCGTCATTCTTCAAATTTTCCGGTGTGAGTGCCAAAAACGATGTAGGCACAATAAGAAGAAAACCAACGCAAGGCACCACAGATGATATCCAGAAACCGAGCACATTCAGGAAGATGTCTTCATTGACAAGGAGTTACTTATTCATGAAATTTCTAAATGAGGGGAGCATATGCTTCTCAACTGAAGAAGAATTTCAAACATCGTGATTAAAACATCCATGCTATAATAATTATGGTAAATAAAAAAAACCAGTGACCTAATTGGAACAATATAAATCTTCATAGGGTGAGACCGAATAGATATGGGATGTGTTTGCGTGTGCGATTTCGGAAGCCACCCGGATTACATCATCCAACACACTTCAGAAAAAATGTCAATGTAAAGTGTATGGAAAAAATAGGAAACTGGAAAATTACTGTAACTGTTGCCAAATCTTTGTTATCCTTTGGGACGTATGACACAGAAATATCTGACCCTAGAGGAGGTCAAACTAATTCATCTGAAAATGGAGCAATGCTGTTCTTCTCATTGGTAATCCTGAAGTTCCACATAATTCACAGAGAGATAAACTTTTCCAGATAAACAAGACCTGGTTCCTCCTATCTCTAGGCTCCAAATGTAAGTGTTCTGTATGACGTGTCTGCTTGTAGCAGTTCTTTAGGGAAAACAGAGTATTTCCCCAACTGCAACAATTATAAAGGCATGCAAACAGTGGTGGGATTCAAATAATTTAACAACCAGTTCTTTGCCTTAATGATCAGCTGGGTAGGCATGGCTCAGTGGTCATGTGACCATGTGGGTATGGGCAACTCAACATCACTCAGGTTGATGGACGCTTCACCTTAGCTGTTACAATGTAATAAGGGTTAACCAGAGAGTCAGTTTCTGTAAGCAGGGCAATAAAGATTAGGCTAGAAATACCACCAGAATGTTTCCTTCCTGCCTTCCTTACAGGATTAGCCCTGTAAAGTGAGAGAAAAAAAACAAAATAAGATTTCTTCCAACAACCAGTTCTCTGAACTGCTTAGAAAATTAATAACAGGTTCTCCCAAATAGGTGTGAACTGGCTGAATCTCACCACTACATGCAAACATGAAAGATGTATTGAGAAAAGAATTGGTTGTAAAAATATTGAAGTGTGATCCTTTCGCATTCCAAGTTTGTAATAGAATTTTACCTGAAAAGAGAAATGCAGCTTTGCAGTGAGAAAGTTGTGCCATAATTATGGTTTAGATAAACATAAAGTAAAAATTGTAGGAAAGGGGTTAGGTAGCTATTAATTTCTCTGTAGTTGTGAATAGAAGTGAAAGAATTGTTTCCAAACAGGTTTTCAGAATTTGAGATTTAGAAGAACTGAATATGAATGGAGATTGACTTCAAACTGCTTTGGAATGATGGAAGAACAGAAACAGGCAAACAATCCAATCTCAATGGTACTTTCTATATATTTAAGGTGAACGATATGCTATAATGACCCAATGCATAAAAATAGAATCACATGGATGATATTCCTTAATCTTTCTGAAAATGAGAAAACCCAGAGTCTGAAAAATCTAAGGGGGTTTGATTCAAATGTCTGAACTATACGTTTCTAAAAGCACAGGCAATAAAATACATTTTTAACAATGCAAATTGCAAATGGTAGAAAAAATAAATAAATCATTTCTCTACGGATGTACTCCTGATCTACATATCCTGACCTATTTTTTAATTGTGACCCGCCAAAACCGCGGTCCACTAAAGCGTGCCCGATTAAAGCACGTACCTGACATCATCATCAGCGCGACAACAGCGACTGCGGAGAAAAAAGGGCGCTTTAAAAAGCGCTTTTACAGCAAGCCGGTTCACATAAAGGTAAGGGTTAGGGTTAGGGTAAGGGTTAGGTTAAGGGTTAGGGTTAGGTTAAGGGTTAGCGTTAGGTTTAGCGTTAGGTTAAGGGTTAGGTATAGGGTTAGGTTTAGGGTTAGGTTAAGGGTAAGGCTTAGGGTTAGGTTTAGGGTTAGGTTTGGGGGGGTTAGGGTAAGGTTTTCGTGTTATTTTTAAGTTTCCCGCTCACAGCGTGCTGTTTTCGTCGCGCTGTGATGATGTCACGTACGCGCTTTCATCGAGCGTGCTTTAGTCTACCGCGGTTTTGTGGTGGAACCTTTTTTAATAATAATAATAATAACAACAACAATAATAATAATAATAACAACAACTCCGCCATTGCCGGTCCCAAGCCCGGATGAGAAAGGAGGAGGGTTGGGGTCAGGTTGGCATCTGGTCCCATAAAAAAAACCCCGCCAACCCATACAATATGGTGAAAAAAACAAATAAGAATTCCATACCGCATCAGTCGTCGCGCGGGTTAACAAGGGCCGCGGCGGATGTTGACAAGTAGACAAGTGGGCTACAAGTGGACCAGCCAACAAAACGACAAAAATATAGTGCAGATGAAAACCGTGCCATAATGGCCTGTTACTACAACTCAGAGCCAGAAAATTTAAAGCGAATGTATGAATTATGGAAACAACAATATCCAGATTCAAATGTTAGTGAACAACGACTAGCAGATCAAAGGCGATTTATTATACGGAATAAAGTGTTTAGTGAAGTTGAACATGAGGAAATTCAGGCAAATTGCAAAACCCAAAAAACAATATCACAAGCGGAAATAACTGCTATTCAAGACACAACTAAAGACATTATAGTAGAACTCCCAGAAGAAGCTCTCGGGGAGGAAATAACATCACCACCACTAGAACCAGTTATCACTGAACCAACTGATGAACTAACTCAAAAACAAAAAGAATTGAAGGATAAGATCATGGAGCATTTTCTGCTTAATAAGGAAAGGCAACGTTTACCCATCACTAAAAACTGTGCCTAAGAAAATTTTGGCCCCTATCATGAAAATGGTTAATGCAGCGTTTTCAACAATTGAATCAGGATCCATCTTGGAAACAAACCAGTTAATGTACAGTGCAGCTGTAATAGTCACTAATGAACTAGGCATTAAAATTAAAGTACCTAGTCACACAACAGAAAAAGCATCAAAGCCAAAGTGGAAAATCCGTTTAGAACAAAAAATCAAAAAATTAAGGGCAGATGCTAGTAACTTAAAGAACATGCATGAGCAACGGCTTAAAAACAACAAAATCATAGATCGGCTAATCAGAAGATATAGATTGGATACAAGAAACATCAATGAAGCTGTAGAGATTGTAAAACAGCAGATAACAGCAACAGCTAGAAAAATTGAAAGATATGAGGCACGAATCATCCAATATAAACAAAATCAGCAATTTCGATCAGACCAACGGCGTTTTTATCAAAGTCTTAATGTGAATGGTGACACCAAAAGTGAAAACCAGAAAAACAGTCCACAGTTGAATTCTGGAAAGAATTATGGGAAAATGCAAAGGACTACAACAAGGAAGCAAAGTGGATATGTGACTTTGAGAAAAGCATTGGCAACAAACAAATGCAAGTATTAGAAATAACAACTGAGATGCTCAAAAATCGAGTTAAAAAGGTAAAGAATTGGACATCACCTGGAAAAGACCAATTACATGGTTTCTGGCTCAAATATCTGACCAGTTTACATGCAATATTGGCCAGGCAACTGAATGAAATTTTACAAAAGGGCCAAATTGATGAATGGTTGACAACTGGAAAAACATACTTGATTCAGAAAGATGCAACTAAAGGAACAACACCTGAAAACTACAGACCAATAACATGCTTGCCAACAACCTTCGAATTACTCACAGGCATTATTGCAGATAACATGATGGATTATTTGGAAACAAACAACATCTTGCCAGTAGAGCAAAAAGGCAACAAAAGAAGGAGCAGGGGCACAAAAGATCAGCTTCTAATTGATAAAATGACATTAGAAAATTGTAAGAACAGAAAAACGAACTTGAATATGGTCTGGATTGATTACAAAAAGGCATTTGACTCACTGCCACATAGTTGGATCATAAAATGCTTAGAAACAACTGGCATTAGCAAAAATATTACATCCTTTACTGAAAAGGCGATGAAACAATGGAGAACTGAGTTGGCAGTAGGGAATGAGATCTACGGAATGGTTAATATCAAGCAAGGAATTTTCCAGGGTGATTCACTTTCACCTCTTCTCTTCATCATCGCAATGATCCCACTATCAGTAATCTTAAAAAAAATGAAATTAGGCTACCAAACAGCCAAAGAAGCTGAAAAAATTTCGCATTTACTATATATGGATGATTTGAAACTCTATGGAAAGTCAGAAATAGAAATCCAATCATTGACAAACACAGTCCGTGTATTCAGCACCGATATTGCAATGCAGTTTGGCATGGAAAAATGTGCCACTGTATCCATAAAAAGGAGCAAAATCACTGCATGTGAGGGAATTGAAATGCCCAATGGCCAATTAATCAAATGCAAAGAAAATGAAGCCTACAAATACTTAGGCATTCTGCAGTTGGATAACATCAAGCATGGAGAAGTAAAAACTATTGTCAGGCGAGAGTATACCAACAGAGTTAGGAAAATTTTGAAATGTAAATTGAATGGTGGAAATACAATCAAGGCCATAAATACCTGAGCAATACCAGTTATAAGATACACAGCTGGTATAGTTAACTGGACACAAGCTGATTTGGACCTTTTCGACTGAAAAACCAGGAAACTAATGACAATGCACTATAGTTTACATCCACGTGGTGATACTGATAGATTGTACCTGCCCCGAAAATCAGGTGGCAGAGGATTATTACAAGTGAAGCAAACAGTTGAAGAAGAAAAACATGCACTGGCTGATTATTTAAAAGAAAGTCAAGAACATCTATTAATTGAAGTAAAGAACAAAAAACTACTGAAGGCCCAGCAGACGAAACAAGAATACAGAAAACATGTGATAAAATCAAGAATGGAGAGTTGGCAGAACAAAGCACTGCATGGCCAATTTCTGGAAAAAATAAAAGATAAAGTAGACAGTGAACAAACTTGGTTATGGTTAACAACAGGTACATTAAAGAAAGAAACAGAGTCACTAATCCTGGCTGCTCAAGAACAAATGCCATTAAGGCCAAAATCGAAAAATCCTCTGATGATGCCAAATGCAGACTTTGCAAAGAAGCTGATGAAACTGTTGATCACATACTCAGCTGCTGTAAAAAAATTGCGCTGACTGATTATAAATTGCGGCACAATTCAGTAGCACAAATGATCCATTGGAATTTGTGCAAAAATTATAATATTAAAACAGCAACAAACTAGTGGGAACATCAGCCTGAAAAACTCACCGAAAATCAGATGGTCAAGATCTTGTGGGATTTTCACATACAAACAGACAAAATATGTACCGCGGACCTGGCGTTAAGCAACACCAGGAGACCAGGGTTCTTTAATCCCGAGCACCCGAGGGTGCGAGAAGGGCGATGAGGGTTGGGACGCGCGATCGCTCTTAAACAGCGAACCTGCATCCCCTGAACATAATTTGGCCCCCAGCACCCACCATATCTGCCTCTCCCACAAACAGTAGAGATGGTGAACCCCCCAATGGAATGGCTTAATATCTCCCGCAGAATCCCAACCATTCCCAGCACTCCCGACCCGCGCCCATTAGTGAGCTCTGGCCTGTGCCCTGACAGACTGCCCCCAAATCCTGTCTGGGCCATCCGAATCAACCCTCCCGCCCCCCTTTAACATTTGATTTAAAAACCCCTGTAAGAAACCCCTAAGAAGTCTCTTCTTCGCATGCCAATTGTGACTGACTATTTTCCACACTTATGACTATTGTGTCATTCCCATGGTCACATGATCAAAATTCAGACACTTGGTAAGTGACTCATATTTACGACAACTCCATTGTCCTAGGGTCATGTGATTCCCTTTTGCGACTTTCTTACAAATAAATTCAATGGGGAAGCCAGATTCACTTAACAATTGGAATAAGTACAGTTATTCACTTAACAACTGTAGCAAGCAAGGTTGTAAAATGGGACAAAACTCATGTAACAAATGTCTCGGTTAGCAACAGAAATTTTGGGCTCAATTGTGGTCATAAATCGAGGATTACCTAAAATATCTTTGTTCTGTTTTATTTTTAGGTATTGGTCCAAAGCAGTGTTTCTCAAAATTGGCAACTTTAAGACATTTAATTCCCCATTGCAGGGGAATTCTGGAAGTCCACACATCTTAAATTTGCCACAATTGAGAAGCACTGCCCTAGAGAGAAGCAGCACATTTACCACTTCTCAAAGACAGTTAAAACTTAATCAGTTTGGAAGTAATAACATGGTATTTGTATACATTTCGATGGCCTTGATTGTCATCATTGTGAGATTATTCCAAGATATATTTGTTTATATGTGTGTATACATACATATAGGCATTTGTTCACTTATATGTTTTTGAAGCAAACATGTTTTTTCTTCTGACACAAACCTTCCACTGTGTGGAAGGCGCTATCTACTTAATGGTCAGAAATACCTATTCATTATTTTCTCTCACTCCTGGGAATTCAACTGAGATGCTCAAATGAATTTTAGGGAAATGATTAGCTTCCCAGTTAGACTTACTTAATATATGCTTTGAGCTAAACGGGGGCTAACTATTTGGCTGTTTATTGCAATGCCTCAAAAAATAATAGCTGCCATTTGCATTAACCTGTTACTTAATCTCTTGTAGCTTTTTGGTAAAACAATTTTGCTGATGACCTGGGTTATGATAAGTTATTTCTCGGCAGCAAATACATCTGCAAGTCTGATAAAAGGCTATGCCGACACTCAGAAAGTTTTTAGAACAGGAGGGATGTGTGCAAATCAATTTTAACAGCACAGGAACAAAACCAAGCCATTGCTAAAAATAATGATCTGAAAAGGTTTGGTGGATTTATGTTAGGAAGTATATGTGCATCTTGGAACAACAGGAAACATTGTCAGTTTTATTGCCAGCTGAACAGCTATATAAGGGTGTACATCCATTGCTTCAAGCTGGATTATTTATTTGCTTGTTTATTAGATATGTATGGCTGCTTAAGTTGCAAGAATGACTCTGGGCTACGTAGGTTGAAAAAAACATGAAAACAAGGAGTTAAAAAAAATTAGAAGAATAAAATAATACAATACAAAGCATCAAAAAAATATAAATAACAGCAGGATAATAGAATACAGGTAATTCTCACTTAATAAGCACCTTAAAGTTCAAAGTTACAACAGCAATGCAAAAGCAACTTTATGAGCAGTCCTCACATTTATGACTGTTGCAACATCACCATGGTCCTTTGAAAAAGATTTGAGTAGTTCACAACTGCTTCTAACAAACAGATTCAATGGAGAAGTCAATGGTGAAATAGAACGTAGACATAGACTTCTTCATACTGCTTTACAGCACTCTCTGGGAAGTTTATGATGTCAGCGTATTGCCTCCAACAATCTGGGTCCTCATTTTACCGACCTAGGAAGAGTGGAGTCAATCTTCAGCCCCATTAGGATCGAAGTCCAGGCTGTGGGCAGAGCTTGCCTTCAATACTGCACTTTAACCACTGTGAAATTGGGGCTCACAAATCACAGGTCACAGTCATGTAATGTCTTGCTTAATGATTGCAGTGGAAGTGAGGTTGTAAGTTCAGCACAATCACATGACATCTCACTTAAAGGGCCCAACTGTAGTAATTCAGTTAGGACTATCTGTAACAGTCATAAGAAGCAAGCAAGGCCAACAACCAATATATCATTCAAGAGTTTTATGTGCTACATATACATAGAGCTTTTTGTATGATGTGAACCATACATAAATCTGAAAGTGTTACGATTTATCTCCCCCCCCCCCCCAGTTTTCACCTACAGGAATGTTACATTTATAGTTTCCACAACTACCATATTTTTGGAGTATAAGACACACCTTTTTCCCATCAAAAAAGAGGCTGAAAATCTGGGTGTATCTTATACACTGAATACAGCATATTTTTTTTGCCTTCCGAAACCCCTCCACCTTCACTAAAATGGCCGTGCAGAGCCTCTAGGAAGCTTTTAGAGAGCTCCTGGGGGCTGGGGAGGGCAGAAATGAACAAAAAAGGCCCGTATTTTGCTCAATTTTATCCCGCCAGCCCCCCCAGGAGCACTCTATAAGCTTCCTAAAGGCTATCCATGCCCTTTTTTTAAACGAAAAAAGGGCCAATTTTCGCAAAAAAAGGACTGTTTGCTCATTTTTGCCTCCCCCCCCACTTAAGAGCACTCTGCAAGCCCCCAAAAGGCTATTCATGCCTTTGGAAGGGGGAATGGGCTGTTTTTGAAAGGTTTGCAGAGTGCAAAGACTTCTTTTTTATTATTTGCCTCTTCAAAACCTTGGTGCGTCTTATACTCCAGTGCGTCTTATACTCCAAAATTCAGTACCTAGGACACCGTGTGGTCATGTTAGTAAAAGACTTTTTTTCAATTCTTATTTTTCCATTCAGACTCCCAAGAAGAATGGTGGTCCTGATGTGTAACAATAGTTCTACTTCGCCGAAGTGGGATTTATTATGTAACACCAAATATTTGTAGCCAAAAGTTACTGCTTCATTTGGGCAACTGGAATGCATGAGAAATGTCAATGTCATCAATTACTTTAAAACTGCTCAATAAATGGAAAATTTGGGTAGAGGACGAGCTGTGAAAGGACGCAGGCAGGGTAGTACACAATCATTTTTTTTTTAAGAAGAAAGAAGCAGCCAGGTTTTTCTTTATTTGTTTTTCCACAAGCATCCCTGGGTATCATTATGCAAATTAGAGAAATGAAAAACAACTGCATGTTTAAAGAGGCTCTGGCAGATTATTCATCAACTTCATTTAAATGTGCTGGTGGCTTCTTTATCCTCTCTAAGGACCAAATTAGCTGTGGTACATTAAATGCATTATCACATGTGCATCTCTTTAATATTGTGTGTGTGTTGTTGGGCGGGGGGTGTTATGCTTTCCCTTCCATCCAAATTAGATGATGATGCAGAGAGAGAGAGGGATGATACTGCTCCATCAAGCTATTTCCTTGGGTAAAAATTGTCCTCCCCCATATATTCTCTTCAAAGGAAGAGGAAATTGCTATTAACTTCTCACAAAAAATGATATGACATGACATAACATTTCTTTGGATATGCTGATGCGTCTTATCCTTGCTTGTTCCAACTAGATTCCTAGAAATACAAGTCCTGATGTATTCTCCTCTCCCTCTCTCCTTTCCCCACAAATATTATTTTACCCCCTAAGTTATATTTTCCTGAGGAATGCCTCCAAATTTAATTGCAGTGCTGCTATATAAAGTGAATTTTTACAGCTTCACATTCAGTCCTAAAAAACTAATGCTCCTGTTGCCTGACCCTGCAGACAATCATGTTTTACCATGATTCAGGAGAGTCCAACCTTGGCAACTTTAAGACCTGTGGACTTAATTTCACAGCCAGCATGGGGAGTTGTATCATGGCATCCTTCTTTAGATGTTTGTAGGAGATGGTGGTCTCTAAATTAGCAGACCCATTTCTTCACTTCTCTTTCCAAAGTGAAAAATAAAATCTTAGGTGTCCATGCATATCAGAGTGAAAATGCAAGTATAACTTAGACTGGGGGTGTTCACCCTTGTGGACCTCAACTCCCTATGGCTGACTGGGGGTTCTGGGATTTGAAGTCCACAAGTCTTAAATTTGCCAAGATTGAACACCTTTGACTTAGCCTATTACCATATATCCCATCTGGTACTGATCGGGCTAGTGTCCTTGCAGCAAACAGCAAACAATCTGGACAGCTTCAGCACATTATACAGCCCATGGTTCGTCAAAGCTCAGCTCCATTGTGCCCACCACTGGTGAACTGAGCTGAACTGCTGCTGCCACCAGGGAATACTGCAGCTGATTGGTGGTTGGATCTGCCTCCCAGAATGCCACTGATCAGTTGTTCTAGGTGGCGGGGATCACTGCTGCCTATCACCTCCACCACCACTGAATGGAGATAGGCAGTAGTGAATGGTGCCTAGAACAGCTGATTGGTGGTATTCCAGGAAGCTGATCCAACTGCCAATCAGCTGCTCAGCAGTGAAGGTTCCAGCATTCCCTGGCAGCGGCAAATGGCAGCAGCGGTGACAGGCAGGACTGGTGAATGCATTTACCACTGCCACACCAACCCCCTGCCCCCCACTGTAATATTCACTCTATAAGATGCACAGACATTTCTACCCATTTTTGGGAGGGGGGAAGTGCATCTTATAGTCCAAAAAAAATCTCCCTTCTTATTTCTTATTTCTAACCGCATGGTAATTTCTTTAGATGTTCAGCAAGCATGTCACCATATTCTCAGCTGCAAAGAATGATGATGATTCATTTTCAGTTCAGTCTTGTGTACAGTAGCAAAATGAAGAAATATGATCAATGATAGTTGCATATCTTATGTCGTAGGCCAATCCTTTAAATAATCTTGGAAATCCTATATTCTTCCCCCAAGCTCTAGGATAATTGGAGATACTGTATGACCCTTTCTCAGTGTCTATTTTGATCCCTCATTGTATTTTCCTTTTTGGTTTGCTATTAGGTCCTATACATGTTTTTAACTTGTATGACAATCACAGCCAGCAGTCTTGGGTATAGCTTCAAAAATCTATTTATAAATAAATATATGTTCAAATTCTGATACACAGTGAATCCCTGATGATCAGTTATGACAATTGTGCAAAATCTCAGTATATCTCAATTTTATATACATAAGGCACTATTCTTTCAAACCAGTTCACCTTTCAAAAAAGCCCTCCTCCCTTTCTCCCTCCCTCCCCATTCTTTCTCTCTCTCACTCTTTCTCTCTTACCCACACACATACAAACACTTAATCCTCTTTCACCCTGTCTCATTTCCTATTAAAATAAAACTTTCTCCATTTAAAACCCTAGGAAGATTTTTTTTATTGCTAATTAACTCTTCCTTGCTTTATCTGGGCTACTGTATGATTAGAGGTTACAGTGAAGGATCACAGTAAATAAATCCACAAGCAGTTATAACAACCTAGATGAAATGTCTGTGCATTTTATTTATTTATTGGAATTAAAAGGATTGGGTGAGGAAAAAACTCATTTTTCATAAATGTCCATAGTAAACTGAATTCTAAAATAGAATAATTTCTCAGAGTTATTATTTTCTTTCTAGACACCAAGAGTTCAGTCAAGCAATAAGGTCTTGGACGAGAAACCAGTTGATTCAAACTAACAAGAAAAGAAAAATGGAGAAAGTAATAATTTCCATTAAATGCACATAAAGCATAAACCCTTATGATGTTCCTTGGTGTGTGCATAGTCCCAGTTATTGGTATTCAGATATTCTTTTCAGTATATAGTTGGCACTGAAAGGATTTATTTAATATTGCTTTGCAAGTGGCCTTAGTACAAGAAAACACATTCAAAATCAAATTTTGCCTTGGTTTGTTAAGTTGACACAGCTTTCCACTTTTAGGACAAATAATTGAAAATACAAATCAAATAGTCTGAGAGTTTATATCAATCTGTTGCTGGATAAAAAAATAGCAAAGGAAATCAGAGTTCAGAAATGAAGTTATTCTGTCCACAGAATTAGGAACCTAAAGGACATCAGATGTCATATCGAATAAGAATAGAATAAGAATAGAATAAGAATAGAATATATTCAGAAAGAATACATGGAGGTTTTGGACATAACCCTTTAAGCATTTCCTCATATTATGATATAATAATTCATTCATTTTTAGATGTGCATGTCTTAATCAATGCATTCATATGGATATTCAAGCAAAAATAGAAATTTAGGAGTCAGTTAAAGTCTTTGCTCAGACTGCGTAGGAATTTATAGTTGTTTCAAATGGGATTGTTTTTGTTAAAGTTATGACCTTTCCCCTGCAGAAAGAAACACTGAATGTTGGTCACTGTTGAATGACCATTGGTTCTTTTAACTCAGTAGAGTCTATTGCAGTGGTTCTCAACATTTTGCCTCTTAATTAACACCCATTGCTTTATCAAAGAATTTCAGCACACCAGGGTCAATGGAAATGTTTCACTTTTCCCTCTGAGATAAAATTATATATGAATCACATAATACTTTATCAGTGGGTTTTATCTGTGTGCATTACTAATTGGAGGGTGTATGTATGTATGTATGTATGTGTGTGTGTATATATATATATATATATATATATATATATGTATGTATGTATGTATGTATGTATGTATGTATGTATGTGTATATATATATATATATATATATATATATATATATATATATATACACACACACACACACATACATACATATACATACACACATACATACACACACACACACATACACACACACACACACACACACACACACACACATATATATATATATATATATATATATATATATATATACACATACATACATACATACATACATACATATACACACACATACATACGTACACATACATATATAATAAGACAGTGTCCAATTACATTGATTCACTAGTGTAAAGGTCTCCAAATTTGGCAACTTTAAAACTTATGGAGTTCAATTCCCAGAATTCCTTAGCCAGCCATGCTGTTGTTGAAATCTACAAGTCTTAAAGTTACAAGTTTGGAGATTCCTGAATTGTCCATTGAGGATAATGTCAGAAGTAACGTGCCACAATGTTTTGGGTAACACACCAGCCTTCACCAATACCCAACAACTATTTTTGAAAACACGGCCTGTTCTTGTACATTTTTCAGAGACTGTAGAGGCTACATAAAAATGGGATATGCTCTCACATAGCATCCTGACACTATGGAAGTCAGGCGAAGGCCATACTCTCACATGGTTTCCAGAGCCTTCAAAAATTAGTCGAGGACAAGTGCCTGCTTTTGTGCAGTTTTGGGAGGCTGTGGAAACCATGGAAGAGCATTTTCCATGGGGCCTAGTTTAACCTCAGATAGGCCACAAAAGCCTGTCAATATAAAGAAAACTCTGCTTGCAGGTAAGCAGCATGTGGCAGATCCAGTGGAACACTGGTCTGTGAAGGGAATTTCATTACTCCCTCTGGAAAGCTTTTATTGAGTGGCAGTGTTGATGCTTGGGCTGAAGTCAAGGTCTAGACCAGGGGTGTCAAACTTGTGGCCCATGGGTGGGATGTGTCACATCCTGTCCCCGCCTCCATCCAGTTTAGTGAAAGGGAGAAAAGTCACATGATGCCACCATGATGCCACAAGTTTAACATCCCTGGCCTAGATTTTGAGTTCAGCCTAGCCTCGGTGTTGCTGCTGAATGCTACTGTTCAGGGTGGTCTAGTTTGGGGGAGGGAGAGAATTGTTTCTCTTTGGTTTGGAAGGGCTGACACACCATTGGAAACAGGTTAGGCATTTTCTGAATTTTTGACATGCTGAATCTGAAAGGTTTGCCATTACTGCTCTAGTCTGTATAGAGGTAATGCTTTAAATCAGTGGTTCCCAAACTTTTTCAGTCCACCGCCCCCTTGGTGCTACAAACTTATCCTCAGTGTCCCCCACCCAGTGGTGGAATTCAAATTTTTTACTACCGGTTCTGTGGGCGTGGCTTGGTGGGTGTGGCTGGGTGATCATATGACTGGGGGGTTTGCACGACGGAAGGAAGATAGTAACAGTAAAATTCAAAACTGTAACTATTAATTGCACATTTATTCAAAATCCAATTTAAAAACCTTTTTAGTTAATGTTAATTCAACAAAATTGTTGAACATGATCCATTGATATCAGGTTTTCAAAGTCTGATAGTCATGAACCTTAGTAACTAGTAACGTTGTAAACTAAGTAACATTTAGTAACTACTTCACTGTTCAGTAAATTCTTAATGTGATGGATGGGCTTGATGAAGTGATATCAGTTTCCCAATGTCTGGTTTTAAGTCACTTAGCAGGAGTCTTAAATCACCATATTCAGTAATCTGGAGTTGATTTCTTTGCTTGGAGAGAAGTTGGATGACCACACTGAAGCCACGTTCCACCAAATATGATGTTGGAAATGCAACAAGGAGCTTCTTAACCACTCTACATAGTGCAGGATAGCGATCAGAATTTTCTTTCTGTAACCAAAACTCTTGGTATGATTTCTTAAACTTCGGCTTCAGCTCAATGTCATTTTGCAGCTCTATGAGATGTTCCTCCACTACCCCATATTCCTCAATATTTGAAAATGGATTTATCACCCAATCTGGAATTTCCATCAAAAGAAGATCCTGATATTGCTCAGACATATCTTTATACAGCATGTCCAAATGGTCACCAAAAACTTGAAGATCATCATCTTGAATCCGACCTTTCTCTTCTAGCTCAAACAAGTTCAGAAATTGGTATAGCTCGTGATGGCCTATATTGCGCTTGAGTAGAGTAACTTTGGAATAAACGTAGAGATGACAGATTTGGCCTTAATAAGATTGACTTCATTTCCTTGCAACTGCAAATTCACTTCATTGAACTTTGCAAATAGTTCTGATAAATAAGCAATGTCATGCCTGATCTCTTTGAGTTCACCACTGAACAAAGCATTCTTGTCTTCAAAAACTCCACAACTGTGTCAAAAAGATTGTAAAAGCATCTCACACAGTTGCCTTTTGATAGCCAACAAACTTCTGTATGAAGCAGCAAACGATCAAGATTCTAGGAAGGGAAGGAGCAGCATATCAGCAGCCAGAGACCTCAATTACTCAATCAGAATAGAGCTGGAAGAGACCTTGAAGGTCTTCTAGTCCAACCCCTGCTCAACCAGGAGCAATCCTATATAATTTCAGACAAGTTAGTCCAGTCTCTTCTTGAAAGCCTCCAGTGATGGAGCACCCACAACCTCTGGAGGCAACTTCTGTTCCACTGATTAATTGTCCTCACTATTAGGAAGTTTGTTTCTCTCCTTGATTAGTTTCCAGCCATTGTTTCTTATCCTGCTTTGGAGAACAGGTTGACTCCCTCTTCTCTGTGCCAGCCCCTCAAATAATGGAAGATTGCTATCAGGTGTTCCCCCCCCCCGCAATCCTTTTCTCTAGACTGGCCATTGCCAATTCTTGCAACTGTTTTTCCTATGTTTTAGTCCCCAGGCCTTTAAACATCTTAGTTGCTCTTCTTTGCACTTCTTCCAAAATCTTCCAAGGTGCATGGAACACTGTTACGTACCCACCAAAGGTGGTCCCTATTTTTCTACTTGAATTCTTTATGTGCTTTCGAACTGGTAGGTTGGCAGAAGCTGACAAGCGAAGACAATGGGGAAGCCAGATTTGCTTAACAACCATGTGACTCACTTAACAACTGCAGAGATTCACTGTAACTGTGGCACAAAATGTTGTAAAATTCACTTAACAAATGTTTCACGCAACAACAAATATTTTGGCCTCGGTTGTGACCGTAAGTGCTGGCTGCCTCCCAGTGAGCCTGGGGGAGAGGGGGGGCATCAGATGGGTTTCAGAAATACATCCCTAGTGTTTTTCTCCAGTCCCCAGGAGTATGTGTGGGGCACACATGGCATTCCTCCAGGTGCCCAGAATCAGCTTTTCCCTGTGGAATGTCAGGGAGACAAAGGAGATTGTTGCCCCATCAGCGAGTCTCTCCCGTATGCTCGGAGCAATCACCCATCTAGGTCTCCATCATCCCCGGGCTAAGTCTGAGCCTGCAGGAAGTAGTAGCATCCCTCTGGCCTCCTGCACATCCTCACCTGAGTGCTCCCCCCCTTAGATGGGGAAACTTCAGCAGATGGGATTGGTGGGCAGTGCTTGTCACCTAGGAGACGGGAGAGGCAGGGGGGCTTCATGACCCTCTGCATCGGCCGTGTGTTCTGACCAGGGCTCCGCGGGATGCGGATAATTTGGAGCCAAGAGACGCATGTCCTAAGTCAGCCTTGGACCACATTCCCCCCACCCTCCTGGTCCCTGCACCAAGACTTGCCTGCGTCCCCGAAGGGCATCCGATGCAACTACTGCCTTGCCCACTGCTGGCCAGGAGAGGCAGTGGGAGGAGATGGAAACCAGGCTGCGCAATCCTCCGCTTGTTACAGAGCGAAGGAAGAGAAAGACAAGTCGGGCAAGGAAGCAGGACGGCCGACATGGGGCAGGATCGGTGGGACAGAACTGCATGGGGAAGGGCCACAGCTGGCCATCCAGCCCGACACCCACTGCTCCAAGCGAGCCATCGGGCTTGGGGGGCATCGTCCACTTCTTGGGGATAAGAGCCGTGGCCTAGGGCAGCTGCCCGCCTCCTACCCTACAAACTCATGACAGACTTGGAAGGGACCTTATAGTTCATCTAGTGATCTAGTCCCTTGCCTCTTGGTGCCCCCATGCCGCCCCCTTGCCTCTTAGTTCCCCCCTAAGTCATCCCACCACCCCCAAGGGAACCACCCACTTTGGGAAGCACTGCTTTAAATTAATAACTGATCAGTTCAATCTGTTTTTATCTAAACTCAGGGGAGGGGGATGAAATTAGGGTAAAATTGCAATTTAAATATCAACAATGTAACAAAAATGTGAGTAACCACAGACATTTCTTAACAGATACGGATAGCAGCCACTCAAAGGTTAGCAGTATTATGCAGTAACATTTTTTTTTCCTTTGACCAAGGCAAATGGCACAAAATTCAACCTGGGACATGTAATTACACAAGATAGAAGGTAGCAACATGTGAAGGTTGGTTTTAGCAGCATGCAAGCTGCAGATAGGTTCAGGAAGCCACAGGGACCTTATTGAATTTCCCGTTTAGATCTGCTAAGGATAAGCTGCTAAACCTGGCTAAAAAAATAATAATAATCCAGATTGATAAAATATAGGATATAACATTGCTAGCCATTGACCATCAATGATTTCTGTTCATACTCTCATGCAATTTGAAATAGACCTCTTTCATTTTGGTATTCAGTATTTAAAAGTCTTTGTTGATTTTCTTACCCTAGGGTAAATTCTTAAAGAGGTAGAAAATCTACAGAGAGACTATAAGGTTAGACTTTTTCCCAAACTGTTTGATATCATGAAGACTGAAACTGGTAAGACAGGTCAAGAGGGCTTAACCCTATGGGAAAATAGTGGCATTTAAGCCAATAATTAAATATTAACAACTATGTTAATACACCAGAATTCAATGACTAGCCTTTAATCTCAGGGCTGCATCAAATACATATGTGGGTGCTCAAAATACCACTCTTGTGAACTTAGATTGAACTATTTCCTGTGACTTGTAATTGGGGTAATGACCCATCTGTGAAACATACAGCTACTTAGCTAAAGGTCTAGCAGGAAATTGTTTCAGAAATGCAGGGATGCATTTTCCACCTTTCCAACAGAAGAATGTTAGAAGAACTTCTTTGACTCCGTAGCACCTCAAAACTCATGTGGGCTTTTCCCATGAAGCATTATACCAGGTTATTTATATTCCTTGACTTGTTCCATTTCCTGCCCTTCTATTATCCGGCTCTGCTTCCTGTTTTTTTGTTTTGGCAAAAGCCATTAGTTTAGTCTCCTGAAAATTACTTACTGGCAGTTTTCCTGCATTAAACTTTGAAGGGTTCACCCAAGGCCAGCTGGAGTCTTCAGGATAAGAGTTGCATCATTTTCATAGAGCAAAATCTGGTGTTTGTTTCCCTATTTTGGGAGGGCAGAACTTTGATCTGAACATTTCTTTGTAAATGACTCAAGGGTGGGATTCAACTGGTTTGGACTGGTTAGGACCAACCAGTAGTGACCAGTTGACCCCACCCACCTGGCCCTGCTTTTGTCTGTCCTATATTTCCCTGTTTTTTAGCTAAGCTGATTTGTGTGGCACAGCAGATTTGCCACACATCGCTGTTTTACTCAGCATCCCTGAAATAGAAGGTAAGTTTTAAAGCTTAAAATGGGCAGTTTTTGTATGCTATGCATGCACAAAGCACATGTTAGTTGTGTATGCATGCAAAACGCACATGCATGCATTCGCCAAACAGGTTGTTAAACTGGTTGCATCCCATCACTGAAATGACTTCATACATAGCCTGAACAGGGAATGATTAAAAACAGCCTTGTATCAAGAGGTTTCAGGTTAATACATCTTGTGGTAAAATCTTACTCAGATGGTGGAATTATCATATAGGGTTTTTCAAAATAAGAAATGGTAGGCACTGGTCAGTATTCATGTCTGTGAGTTTTTCCCCATAAGAAAGATCTCAAAATTAAGCCAAATACAAAGAACATATAGAGGAAAAAATGGCTTCCTTCTCCATCTGTTCTATTCTGGGTGCTGAGCATGAACCTTACTAACTTTGCTCACTAAATTAATGGTCAACAGTAAGCAGGGTCACTCTATAATAAAAAATTCCATTCATCTTTTATCTTTCAAATTCAGATGTTAATAAAGGACATTAAGCATTAAAAAAAAGCCAACTAGATATATTAAAAAAAGGAAGGAACAATGATTGAATTGCCTAGTGACAGAAGTTGTATACATGAACAATTGTTACAGAGAAAATCATTCCAGCCTCCCCTTAGAAAGATCAATGTATGTGAGATGACTTCATCAGCTGATTTTAAAGCATTGACAAATGCATATAGCATAAGATGATCGTTGTATAGATCAGTTCCATATATCTTTAATACTTGACCAAGTACCATGGATTTTGTGGGTGGGTGGGTATTGCTTGGGACACGTGGTGTTTTTTCAGTGACCTAAAGCTTCTTCACGTGGTAATGTTCTTCCCAAAAGTGTGTGTTCTTCCCAAAAGGAGGAAGAGAAGGAGACATGCAGCATGGTGGACCTTTTCAATAATCAGACTTTATCGAATTATCTAACTTGGAAATTTATTGACTTTACTGAGCCTTGGGAAGACAGAAAGACTCTATAACATGTAAATATATTCTCATGGGCAATTTAATAACTAAGAAATATTATCAGAACCAATACTCTGTCTATGACCATTTCACCGTGCTTTTTTTCCTGTGCAAATATTTTCAAAAGCCATCTCTGTTCTATCAAAAGCAAAGCACTTGGTTAAAAATATTAAGAATCAAGAGTCAGTAGAGAAACCAGCAGGAAATTGTAGGTCCTAGTGGCTTGCAAGAGGCTGGCAGGTAGGTAAAAGACTGCAGTCAGGTGACGGAGGGTGAAAGGGTAGCTGCACAGCTATTTTTGGTCCTGGAGTTAATGTTGCCAAATGGGGGAGATTTAGCAAAACAACTTGTGACTTTCCCGTTGTCTTCCTCATTTACTTAGCTTGTGGGAAACCTGCAGGAAAAGTCACAAAAAGTGAACACATGATCACACCACACTGCAACACTTGTAAGCACCAGCTGGTTGCCAAGTGCCTCATCATGACCACATGATCATGGGGTTAGGTGTCATGGCCTAAAATTGATCAAGCAATACAAAATTAAAATACTTTCTTATGTATACACACATACACACATCTTCCTAACTCTCTGTCTCCCTATATATATTTACACACACATAAATATACAGAAATTGGGTTACTAAGTAGTAGATTTGTATTTACATCAAACCAAAATGCCACATAAGAAAGTGAATAAAAAGATGTTGCTAGCATGCATTGAAGTTCAGTGCAGTGGTTAAGACTCCAGATGAAAAATCAGGAGACTGTGAGTTCTAATCCCTTTTTTAGTTATGAAGGCAGCTTGGACCAGAGGTAGGTTTCTCCTTATGGTATGGTACGCCCAAAGAGGCAGTGAAAATCTGGCAGACTGGACCGGTAGTAATGCTAGTTCTCCCGTCAGAAGTTTTATCAGAAGCTTTTTTTTTTAAAGCCTTTTTTCCCTGCCAGTTCAGGCAAAAGAAAAAAAAGCCTTTAAAAAGTAAAAAAAGACATAGAAGGAGGGAGGTAGGAAAGAAGGAAGGAAGGAAGGAAGGAAGGAAGGAAGGAAGGGAAAGAGAAAGAAAGAGAAAGAAAGAAAGAAAGAAAGAAAGAAAGAAAGAAAGAAAGAAAGAAAGAAAGAAAGAAAGAAAAAGGTGTTAGAACAAAACTCACTTTTCAGCCTGGAGATTTAGCAAAGGAGAAAAACAGTCTGAATCTCCAATCTGAGCATGTCTGGCTGTGGAATTCTGGCAGTTGAAATCCACAAGTCTTAATGCTGCAAACTTTGGAGACTCCTGCTTTAAATTGAAAAGCTGCTTGAAGGAGGTTTGCAACATGACATTCAGCAGTTTGTTTCTGAGTCAGCTGAACAACAAACTGGATAAAAGGAAGGATTCTTATATGGTTCTATGTTTTTGAAGTTTTGGGGTTTGTGCAATATGGGATTTGTGTTTGAATAATTCCTTGCTTGTGTGAATGGCGCCAAACTTTCTATAGGCTCATTATCTCCTCTATCTGGCAGGAATGTAGAATGAGCCTCAGGCAGGTTTCTTTGTTAGCAGCTTGATTTTTCCTTTTCTGGAAGAAAAAGAAAGAAAGAAAGAAAAAAAGAAAGAGAAAGAAAGAAAGAAAGAAAACAGCACAGCAATTTAGGGCTTGAAGTTACTCAGAAGTCATCTAGCAGAAAACCTTACATTGTCTGGATTATTTTGATGCCTCTAACAGAAAGGAAAATTGCCAGAAAGGAGAAGGAGTTAACTAGGACAAGGCTGCCATGCAGAGGAAGGCAGAGATAGTCCTTGACTTATGACTACAATTGAGCCCAAAATTGTGGTTGCTAAGCAAGAGCATTGTTAAATGAGCTTCACCACATTTTACAAGGTGGCCATGCCTGCGTGTTCACATGACTAGCAAGCCATGCCCACAAAATAGGCCACGCCCACAAAATAGGTAGTAAAATTTTTTGAAACCCACCCCCTGCCTTGGACTACTTACTCTCTCTCAACCCTAAGAAGCTGGTCATGACAAACCCTTTTGAAAAACTTTGCTAAGGAAACTGCAAAGTCTTGTCTAGGTAGTCACTAGGAGTCAGTATTGAGCCAAAGGCACACACACACACACAAACACCATGCATCTAAATTGTAAAAAAAAAAAATAAGTGGAAAAAATATAAACCGTGTTAATGGTAGTAAACCTAGTAAACCTTCGCTTCGAACTTATTTAGGTTTGCAGTTCTTTTTCTTAGATTTTCTATAGTGAACATTCATTCATTTATTTATTGTCCATCGCTGTTACTCTACAGCATGTTGTCAATGCAAATAACTTCACCCTCCTTCTGACTTTACAATGAAGAAAACATAAATACGGGTTTATTTTTTTTAAGGGATAATGGCTAACTTTCCTCATTGTCCCCAAACAGAAACTAAGCAGATGACAAGATCAGTTACAGGTGATGTAGGACAGCTGACTGTCTGGCGGGGGCTTCAGCTGGTCTTTGGAGAGCCACGGGCATGTTTAACTCATCATTTGTGTGACAACATTAATGGGCTTCCTGCACTATAGCTGAAGCTTCATTATCTGACAAATTAGAGGAGGTGATACAATTTAAAAGTGTTGAACTATGACTTTACCTCAGGAGATGACCCTGACTTTATAACCACATTCCCTGCCCTCCACCAGCTAGGCTGGCACATTTTTCCTTATAATGGACATTTCAACCTCAGCAGCTGAATAGCCATGGAAAGAGACATTGACGAGTCCAGTGTAGTCACTGTTAAGGCAGAAGGTATAAGATACAGTGATGTAGCTGATGGTGTGGAAAAAGGCAAAAAAGCGTATTTTGTTTAAAAAGCTCTCTGGACTCCAATCTCCATTTTTCACTTAGAAAGGCCATTCCAAACTGCATCCATTTCAACAGGCTCGACACGGCGAGGGAGTCAATCCACAGAAGAGAGAGATCAGCAATGCAGGAAATGGTCACATTTTCATGAAATGCTCTAGGAGTTTTCTGAACAGCGTTTCTTAAAGATGATGCCTTTCCCCTCTCGTGGACAGCACAACTTAATGAGCCGACAGCAGCTCACCGGCTGATCATGTTTTGTCACCATTAAATGCTTCAACCAACCCCATCCCTTTCACTTAAAAATTACAGTCGGGGCAGAGAGTTTAACAGCCTCCTTTCATCTTGCTCGATCGCATGCTGTTCAGGGCTGCAACGTTTTTGATGGCAATTTAATCTTAAAATCCTAATGTTTCACAGTCAACCGATAGAACATTTCCTTTCGATTAGGAGTTGCCAATCTTTCGGTGTTCGTGAGTGCAAGTGGATAATTAAAGAATATGTTGCAAATGCTCCCATGAAAGGACAAAGGCTAAATGGGGCTGGGGAGAGGGAGAGTCAGTTTCAAACACCTTAGCACTAAAAGATAACCTGGTGAGCAATCTCATCACCTCTCTTGCTCTGGAGGATGCTCTCTTCCAACCCAATCTCCAGTGTCCTGACAGGTGGGCAAGGAATGAATCTGGGCTCAACTATAGTTCAAAATTTATCACCAAAATGTAGAGGATACTGATCATTGCTTTGCAACATGCCAGATTTCTGTTTAATCTTTTTGTAAATTAAAAGCAGTGTACAGGTTTTCCTACAAGTGGAAAGATAGCAGTCTTTGTCTTAAGCTCCCTAGAATATGCACAAGGATCATAACTAAATTACTTTACCTTATCTGAGGGTTAAACTACATTTAAAGTGAATTATTAATAACATTGTGTTTTTTAACACAAAGCTTGGTCATTTCTCACAAGAATCCTGGGCCAGAGGAAAAGAAGTTTAGCTCATCTTTCTCCAGTGGGTTTCCTGTTGACACCAATTCACCAACCTTCCTCTTGCAAAGCACTTAAGAAAATCAATGTCTCATTGGGGACAAAATGCCAAGAGCAAATTGGGTTAATTCTCTTATAAAATGTACCTTTTCAATAATGTATAAATAACCATCATTTCTATAATCATTTGTCATTGAAATCTGCTGGCCTTGGTGAAAGTAAACCTTTCAAAGTTTGCCTACAAAAATCCATGAGTTCTACAGCTTTCTGATGGAATACAATATTTATGTTAGCCATTATTAATGAGTGTGTGAGTGAGCGTGTGTGTGTGTTTCTTTAGTCACCATAACAACTTTAGGCAGCCTATACAATATCACAGATATGAATTAAAAACAGCAACAAAGCACAGAAATATTTAGCACACCATGTGTCAAGTTTGAAAAACTAGATCTACACTTAATGATTCAATTTAACTGATTTATTTTTATTCCTCCCCCTGGATCTGCCAGTCCTTCTTCTACATCATGTTGGGGAACTAACAGAACAATTATGTAATTCATGAAACATGAAGAAAAATCAAAAGTAGGATCCCAGGTCATCTTGCTCAAGGCCTGTTGAAAGGATCAAGTTTGAAGTTTCTCCAAAAGAATACCATGATTTGGGCTCTGTAGCAGGGTTGAAATTCAGCAGGTTCTGACATGTTCTGGACAAATTTTGAGTAGTTCAGAGAACCGGCAAGTGCCACCTCTGGCTAGCCCCAGAGTGGGATGGGAATGGAGATTTTGCAATATCTTTTCCCCAGAAGTAGGAAAGGACTGGGAATTTTGCAGTATCCTTTCCCTGGAGTGGGGCGGCAATGAGATTTTGCAGTATCCTTCCCCTGCCACATCCACCAAGCCACGTCCACAGAACCGGTAGTAAAACAAATTGAATTTCACCACTGCTCTGTAGACTTCAGGTAGTATTCTGTTCCACCAGGCAGAGGTACTCAGAGAGAAGGTAATATTCAAAGTTCTGCAAGATTATACAGCTTAAATTATGGGACTCAAATCCTATTATCATATTGGAAGAAACAATAAGTAGTCACACAGGTATAGAGACCCTACTCTGTGAAGGACTTTATATGTGACAACCTGCTCTTGAATTAACACTTAGAAACTAACTGGTAACAAGTACAGTTTGCAGAATGAAAGTGACATGTGGATAAAATGATGTACATTTATATTGTCCTGTGCTGCAGAATCATGGACCAGATGTAGCTTTCAAATCTCTAAAAAGATCATTTAAAGCACATTGCAATAGTCCAGAGGTGGGTTGCTACCAGTCTGGGTGATCCAGTAGTAGTATTTTGACCTTGGTCGCAGAACTGGCAGTGACTCAGGATGGCCACGCCCCAGAACCAGTTTCCCGGTCACCGCTGCTGGCATGTTTTTTTAGTAATTTTTTTCATGTTCTGCACATACACAGAACAATTTACTGTCAAATGTGCACGCACACATGAAGCAAACCCGGGCAGCAACACTGGCAGAGACCCACCCCTGCAATAGTCATAACAGGAGGTAACTAAGGCATGAATGACCATAAAAAGGTCCTCCAAATCTAGGAAAGGACACAATTGCTCATTAAATGAATCCATGTGAGATCTTCCTGCCACAGATGTCACTTTCTCACAAAGCAAGAACAGACAGTCTAAAAGCCCCCTCTCCCCACACCCAAGTATGTTCAAGAACTAGGAGACTCTTTTAGAAAGGGAGATTCTTAAATATTCTGCCACTTGAGCTTGTTAGGGTGGAAGATGTGCTTGCTCATTCCCACCCAAACTTTAACATCTTCATGAATCAGGATAGAACTGCAATAGCCTTGTCTTTCCAGTCCAGAGTTGAGAAACCCAACTGGATAGCATCAATATATTGATATCTAATCTCATGCAATTGGATTACGATTTCCAATAACCTTATGTGAATGGTAGATAGAATCCATGGAACTCAGAGGATCATTGTAAGGCAGAGACCTTGGGCTCAGTTTTGTTCTCCCCAGCAACTAAATGGATCTGATTCCAGAGAAAAGAGGAGAACTATTATTACACATTACTTTACACGGGCAACTCCCATCAATGCACCAGAAAGAGATCAAGTAAAGATGGGTGAATAGCATCCCAATACCATCAGAGATAATCCACAAATACACGCTATGCCGTCGAGAGCTGGGTTCTGGCTTCTTTTATTGCGGGTTCGCTCAGGGACATGCTTCAGGCACATGTGTGCTTCACGAGTGCATGTGCAATAGTCAAAAAATTTCCTCTATTCTTGCGCAGAAGCAAAAATCGAAACAGTGCCATCATAGGCAACACCGATAGAATCAGTTCGGGTGTGTGGATGGCAGAGTTACTACCTATATGGATGAACTGGTCCGAACCAATAGGAACCCACCTCTGATGCCATCTCATTATTATACCAGTGTGAAAAATCTGTTAAGAATCTATCGGTTTTACAATTGTTTTAAAAAGTATATGACAATAATTTAAAAATCCATTTTGGATGCAGTTGTTGTCTCTTGAATGCTATATAAAAACATCTTACCAAATTAATTTATGTACATAGGGCCAGGAAATATTTATAAATCTAATTGGAGTATAAGAGGAATTTTCATCAGGATTGAGGTTGTGAAAGTGAATTTAAATTTCTTTTCACTGCTTTTCTTAATCCCAGTGAAAACAAGCTTTACATCTAGTATTTTTTTTAACAACTGCATCAGTTATTTTTCTGGTTTTATTGACTGACACCTGATTAAAAGCAGGTATCTTTCATTTTATGCAAATTACATTAAGATCAATTTAATTTTTACATATGCAGAAGTTCTTTAAATGACACAGATTTTTTGAAAATATGTAGCATGTTCCTCAATTTATTTTAACTTGCATTTAAATAGGAATTGATAATAATGAGCCTAAACTGAAGAAGATGAAGATAATGGGAGCTGACTTTGTAATATGTATGATGAAGTCATTATTTTGCCTAATCTCCTTTCAATCATGCCATGTTTCATGACCCTATGTTAATAAGAGCCAGAAGCAAACCAATCTAAAAATGGGCCAAGATACTTACAATGATCTTCCCTTTGTAATTCTATAATTGAAGAGATCCTAGATTAAATTCTGAGAAGGGGAGGAGGGGTTTGCAGGAAACAAGGAGATGCAAGTGACAAGATTTATAATAGTGTTTAAAAGCTCATTTTGACTAAAACCAAGATTAAATTGCAATAAATAAATACATCTTTAATGTTCCTTTTCACACCATACCAAAGCATTTCATTAACAAGTCATTTTATTATGCCTTTGGCATTTACACATAGTGCATGTTTTATTTGGTTACATTTCTATGAAACACAGATGGATTTAATTCATACTTCTATGGTGGATTGCAGAAAAGTGCTATACCATAATTTACATTGGGAAGGTTTGGTTTGGTTTCTTTTAGTATGCTAAAGATGGCCCTAGCAAATCAATTTAATTCTGTTGATGGCAGGAAAACAACATGGATCATGAAGAGGCCAGTTCACCTTAAGAGAAACTCTACCATTATTTACTCAGAAACCAGAGTCATTTAGACATGAATTCTCATGATGAATCACCATGAAGGGTGAAATAAAAAGAATTTTAAATTCAGACAACAATGTGAAGCAATAGCAATGGAACTTAGACATATATACCTCTCCATAATGCTTTACAGCCCTCTCTAAGTAGTTTTACAGAGTCAGCATATTGTCCCCAATAACCTGGATCTTCATTTTACCCACCTTGGGAGGATGGAAGGCTGGGTCAACCTTGAGCCTAGTGAGATTCAATCAGCCAACTCTTGGTAGTTGGTGATCAGTAGAAGTAGCTTGCACTAATGCATTCTAACCACTGTGCCACTGCGGCCTCTTGAAGATGACCAAATCAAAGTAAGAATCATATCAATCAAATATTTCACAATTGGCTATAAAGGGGAGTCAGGACTCTTCCTGCCAGCACTTCTCTGATTGAAATTTGTAAACTTGATAAAATTGATATGCCAATTACTTAATTCAGAACCAGAGAGCCCACCACACCATTCACCCTGAAATTAAGAGCTTGAAAAGTCACAAAGGCAGCAGTATCTTGTCATCCTAGTTACTATATTCATTTATTATTGGGATAAATTAAGTCTTCCAGATAACCAGTATAATTCCATCAAGTTCAGGGTTCAAATCACTAATGCATAGGTTTCTACAAAACTATATCATTTCTATAAAACTTTTATGAAAGTCCATAAAGGTGATAGCTAATCATGAAGTGCTATTTGTGATTTTTTTGCATTATAGGATGTTCTCCAGATGTGTTGGCTTGCACTATATGATTATAATAAAGGTTTGTTTGCTTTGTGCCTTCAAGTCAGTATTGACACTTGGCAAATGCCTGGACAAAATCCTGCAGTTTTCTTGCAAGATTTCAGGAATGGTTTATCAATGCCTGCTTCTTAGGGTTGAGAAAGAGTGACTGGCCCAAAGTTTCCCTGCTGGCTTCATGTCTAAGGCAGATCTAGAACTCACAGTCTCCTGGTTTCTGATGCTTTAACCACTACACAACACTACACTGGCTCTCTTAGTTTCATCTAGATTGCTTTGTTTATTGAGCAATTGAAAAGATTAGATAATAGTTGTAACAGTGATTAAGTCCACTCATTTTCTTAATAGATTGCAGTGGTAAAAGAAGGTAAAATGAAAATTGTATATAAAACTGCTAAACCGGCAGAACAAAGGCAATATAACTGAAGAAGTGCAATCATAAAGGGGAAAGAGGAGCAGGGGAGATGTTAAGAGCAGACATGGAGACACACATATTTGGCAGAAGGTGGTGGCATGCCAGGAGGTACAGAAATGATGGCAGAAACAAAATGATGGATATTTGAGAGAAGAGGGAGCAGTGAAATGCTAAAGGCTTTCTTTTTAATTTAGTGCCAGATCAATATTGCCGGAGACTCATCTTCTCTGTTTATCTGCTCACCATGAAAAATCTGGGCAGCATTTCAACCCTTAACTTTAACCCTCCTGAACTCATAATATGCAGAAGCTACTCTCAAAGTCAGAGGAGAGTGCATGTACAGATCTTAATATATCTCCTGAGGTTACTAACTATTGGAAGGAAAGCATATTTACCAGCCCAGGAAGTTTTATGTGCCAATCTCAAGCAGGTCTATTTGTCTAAGCCATTAGGAGGCCTATGGATGAAAATAATTCAAAGGAACTATTTACCTCATAATACTCAGGCACGGAAAGCTATGTTTGAGGTGGGGGCAACATTTAATGGATTCCCCTTGGTTTTGTTTTATTTTGTATTTCATTCCTTTTCTCAAGTTGCTCAGCTGAAATTGGTGCTTGCATTTCATTCATTTGGATAGTTGGAGATTACTGGGTAGTTTGAGAAAAATGCTTAACTGAGTATCTGTAATGCTTATCTGAGTTATTGTATTGTATTTTCTGTGTTTGCTTCCTGCCTGCGCACCATTTCTAGAATACAAACTGCTTTTGTAGTGGCAAGACAGGTAAGCCATATCCCACTTTCATCAACTTCACAGGATCCCAGACTGTCAGCTGCAAACCCAGACAGATGCAATGCTCAAAATTTGAGGGGAGGGCTTACCCCAGGTGTTTCATGTTCCTGCTCATACAGGAAGGAAGAGATTCCACATAGCCCCAGAAAAGATGGCAGAACTCCAAGGAAGACATAGCAGAAAACTGATGGATGAAAGACTGTGAAACAACAAGCTTGCCATTTCCCTTCAACTAAGATTTAAGCTTTGGATTTTCAGAATGCCAAAAAAACAAACAAAAAACCAACCCCCAAGTTCAGGAGTTTCTGATTCAAGGAATGGCCTAGCTAGCATTGCCCTAAGATAATTATTTTGTTCTCTGCTGTTAAAGTTAATTATATGTCTTCTGTATGTGCTCTTGCGTGCCAAGTGGCATTTTTCTCCCTTAAAATAATTTCAAATATGCCAACCAATATCATATTAGGATTTGCTCAGAGTCGCACACTTCTCCGAAACTTTATTGCACAGGAAAAGCATTTTTCAATCATTGTTTGAGATGTGGATCAACTCTATTTTTACCTCCCCACTGATTAGTTTTGGCAAGGGGCTACCACAAATGGAAAGGGAAGCATTGCATTTTCTTCTAATGTATTGAATTTCATATTATACTTTGTGCTACAGATCTAATTCCCTGAAAGAGAGAGGGTTGACTTCCCTAGCCACACACCTCAAAGCTACAACAACAAAGAAGGGGCACTATAGAACTCACCTCATTCTTTTATCTATTCCCCAGTTTATTTACAAATAAGGCCATAGGCAGCGAAGTTCCTACTTTATATCTTCTGCTAAAAAAAGAAGACATCAGGTAAAGGCATTTCCAAAGAACATTGATGGTGGCAGCACCAAGTAGTCACTTCAAGTCAAGAAGCCATTCCAGGGTTTGTGAAAACCAGAGGGTTTATAAGATATTTCTTCCATCTTGCAAATTCTGAGCTATATCTTCAGAATTCAAAAAAAATCTTCTCATCTGAAATTCAAGAATTTAGATCGAATTATTTATTTTTTAAAAAGTCATTTAGATTTCGCATTTAAGCAGACAGTTCTTCAGAATCTCTATATTCTCTCTGTCTATCTGTTTCTCTCTTATCTGTCTATCTGTCCGTCTATGAGCCGTGGTGGTGCAGTGGTTAGAGTACAGTACTGCAGGCTACTTCTGCTGATCACCGGCTGCTGGCAGTTTGGCAGATTGAATCTCACCAGGGTCAGGGTTGACTCATCCATCCTTCTGAAGTGAGTAAAATGGGGACCCAGATAGTTGGGGGCAATATGCTGTCTCTGTAAACCGCTTAGAGAGGGCTGTCCTCTCTCCTCTGTTGTCTGTACTCTATCATCTATCTATCTATCTATCTATCTATCTATCTATCTATCTATCTATCTATCTATCTATCTATCTACCTACCTACCTACCTACCTACCTACCTACCTACCTACCTGTCTATCTATCCATTGTCTGCCTGACTGTCTTATTGCAGATTTGGATAAATAGCTCCTATCTTCTGCAGTGGAAACCAATACTAAGAAATTATTAAGTATTTTTGCAATCTCCCAATCATTCTTTGGTGATCCTTTCATCACACTTTTATCCTCTAATGATCCAATTGCATCCAGAGCCAATTATCTGCTTCTGATTTTCAGCATTTCGGACATGAGAGGGGGATATCTTTAATAAAAGAGGTGTGTTAAGCTTACCAGAGGCTTAATGCATCACGTTTATAACTTTAAAAAATGAAGGGGAAAAAATGAACCCAGACTGGTGATTTGCAGGTATGAGCTTTGAAATTCAGAGAGCTGCAAAAATGGATCTGAAACAGGTTGCCTCTCCATGCTTTAAAAGAAATTTTCAAATAATTTGTCTGATTTTGCTAATTAACTAGGTATTCACTTGATATATTTCCTAATCTGTGTATATACTTAATCTGAGGTTCCGTTAACATATCTTTCAGATGACTTGAAGGGATCCCACCTTCCTAACATTTTCTGATTTCTTTTTAAGCAATCTCTTCATTGTCTTTGTTTTCTTAGAATTCTTTGTTTTTGAAATTAAGCTTGTCCATGTTCAATTTTATTTATAATTTGAATTTGATAGCATTGATAATCCAAAGCAACTGGACAATGAAACTCAAAATGAAGCTAGACAATTGGCAATTCACTCCTTAAGAAAGTGGTCTCTTCCATATGAAAATGATTATTGGAAGGTCTACAACAGGAGCGCCAAACTCAATTTCATTGAGTTCCACATCAGGGTTGTGTTTGACCTCGGGGGCCCAGGATGGATGTGACCAGGGTGGGCATGGCCAGCTCAATTTCACTCATGTCAGAGGTGCCTGTGGTGGCCCAAGTGATCTTACAGTGAAATCTGGCTCCTAAGCTCTGTTTTTGCCTGCAATTGCCTCCTGCAACACTCTGCCTGTGAAAACAGAGCTCAGGAGCTGCCTGTGGCTCTCCCAAGCTCTGTTTTTGCTGGCAGAGACACTGCAGGCCGGTCCTTCACTGTTTCCAGGATGGCCCTGTGGGCCAGATCTAAGCACCCCATGGGACAGATCCAGCCCCCAGGTCATGAGTTTGACACCTCTCTTCTACAACAAGGACTGGAATACAGTAGTCATTGATAGGTAAAGTATTCCTTATTCTCTATCTTAAAACCAGTGTCTCAATTTGGGCACTATGTTTGATAATCCTTGTCACTTTCTCATTTAGCAACATTTCAATTATAACAGTGATGAAAAAATAACTATGAAAAATCCTTGCATTATGATTTTCACAGATCCATAAACCAAAGGAAGGCTGAAATAAGATGATTAAACACAAGTCCTGGTTTCATTTAGCTAACGTTTCACTTAATGACTGAGTGGCCAGTCCCAATTGTGGTTGCTAAATGAAGAATCCCTATATTTATTTTTCATAACTTGACTGGATGTGGCTGCAATATTTTATTAGAGCATTAGATTGCAGAAATGAGCTGAAATATTCTTTGTCCCTTTGCAGCATCTTATGGCTGTATGGCTTTATGCAACCTATCTGGTAACTTGTACTTTTAAAAACTCCACATACAGGTAAAACTTAAAAAAAAATAGAATATTGTGCAAAAGTTCATTTATTTCAGTAATGCAGCTTAAAAGGTGAAAATAATATATAAGATAAGATTCATTACATGAAAAGCAAGATAGTTCAAGCCGTGATTTGTAATAATTGTGATGATTATGGCGTACAGCTCATGAAAACCCCAAATCCACCATCTCAGAAAATTAGAATATTACATGCAATCAATAAAACAAGGATTGTACATAGAAAAATATCGGACCTCTGAAACGTATACATGCATATGTACTCAGTACTTGGTTTGAGCCCCTTTTGCAGTAATTACTGTCTCAATGCAGTGTGGCATGGAAGCTATCAGCCTGTGGCACTGCTGAGGTGTTATGGAAGACCAGAATGCTTCAATAGCAGCCTTCAGTTCTTCTGCATTGTTCGGTCTCATGTCTCTCATCTTTCTCTTGGCAATGCCCCATAGTCTCTCTATGGGGTTCAGGTCAGGCGAGTTTGCTGGCCAATCAAGCACAGTAATCCCATGGTCATTGAACCAGATTTTGGTGCTTTTGGCAGTGTGGGCAGCTGGAAAATGAAGTCACCATCCCCATAAATCTCGTCTGCAGAAGGAAGCATGAAGTGGTCCAAAATCTCCTGGTAGATGGCTGCATTGACCCTGGTCTTAATGAAGCACACTGGTCCAAAATCCTGTACTCAGTGGTCCAAAGTCCTCTTTTCTGGTGAGAGAAACTTTTGCATCTCATTTGGAAACCAAGGACCAGAGTATGGAGGAAGAATGGAGAGGCCAATCAAGCACAGTAATCCCACGGTCACTGAACCAGTTTTTGGTGCTTTTGGCAAAAGTTGCTTTCATCAGAAAAGAGGACTTTGGACCACTGAACAATAAGACTTTGGACCATTGAGTACTGAGTACATATGCATGCTTATACTTTTCAGAGGTCCGATATTTTTCTATGTACAATCCTTGTTTTATTGATTGCATGTAACATTCTAATTTTCTGAGATGGTGGATTTGGGGTTTTCATGAGCAAATCACGACTTGAACTATCTTGCTTTTCATGTAATGAGTCTTATCTTATATATTATTTTCACCTTTTTAGTTGCACTACTGAAATAAATGAACTTTTGCACAATATTCTAATTTTTTACGTTTTACCTGTAATTGCTTATTAACTCTCAGAGATTTTTCCTTCATTCAAGAATCTCCATCAGCATTCATGACTGAGTCAAGAGTTGTGTTCCCTCTAATCAGCTCCATAAAAACATGTCCTGGAGCACAGCCTTAAGTCTTTCCCCCCTTCTCTTTCTTTCTTGTACTGGATGTAAATTTAACCAGACATTGTGAGGATAGTCGAAGTCACTTGTTATTATGTCATTTCTCTCTTCTGGCTGCTTTCCTGATTTCTTTCTTCAACTGAAAATAACCCTTTGAATCTTGTTGAAAGGGAGGCAGAGTGTGCTGTATCTCAAGAGTTATGTTACTACTGAAATCTCATAGGTTTAGGAGGAGAAAACATCTTTTGTGAAGGGTTTTTTTTTTTTTGTTCCTCTTGCCAGTTTTATTTTAATGGACTTTCTGATGCTTTATTACCTGTAGGAAAAAAAAAAGACCCTCATTTCTACATACATGCAACATTCCCAAGATTATTTTCTTCAAAGTTTATTGTGCTACCTTATATCCAAGTTTGCACAATTAACTCTAATATTAAAGGTGTCGTGAGGCGACTGTATTAACAAAGTTGAAAAAAATGTTTGTGGCAAATTTAACCTCTTACCATTCCTTATACACCTGATCCTCCACCCCACCAAGCAGATGGGTCCCAGTAGATAAAACATGCATCCTTCAAAGATACAATAGAGTTAATCCTACAAGAGGATAGTAATGCTAGGAGTAGATCTACACTCAAACATGAAAAGCACTCAAACACTTCTTGCTTTCCTGAGCAATTTCCTTAAATTGAGAGCCGAGGTGGCGCAGTGGTTAAATGCAGCACTGCAGGCTACTTCAGCTGACTGCAGTTCTTCAGTTCGGCTGTTCAAATCTCACCAGCTCAGGGCTGACTCAGCCTTCCATCCTTCCGAGGTGGGTAAAATGAGGACCCGGATTGTTGTTGGGGGTAATATGCTGACTCTGTAAACCGCTTAGAGAGGGCTGAAAGCCCTATGAAGTGGTATATAAGTCTAACTGCTATTGCTATTAGCTAGACCACATGATCTTTTCCCAGCCACAGTGCAACACAATTTAAAGCACGTAGTAAGGAATTGTTTGCAATTGAAGCCTTTTAGCAGCTATCTTTTGTGCCTCCAGGAATGGTTGCTGATAATTGGAAATTTGTTCATTGGCATCATTTGCTGGATTTTATTCAATCACCTTTGAATTGGCCTTTTATCCTATCCAAAGCTGGTTCTTTTAGGGAGGCCGAGTAGGTCCAGGCATACGCCTGTGTGTATACTTTTGTCCTTAAGAAAGTCCGATTCCAAAGAAATGGATTAATGGTTTAGATGCTTAGCCGTCTCATCACAGGGCAGGCTTGGCACTCCTCATTCCGCATTTCAAAGAGGAAGCTTCTCAGTTTTTTAAAAGAAGGAATTGTTTCTTTCTGTCTTGAGTTTTTTTTTTTTTTTACAATAGATTGGACATCTGCCATCTGCTCAACAACAACACCAAACACCACCCTACAATTCAGGCAGGCAGTCTGGCTTCTTCTTCTGTTTATCAAAGTGGACCCTGGTTAATTGCTTACATTTCTGTTTGATCAAGCGACATACAGCCTATACAACTTTTGGTTCTAATTTGATTATCTTCTTTTTCATCTTCTACCCGCCTGCTATTTTAGACTCGCTCCCCATTAGCCCTGAGAAGGAAGAATAATGACAGAGCCAACATCTCCTTCCCTCCTCTGTCATTATATAAACACAGGCTTTTGTAATACCCCAAATTTTAACAATCCAATGCCTATCACTTTCTTTTTTATTCATAAGCAAGTGATCTGTCTAACTAGTTTGATGACAAAAGTAAAAAAAATGCAGGCTTTTAAAAAGAATAGATACATATGGTCACATTAGGATCAATGAGAAGATATGTAGTAAATACTTTCAAGTGAATTTCATTTTTTCCCCTCCCTCTTGCTGGAGGCTGTTTCTTACATAGGCAAAAATTCATTCAGATGAGTGTGACTCACAAGGGCTAATTTTTTCCAGTTCCCATTTTTCTCTTTGATTAAAGAACAAGTGCTAAAGGGAAGGTGATCCAACTAGAATCTACAAGATTGGTATCATGTCCCAGTAGTGGCTTTTATTAACTCTTGAACGTTCCAGGCAAGGATGGTATTCACTTATCTTCCGTACCGGTTCGCAAATGTAAGCGCACACGCACTCAGCTTTCTGTGCATGCGCTTTGGCTAAAAAGAATGCCTAAATGACAGCATAGAGCTGGAGTGGGTAGGCATGGCCACCCATGATTTCCACTACCGGTTCAGGCAAACCAGTCCGAACTAGCAGAATACTGGTCCAGGTAATGCTTCTTCTTCTTATTCCTGTTATTTACTGATCTTCTCTAAACAAGAATTTGTGAATACAGTCAGAATCAACAGCAAATTTGTATGCCACACAGGGCTGGGTTTCGACCGGTTCGCACTGGTCCCTGCGATCCGGTTGGTCGCCGAACCCGGAAGTAAGTAACTTCCGGGAACGGCGAAGCCCCCCCCTGCGCCCGCGCGCGCCCGCACACCCGCGCCCGCTCCTTACCCTTTTTTTCGAATTTCGCGCTTTCCACGCATGCGCAGAACGCCTGCGCGATCCTCTAGGAGCAGCTGGAGCATCGCGCAGACGCTAGTACGCATGCGCGTGCTGCGCGCGTGCACGCGCGTGCTGTGTGCGTGCGCGAGGATGCCGCGTGCGTGCACGAGGACGCCGCGTGTGTGCGTGAGGACGCCGCCGGCCTCGTTCCAACCGATCCGGTTGGAACGGGGCGAGAAACCCACCCCTGATGCCACACTATATTTGTTGATTAGATCCAGGAAGGCCAAGCAAATAGTAACATTCTGTATATCCTGGAAAATCTTACCAGGATGTTGCATGTGGCAAGGACAATGTGCATACTTTATCTATATTCTGGTTTTCAAAAACAGTTTATTTCTAGTGATTGTATTTTACTTTATACAATTATTAGTATTCCGTCCTACTAACTAATGAAGCAAAAGGAATATAAGTGCATTCTTCTTTTCCTGCTACCAAGCGTTCCCTGCCAATCAGTTGAGTAGTTCAAGAGGAGCTAGGAAAGAGTACCAGTAGTTATAGCTCCCTCTCCTTGAAATTCCTCTCTATTCAGTTGCAAATCTGATATAGGGCTGTTGTTAAGATAAGAGAAAGTCTTCATAGAAGTCCAGATGGATTGATCTTCATTGGGATTGTACTGTTGATTGGCAGGGAGAAGATGAACAGTAGAGGGGGCATGGTCCTTTTTTATTTGCAATGTCGTAAATAATATCAATGCCAGTTTTGATTTAATAGTGTGGGTTTTTAAGGAATTTCCCTTAACAATCCGTATGGAAATAGGACATATTTGAGATAACAGTGAACACATGTGTAACAAACACATATGGGATCAAGTCTATTCTGTCAATCCTAGTTAGGACTAAATGACAGGTTATATTAATGTCTCAATTGGGAGAACTGTTAATTTGAGTGTTGAAGCAGGTGTGGATAAAAAAAACCTAAGCTAAGAAAAGAAATTAACTCTTCCTTCCCATACAGCGATCATAGCAAAATCTCTTAGATTTCCATTACAAATAACTACTTAACTGAGAGTAAGGTGAAATTTCATAATGATAACTGAACCTCAACAGAGAAAGTATGCCCAAATTATGTTTGCTATTATTTGGTATATAGTGCTCTATCTAGTTGATACTGTTTTATACTTATCAAAAAAAAAAAAAAACGAATTAAGAACACAATTCCTTGTGGTTTATTTTGTGTCTTGTGGTTTATTTTTTTAATCCTATTGATCACATGGGTTCCACCACAAATGCGGGAACGACAAAAGCGCGCCTGACTAAACCGCGGTGACAAAACCGCGCTGACAAAACCGCGCGACGAATGAGCGCTGAAGCATGCCGACAACAGCGCGCCGACAGAACCGCGCTGTAACCTAACCCTAAACCTAACCCTAAACCTAACCCTAAACCTAACCCTAAACCTTACCTTAACTTAAATCGCGCTTCTGTCGGCGCGCTGTTGTCGGCGCGCTTTTGACATCGCGGTTTTAGCGCCGTGGTTTTGTCAGCACGCTTTTGACGTTCGCGCTTTTGTCGGGTCACGAATCACATGGCATTTGATCAATACTGTACTTTTTGGCATTGTAACAACATTGCCAAAAAGGGACTAAGAGTTGTTAACCTAATCATGCATAGATTCTTCTCTGGTAACACTAAGCAATAGCAATAGCAGTAGACTTATATACCGCTTCATAGGGCTTTCAGCCCTCTCTAAGCGGTTTACAGAGAGTCAGCATATTGCCCCCAACAATCCGGGTCCTCATTTTACCCACCTCGGAAGGATGGAAGGCTGAGTCAACCCTGAGCCGGTGAGATTTGAACCGCTGAACTGCTGATCTAGCAGTAGCCTGCAGTGCTGCATTTAACCACTGCGCCACCTCGGCTCTTGCTACACTACACTACTAACTAAAGCATACAAAACATTTGCTAGACCAATTCTCGAATACAGCTCATCTGTCTGGAACCCTCACTGCATATTGGACATTAATACAATTGAGCGAGTCCAGAGATATTTCATGAGAAGGGTCCTCCACTCCACTGCTTGTAAAAGAATAACTTATGCCACCAGACTTGAAATTTTGGGCTTCGACAACTTAGAATGACAATGCCTTCGGTCTGACCTAAGCATAGTACATAAAATTATCTACTACAATGTTCTACCTGTCAATGACTACTTCAGCTTCCACCACAACAATACATGATCACACGATAGATACAAACATAAGGTAAATCGCTCCAGACTCAGTTGCAGAAAATACGATTTCAGCAACAGAGTGGTTTCTTCCCCAAACCCCCACAACTTTAACCTTAGACAGTCTACTGTTGACCTCACCCCATTCCTAAGAGGTCTGTGAGGGGCATGCATAAGTGTATCAATGTGCCTACCCTTGCTGTCCTAACAACCCCATTTTTTTGTATCCATTTCATGTATTCATAATCTTGTATGTATCTATTATCTTATACATGCTTGACAAAACAAACAAATAAATAAATATATTAAATAATAAATAAAATAAATAAAAGTAGAAACAAGAAACATAGATTGATGCTTTGTACTTCTCTTTATCTTTGCTTTGACAGTTAATAATACAGACGCCTATTTGTTTTGACAGTTGATAATATAGATTCTTGCAGAGGGAGCTAAAATACAGTAAACCTGTATTTATTCGAACCACCTTGGCTTCTGATTTTCTGCTATTTACAGTCAAGGAATTGAAAAGAAAATGTATAAGAATTCACTGCTTTTCTAGACATCGGTAAGACCCTGAATCTTTTTTCAAGTTGTGGGGAAATACAAAAGTTTACTACAGTGAATGTTATATAGCCCAACTTGTGCTAAAAGGTGGGATATAAATTGAACAACAAACATCTAAATAAAAATGATGTCAGGCCTGCAGCCATCTTTTCTTTTGGATCGTTGGCCTGCCACATTTTCTATTATTCTACTATGCATTTTCTATTATGAGAAAATGGGAGGGGGGATGTACAGAGTTAGAAGCTATTTAGCCACAACAAAATTCTTTCTGAAAGCAAAGGTCATCCTTTGTCTTTGCACCTCTGCACCTGACCGGAACTAGATGTGTGGAACTGCCAGCATGGCAGTGGAAAATTGGACTATGTGATGGACTTGTGGGTGTGGGGGCAAGATCTTGAACTTTCAACTAGGTGGGGAAAACCGGGAAGCTTTCAGATTTGAGTTTTCCCAGATGTGCCAACATGGCTCTCTAATAAATTGGAACTTTGAAGAATCCTTTGCCTTGGACTCTGATTTACTTTTGGATGCTATTTGGAACCCTGACACATGAATATAGATCAGCTTTAGAAATAGACTATAGTTATTCATTATCATTTACCAGAATTTTAAGGTGTTTTTTTTTCACTAAGCCCAGCATGGTGTCCATTATGCTGGATGGTACAATACTGGCACTTATTGAACAATTCAGTAGGATTGTTCTGTAAATATTAAATATAGCTTTTCCATTGTTAAACTAATTTGGCTCATTCCAATTTTCTCATTTGTTTGACCCAAGCAGCAATCTTGAAATTTGAAATGTTAGTTTGATTAATATTTTGTGGCAGTTCTGGGTCATCCACTTAGTTATGTAAGTAATGAAAAACTATCTTAGAAAAATAAAATAAATAGAATTGAAATTATATTTCTAGAAATAAAAGACAATTTCTTCTGGGAGACAAGAAGAAACCAACCATGCTCAGCAAAGGAATTTTTATATAAAACTATCAATAACTAGATAACAGAGAGAACGAACTTTTGAGACGCTTAAAGCAATTACTGGTTGTTGTTTTTTTTTAAAGAAAAGATGTATGAAGGTTCCCAGGTAGCATTTTTCCTCCTTCAAATATGAACTGGTTTGTTATTATTTTGAATGGAACCCCTACTGATACTTAGGCTATGGTTTATTTTCTCATCCACAGAGATTTCTTCACTTTTTTTCTTTTTCTTTTAAGGAGTTTGGGCAATTTTGTACCACTTAGTATCCTGCAGTGAATTAGCCCTTGATTCTGTAGTAGCCTGTAACCGTTTCCCACAGAACAGTGTTCAAAGAATAAAATGTCTGTATACATGTATATAAAAGTTGTCCTTTAAAGTAAGAAATCATCACATTTGTGTTTTGTATTCTGCTGTATTTTGATGTCTGCTGGGATCTAAAGGTGAACTGGTGCTTTTGAAAATAATGAGCAAATATATGTTAATATCAACTGGATTAGCAAATGAGACATTATTTTACAACGGATAAATATTGTATTGGCTTGCAAATTTAAAATCAGCTGAAGGAAAGTGCTAGTAATGCTTATAAGTTAATATGAACCTGATGAATTTAGAAATAACTCATCTATTTATCTATCTATCTATCTATCTATCTATCTATCTATCTATCTATCTATCTATCATCTATCTATCTATCTATCTATCTATCTATCTATCTATCTATCTATCTATCTATCATCTACCTACCTACCTATCTACCTATCTCAGGGGTGTCAAACTTACATCATCATGACGAATCGAGACTTTTCCCCCTTTTAATAAACTGTGAAGGAGTGTGGCCAGCATGTGATGCATCTGGCCCAAGGGCCATGAGTTTGAAATTTCTTTCTTTCTTTCTTTCTTTCTTTCTTTCTTTCTTTCTTTCTTTCTTTCTTTCTCTTTCTTTCTTTCTTTCTTTCTCATCATCTATCTAAATGCTTATTCTTTCCTTCTTTTTCACATAAACAGCCAATAGATATTACTTATGGAGTTTTCAACTTGGTTTTTAAAAAAACCCAACATTTATCCATTCTAAAATGCCCACACTTTTACTCCTCTTGGTATTGGAGTGTCTGCTTTCTGTCTGCTGTAAAATCCATCAAGAAATAATGTGATGGCATCTTTGGTAGGCTTGAAACAAACCAAAGACAAAGGAAATCTTACTGGGGTAAGGTTCATATTTTAATACAGAAGATTCTTAATGTGAATATAAAAATCAAACCGGATATTTTTTTTTCTTTTAGGCTTAATGGACAAAGAACTTGAAAAAAATTGGAATTTGCTGTTTTATATGTCGACAGCAGCAAGAATGCTTTATGGGTAAAAGTAGAAAGATATTTTAATTTCCCTAATGGATGAATGGCTGGAAGAACTGATGATATTAGCAGAGATGGCTAAATTAACTGCTTTAATCAAAGAAAAGAACACATCCAACTTTGTTTCTGCTTGGAAACCATTTCTGGATTTTGTGTTGAGATGTGGAAAAAATGAAGCTTTGGGTTTTGCTGATTAGATATATTTGTGTTATAGAAATCCCTAATATATATTAAGTGTCTTAAAGTAAAAAAAATAAGGCCAAGTGCTTATTTTGGGGGTCAAAAGAAAATAAGACCCTGTCTTATTTTTGGGGAAACACTAATATGTACAAAGTATAATAATCTGAGCCTGGTTATTTGTCCTTTAATTGGGAATTTTGTATTGTTGTTTTGTCTTTCAGTTATTTGTTTATTTGACTAGCCATGGTATTTTCAGAAATATTCCCCAACACCAAAGTTCAAAAACACCAATGCTCTTTGGAAGTAACATTTTTTGGTGTGGTCCCCAGCCCTGATTGATTTGATTTCTTGATTGTACAGGGCTTATATCTGTAATTGAGCAGTTATGGAATCATCAGAGACTTGGTACACAGTTTACAAATACAAATTAAATTAATATTCCCTATCCTAGCTTTTTTTTAAAGTGGCTCAGTGGCTAGAGACTCTGAGCTTGTCGATCAGAAAGGTTGGCAGTTTGTCGGTTTGAATCCCTAGTGGCGCATAACGGAGTGAGCTTCCGTTACTTGTCCCAGCTTCTGCCAACTAGCAGTTCGAAAGCAAGTAAAAATGCAAGTTGAAAAATAGGGACCACTTTGGTGGGAAGATAACAGTGTTTTGTGTGCCTTCAGCATTTAATCATGCCAGTCACATGACCATGGAGATGTCTTCGGACAGCACTGGCTCGGCTTTCAAATGAAGATGAGCACCGGCCCTAGAGTCAGGAATGACTAGCACATGTGTGCAAGGGCAACCTTTACCTTTACCTGTTTATCCTAGTTTTTAATTCCTATATGAGCAAAATGAAAATCTCCATACTACCAGATATGGGGATTTTTCAGTGGGAGCCCCATATCTAAGAAATAATGTTGTTTTGAAAAGTGCAAATATTTTATAAGGTTATTAAAACATTCTTAATATTTAACATTTTTTACTTTTGAATTTAATCTTCTGTTGTCATTTTAGAAGTTTTTCTTATAGAAAATCATCATGAAACATGGGGTATTAATTTCTCCAAATAAATAAGTAGAAATGTGGAACCTCTAATACAATTAAAATGGGTCTGTTTGTTTGTTTCCTGCTGCATATTCTGTGTTAGTTTATTTTTGCACTGACATTTATAATAATGAGTACTGAAATTTAAGACAAATGAAAAATGCAAGGTAGGAAATTGTTTCCAAAGATTTACCTGTTTTTAGTATACATGACAAAAAATTTAAGACTAAATCTCCTTAAAGTAGAACTGACTGTAACAACATACAGACAAAACAGGAAGAATATTTAAGTGTCTCTCTAGAATTCACATATCGTTTTAAAAGCCTTCAAGTTGTAAATCTGAATAATACCAAATAAATCAAATTTGACAAACATTTCTGCTAAATGCCTTCTGCTGAGAGCTGAATGCCAGCTGTGTAATGTCTTGCCTTACAAAAAGGATGGTGAGACTGAATTTAACTTCATCCCACCCTGGAAGGTGCAAATGGTATTTTTGCCTCTGGCTGCATCAAGGTGATAATGAACTGGTGATGAAGTTGTAAAAATGGTGCAATGGCTACATGGATTTACAGTGATGATATTAGAATGCCAATGGAGGCATCACATATGCACAGGGTAAGGCTCAAGAATGACAAACAGTTGGGCTTCGTACCATTATGGATTTAGGTCACTTTTTACATAGAGGTTAATATTCAAAATAATTTGCTTCTGCCTGATTAGATATTGCTTCTTCTAGTTCCCCTACAAGGAACACAAAATGAAATCTTCAAATATTTTCTATTTAAAACCTCCTTTTTATACCCATTATCCTCTTGTGCACATTAACTTTTCTCCTCCTTTAGTCTCCTGGTATCTAATCTCACAACTGCTTGTTTGTATACAAGTGTTTCTCAAATTTCGCAGCTTGAAGATGTGTGAACGTCATCTCCCAGAACTGAAGATTGAAATCTATGAATCTTCAAGTTGCCGATCTTGAGAAATACTTTGGTAGACACATGGATATTTGCCTGTTGGGGTAAAGACAGAATGAGAAGATTTAATAGTCCACATGATATTGTTTCCTCTTATCTATCTTCACAGACAACAAACAGAAGCAAGAGATGTATCAGGAAAAGGCAGGAAAAAAAACAGTTCATAGAGTTCATAGGAAAAGAGGAGACAAAGAAATAATTACTGGAAAAAGAATGACAAGCTGTGAGATGTCAGCAGTTTTGAGTAAAAAAAATTGGAGGCCCTTTTATTTATTTTATTTTTATTTTTGCCTAAAGACAAAAAAAAATCTTTCCTTGGCAGTGACTCATACCTAAATAAATCAAGTACATCACTAGGTATCTAATTCTGAGTCTGAAGTTATTCTGTCTGCATTTTCGTTTCATTAACAAATTTAAAGAATTGAAAAATATGTCCCACAGTTGGCTTCCAAAAACCAAGAAACACACATGAAGATTCTTCCAAGAAGATTTCTTTATTATTCTATACCTATAGACAGAATCTTGCCAAACTGAAGCATTTTACTATGTACAACAAGCATATGCACTGAGAACTATTAGGGAAGGACTCTTTTTCTGACACAAATTATCTGAACTGAGCTGCCTCTTGCTCCTCTGGAAATGGATTCCTTCCCTCCTGGGAATCCAGACTATGTTCCATCACACTGTCAGAAAAAAATGTGTGTCCTCCTTTACTCTTTCCACCTATGAGAATTTTTCCAAGCAGCATTCTTCTTTGTTCACATATTGCTGCTGGCACTTGCTTTGAGTGTGAGGAGAACAAATGAAGGGATTGTGGTACAAATTCTACCCCCATGTGAGATATAATAATGCAAATATGACCTTTGTTATTACATCACGTTGCACATTTGGCATCATTGTGGTTCAACATAGATGCTTATGCTGCCATCATTTTAGAGTATTGCCTTTATTACCTTTCTCCACCTACATCCAGATCCTCATAATCTTCCTCCCTTATTGGTTGCCTACCAACTATTATGAGCTGGTGATCAAGGCAAGGCAGGCTTCTAGAGAGTCCTTTATTGCTCTAAGTAAATGTTCCAACAAACAGCCCTTCAACAACCAGTAAGGCTCCTCCCTACACTGCCCTGAAGGCAGCCACACTCATTCCCCCAAACAGCAGCTCATATATAACAAAGAAAGTCCACAGAATAGGAGCACTCTCACAGGGCAAGGTCCAGAGTCTCAAGTCCAGTCCATCCAGCTAAGTGAATCCATGAGGCAAACTGTAGTCCACAAGACAAAAGGTAGTCCAAAGGGCAAAGACAAGATACACAGCAAAAGGCAGTTCTCAAGACAAGGCAAAAGACAAAAAGCAATCCTCAAGGCAAGGGCAAGGTACAAGACAAAAGGCAGAAGTCAGTTTTCAAGGCTAGGTAAAAGACAAAAAGCAGTCTGCAAGGCAAGACAAGACAAAGCAAAAGGCACAAGTCAAATCCAAGGGAGTGTAAGCCACAGCTTCTCCTTAAGTCAAGCCACTCCAGATGTTCCTTGTGAGGAGGGGTGATGCAATCTTCTCCCAAGTAGCCTTGCAGCCCTTCTCTGAGCTTGCCTACACTCTGCTCTCTGTGCCCTTGGAGTGAGTGGGGGAGGCAGCTGTTCCTCATCAGAAAGAATCTGCTAACTATCAGCACCATTGCCAGTCAGCAACTGATCTGCTCTTGTGTCTATGAAAGCAGGCAGCTCTCCATCCAGTTGACTATCTCAACCAATGTCCGAGGAACCTGGGACAGCATCATTCTCAGCCCCTGGCCTCTCCAAGCATGCCAAGGAAGACCCAAATGTGCTTTTTCAAGAGATAACTGGGCTTTCTAGTTTTTCTTTGAAGTTGTTTTGCTTCTCACCCAAGAAGCTTCTTCATCTCTAAGCCACAAAGTGCAGCTGTCTCTTGAAAAAGCACCTTAGGGACAGCCATGACCTGGATGACTGAGAATCTCCAGAGAGATGCCAAGGAAGATGTGTCATCTTTTTTGGATGGCCCCAGTTTCAACTCCTTGTCCTCTGAACTTACCTCTGATGGGACCATGACACAAACCCTGTCTGTTGACAGCAACCTGCTCCTCCACACTCACTTAAACAAGGGATTGTTTTTGAAACAGTTTTTGCTACAACTTCTTACAATTTAAAGTATGGTTTGAGGACAATTCATGGTTCATAGCCAGCCTCTAACCATGCAGGTGAAGGTTGGGAATTAAGTCAAAATCATAGAAACCATGGGGCAGTCATTTCTGAAACTGTTTCTAGATTCCATTAGGATAGCTCCAATAATCTTGTTGCCTGATTCATAATAAGAAAAGATCCAGGGCATCTTGTAGATATATTAGCTGTCATCACTGGTGGCCTGGAAAGACTTCAGGAATAGGATTTTATGGAGTGGGATAGGTATCATTCAAGGCTAAGTTTACTTACCAGATCCCCCATTTTTGTTTTATAATATTCAGAGAAAGCTACCTTCACCTATAGCTGTATTTTACTGTGTGTAAAGTCTCCAAACTGCAAATGGAGAGTTCAGAGGCAAAGATGCAAGCATAAAAGGGAAGTATTTCTTTAAATTTCCTAGCTGAACAAATCAGAATGAGAACATGATTCTTCTTGCATGCCCCCACCATAAACTTGTCAAACATCTTTCGTCCCATGTTATGGTGCACCTGGATCCCTCCTTGCCCAGGGGAAGGAGAGCAACTCAGAAAGTGAGACTTGTGGAAAGGCTTATCTAAGGAGACCTCCCAGATTCATAGCTCACTCATTGTTTGATCTGGGATCTTGCCAGCAAGTCATACTCCTAGCTAATTTCTCCACCTAAAATATCTCAGAAAAAAAGTGAGTCAAAGTGAGGAGGGGGGAAATCCCCAAAGAAAGATGCAACATTTTATGATTGAGAATTTGAAGAATAGTTTTCAGAAAGATTCCTGTTGTCAGCCTGATCACCTTGGGCCATTATTATTATTCTCAGTCATTCCTTTTTAGATGTATTAAGTATAATGCCCAGAGAGAACAGACAATATTTTTCTTCTTTCAATTAAAACAAACATTTGCCCAAAGTTAGTTTCCTAGCAATTTTGTTTTGTGGTTTATTATGAAATGAAAGATTATATACCGTTCCACTAGTTTCTGATGAAATATTCATTTTGAAGCTTTGTGTCAGCAGGTCTATGAGAGTTATCCGTAAATGAGAAATGTATGCAAGGTAATCAGCCTCACACTGCATTTCAAGGAATGTTTGGGCTTCTATATCATGACACTCTGTCAAATGTTAACAGAAATTAAAGGTAAAATTCATATACAGCTTCTACAAATCACGGGCTTATCTGTCAGCATTTTATAATAACCTACTATCTATGATCTATCAAGATACTAAAGGATAATTCTTAGCCCCAGAGGAAAAATCATGACATTCTCAGACCACTATAATAGTAATATATATTTCCATTGAGCAGAATTGTCAAGGTTTCTTTTCAAACTTTGCTCACTAATTGCATTTCAAGCAAGTTTCATTGGGAATAATAGACAGAAAAGGCACCTGGCCTATTATAACTTTAAAATATTTTGATAACCAAGGCTCAGGATTATTTAATGTAGCATTCTTTATCTTTTTTTTAATTTAAAGGAAAAATACATTGTTTTCTTCATAAACCCATACTCGAAAAAAACCCACCATCTTTTTCTTTTAACAATCTACAAAGAAATAAAAAGGTTCTTCGCTTTGTTAGTTTAAACAATCTTAGTTTAAAGACCTCTGAGTCAGATGAACTTCCATGAAATACAATAATCCATCTTTGCTTTAATTTATCAAAATAAAGAGGTTGGGGTCCCCCCCCCAAACGCAATGTACTGCTTTAGTGGCTTGAGAATAAAGCAAGAAATCAAGAAAAGTCAATAATAACAAAACAGTGTAAATTAAAAAAAATATTCACTGAGGAAACAATAAAACCCACAGCAAGTATTTAATTAGCAATTAATGACCAGTGTGGTTGAGGTCTTGACCGCCTAGAGCCAGGAAGTTTTGTCACTCTGAATGTTGCAAGCTTCCAGGATAGGGTATTCTGTGAAGCAATGATATTTTAGAGTGGTCTTCTCCATTTCATCTGATTGATTGCTGAAAAATGTCAAACGCATTTTTATACTCAATGCCCAGAATATAAAATATTGTAAAATAAAATGCATTTTATTTATCTGAGGATCACTCTCAGTATGGCCAAGGATATTAAGCAGAATTTGGACATAAATTGTTCTCCCAACATTCTCTGAAAACCCTGTGAAAGAACTTTTTAAAAGTGGACAGCTGAATGATGCTCTCTCTCTCTCAGGAAATAGACATATTCAAAGACAGAAGTATGATGACACCAAGCTGGCAGGAATAGCCAACACTCCAGAAGATAGGCTAAAGATACAGAAGGATCTTGACAAACTTGAACATTGGGCACTATCTAATAAAATGAAATTCAATGGTGAAAAGAGTAAGGTTCTACATTTAGGCAACAAAAACAAAATGCACAGGTACAGTATAGGTGGTACCTTGCTCAGTAGTAGTAATTGTGAGAGGGATCTTGGAGTCCTTTAAATTTAAATATGAGCCGGCAGTGTGCAGCAGCTGTCAAAAAAGCCAACACAGTTCTAGGCTGCATAAACAGAGGGGTAGAATCAAGATCACGTGAAGTGTTAATACCACTTTATAATGCCTTGATAAGGCCACACTTGGAATATTGCATTCAGTTTTGGTCACCACGATGTAGAAAAGATGTGGAGACTCTAGAAAGAGTGCAGAGAAGAGCAACAAAGATGATTAGGGGACTGGAGACTAAAATATATGAAGAATGGTTGCAGGAACTGGGTATGTCTAGTTTAATAGAAAAAAGGACTAGGGGAGACATGATAGCAGTGTTCCAATATCTCAGGGATTGCCACAAAGAAGAGGGAGTCAAACTATTTTCCAAGGCACCTGAGGGTAGAACAAGAAGCATTGGGTGGAAACTAATCAAGAAGAGAAGCAACTTAGAACTGAGGAGAAATTTCCTGACAGTTAGAACAATTAATCAATGGAACAGCTTGCTTCCAGAAGTTGTGAATGCCCCAACACTGGAAGTCTTTAAGAAGATGTTGGATAGCCATTTGTCTGCTTAGGCAGTGGGTTGGACTAGAAGACCTCCAAGGTCCCTTCCAACTCTGCTATTGTATTGTATTGTATTGTATTGTATAGTATTGTATTGTATTGTATTGTATTGTATTATATATATTGGGAAACAGAACCAAAAATCTCTACCCATATGATGGAGATTACATTTTGGCACACCAATTGCTTTGCACAATTTTGGCTTGATTATTTTTAGTAGTTAATATTTATTGTTTCTGGTCACCTAAATGTCCATGGCAGGCAAAATATAGAGAGAAAACAAATTGTTATTTGTTTTATACAATTAAAGCTGAAATTGATTGCTAATGTCCACCTTCCCCCACACTAACAAGAAAGCCTTTGATGTGCTTGCCAAGAGTTCTTGGCCTGTGATGAAGGCTGCTCTAGAGATACCCAGCAAACTTTGATGATTATCCCTTTCTTATCAAACTGTTATTCCTAACATATGTGTAGGCATTAAACTAGAGAAGAGAGAGCAAACAGCAGTGGGATTGTATGAGTGGGGAGAGTGAGTTTAAAATATAACCCTAATGAGAATTGATCTTCCAGTTACAGGCCAATCAATCAGCTCTCAACTAGGTTTACTGAAGTGGAAAAGTGGGACAAATGATTGAAATAATCCTTATATTTATGCTGATGTTGAACTGAGATGGGGAAGTTCAAAAAATGCTCAATAGTGTATCATCATCCTGAATCTGATGCCTTGATGCTCTAGCTGTGTTGATGATATAGTGATAAAATTCCATATATATATATATATATATATATATATATATATAGATAGATAGATAGATAGATAGATAGATAGATAGATAGATAGATAGATAGATAGATAGATAGATAGATAGATAGATAGATAGATAGATAGATACATGGATATGGATGTAGAGATAGTTATAGTTATAGTTATAGAGAGAGAGAGTTTTGTCAACATAGTCTGGAAATAACATAATTCACTTTACAAGACATAGTGATTCATTATTCTATATTTTATTCATTATTCTATATTTTGTGTTTCTTTCTTGGTCTCTCTCACCCATACAAACCCAGAAATCACTGTGTTTTTGCTGTGTTTTTGTTGAGATTTCTTCAGCAATGTTGGTCCAATGATCTTGAGCAGAATCATTATGAGACAGAAAATAGTATCCCTCCTTCCATTTCATGGATCACTTCTCTGTTTCTTTGCTACAGCCAATCAATGGGAGTGGGAAGTCCAAATATAGAAACCCAGCACTATTTAGTTTAGCTTGGCAATGTTATGGAACAGCAGCAAGTAGTACAATGTTGTTAGAGCTGCTACTGTTCCATCATTTAAGAAGTATTAGTTTAACGTGTGCAATAATGTAAGGATCCTACCACCACTCCAACATCAAGAAAATCCTTTCATTTGGAACCATTTTATTACCCTACATTTTAGCTATTTTTATATAAATCTTTTGAGTAGCACTCAAAGCATGCTTCTACAATTTCTTTAAATAAAATATTTGCATTGTTATTGCATTGTTAATTAAATACCAGTAGTATGCTAATTAAAACAATGATAAAAAGATTGCTGACTGTTGATTTTTTTTCTTAAAGTTGGCTTTGTGTTCTTTGTGTATTATCTTCCATTCATTTTAGCTGACATCTCCAAACCCACTCTGGAGGCTGAACTGTGCACCATTGAATAGATGCTCACACTTTTTACATTGGGCGAAAATTTGTCTCTAGCAGAGAGAAGAAAGGCAGGAAGATTTGAGAAGTTTATTTATATGCCGCCCTTTTCCCTGGGGGGACTCAGGGCGGCTTACAACTCGAAAAGGGGGGGGGAAACAAACATTTAACACGTAGGACAGTACGTCATTAAAAAACACAACATTCATACCATTCGGGTGGGTTACAGGAAACATTTGTGTGGTGCAAGACTAGGTAAAGATTGAGTTAGCTACCAAAACCTTTTTCTGTTATTAACCTTTTGTAAAATGCTTATTTTATTTATCTCCATGCAATTTGATTTATTATGTTATTTAAATATTGCCATTGAGAATTACATTCTAGGAACAATACAGAAACAATTCACAATATATATAAAACCTCATCTTAAAAAGAGTTTGATGTAGCAATTAGACATTAAGCTACAAATCAAGAGACTGTGATTTGTCGTCCTGCCTTAGGTACAAAGTCAGTTGAGTGACTTTAGCTTGTCACTTTCTTAGCCCTAGGAAATAGGCAATGGTAATTTCAAACTCTTGTCAAGAAAACTAAGAAGGCTTAAGGCCAAGAAGTCTTGAAGGCATATGTCTGTCTGTCTATTCATCTGTCTATAATCTATCATCTGAGTACAAGTTAGATTCATCCTGATGCTGTTTAATCAGTAATTCTACAATCTATATCTTAAAGAATTGCCTAAGGATCCATTTTGTTTTGTTTTAAGCTTTCCCTTAGTATTAGGGGGAAGGGATGCACAGATCTAGTGATCTTTCTTTCACAGGGGTAATGCCAGAGAACTAAATGCAGTTCTGCTGGATATATCTATAAAATAATTTCTGAAAATCGATTAATTTACATGACATTGTAAATCAGAGATGACAGAAAGAAAGACAGAATGACAGAAAAAGAAAGAAAAGGAAAGGAAAGGAAAAAGAAAGAAAACAAGAAAGAGAATGAAAGAAATTTATTCGGAAATAAAATAATTATGTTCATTTGAGAATAATGATCCATAATTTCCTTTCTGTGGGGATGATTTAAGCGAAGTACTGTGTGTCTTCTATGCCAAAAATGTAAATCTTTTTTTCTTAGATTAAAGGTTTATTTTTATATGCACTGATGATTTTGAACAAGATGCACATGTGAAAGTAGGTGCGTCAAATATGACATCGCTCATTTTTTAATAAAATAAATATTCATTCCTTAATGTAATTTTTGTTACTTTCGCTGTCCCAAGAACAGCAATCAGGAAAGTGGACACTTCAAAGCTGAGCAAATCAAAGCCATGAATAGGGGTGCCATTTTGAGCACCAAATTCTGACTCACAAAACTCTGGAGACCAGAGAGAAGTGTCCTGTGATTTGCTTTTCATCACTTTTGTTCTTGCTGAAGGAGACAATACAGGCTGCTATCACATACATATGATCTTCAAAGATAATTGGTATGGTCTTGCCATCTGTTGGTGGGGGGGGGGTGGGAGGGAGAAATGATATGTTCCAGACACCGCAATATTCTGGCAAGAAAAGGCCTGCTAATTTTATTCCTCATTTCTGATAGTTTTCGTAATGCCATAACCAAGAATTGTCTCCTGATGTGTTTTTATTCTGTTGAAATGGATTGAGCATCATGTTAAATAATCTAAACAATAATTCAGGCTGGATCTGAAGAAACCCCAGTGAGTTTCATATTCCCTAAGAATAAGGGATTGGTGATCTGATCATCATCCTTGCTGTCCTCTCATAGTCTCTTCAACTTCAAAATCTTCTCTGGAGTATTAGAGAATGCTCTGGAAGCATTTTATTTAGCAAAACGAAGACTAAAAATCAGGGGAAGGGTGAATCTTCCTGAGTGCTTTCATCCACAAGGGCTCTGTTTTCTGATTCTTGGTGCTTCTGCAATAAAATAACTCTTTTTACAGAATGGTTACACCAGAGCCAGCCTTCTCAGTTTTGGCATTGTGGGCTATTTGGTAGACACACTTTCTTATAAATAAAAATATGCAGCATAAAAAGAGAGATATAAACATTATTTTCTCTGAGCAAGAGCCCTGCAAAAGATTAAGTTATGAAGTCCTTGGAGTGAGAAAGCAGTATTTGTCAACTGTATTTGTCAATATCCATCTGTTTTCAATCTGGAGGTTAGGGTTATATTTATTAGGGTTTAAAAAATATAAAAATCATCCATTTGGCCAGGCAACTTTATTATTAAGGCATTAATAGCCTTAAACAGAGACCTATAGAAAAGTTATAAGAACCCCTCTATATTCACAAGGATACAGTTCGTAAGGTTAGAATATTAATAAATGTCCCTCTAAAACTCAGATTGGGTGGTTGGTTGGTTGATTAATTGATTGAATATGTCCCATCATAGCATTGTCAACTCTTAGTAACCAGCTAAATAGATTTCTTTCATGGCGATCTCTCCCTAACTTGGTTCTTCAGCTCTTCCAATTAATGCATTAATTGCTCCTTTAACTGAGTCAATCCATCATTCTGCTGGTCGGCTTCGTGTTGTCTGAGAGGAAGGCATTAAGGTAAAGACCCAACAATATTCACGATCTCTAAGTAGGTAATCTCCTGGATGATCTGTTTGTGTTCTTGTAAGAAAGTGATTTAGAAGGTAGCCCAAACAGTGACCTTTTTCAGACACTATAGCTGGATTTATCAGATGAAGGACAACTTGCCACAGCCAACACATTGCCACCAACTCACCAACTTGCCATGGTGAGAAAAGTTACATAATATCGAAGAAATGGTGGAATAGAATCATTAAAGAAAGGATGCAAAAGGAGGGACAAAATGAAAAGCGAATGACAAAAATTAAAATAACTTTTTCATTATTTTAAATAATTAAATAAAATTGTGGAATTATCCCCTGGCAAATTCTCCTTTGGCCTATTTCTCATGATTATATTGTAAATATTCAATAATATTCAAAACAGTCCTCAAACTGGCTGTGGCAAATTGCCCAATCCAGGGCAACTTTTTCCTGAAAATTGCAGGATTTGCTGTCAACCAACACAAAAAGGAAAAGGAGATTCCTTGCATTGTTCAAACTGGAATCAGGAGTATTAAAGATCTCCCCCCCCCCCAATAAAATCCCTATTTGTGCACAGATCAAACTGGGTATGGCAAGTTGCGCCATTCCAGGGCAACTGTTTCCTGAAAATTGTTACCCACGGCCTCTAATTACTGTTCCATCTCAAAATGTCTGAGAATGAAAGTTCCAATTTAACATTTCAGAATCTTTTTTTTCTTCTTGGCTGGCAATGCTCAGTTGAGCTAAAAGAGGATAAGTCTAGGGATATGTGGAAACCAGCTCAACAGGATTTGCTTTCAATCAACACAAAAAGGAAAAGGAGATTCCTTGCATTGTTCAAACTGGAATCAGGAGTCTTAAAGATCTTTTTTTTTTTTTTTGATAAAATCCCTATTTGTGTACAGATCCTCTTACAGAGGGACTGGCAGTGAGTCTCATTGTTCTCAGAAATTCAAATTCATTTGGTTTCTGTACAGGAACATTCCAGTCTGAAATCTAAATCGCCCCCTCCCACCTCAAAGTGAGGACTGGCTCAGATTTTAGCCTTCAGCTGAATTCTACAATTGCAAGAGATGAAGGAAAGTGTACAAAATGATTTCTGCATTATATTACTAGTTTCTGGTGTGTGTGTGTGTGTGTCTGTGTCTCTGTGTGTGTGTGTGCGTGTGCGTGTGCGTGCTTTAATGGGAAACTACTATTCAGATATGGTAATTATAAAAATCAGCTATAAATTATGGAGAAATGATTCATTTTTATTAGTGCATGTAATGATAGTTTACTGAACATATTTATTAGCTTATAGCACTGCCATATAAATTACAGTTTATTATGCTGTTGCATCTCCAGCATAGTCTATAATTTGATATATCAGAACTGTAACAAAGAAGCTCATTCCTGCAACCTAGTGGAAAAATCTCTCATTGAGGACAATGTTCTTGGACTATTTTCATTTAGTGTCATCTTGATTAGGAAACAACTCTGCTCAGTGAGACCTCCATGCACAGGAGCCCACTCCATGCACTGCAGGCCACTTCAGCTGACTGTTATCTGCAGTTCAGCGGTTCTAATCTCACCGGCTCAAGGTTGACTCAGCCTTCCATTCTTCCGAGGTGGGTGAAATGAGGACCCAGACTGTGGGGGCGATATGCTGACCTTGTAAACCGCTTAGAGAGGACTGAAAGCCCTATGAAGTGGTACATAAGTCTAACTGCTCTTGCTCTTGCTATTGCTATTTCAGTCCTCCCAATTTCCAAGTAAAGCTAACCAAGTTTCTGCCTTAAGTTCTGAAGAATCATTGCAACCATTGATTCAAGGTATGACTATAAATTCCGACTCTTTCTCAGATCCTCATTGCCAAAGAGGCACAGGTTTAGATCAGCAGGTCCTCTATGAGAATAAATTATGATGCCACAATCTTTAAGAGACTGCAGTAGATTTATGTCACTTCAGAGTTCAAAACAGTGGTGAGATTCATTTTTTTTTTACTACCGGTTCTGTGAGCATGGCTTAGTGGGCATAGCAGGGGAAACATACAGTAAAATTTCCATTTCCACCCCACTCCAGGGAAAGGTTACTGCAAAATCCCCATTCCCTCCTGATCAGCTGGGACTCGGGAGGCAGAGAATAGATGGGGATGGAGCCAGTTAGAGGTGGTATTTACCGGTTCTCTGAACCACTCAAAATTTCCACTACTGGTTCTCCAGAACTGGTCAGAACCTGCTGAATACCACCTCTGGTTCAAAACCTGGCCCTTCCTTCCTGTCTTTTCAAATTAATAAACTTTTGGCTGCTCTTTTGCTTGCCTCAAAGTATTATGCTATCTATCACTTGTTTACAAAATGTCACTCTCTTGCATAAGAATCAGGGTCCTTCACAAAACCTGCTTCAGCTCTGTCATATCAATATTATTAAGTGAGATGACTAATAATAAATATATTAAGTTTGTATGCGATACAACTCTCAACAACTGTGGGGAAGCACACAATGATTAAACAAAGAGATTACAATAAAATCAATAATAAATTAAAATAAAAAGGCCACTGGAGTTTAAGACTTTTTTTAAAAAATAGGCCATGTATTTAAACCCTAAATTACTACCTTGGATGTTTGGAATGCTTCTATATTGACATGATCCAATCTAGAGTTATTGCTTCTCCTCTTAAAGAAAGAAGGATGAACAATTTTGATCTAGATTAAAAGTTTCTGTGTCTCTCCTGCACTCTTCATAAAATTGCCATTTCAAATTAGCCTATGAGAACATACAGAGATTAATTTCCTGATTCATATAAGACATTGTAATGTAATGAAGCAGGTTACAATGAGTTTGAATAGAAGAATAATATCTCTGAGAAGAACAGATAAATACAGATGTGATTGGCATCAAACAGCTTTTGAAATTTGTTTGCAAGTTCTATTCCCCCCCCCCTTTTAATGAAGGACTTAATGGGTCTGTTGAAACCCAAAGGTTAAAGATTGAAATAAATCAGATGGAAAAAAATATAGAATTGCAGAAATGGCTTATGGCACAAAAAGTTATAATAGAATAAGAGAAAAATCATTTTACAACCAAAAATAGCTAGTGTTGCTGAAGATACATAATCAGGATGACAGAAGGGGAAAGGGACAGAAAATACAAAAGAAAAAGCAATATATTTCAAGTTAGATGGTTGTTGTGGGTTTTTTCCCCCCAGGCTTCAAAGGGTTCTTTTCTACATGTTAAATAAGATTCCTTTGGTTCAGAACAAATAGCTGTATTTTTTTTAAGTGTACAAAAGCCAGCTGATTAACATGAGAAGAGAACGAGGTGGCATTCCTTTGAACAAAGAATTTGAAGTTCCTTTGGAACTTGTTTTAACTATTTCTCACCTTTAGGCTTATGAACAACTCAATGTCGTCTGTCAATCTGAATCATTCAACCTTAAGAAGTATGTAGGTAATTAAATCTTGCCAAGATATATCACCACAATTTAAGGACCTTGCATAATTGTTCTATGATAATAGTGAGAAATGATTAGAAAATATGAAGAAGGGGAATATATGAACTAACAAGCGGATACAATTCTGCACACATTCCTTAGATGTACAAATCTCCAAGAATTCCATCCAGCACCTGAACCATTCAGCACACCTGGATCATCAGTGGTTACTTTGCTTGTTCTCACCTGTTCTCATATTTTTATCCTAGACAGCTGATAAAAGTCACAAAGCAATTTCCCCTAGAACAGCTAAGCAAGGGATACAATTGCTTTTGTTTTTGCAAAAGGACACTGAAGATTTCTTTCAATGTTTGCACAAGTGTACAAAGTTGGGAGAGAAAGGCAATAGAAAAACCATCACTCTAGATATTATGCAAATAATCAGAACAATATTCTATCTTCACTGTATTCTGCTCTTACTGAGACCTGGCTGCTTTAATATACTGTATAATCACATATTTACACGGGGATTACTTTCAAGTAAATATACAGATCAATTCTGAAATATACACATCAGGTACACAACTAGTGCTCTGTGCCTGAATATATGCACTTTTTTAATGTGATCAGCACTTCAGAAAGTATAAGGATCCTACTCAGAAGCTTACAGTTTTACACCCCACATAAATGATGTATTTATGTTCTGAACTACAGTGTGATCAATATTCTAATTTACAATATTTATTTATTTATTTAATTAGTTTGTATGCCGCCCACTCTCTAGAGACTCAGGGCAGCTTACAAGTAAAAAAAGGGAAGGGGGAAACATACAAAAAACAAAACAACATTAAAAGGTCCACAACATTCACAACTTAGGATGGGGCTGGACAAAATCAACAGCCCCAGGCCTGCCGGAACAGCCAGGTCTTAGTTGCATTGCGGAAGGCCAGAAGGGTAGTAAGAGTCCGGATCTCAACAGGGAGATCATTCCATATGGCTGGAGCAGCTACAGAGAAGGCCCTCCCCCCGGGGAGTTGCCAGCCGACATTGACCAGCAGATGGAATCCGGAGGAGGCTTTACTGGAAGTCTTGATATATACTCAGTATATATTACAACATATATATATACATATACATATACATATACATATACATATACATATACATATACATATACATATACATATACATATACATATACATATACATATACATATACATATACATATACATATACATATACATATACATATACATATACATATACATATATATGTTTTCTGAGGTTTTCGCGGGTGTTAGTATGTAGGTCTCTAGTTGTTCGGGTTTTCTCCCGCGTAGAATTGGAGATGTTTTGGCGACGTTTCGACGAAGTCTCATTCATCATCTTCAGGCTGCTTCAGACAGTCTGAAGCAGCCTGAAGATGATGAATGAGACTTCGTCGAAACGTCGCCAAAACATCTCCAATTCTACGCGGGAGAAAACCCGAACAACTAGAGACCTACATACATATATACATACATACATACATACATATACACATACATATACATATACATATATATGTGTGTGTGTGTGTGTGTGTGATTATTTAAGTGCTTTAGATAGTATTTTTTCAATAATTTTATATGATTGATTAAGCTTCATATGCAATGTTTCATTTCTTGCTTTTATGCTAGTTTTGCCCAGAATCACAATACTGATATGGGTGTCTACATACATTCAGGATATAAATGCAAAGTTTAGAGTCAAAGAGTTGAGATTTAAGTTCTACTGGGCAAAAATTTCAGTGCCCTCAAACAAGAGGACACACAGCACTTGTTTAAATAAGTCAAGCAAAATATTTCCACCTCTGCTTAGTTCATCTGCCAGAGTGATCTTGCCCAGCCAGGTCGTAGCTTGATCCTGTAGCTCCGTGATGGCGAACCTATAGCATGCGTGCCACAGGTGTCACACAGAGCCCTCTCTGTGGGCATGTGTGCCATCACCAGCTTTTATTCTGGTTTCTGGTGCATGCATGCACACTGGCCAGCTGATCTTTGTGCATGCTGGCACCCCGGAAACCCAGTTTTCAGGTTTCCAGGGCTGCGGTCCATGTGAAGACCAGGTGGCCAATGCACATGAACATGCCAGAAACCAAAGACCAGGTGGCTGGTGTGTTCTCCAGAATGCACACACACATTCTAGTTTGGGCACTCAATGCCGAAAAGGTTCACCATCACTGTTCTAGCTGTACCTCTGTTTGTGCTTGATTGTTCCACTTTAGGACTGGAAAACCGACAGGAAAATTTCTAGCAATTCCACACCACTATCTATTTCCACTTCCAACACTTCTTTGACAGGTGACTAGGATTCTCCTGTTTGTTTGTTTGTGTTTGTTTGTTTTATTAAATTGATTTGCCACCCATCTTGACTCTGGGTAGCTTACATGAAAAACAATAAAACCATGAGAAATAAATATATTAACAACAATAAAATACAATTATAATTAAAATGGGAAGGGTGGGAACAGGATGAGAAAGGAGGTGAGATGGGATCTTCTATTGGTCCATCAACCTCGACTAGCATTTTCCATGAATCTTAGTCTTGAAGAGACTAAGCCCCCACCAACTCTTCTCCCATTTCAATCCATCCATTTCAATCCATCCCTGACAGAAAGAGGATGGTATTTTTCAATGTAGCCAAGAAAGGTTATCTCAGGAGCCCAGGAAAGCTTGTGTGATGCATCCCAGCTGCTCTCTGGCCTCAGTTCTGTTTCCTGTCCTCTTTCAGTCCTGCTGCCTATGATGGCCCTCTCATTCTAACACCAACCTGCCAGGTTACTTTCCTCAGTTAATCTTTAATAAATGACAACTGTTATATCACACAGCTTCTGCTGAGAATCCCCTCATCTTACTCATCAGAGACTTGGAACTCTATTAAATTTTTAATAATAGATAAATGTGTCTGTTTATCTCTGCTGTAATTTAAATTCACCAGAGGGGGAGGAGGAAGAAATTAGAAATGCAAAGCATAAACTTGCTCCCCATCTTGTAAAGCATCTCTCTCTGAGATCAATGGATGAAACCTGGAATGAGGAAAGAGGCCTCAAATCCAACACAACAAGGAGTTATGGTAGTCCAAAAGAGTAGAACTGTACTCTCATTTTAACAGGAAAAATGATTAGATATTTCAGTATAAATTAAAATTATCCTTCACTTTACTTCCTAGGCAATAATGATTTCTCAAATTTGATCTCTGGTTGGTCTCAGAACTGAGCTTCAGATATAATATAGTCCATAAAGAATCAAGGCTTAAATCTCATTTCCCCATATTCTTGACTATTCTGACACATTGTCAGAGCCTAATGTGTTGTCTCAAGGGAAATCCATTTAATAAAATGAGGGACTATTATGCTTAATTGTTATATATTCTCTGAATAAAATTGCCTTTCCCCCCACCCTCATAGTGAAACATGTTTTCTCTTACTTAAATGCACTGCAACAATTATTTAAACTGATTTCAATTACCATTTTAGTTTGCACTAAATTAACTGTTATTATAAACCCCAGATAGGAGCTCAACTTGACAGAAATGATTCGGTTCTCTGGCATAGCAAAATCGAGACGATTAAAAAAAGAAGAAGAATGATGCTGAATGGGTGAACAAAATTGAGCTAAATGGGTGAACTGAAGCTCCTAAGAAGACGTGAAAGAAAGAAGGAAAATTGGCCTACAGCTCTTCCAAATATCTGTTATATCCGAATGGGTAGATTTGTAGCTGTGGGTAGATTAAAATAAGACCATAAGTTTGGCTTTTGACCAATAAGATAGATAGATAAAACCAGGGTTGTTGTGAGACAAATATCACGTGGATGACCATTTGCACATCTCTTACAACTACTTTTAAATATTTTCACATTTCACCATTAGGCAAAAAACTATTGCCCATTTTGGAATTTTTGGATATCTATTCATTTTGCTCTCCTAATTCATTCTGAGAAGGAGAATTTCCCAAAATTTCAAAGAAGAAAAAAATTGAAATAGTTTTCAGAACAAGTAATCATGGGGACCAAACAAAGACAGGGAATGAAAGCCCACAAGCTTCTTTGACAAGTGAGCAGAGATTTTCAATCCCAAACAAGAATCGAAATAAAAAATGTCAACAATGAAAAGGAAAGAAATTTTAACCCAACTGTGGAACTTCCAGAAAAATTTATAGCTAAGGGAGGAATATTGAGGAATAATCGTGTAAGCAAATGAGGTTACAAAGAAAGATGAGAAGATTACATTGAAATCCCTTACAAGTGGCATTATAGAATGGCATAAACATTTACAGAAATAGTGTATATTCAAGGATTGACTCTACCACAAATTAGGTATTAGATACAATGGACCAGCTGTTGGAGTGGAAAGGAGCAGGCACAGGCAAAGTATTCCTGCAACTTTTAAAATTGCAGAAGATTCCAAAGAATTAAAGTGCTCGCAGCACTGTATCAATAAATTTGGCAACATTATATATCTTCTAGCAATTGGACAGAAAATTGATGCCTATACCTATATCAAACAAGGAAGATGAAAGAGAACAGGCAAGTTACTATTCCAATTTTTAAGGCTTATTTAAGATCTTGTAAAGAAGACCTTGTAAAGAAATATTTGGAGAGAGACATGCCAGATAAAGGGACAAGTTCAAGAAAAAGCCAGCAGAACATGAGATAAAATAGCTAATATAAGGAGAGCAGAGATAACAATATAAGAAGGAAATTTACCTCTGTTTTTTTTATTGCAACACAAGTTTTGATTTTGTAGATCATGCCAAAATGTGGAAAATGTGGAAGTCAATGGATGCGCCAAAACATCTGGTTATTTTTCTAGAAGACTTAAAGTGAAGAAGAAGCCATTGTAAAAAGTCATGCTGAAAAAAACCCCCACAGTGGATCAAGATAGGTAAGGGAATGATAAGTAAGGGAATCTGTCTAACTTATTCAGTAAATATATTACAGGAATGGTAGGATTAGAAGAGATGACAGCTGGAATAAAAAGCTGAACCTGAAATACATGATGAGATATGCAGACAACATCACTCTCTTCACGGAAAGTAAAAATAACCTAGAAGCATTATGGAAGCAGAAATGAAAAGTGAAAAATCTGGATGAATGTGAAATATTAAGAACATGAAGATAATGTCAACCAGCATGCTTGGTGAATTTAAGAATTGATTATGGGCAAGTCAAGCTATTTCCTTAGATTAAGACATAGGTAAAGGAAGTACTATTCATAGTGATGTACAGTTATGAAGACTAAACTTTCAAGGAAGAATGAGATGGAGAAGAATGATGGTTCTGGAGATGGCTAATAAGAATACCATGGATTGAAAGTAGATCCAGACAATCAATCTTGGACTGAATAAAGATTAAGTGCTTCTTTGAGGCAATGATCCGCAAGCAGAAACTCATCCTTTAGGCTTGAGATTAAAGAGGATGATGGACCAGAAAAAGTGAATATACTTGGCAGGGTTATAAGTTATATTAAGAGGTTCCATAAAGCTCTGTTTTATTTGCTGCACTGTTTAGCATCTATGTAATATTCCAGATAATATTCCTATGCTCTTTAATATTTATGCATTACATAATTAAATTGATAAAATATGTTCTCCTGGGATGTAGTCTGGACTGAGGCATTACTTTTCCCTTACATTAGATCCAGCTGAGACATTGGAAAATGTGAATTAGTATTTAGTGTTTAATAGATAGCGTAAAAGCCAACCAATAACTAGTTTAGACAACAACATTTGCTATTGTTAACTTTTTTTATCTTTTCAGCATCAGAAAGACTTCTTATTCCTTTGTGTTTATTTTTGTGTATGAGAGAGATATGTTTGAATTTTCTAAACATTGTTCTCTCATGTGTTTTGCTTTTTAAAAACTGTAGTTATTTTGTTCGTATTTTCATCCTAGGCTTTATTGTATGTTTAAATTTTCATTTATTATCATGTCCAGAGAATTCAAGCTATTGAACAATTAAAAAAAAATAACACTGTGGGGTGAAGGACAGCATTTAAAAAGAAAATATTTAAGTTTTTCAGAATTGTGACATGTCTGCCTGGGTGAAATTGGAGCTGTCCATTCCAACTCTCTCAAGAAGTTTATTTCTTTTCTTTTTCCCTTTTCCTGACTTTTTGGCAGTTATTGATTTCTATGATATACTTACCGGTAGTTTAAGTACAGTGATTTATATACATTGTATAAGATTACACAGTACACTTTGCCTTTTGATCTAGCTTATTATTTCTGTTCTTAAAGACTTGACTTATTTCCAATGAACTGTTTTTCTCCATTTGTGATAATTTTGATATAGTTCTAGATAAATCAGCCCTATAAATAGCAGTGCTGCAAACTAACACCTTGATATGTGATTGATAGAGTTGTGCTCTTAGCTTTATACTAGCTATTACCACATAATATAATTTCCATCACTTACAAACTGAAATATTGTAGAACTAGCAATTTCCAAATTTCCCTGATAATTTCCTATGACAAATTACTATAAGCTAACTTCCTATGAATTTTGAACTGCACTTGAAATTTACTTCTTCTCAACCACATGAGAAAGGAGTCAAATATTCATTTGTTGGCTTCATTTTTTAATAAGACTAGACCACACTTGGAATACTGTGTCCCGTTTTGGTCAGCACAACACAAAAAAGATGTTGAGACTCTAAAAAGAGTGCAGAGAAGAATAACAAATATAATCACTGGACTGCAGGCTAGAATATATGAAGAAGGAACTGGATATGCCTAGTCCAGTCATTCCCAATGTGGGGCCTATGCCACACAAGGTAGCAATTAGATTTTTAATGGGGGAAAATTGAACCTTGTTTAAACCATGTTCATGGCCTTTTATGCCTCCTCTGCATGAGTAGAGTTCCCTTTTTGAGTAAAGTAAGAATTATATGTCACAGGGGAAAGGGCATCAGGATTTTAGAGATGCTTAGGTGGGGCATGGCCAAAAATAGTTGGGAACCACTGGTCTAGTCTAAGGAAGAGAAAGATTAGGGGATACTATGATAGCAGTCTTCCAATATCTAAATATCTAAAGAGCTGTCACAAAGAAAAGAGAGCTACCCTATTCTCCAAAGCATCCGAAGGAAGGACAAGAAGTAACAAACGGAAACTTATCAAGGAAAGATCCAACCTAGAACTAAGAATAAATTTCCTGACAGTGAGGACAATTAATCAGTGGAATGGTTTGCCTCCAGAGATAGTGGGTGCTCTATCAATAGAGATTTTAAAGAACAGATTGGACAGCCATTTGTCTAAAATGCATAGGATCTTCTACTTGAGCAGAAGGTTGGACTAGAAGATCTCCAAGGTCCCTTCCAACTCTGATATTCTATTAGATCAGTGTTTTTCAAACTTGACAACTATACAACGTGTGGTTTTCATCTGCCAGAATTCCCCAACCATCATGCTGGAAGCTAAAAGCCACACTTCCTAAAAGTTGTCAAATTTGAAAAACACTGGTTTAAGAGACATGTGAGTGTGGCTAACTGAGAAATAATTTGCACCTTAGGCAGCAAGTAGGTGCAATGGTGTTAGCTGTGAGACACACCAAAGGAGTAACACACATCTCCAGACATGCAGAGGATTCATAGCAAGAAATCACAATTTTCCAATTACTTGTTGCTCTTTGGCAGGTGCCTCTGCTTGTTTTGAGAATTGGGCAAGCTTTTAAGATAGTAGTCTGACTACAGTGCTAAGCACCCCTAATCCCTGAGTAAAAATAGTTTTTTTAAGCAGCCTAAATGAACAGTAAAAAGCCTTAAAAAAAAAAGATTTTCTGCTTCCTTTTCTTCAGCAACATTAGGCTTCTTTCATAAGATGTGATTGTAATACCTAGTATTTAGCAAATCACTTTATCTGTTCTTACATACATTTCATGTAATTTTTTTTAAGGAAATATATTTTGGTTCTGAGAGTTCAAAATGAACTCACAGCACCTGCTGAATCTTCTTCATTTCCAAATTTACTTTCCTTTTTATTAGCCTTCTTCTTTACTTCTAACCGTTTGACAAGATAATGTGCCAATGCAAGGAAGGCTTAAGCACAAAACTGCAGCATAAAAAAAAGTACAGTTAGAAAATTCATAACAGTCTCATCTCTCAGCCTGTGTAACTAATATCTTCATTGGATCCTCTTGATCATTTTTTTTTCTTTTCTGTGAAAATGTATTTCATAAACTGACTTGATTGCCTGGGGAATGCTATAATACAGATCCTTTCTAATACTGGATATGCTGTTGTGTTCTGTATTATGACAGGTTTTATTTTCCTTCTATTCCATGTATGCTTTTACTGTAAGCATAAACTTACTTTATTTTTTATTTATATATTAATCAAATTTATGTAGCTTTCCATCTCCCCTTCCCAAAGGGGACTCTTGGCAGCACACAACAATAAATAAAACATCCAATACAAAAACAGATATAAATCCAAGAGCTGCAATAATAAATAATATAAAACCAAACTAGTAACCCTGGGTGAAAGAAGAATAAAAATGGACCCTCAGTAATGGTGCCCCAGGACCTTACAAAATATCAGAAGCAATGGGACCAATCTAATTTCAGTAGCCCCACCCCCATGACACATTGCCTCGATTCCCAGACCCAGACGCCACCTACTGTCCCCACCCAGATATCCTGAGGTACCATGTTAGGTGTGAGAGGCAGGAGCCATGATACCATTCAAAAATACAACGGTAGTTTCTTTCATGCTATCTATATACAAGTATCTGAACAGTCAAGGGAAATTGGCACCAGATTAGAGTCAATGGACTTCAAGGGAGGCTGGACCTAGGTTACTTAGAGAAATGTGATCTAATGATGTGTTTGACCCCACCTTCAGGCTCAGCTTGGTTATCTCCCACACCAGCAATTAGCATCATCAGAGTACCCAACAATTTCCTCAGCTCTGTTGTGGTCCACCAGCGGCCAGCAGAGCTGACAGCAAATTCAGCAAGACAGTGAGGAGGTCGGAAAGGAACATGGGCCAGTCCTGGAGTCTGGGGAAGGCTCTGATGTGGGCTCTGTGTTGGAGGCAGAGAGGGGGCCAGAGTTCTGAAGGCAGTTATCAGTTGCCTTTAGAGTCAGACATCAGTGAGGCAGATGAACAGCTGGAGCCTGTTCCCAGTGTGCACATGCACAGAGTTGCCAGGCAAAGGAAACAGCTAAAGAACAGGGGTTGACTTGGGACTAAGGCCACAGGTGGAAGATGAATGGCCTCTACCAGAGGAAATAAAAGAGGAGCAAAAAGGGAGTGGAGTTTTCCAATTCGTTTACTTAATTGGTTCATGATTTTCTGAGATTCCTTGCCAGGTTCTGCAGATATCGGCCTGTCAGTTCTCCAAGCCAGATAAGGTCTGTGACTGTAAATCCTCCCTTGAGAGACTTTGTTGGATGTGAATGAGCAGAATTCACAGTAAATTAATAAAAGGGTTTTTTGTTGGGACAAGGAGTTTGCTTCATGCTCTGGTAAAGCCTAGGTCAGAACAATCTCACTCATACATATGACAAGCACCAACTGGCAGAGACAGTCCCCCCCATTTACTCTCATCAATTCCTCCAATGACTCTCACCTAGAGAGAAGTGACTGGACACATTCATGCCCATTCACATCTACGAACCCCCTTCCCTGACACTTCCACCAACTGGCAGGGATTTGCATCCCATGCACCCCACAAATTCACCTCTGGTTCTCCCCAGAGGAAGGGAAGAAAGGAGGGATTACTGTGGCCACAATAGGAGACCCACAGTCCAGTTCTACAAAATGCTTTGGATTTTTTTTTACAGGTCTACCTAACATAATCTCCCTACATGCTGTTCCTATTTCCAGAAAGATTCAAAGAAACTTTATATATTCTACGCAATTTCTCCAGTGACAAATGCCAGCGATGTATCTTTTTGTAAACATTTTCTTTATGGCTAGAACATAATGTATATTTCAGTCCTTTCAACTCCCATGTTTTCCCATTTGTTCAACTGTGTACTATAGTCAACTTTTATCCCATTTTATCATACATTCCTTCACTTATTCTTCTGTCTCATATTTTAGCAAACGTTTAACCCTCAGTCCAGTTCTCAATCACTGAGCTGTTGAGAATTGTAACAGCATTTCTTCCTAGGCTATGGGACTGAAGGCCAAGAGGCTTCCACAGGAGAAATGGATTCACAGTAATCTATTGTGTACCACTACCACTACTCCTGCACTATCATTGCCCACATCTCCAGAGCCCCTGCATCAATAGACAATACCAAACAACAATAAACCAACAATGGAAATGGCAGTGCAGGAAATGGGGGCTCCTCTTCCTACAGCCCTTCAGCCACAAATGCACCAAGACCAGCCTGACCAGTTCCAAAATGCCATTGCCAAAAATAGCACACAAAAATGGCAGTCAGTCGGCATGTCCGCTTCTTACAGTGTCCTCAGTCCAGGCAGTTCCCCCAAGCAACCCAAATAAGTCCTTTGCAATCTCACTGGCTCAAGGTTGACTCAGTCTTCCACCCTTCCAAGGTGGATAAAATGAGGACCCGGATTGTTGTTGGGGGTGATATGCTGACTCTGTAAACCGCTTAGAGAGGGCTGAAAGCCCTATGAAGCGGTATATAAGTCTAACTGCTATTGCTATTGATTCCAAGTGATCCAATTATATCCTTTTCAGTCCCTTGTAGTTCAGCTCCCCAGGAGCATTAATCAGCAGCCCAGATAAGTGGCCCAATGAGCAGCCACAGTAGACCACCAGCTACGTCAGTCTGGGAAATGCCACTGAAAGATTGAAAAATCCACTCGGTTCCTGAATGCATCAAACATAATCAATGCAGCAGAACAAATGCATTGAGTGCAGTTGTATATCTTGGTGCATTCAGATTTTTCCTGGAGATGAGTTGTCAACCAAAGGAACAGAGGGAAAGAAGCTGTTTCCTACCAACAATTTATTTTTCTGTAAAAATGGTGATGCTTGATGATGAAGGTACAATGGAAGCACAGTAATATATAGCTCCTCTAGAAAGCAGTGTTGTCTCTTAAGCAACCATGCTTTATATAAAACAAAACAGTTTTGTGATGAATGAAAGAATGAATGATATTTCTTCACAAACTAACCCAAGGCTATAAAAGAAAAGTTACTATGCTGTCTATGGATTCCAGGTGGAAATGTAGGGGCCATCAATCTGCACACACTCATCCTTATTTCAAATACACCAATTAGCTGTTTGGAGGAGCAGACAAATGAAGAAGATTCTATTTTATTCTCAGTTTCTTTTCTTGAAAAACTACTTGATGCCATGAAATGTTACTAGATAGCATTGCTTATATCTGAAAGACCGATGCCCGCAGGCTGCTAAATTAATATTAAGATTTCCAGCATTTTTTAATGTATCAGAGAATGGATCTGCAATTAAAAGCATCCTTTCGAGTGCCTTGCCAAAATCTACTGTGTCATGTGTTTAATCATGCAACAGTTACAATGCTTTGTTTCTTCTGGCAAAAAAAAAAGTGATTTGGGCACATGTGTTGCTTATGCGCCGAGTCCATTTTGGCCAGAACAAAGTAGAATTTGAAGACAAATTGGTGTTTCCCCCAGCAAGTGTTTTACTGGGACAGTGTAATGCTCCTTAGCAGGATGAAGTATCTCACTACAATCCACCCAGGTCTAACAATGAGGTTTGAGTTAAGCCACCGTGAAGGCATAGCTCCGAAACAGGAAAACAAATACTGCCATGACCTCCATAATTAAAAACAGAGATCTGCCTTGACATGAACAGACTAAAATATCATCTGTATTGAAGGGCCTAAACACAGCTGTATCTTGACCCAGGGAGTTGAACATCACACAATCTGTAATTCCATTACAACGTTCCAGTTTGATCATGTGTTATGACATCAAAACTAAACAATTTAGTTTGTAAGCCGCCCTGAGTCCCCTCAGGGAAAAGGGCGGCATATAAATCCCAATAAACTGAAACTGAAACTGAATTGTATTGCGCCATCTAAATTATGCTCATTTCTCTCCATCTGACATTGTCCTGTTGATCATTTATATCTCATGGATTAACCCCATTCATACAGTAATGGTTTATAATAGTTGGACCACCATAGACCATGGATACTTCCAGATATCCAGGATCTCTGCTTCCAATCCTTCTGAGTCCAATATTGATTTGGATTTTTAAATTGCTTCCATACCTCTTCAGACATAAGCATGCTATGAGCATGGGAATATTTATATGTTTTCAAGTCTATAAAGCTTACACAAACTTTGTAGCCAGATTCTGTGACTGAGCAGAGGAAACAATCTGTCAGAAGTGTCATGTGCCTACCTGCTCAGGTCTGGGCAAAAATATACTTTATCCTGCCCACCACTACTTCTTTAAAATAGAAAACATGTAATGTTTCTATGCTCAGATCAGGCCACCCAAACCACTCTCTCTTGCCATCAAATCACTGACATGCTGGCCGGCTTGCCCTTGAGTTGTTTTATCCCATCATATCAGTTCAGTGCAGGAACGGAATCTCAGAAGATAAAAGCAAACTAGGAATCTTCCCTTCCCTTCCTTTCCCCTATCTTCCCTTCCCTTAACCTACCCTACCCTCCCTTCCCTTCCTTCCCTTCCCTTACCAAACCCTCCCTTCCCTCCTTCCCTCTCTTCTCTTCCTTCCCTTTCCTTCCCTCACCTTCCCTTTCCTTCCCTCACCTTCCCTTTCCTTCCTTTCCCTTCCCTTCCCATCCCATCCCATACCATACCATACCATACCATACCATACCATACCATCCCATACCATACCATACCATACCTTCCCTTCCCTTCCCTTCTCTTCCCATAAAGACAGGAAACCTGATTGACTAGGAGTGGGAAGGATAACTTTAGGTCAGTCTCTGCTCCTCAGCCGTAGACAGGAAAGTTGAAAAACATTAGTTGAAGAGGCCTTTATCCAGCAGTAGGTTGATTCGAGCCGATTATTCTCCTGCCACCTCCTACCTCCCCCCAAAAACATTTATGTTTTTAAACATTTAGCTAATATGGAAGTCACAGTTGTAGAGCTATGTGAATTTAAAGATAAGGGTTGTGTGAAATATCTTCTCTATTTTCATGCTTTCCTCATCACTGACACACTGCCAACTATATATAAACACACACTTCCATTTATACTGGTCACACATAGCATGCATACAAACACTCCATTTATACATCACTCCTTGACATACATACTGTATAAGTACACTCCAGCACTTCATCAAGATTTCTGCAATATTGATTATTTTCTTCTCTGCAGAAGCCTCTCTACAGGCCCAATCTTTTTATAGTTCATACAACTAATTCTCATTTTTACATTGTTTTGAGTAGTCGGAATGCTGATATTATTCCATAATGCAGCAGCAATTGTGCAAAGAAAAGTGGTGGTGGTGGTGGGGGGGGGAATGAATTTCATTTCTTCAAAATGGAGATTTTATAACCATTTGCTGTAATCCAAAAACTTAAGACTGCATTTCACCAATTTGCTTCTTGTTTTCCTTCATTTGTTTTCTTTTTATTTTCTTTTTGTTTTCTTTTGTAGCTCTTCTTTAAGTTTGATATAATGCCAGCAAAAGTGATGTTCTTTTTAAAGCTGTGTACTCCTGTCTTGGATTGGAAGTTGTGCTCATCTTTCATCACTCGCGATGCCATAAATGTTTGTCCAAATGTATATTTCTCTTTATAAACAGCTAATATCCTTTTTTTTTCTGTATAAAATGTCAATCAACAATAATGGTCATCTGGGGAATTTCCTGCTCCAAAGACACAGATGATTACACAAATCAAAGCAAAATAGTATTCCTTAGCAATACAGCTTGCTGGTATTAAAAAAAAAATGTTTGAAATTCGGGATCACATGGAAATTGCATTTTTCTGTCTACGTAACAAGAGGCCAATTTTAAGTCAATATTGCAAATGTTTCTACCTACAAGCCAGTTCAGTTGCATTGTATTATTGGAACAATAATGTTATAATTTTCCATTCCACATGAAAACCTTTTTTGTGTGCTTTTTCTCTTAACTATGCTTTACTGTACATATTTCTCTATTATTTTTGCCAACAATAATACCAATATGCTTTATTATATTCACAAGTGTTTTATTTCTTTCCCCCTAATGAATGAATAGGTGTATTTGTATCTATATATGCTTGTGTGTATTTTTAAAAGCATTTGTATCAAATAAGTTCATAACAAAATTCACAGAACTGGAAATAACAAATTATAACTGTTTGCATTTGTGCATTGGCTGCAGAAGTGTGAATTACGTAATCTGACATTAAAATAAACATTTCCCTTATCCCTATGTGAGCATGATGTTTCCCATATTAAGTGTAGAACTATGAGAGACTTCTTAAGAATATATTAACACTGCAAAATATCACCTCAGAGTAATACTATATGTTTTCTTGAAGAGAATCAAGCCCACAGAAGAAAAAGAGAAAGAAATGGACAATCTACATTAAACAAATAAACACCATACAAAATATATTTTGGTGAATTTTCAAATTCATCCCAAAGGGCATATCCACACTGCACCTTTAATCTGCATTCTGTCTACATGCTGGTTTAATTCTAACCTGGCTTAACAAAACCCTATGCAGGCTGAGATACTTTGCAAAGTACTTAGCCAGTTTAGTCTAGTAGTTATGGTACCAGGCAGAGGTGGGTTCCTACCAGTTCGCACCTATTCGGTAGAACCGGTTCGTCAAATCTACTGAACCGGTTAGAAGAGGTTCCACCAGTGGACCCGGAAAGCAGGCCACACCTACAGAACAGGTTCCAAAATTTTTTGAAACCCACCAGTGGTCCTTGGATATGATTATTCTACACTATCATGCTCATATTTATAAAACTCAGTGCCTCTGTGAAAGGTAAGTATGACTACTGCGTTTGTGGTGCATTCAGAACATTGCGTGTGTTGAAGTTGTTTTAATGCAAACCAAAGATGCCTTTTAAAAAACAAGTTTACATCATATTCTTATGCATGCCAGTGCTGTGTGTGAGGTAATTTAAGGTGGTTCTGACAAGTGTTGTCGGCATCTTCATATCCAGTCACATGGGTGGCAAGCCACTCCCATCCAGTCACATGGGTGGCAAGCCACTCCTACAAAGGAGGCCACACCCACAGAGTAGGTTTGAACAATTTTTGAAACCCACCACTGGTACAAGGCTAGGTAGTAGGAGACCTTGAGTTCCACCTTAGACATGACAGTCAGCCTCTCTCAGCCCAACTCTCACTAGTCTTTTATTTTTCTGTTCCCGAAAAAAAACTGTAGTGAGCACATGTATTTCTTCATTTCCCTCTCGTTCCCTCCCTCCTTTGCTCTCCCTCTCTCCCTCTCTCTCTCTCTCTCTTTCTGTCTGTGTGTATGTGTGTGTGTGTGTGTGTGTGTGTGTGTGTGCATGTCCATACGTGTGCCAGCAGCAAGGAGAATAGATTCAATTAGAGCAACAATCAGTGAACCATTGGAAGACTTGAAGGACTATGGAGAATATGTCATCCCCATGTGATCACTAAAAATCAGTACTGAGTTGATGTAATTTCTAAAAAAAATATTAAACACACTAATATACATAGAGTTAAACTGAATAAACAAGCCTCAATCACCAAAATCCACTTCACAATGACCTACTTTAAAAGAAAAGAAATAAGTTCACTCCTGCCTCACAGTATCGCTAGTGTTTCTAGAGATACTTTTACTGAGCTGTTATAGTAATGCAATTCTTGACTTCTGAATAGAAGGTTGGTTGTTGAAAACCTGGTAGAACTTTTTTAGTTGCTCATTTTCTTTTCCTAAACTATTTACTATTCACTGTGCTTTTAAAAATAATAATGATAAACTCAGTGCATCTAATTGATTTTCCGGTTACTTGATATCAGAGACTTTGACAACTACTGATTTAATTGACAGGGCATTCTTACCTCTGCAAAGTAACCAATATACTGCTGGAATTGACTTTAATGAAGCAAAGCACAGCAGCCAAAATCAAAAGGAATTCTTGAGGAAACATGCAGTAAGGGAAACAAGAGTGTGTTAACATTGCTAGAAGCAATACCTGAAAGTCATTATTTGCAAAGGGAAAAGATGACTACAGATTGATGTCCATTCCTGCCCTCCAAAAATAGTTGCTGGTCTTATCTAGTCAAAAAGCAAATGGGCAGTATTAAGAAACCATGGACATGGATTCCCATTATCTCTTTGTCTAACTCACTCCAAGATAAAAGGAAAATCACTTGAATGGAACAAAGAAAAGAAAATATCAATAATTGGCCTTTTTCCCACTCTTGGATGTTGTCATTAGAGCCTTCGTGATTTGAAAAAATACCTTATGAAATGAAGTTTTAATGTCTCAATTATATTACTTGTTCCATGCTAACAATAAACAAAATGTTGAAAAGAAGCTCTTTCCACCTGAGCAGAAAGGAAACTTCCCAAATAGCAAAAGTGCAAAAGTCAAAATCTTGTCATCTTCTAACCATTCTGGAAAATTGTAAGACAAGAAAGGCCAACTTGAATGTGGCTTGAATTGATTACAAGACGACATTTTGCTTGCTTCTACATGATTGGATAATCAAATGCCTAGAAATAATAGGAGTCAGTGGAAACATCAGAAGCTTTGTGCAAAGTCAATGACACAATGGAAGACTATGTTGCTGGTCAATGGTGATAAATTGGGAGAAGTTGATAGAGAAAAGATGAATCTTTCATCTCACCATCACTGCTATTGTTTGTGATTGCACTGAATCCTCTGTCAACAATATTGAAAAAATCAAGCCATTGCTATCAAACATCACAAACACCAGCAAGGAAATTCTACTTTACATGGACAATCTGAAGCTGTATGGAAAAACACTATCTGAAATAGAATTTCTGCTCAATGTCCGTATAGATAGTCACGATATTGTAAAGCACCAGACAAATGTAGTACCCACAACACTGGTAGGGAAAGCTAGTAAAAATTGAAGGAATCAGGATGTCCTATTGAAATAACATCAAGAGTTTGGATGAAGAATACTAAATACTAAAAAAAAAAATATCTGGGCATCTTCCAAGCCAACAACATCAAGCACACTGAAGTAAAGAAGAAGGTTAGAAGTGAATGCACCATGAGGATGAGGAAGATTTTAAATCCAAACTCAATGGAGGAAATACCATCAAGGCAACTAACATGCGGGCAATTCTAGTCTTTAGCTGGATAAGTGGACTCAAGCAGAACTAAAAGCCCTGGATAGGAAGGCCAGAAAAATAATGACAATGAATCACACACTTCATCCACACAGGAAAATATGTGTCCATGAAATGACTAGACAGCTGAAGGAGGAAAAGAACGGCATAGGAAGAATATATGAAGGACAGACCCATCTCATTCATGTCAGAAGTGCTGGCTAAGACACTTCTGGATTGAAAGGATTAGCCAATGACATCATTAGAGCCCAGGGGATTCCTATGGGAGTTCCTTTCATGTCCCTGTCAAGGAGCTGGAGTGAAAGGCAGGAGCTGAACCCACCATGCAACAGCACACTTGAACACGGGGTTCACTAACCTCCAACCCAGCATCCTAACCATGGGAACTACCATGCTCCTAAAAAGAGCAGTGAAGGGGGTGCACTGAAGCTAATATACCAGAAAGGCTTGCTGAGTACTGACGAGAACAAACTGACCTACAAGAGGAGATCAGATGAAGAATAGAAAAGAGACATGACAAGGCAAAGTAGTATATGAAAAGTACATTTTTAAAAAATAGTCAAAACAGATAACAAAATACCTGTCCAGAAATGTTGCTCTAGTCAAATAGAGAACATTTGGGCAGAATCTGCCTTATAAGAAATAAGCCACAGCAGCATTATCTTTTGTCTACTGCAATGCGCTCTACATAGGGCAGCCCTTGAAGAGTATTCGGAGACTTCAACTCGTCCAGAATGCAGTCGCACGAGCGATTGTGGGTGCACCTCGGTACACCCACATTACACCTATCCTCTGCGAGCTGCACTGGCTACCGATCGGTCTCCGGATATGCTTCAAAGTTCGTCGTAACTTATAAAGCCCTTCATGGTATTGGACCTGGGTACTTGAGAGACCGCCTGCTGCCAATTACCTCCCAAAGACCCGTTATATCACACAGGGTCGGCCTCCTCTGGGTTCTGTCCACCAGCCAATGCCACCTGGCTACTACCCAGGGGAGGGCCTTCTCTGTGGCAGCTCCGGCCCTTTGGAACGAACTCCCCACGGAGATTCGGACCCTCACCTCTCTCCAGGCCTTCCGGAAAGCCGTCAAAACCTGGCTGTGCCGGCAGGCCTGGGGTTGATGAGTTCCCCTCCCCTCTCGACTTGTATGGTTGTATGATTCTTGTTTATTTTAATCACGTGTATTGTGTTTTATGTTCCCTTTTTCCCCCCTTGAGTTGTTCGCCGCCCTGAGTCCCTCCCGGAGAAGGGCGGCATACAAATAAACTAAATCTGAAATCTGAATCTGTTTTATTTTTAGATATCAAGTTTTCTCTTTGTGAAGAAACTCTTGCATACAGTATAATTTCCATATATAATACAGGTGCCGCCTGCTTTGATGACAAAATTTGCACTTGTATGAGTGCCTTTAAATAAACTAATTAACTACCGTAATCCACCACCTTGATTTTTTTTGTCTAAAAACAGCCATTATCTCAAATCTTTTTTCTTTTAAAAAAGTTGTGAATTATATTTTAAAAAGTGAAGTGTCCATGTGAGCATTCTCAGCAAATGAAAGCATTTTTTACGTTATTAGATTCATGAGAAGTTTTAAAATTATGCTAAGTTTTCAAATCCGTGTGCAGTCTCTCTTTCTCTATCCAAATTTTCTTTTGTTAACTTAATATGGCATATAGAAATATAGGCTACACTATAAATTTGCTTTGCAAGAATTGCTGTGGGTATATCAATAAGATCTGGTTCAAGATGTGCATTAAGCAGAAATTATATTTTAAGGAAAATCTTGTCATATAAAAAGCATTAGGGTGACTTATAATTAGGTAATTATTAAGAATTCATGTACCTTTCAGCATAATTAATGACACTTAATACAGGAGTATGCGAATGGCAATCCATCTATTTTAAATTATGCTCAGAAATTAACATAGCTCCCAGGGAGGAAAGGGGGAAAATAAGGCTCTTGGCTTAATAGGGGTAGAGTAAGCTTAAATTTAAACACAAAATGTAAATAATAAATATAATAAAGTAAAGAAAATTATGTTCATATTATACTCTTGCTAACTGCAGGATATATTCCAAAACTAATATTAATGTTATCTTATTTCACTTTTCACAAAGAAAATGTCTTGTGTAAATAAACCCTGTATGAAATCTGGTAAGTAATTTATAATGACTTTCTTGTTTTGTTTTTACTAATGACATCTAATAAGCTGAATTCAAAAGAAGAATTTATCATTTATGTCTAGAGGTGTCACAAAGTGTTCTTAACTTGATGTGAAATTAGTAAAGAAAAACAACATTTATAATAAATACATGGTTTAAGGGTTTATTTGTCAAAAATGAAAAAGTGATATCAGTCCGTTTCTAACAAACTATTGGTTAAAAAGATGCATCTCACAGAAATCTTTGTACAAATAGTCCTTGACTTAGAACATTTCATTTAGTTAGGGTTCAAAGTTACAACAACACTGAAAAAAATGACTTATGATTGCTTTTCTCATTTATGTTCATTGCATCATCCCCATGGTCACATGATCAAAATTCAGATTCTTGGCAATTGGCTAATATTTATGATGGTTGTGCTGCCCTGGAGTCATGTGATCACTGTTGGTGACCTTATGACAAGCAAAGTCAATGAGGAATTCAGATTCACTTAACAACTGTTACTGACTTAACAATCGCAGTGATTCATTTAACAACTATGGCAAGAAAATGGAGCACAACTGACTTAACAACTATCTCGCTTAGCAACAGAAATGTTGGGCTCCATTGTGGTATGTTGAAGAATATCTGCAAATATGTATGTATGTATGTATGTATGTATGTATGTATGTATGTATGTACATTCAATAAAGCATTTATACAAGTCTGACATACAGTTTACACTTCTGCACAGTAGCTCAAAATTATGTCCTGCCATTTTGGATATGTTTAGCAATAGCAATAGCAGTTAGACTTATATACCGCTTCAGCCCTCTCTAAGCGGTTTACAGAGTCAGCAAATTGCCCCCAACAACAATCCGGGTCCTCATTTTACCCACCTCAGAAGGATGGAAGGCTGAGTCAACCTTGAGCCGGTGAGATTTGAACAGCCGAACTGCAGAACTGCAGTCAGCTGAAGTAGCCTGCAGTGCTGCATTTAACCACTGCGCCACCTCAGCTTTATTTTCAGTCAGGCCTGAGAAATATTAGGGCCGATAGCACATTTTGAAACAACCTGTCCAAAAACTCAACATATCACCATGAAATCCCTTCCCCGCCTTTGTGTGTACAATAACAATTATCAGTAATGGCAAAATGTTCCCTAGCTATGCCAAGGGAACATTTAGGAAACATTCAAAAGATAAGAGGATCAAATGTTTTCACATAAAGATGTTTAAAACTGAAAACAAACCTAAAGCCTTGGAACTTGGTCAAATTCATGTTATCTTACAGTGTATTCATTGAAAGGAGTGTGAAAAAGGAGTGTGAAAAATGGGTGAAACATGAAGAAGGAAAGAAAAACATTCCTCCACTTCCAGCCTTTCAGCATGGCATATTTTATCTCTCCTCCTAATTTCCAGATCATTCTCTTAAACCTTATTACAGACATATGATTATGCAATCTTTATTTGTGCATGCACATGTCCAAATCATTTATGATCACTAGTCACCAATAAAGTTGCTGTTTGTATTATTATGTTTAGAGCATAGGTGAACATGGGAGAGAGCAAAAGAAAGCAATTATATTTACAGTGAAATTTATGTTTTGTTTATGACTAGTTGGAAAAGTCTTTTTATGTGTAGGGCTATGGGTTTTTTTTCCTCTTCCGGAGTGTAATCAGTGAATTACATTACAGTATAAGCATTTCTTCCAGCATAAAAGCAAACCTTGATAAGAATGAAGCGTTAGAAGTTTCAGGATCCAATCTGGGTTTATCACCGGAACCAGAGGGAGTTCTGATTCTGGTGACTGAGACCCAGATTGGATCCTACCACATTATCCTGGGACCCTATATTTCAGTGGTGAGATTATTATTTTTTTACTACCGGTTTTGTGGGCATGGCTTAGTGGGAGTAGCATGGCTTGGTGGGAGTGCTATGGCTTGGTGGGCGTGGCAGTGGAAGGATACTGTAAAATCTCCATTCCCTCCCCACTCCAGGGGAAGGTTACTGCAAAATCCCCATTTCCTCCCGATCAGGTGGGACTCGGGAGGTAGAGAATAGATGGTGGCAAGGACAGTCAGAGGTGGTATTTATCAGTTCTCTGAACTACTAAAAATTTTCGCTACGGTTCTCCAGAACTGGTCAGAACCTGCTGAATACCACCTCTGGTATATTTGCCTTCATTTGTCAGTGTTAGAACTCCCAATTTCAACCTTATTAATGCAGAAAACATTGGTCTTATCTCAGCATCAAATATTTTCTCTCTGCATTATAAATCTAAGATAGCCACGAAAGGATGGGAATATTTGGTTAAAGAAAGTCTGTGCATGAGCAGATACAAGTGCACAGGATTCCATGCAATTTAACTTCTCTATGGTTAGGTCTTCCCCATCACATGGAGAATGTCTGAATGACTTTGTTAAGTGTACACAACGAAGTCAATATATGGAATATAATGACGAATCAGCAGGCTAGACGTAGCAACACTATGCAGGACAATGACATCTTAGAACATTATCTATCTTAAGCAGTCATAATGGAATTATTACCTGGTTATTATTCTGAAATCATAAAAATGTAAATGTGGGAAATAAGTGTTTCAATAGTATACTCTTTTTTTGGGGGGGGGGTATTTTCTCACTATTATGTTACAGCAAATCCTGTTATGTACTTAAGGTTTTCTGTGTTTTAATACAGCTTCTATGAGTAGAAAAGGGAGTTTTTAGGTTAAACCATCTTTTTCTTCTCAGAGAAGTCTAGGGTTAGATGTTTCAAGGGATCAAATGCATTTCCTGTGAAGAGACATCTGCTGTTTTGGCTTATTCTTAAAACATTTCTTGCCCTTTCTCTTCCCCTTTGAGAGATATAGTTTGGACAAGCCATAAGTTGATTTTTTTAATGCACCAGAGGTATAATAAAAAGCTATCTGGGCTTTGGTACAGATTCATCCCTGACATGGCCATAAGATCAGCCACATCCTTTCTTTTTCCTTCAATTGGCCACAGCTACAATATTTCTGCAGGATCTAAACAACAAAAAAAACCAGAGAAATAAATTCAAATTAGGGTACTTTAAGTTCAAGGGCTACAGATAGCTTTTAAGTTTTAGAAAGAAGCTTCTGAAACCCTTGATGTTCATCTAAAATATTGGGATTGTTCATATGAAACTGATATTGTTATGAATGCTTTGGCAAGCTTTTCGGCTAGCATTTGATCTGACTATTTGATCATTGTTGACTTATTGTCCACACAACAAAGAAAAGATAGTATCGTAGTATGCAATGTAATATCTTGAATTCCCATAAACTACACAAAACTGGAAGATGTAATGCACTTCCAGGGTTATAAATCATATTATTATCTACTTCCTTGACTTGATAAAATTGATTATTACAGCAGAGGGATTTGATGGAATCTGCAGAAAGCATATATTTGGTTATTTTCTTTTTTAATATTTTGCATTGAGATTACAGCACATACATTATTTCAAATATTTGTTTGCATATAAAAATTCATGTAAGCAACAAAGCAAAAATAGCAAATGATGCCATATTTATATTTCAGTAGTCAGAATGCAAGTAAACATTCTTGGTGAAAACACATCACTGCTTCCAATTAAGGCAATATAATTGCATGCTTTGAAGTGGAACAATGGAAAAATCTGACAATCCATTGTGTTAATATAAGATATAGACTTCAGAGACATGTATAAAAAATCACTTCTAATCTCTATAATGTATCTTTGACTACCTATTCCTTTCATACTGTTTGTGTACTGAATTCAAATGCACACTTGAACATAAACAGATAACCATTTTGTTAAACTGTTTTGTAAAACATACAATAATCTATAGAGGAATTTTTTACGATTACCCTTTTTGGCTAATTATTGGTGTTTGTATTAGCAATTCCAACATAAGAACAATTTATTCTAAAAACTAAGAACTTCTGATATTATCTCCTACTTTCCTGAGTGAGTTTTCCATATTCCATGCCTTCTTCTTAACAAAACTCAGAAACACAGTTTCAAAAATCAAGATTCAAAGGCAAACTCAAAGGGACTGTAATTATATGCAGTGGAAGAAAAATATACCTTACCTTTTATAAGCTGCTCACTTTTGTTATTTACAACTTATCTGCTTTAATGATGCATGGGAGTCTAGTGAGCCTATGGTATGATAAAAGTCTAAATGAAGTTATTAAAGATATTATCATATTTCTAAGCTAAATGCTATAGTCTTTTTTTTTCTTTTTAAAACTATCAGCAATAAACTGTCCTTTAGTGACAATACTGATTCCCTCACTATGTGTAACTCTGCAGTGCCTTTTCACTGTTTTGGAAGGCTGTCTGCCAACAAAAATGAATAATTGTTGTTTGTTGTGCCATCTTGAACTGTTTGAAAGTTGAAGCCCCTTTGTGTTACAATAGCACTCAGTTATCAATAGAAATCAAAACTGCTCCAGGCATTCTGATGGAAGACTTTGAATTAAAGAAGAGAAAGTGGAGCATGCCATCTATTTAAAGGGTGACTAGAGATGATATTGACTTATCATCTAGGGTAGTCACCAGAAGTGACTCGATTCCTCTTTTCTTTAAGGCTAATAGAGCACATTTACTGTAAGCCCATTTTTAAAATTTTCTGAATGACTTGTCTGCTTCTTTAAATTCTGCTCAAAATTTAAAAAGTTGTCAATGTGATTCCTTTCTCTGAAGATAAGTGAAAGCAGAGAACAACTTGATAGACCATCTGACAATTGATTCATATTGATTCAGAATTCTCTATTGCAAATGTTAATCACTCTTTCAAAGTTTAGGGAAAGAGGTTTTGTCCTATTAACTATTGTCCATTTTCTCCATGGGACACAAATCTTTATGGAGAAATACCTGCTTTCATAAATGTAAATACATTTATTCAGGCAATCATACAGCACGCTTCCAAATAGCTTCTAGGGAACAACTCTTGCTCAATATTCAGGACGCCCCCTTGCACAAGAAATAAGTTGGGTTTGGTTTTGCTCTGACTGTACTTTACCATAGCGGGAAGTGCTATTTCACATCAGTTTGCAAAATTAGTAGAAAGCAATAAAAATGAGGCGGGGATGGGAAATTATGGACCTTCTTCCTCTTCTCTTTTCCTCTCTCTAGAGAAACCTCAAAGAAATGTATTGCAAATGTATATTATTTATTTACTCTTCTAATATGCAGACATTTTTACATGAGGTTTGGCCTTTATCTTTTTTCCTATCTAATTTTTGCCTTTTGGAACATGGTTTATTTTAATATTGGCATATATTTATTCACTTCTGGAAGAAGAGTCTGAAGAGGGGAGTAAAAAGTTAGCCCAATAGCAGCCATGACCATGTGATCAAGGCTCCAGCTCTTTTTAATAAAGCACATTGCACGTTGAAAACATATAAATATATGACAGCAAGTTTGGTTCTTGTCCTGTGTTGGGCACAAGCCTGCTGGGTAACCTTGGGCCAGTTCCTCTCTCCCAGCCCTGGGAAGCAGTCAATGGTAAACCACTTCTGAAAAAAATATTGCCCAGAAAATTGCATGGATTTGATCAGACAGTTGTTAGCAGACAATACAGACTTGAAGACAGCCTCCCAAAATAAATAAATATTCAAGACACTGAGCTTGTCGATTAGAAAGGTCAGCAGTTCGGCAGTTCTAATCCCTACCACCGCGTAACATGTGGTGAGTGAGCTCCCGTTACTTGCCCCAGCTTCTGCCAACCTAGCAGTTCGAAAGCATGTAAAAATGCAAGTAGAAAAATAGGGACCACCTTTGGTGGGAAGGTAACAGTATTCTGTGCGCCTTCCATGTTTAGTCATGCCATCCACATAACAATGCAGACGTCTTCAGACTGTGCTGGCTCTTTGGCTTTGAAACAGAGGTGAGCACTGCCCCCTAGAGTTAGGAATGACTAGCACATATGTGCGGGGGGAACCTTTACCTTTGGGGAAGTTCATAAGAAAGAACAAATACATTTCTCTGCCATCCTTCCATTTTACACTGATATTGAATTCCTAAAAAGGGACAAAACTATTGGCAAACTTGCTTAGAGGACACAAATAAATAACTCTTGCTATGCATTATTTTCATGCCAATGGCATAAGACAGAAGACAATTTAGGACATTGCTTTTAAGTGTTCAGTCAAACAGGAGTGAAACAATGAAGAAAACCTCTTTTATGCTAACCATATTGGTAGCAATACAATAGCATTTAGACTTATATACCACTTCACAGTGCTTTACAGCCATCTATAAGGATTTTACAGTGTCAGCATATTGCCCCAACAATCTGGGTCCTTATTTTACCAACCTCAAAAGGATGGAAGGCTAAATCAACCTTGAGCCAGTAAAAATTGAATTGCCGGCAGTCAGCAGAATTAGTCTGCAATATTGCATTCTAACCAATGCCACTATGGTTCAAAATGGTAACCATATTGATGACATGAATGAAGAATAGATTTCATAGCCCAGATGAAATTGTTTTGTATATTACAGGAATCCTGATAGTGATATTGTCAGTATGAGTTAAAAATGACTTGATGGCATGGCATCAATCAATCAATCAAGTAATCAAGGGCTGCACTGGCCCCAGCATAGTTTCAAAATAGAAATGGTTGCACACCATTATGAATATGATGAATTTATATCTCTTCAGAACATTTCTTTAGAATAAGAATGAAGTAAGCAAAAGGGAGACTATTTTCACTGAGTGTCAGCCCTTCTTCATTCAAAAATCAGGAAAGAAAATCACCAGACTCCATTTGCTGAAATCAAGTGTACTTTTACTAATTATAAATGAATAGAAGCGAAGCTAAGCTAAGTCTGATTATTTAGGCGCGAAAGCGAATAATATATTGTATAATTCATTCCCCTCCCCTTGGCATCCCGAATACAGTCCAATCATAATTCTCCCAAATGTCAGGTGTGAGATAACGTCGAAAGGCATCACCAGGATGGAATGCTGGACCGTTGGCCTTGGCGGGAAACACTCCTCCTCCACATGCGCAGTAAGGTGGTCAGTTCAAAATCTAGAATCTTCCTCCAGCACAACAATGATTCCCCTCCCAATTACCATGCCCCTCCCTCCCCATTTCAATGGCAGCCGAAACAGCAGCAAAGTGGAGGCTGACACTGAGCATCTTATACATTTAAACAGCACACTGTTTTTTTTAAAAAAATACACGAGATGTATTACTATGAGTACTATGAGATCGTCAAGAATTGGATGCATGTAATGAATTTGAGGCAAAGATGTTCCATATTCTTAGGCTTCATTTCAGGAGTGGAGGGGGGAGAGAGAGATGAAGGTATATACATATTTATTTGTTGCATGGCATGATTGCAGCCTTGGGAAATTTAAAAACACTGACACTTAGCTTCATTTATTTTATTATCGTAACATATCAAAGGCTCTTGCAGCACATTAATTCTCTTTCAATAGTGCTCCTTTTCTTTGCTGATCCCTGATGTGGGTTTGGAATTGGCTCTATTTCTTTTGATGATCTTCCATCTTCACAAGCAGAGTGGCTGTCTGTCTGTGGGCCATTCAATGGTATGACTACTCCATAAGCAAAGATGAGACATCAAAAAGTTTTCTAATGAGCTGAAGAGTGAAATAGAATCTGATCTGCATGGTCATAAAAGAGGAGCCTGATAAGAGTAGATAAGCCTAAAGCTGTATTAGACATCATATTGCTTTAGTTTGCAACAAAAGAACCATAGCAAAATGTCTTCCAAATCATCGACATTTAAAAAGAATACATTGCTTCAATTGTAGCAAATCTGTAACCTCTAAGTGTTCGGTGTTGACTGCACATTGCAATCACAATGCTAGAGATTCCTTTCTTTTAACTAAAAACAGATGCAGTAATTACAAGTTTCTATTTGATTTGAGTTCTAACTCTTTCTCCTACAGCATTAAAAATTGCTATGCCAATATGCTGTTTGTTGGGGCTTCCCATGCGACATGATGGTTGACATCAAAGGTGCAACATTATCTACAGTAATTTACTGATACGGTATTTTTATTTTCAAGCAGAAAGAAGGACCTCTGTGGATTTTATTTTTATCTTTTTACCTTTGCAGGACTTGCTAAGTTCATGTTGCTGTTTTATATAAGAATGTAACAAAAATAAAAAAATAAATAAACAGAAAATGAACTAAGATTTTTTTTTTTAAAAAAAACATATACTTAAGTAGTTCAGTCTGCTCCTCTAACAGCAGACAGTTTTCATTTGTGCAAATTGTTACTTTTTGTATCTTTTCACATTATCTGAGATGTTTATATGATTTAATATTTTAGAGACCCTATAAGGAGAATGTTAAAAGGTATTGTTATTTTGCTTGCAGTAGTTTCAAACAATACATTGTGCTTAATGTCAGTCTTATCTCATTTTAGAAACGGATGTTTTTGCATGGATAAAATTGTATAAGCTGTTTATATAATTCTGCTTCTTCTATAGATCTTTTCATGAAGGAATGCATCAGGCTTTTATGTAACAAAATATTTTTGGCCACACAAAATTTGATTTCCCCATCCCACTTTTTTTTTAAAGTCTCATTTTTCCCAACATAATATGTTTTGCTTTGAATACTATGCAACTTGAGTTGGTTGAGGAAGGTCTTCTCTCTAAAGAGAAGATACAGGAGGATCATCTGCCACATCAACTCTGGGTTGAGTTCCAGGAAGTTGCCTCTGGGGATGTGGACAAGGCCATCCGAGCTGTAAGTGCCTCCACTTGTATTCTGGACCCGTGTCCCTCCTGGCTGGTGGCTAACAGCAGGGAGGTGACACATGGCTGGATCCAGGCGGTTGTCACCGCCTCCCTTCGGGAGGGGCACTTCCCCGCCGTACTCAAAACGGCGGTGGTGAGACCCCTCCTAAAGAAACCATCGTTAGATCCAGCCATCTTAAACAACTTTCGTCCTGTCTCCAACCTTCCCTTTATCGGGAAGGTTGTTGAGAAGGTGGTGGCCTTTCAGCTTCGACGGGCCTTGGAGGAAGCTAGCTATCTTGACCCCTTCCAGTCCGGCTTCAGACCTGGTTACAGCACAGAAACCGCTTTGGTCGCATTGACCGATGATCTCTGGAGGGCCAGAGATGGAGGCTATGCGTCCATCCTGGTTCTCCTTGACCTCTCAGCGGCTTTCGATACCATCGACCATGGTATCCTTCTGCGACGACTGCGGGAGGTGGGAGTGGGAGGCACTGTTCTGCGGTGGTTCTCCTCCTACCTCTCGGACAGGTCGCAGTCGGTGTTAGTCGGGGGGCAGAGATCGTCCCTGAGGCCCCTAACATGTGGGGTACCCCAGGGTTCGGTCTTATCCCCCCTACTATTTAACATATACATGAAACCGCTGGGCGAGATCATTCGGAGGCACGGGATAAAATACCATCAATATGCGGACGATACGCAATTGTATCTGTCCGCCCCGTGCCAACTCAATGAAGCGGTGGACGTGATGAACCAGGGTCTGGAGGCCGTTAAGGACTGGATGAGTGCTAACAAACTGGTGCTCAACCCGGATAAAACCGAGTGGCTGTTGTGTTTCCCCCCCAATAATTTGGCTAATACACCAACGCTTAGGCTGGGGGGTCAAATTTTATACCCCTCAGATAGGGTCCGCAACTTAGGAGTCCTCCTGGATCCACAGCTGACTTTTGACCACCAGCTGTCAGCTGTGACCAGGGGGGCATTTGCCCAGGTTCGCCTGGTCCGCCAGTTGCGGCCCTACCTAGATCGGGGGGCCCTCACAACAGTCACTCGAGCCCTTGTGATCTCCAGACTGGAATACTGCAATGGGCTCTACATGGGGCTGCCCCTGAAGTGCATCCGGCGACTACAGCTAGTCCAAAATGCAGCCGCGCGAGTGATAGTGGGCGCACCTCGGTTCGCCCACGTTACACCTGTCCTCCGCGAGCTGCACTGGCTACCTGTTGGTCTCCGGGTGCGCTTCAGGATACTAATGACCACCTTTAAAGCACTCCATGGTAGTGGATCTGGGTACTTGAGAGACCGCCTTCTGCCGATTACCTCCCTAAACCGACCAATTAGATCGCACAGACTAGGCCTCCTCCGAATTCCATCAGCCGGTCAATGCCGACTGGCGTCCACACGGAGGAGAGCCTTCTCTGCTGCTGCCCCGACCCTATGGAACGAGCTCCCCATGGAGATCCGCACCCTCACCACGATCCAGACCTTCCGCGCAGCCCTCAAGATCTGGCTCTCCCAGCAGGCCTGGGAATAGGTTTCCAATCACCCGCCCGAGTGTTTGATTGCTGAATGAAAGTTGTGTTTTATCATTTTTCTTTTGTTCACTAATTGTTTGTTTTGACCTTGCACTTCCCCTCCCCTGTGGTTGTAAGCCGCCCTGAGTCCCCTCAGGGAAAAGGGCGGCATATAAATCCCAATAAACCTCTAAACCTCTAAACCTCTAAAGTCCTTTGAAACAACATTGCTGTGTGCCCAGATTTGTAACAATTTGCAAAAAACATGCTTACATTTTAGTGGGAAAATGTCCTGGGAATAAAAATGTTAACTCTTTTTTAACTGATGTCACGTAAGTCCCATTTCATAATATAAAATTAATGTGCTGCTTCTCAAAAATTTTATTTACTCAAATGTTGCTGATAAGCCTATGAGTTATATGTGACTCTGGGTCTATCTTGTGTGGAATGGGAAAACTTCCTATCACTACCACCTCACTGCCCCCATCTCACTGCTGTCAACTCACCCCAACCAACTCATTGCGGACAGAATTTGCCATGAACCCATGTCTTCCAATCTGGTTTCAAAAGCTAACCTGGCTTAAGGGTGACTAAAGTTCCCACCAGCCAGCCTTCTCCAAAGACTTCCTCGCCATCACTTTCTAGTGCCTCACCATGAAAGTCTGACTAAGCAGGAGTCATGGTTCCTAGTCCTAAGTTTCCCTGTCACTGTCCCTGATTCTTCCTCTCTGCACCTGGTAGCTGTCAGGGTCTAGTGAAGCATGCTGAAGGAGGCGTCCTTCTCCCCAACCCAGGTGTGATTGGTAGCTTGGCAGCTCAGATGCAGATAAAAGTCCCCAAGCTTGGAATGGTGTGTCTGTCTCTCTGTCTCTCTCTGTGTGTGCGTGTGTAAAACAATAACTCCCATTTAGCCTGCCTTTCATGGGGGTGCTGGAAAATGAGGTGAACCTTTGAAGAAGGACTATGGGCTGGTGAAAACTTTTGCCTCCCTTAAACTGGGCCAGCTTTAGAAACCAAAGTAGAAGGCCCAGGCTCACAGTGAGTTGTCTCTGCAGCTGGGGTGAGTTTGTCCCATGACCAGATGGAGGAGGCAAGGGAGCAAGGGGGCAGGGGCAAGGTGATGGTGATGAGGTGGTAACAATGAGTTGTTATAGACCCTGCCTTGTGATCTGTAAGGAGGAGGGAGATTTTAAAAGTCAAAAAGTAAGCCTAATGTGCAATTGAATACTCATCCGGGTTTTTTTTACACAGGCATGCCATGTACAGGTACCATGAGTACAGGTACTCAGAACCATTCATTTAGCAAATGTTCAGAGCCACAATGCCATTGAAAATATGATTTTCAGGGGGTTCTTGCACTTGTAACCATTGCAGAACTCCCACAATCATGTGATCAAAATTTGGGCACTTGGCAGCCAGTATGTATTTACAAAAGTTGCAACATCTCAGGGTCATGTGATCACCATATGCAACTTTCCCACCCAGCTTCCAACAACCAAAGTCAATGGGGCATATCAGATTTGCTTAATGTCTGTGAGATTCACTTGAGATCTGCAGTGATTCCTTAACAGCCATGACAAAATAGGTCATACAATCAGATGTAATTCACCTAACAACCTCTTTGCTTAGCATGGCAATTCTGGTCCTCCTTGTAGTCAAAAGTCAAGGTTTACATGTTGTAGAAGAGTATAGAGATGGTCTTGAACAAAATACTAGTGTTTCACAAGTAAAACATGGGCTTAGCATGGGAAAACAGGAAAGTGTGAGAAAGAAACTCAAGATTAGTCCACTTTGGTATAAGAGGGAGAGAAAGAGAAACTATATCAGGTTTTTAAGATTTTCTTATTATATTGTTTATCAGTAAAGTATTTCTTGTGGAGTCTGTTTCCTGACCTAGTTTACCTTGAAGGGCTAACATATTAAAAAAAGGAGCAGAACTTCAAGGACGATGGTCATCCCTGCTGTTTTTTTAATACTTCCCTCTGGCATAAATTCTGCCTTTCTATTGCGACTGTACAACTGATGGTGAATGGCAAATTGTTTTTTAGGGTTTTGCCTTTTTCTTAAAATAAGGACAAAATGGGTGAATTATACTCCTGATGAGCTTGATGCACCTATTTTTTTTTTAAATTTCTTTATTTTTTTTTTGTTTGTTTGAATAGAAAATTTAGTTTTAAAAAAATCTCAGCCCCCTTCAAAAGAGCAGTTTGAAAAGCTCAGTTCCCCAGCTGCAGGAGAGATGCCCACCAGATTTAAAATAATTGCAGCAAGAGTTGAAGAGATTTCCCAACTTTCTTTTCACTTCCTCTGGGTCCTAAGCTTGGGGAAATGTAAGACAAGGGTGAGATTTCAAACTCAGCTGTTTCTTAGGCTCAACATTCATTTGCTTAAAAGAACATCTAGAGTGGGGCTATTCTAATTGCTCAGAAGGCAAAATAGAGCATACTTTACAATGTGTTCTGGTTAACAAGTCAGCTCACAGGTGGAAGGACGAGAAAAGAATTAAAAACTGATCCCAAATTAAAATTGTATACACATCTGTATTTGTTTCCATGTGTGGATAAAGTCTCATGAGGCTTAGCAAGAGCACAAGTGAAGGTCTTCTGACATATTTAATGGCATTGTTTGAATCATTCTGTATTTAATCCAGATGACTTGGTAAGAACTTTGACATAAATGTTAGGAGCCTAGTCTCACTTGGGATAATGTTTTTTTTATATAAAGGTTAAGGAATTTCCTACTGCAAATCTTCTGGAATGCCATTGCTGAAAAAAAGAAACAAACAAACGTGCAATCTTGTACAAGTTTGAAAGTAGTCCTTTGTTTAGGAAATTAGACATACAATTGAATGACCTATTTTGCACTGGGGGGGGATGATGTGTACACTGGAAAAGGTCTATACCACTGCTGCTTATTTTATGGAGGTGTAGAGCAGGAGAGTTCCAGCATGACAGGGCAAACTTTCAACAGTTTCATCTCATCCTAGTCAGTGTGCTTAGCTATCAGCAGGAATGCTTCTCTTCAATTTCATTCTGCAAGGTGCTAACAAGCAGCCTTGGAGATAGAGAGTTTGTGACAGCTGTACACCAGATGTTTCTGACCAGACTATGCACCCGGTTGCTATATCTTTTAAGAAATAAAACATCCCTGAAGAAGATAACAAATACAGGTTTTATTTGTGATCTTCTTAATATTCTTTAATTCATGTGCCAAATTTTACTCTCTAATATTGTTGTGCTTATTATTAGCATATGGCATTGTTACAGAAGCCAAGAGACCACAATAAGATTGCAGAGTAGTCGTTTGGCTTGCCAAAGTATCAACCCTGTTATAGGACATGTTTGCATGCTTCCCAAGGTGTGTCAAAGGAGGGCAAGCTGACTTCGAACATGAGAGAAAGACGAGCGACTCTTCCTGCAGCATCACCAAGGCCCTCTCCTTTCCTGGAGCTGCCTCGCAAGCAGCCGCTGCAACTGGGAAGCTTCAGAGCAATTGGGAATCTGACTGCTTGCAGAGAGCACCAGCTTGTCTCTTTACCAAAATGATACCTATCTATCTACTTGCATATACTGTAACATGCTTTCAAACTGATAGGTGGATACAAGCTGAGGCGAATGACAAGAGCTCACCCTGCCACACAGAGCGAGGACTGGAACCACCGATGTTGAAACCATCTCCAGTGTCATTAAACCACCGAGCAACCACATTTCTATTGCTGTGGTCATCTAAAGGATTAGCAGTAGTGCAATAGTAGTTAGTAGTAGTAGTAGTTGTTGTAGTTGTTGTTTTTAAGCTATTTTTCCTTTTCTTTGAAATTAATTTTTAAAAGGTAATGGTTTCCTTCGCACATATATGGTAATCATTTCTGACTCTAAGGGGTGGTGCTCATGTCCGTTTCAAAGCTGTAGAGCCAGAACTGTCCAAAGACATCTCCATGGTCATGTGGCGAGCAGGACTAAACACCAAAGGTGCACGGAAGCTGTTACCTTCCCACCAAAGGGGTTCCTATTTTTCTACTTGCATTTTTATGTGCTTTTGAACTGGTAGTTTGGCAGAAGCTGGGACAAGTAATGGGAGCTCACTCTGTTATGCAGTGCTAGGGATTCGAATTGCCAAATTGCCAACCTTTCTGATCTACCGCTCAGGTCAAAAAAAAAAAAGAGAGAGCCTCCAAAATGTAATGCCCATCCCAGAGGGATGTGACAAACTTAAAAATGGGATGGGGTTTTGATTGTGGGATTGTGTTGAACATCTTCACTTTTTTAAAAAAAATTCCTATGGATGCCCCTGATATAAATGTATAAAAGCCATTCACATACATCTACAAAATATACATTTTCAAAGTATTATTTTGTTTCTGGATAAACTGTTCATACCCATTTCATCATAACAGCTTTTGCAAACAATATGCACTAATTCCAAGACATAATCAACTAATCCAAAGTCTGCAAGAATTCCTATCTGCACGTTAATTTTTCAAAAAATTCACTTTTAAATCTAAATATGAATTGAAATGACAAGCCCTGACAAGATTACTCTCTGGCTCACGTTCATGTCATATAATTAGTATTATAAATTATGTGCAAATCTAAAATTATTATCGAAAACAAAGTTTTACTACAATATAGATTGGTGGCCTTGAACTGCAAGAGTGTGTTTAGGCAATGTTTTTGAATCACATTCCAAGAAGGGCTTTCCCCCCTTTTTCTTCTCATCTTCCTTCCAGAGAATTTCAAGTGGGTCATTTCAGCTGTGCAAATGTGGGAGAAAGATAACGGAGTGTTACTTGCAAATGGCCAAGAACATCAAAGAAGCAGTAAGAACACTGAGTTTTCATGCACATTGGTCCAAAAATACTTTCACAGTGACAGAATCGAAACCATGTGTCTCTGGATGCATCTCTTGACTTCAGAATGTTAATTTTGGGAACAGCTAAACTATCTTTGCTTGTCAGAATCCTTGTTCTGGTTTTGTATACATTTAGATGTATTACTTGTCCTTATATGTTACGGCTGTACAAGTTTTTACCTTTGATGTTTTATTTGCCCTCTGAGCAGAAGAGGTAATTGAATAAACAATAATACACAATAATTTATTATTTGCTTTGATTCCCCCCCTCCTGAAACTTTAGAATGTACAGGAAATGGTGTTCTAATATCCCATTGTAATTTGCTGGATGGAATGAAATGATTGGACACAAATGAAATTAAGTGTAAGCATAGGATGTGAGGAATTGTACATATCATCGCACTCTCCTATTTACAGTCAAAAGCCTAGTGATACCAGAATGCAGTTTTCTTTTGAATTTACAGGTAATGTAGTCCTATTAACCCACCATGACAAAATCAAAGTCTAGAAAATGACATTGTGATTCCAACCTCCACTTTTCTAGGACCTGGATATCTCCGTGACCGCCTCCTGCAACATACCTCCCAGCGCCCAATAAGATCGCACAGGGTGGGCCTTCTCCGGGTACCATCGACTGCACAATGTCGTCTGGTGGCTCCTCGGAAGAGGGCCTTCTCTGTAGCTGCCCCGGTCCTCTGGAACAAACTGCCCCCTGAAATCCGGACCCTCCCCAGTCTCTCGGCCTTCCGAAAGTCTGCTAAGACCTTGCTGTTCCGGCAGGCCTGGGGCTGCTGATCTTGATTGACCTTCAACCCCATTAAGATTGAGTGCATGTTGTGTCCTATTTTAATTTGTTCTATTTTATATTTTTAATTTTTAATATCTTCTTTTTAAACTGTCTTTTATGTAAGCCGCCCGGAGTCCTCTGGGATTGGGCGGCATACAAATCTATTAAAATTGACAAATTGACAAATTTTCTGTCTATTTTTCCCAGACCTTAAGCACCTTGGAATCACAAATCCAGAAGAAGAATCATTTAAGATCCAGATTCCATTTTGTACCCACCTTCTGGCTCAACAAATGCTTACTTGGAGATATGTACTTATTTATCATATTTATATTTGGGTTTTCTTTGGGAGCTCAAGGAGTTTTATATAGGGAATTTCCTTCATTTTACTCTGCAAGAAGAACTCTGGAGTTGTTTGACAGAGAGAGAACATCTTTTTCAGGAAATGTCTGTGCACTTCACCAGAAACTCAGTACTCAGCATATGAGCCACAGTGGTGCAGTGGTTAGAGTCCAGTACTGCAGGGTACTTCTGCTGATCACTGGCTGCCAGCAGTTTGGCAGATCGAATCCCACAAGGCTCAAGGTTGACTCAGCCTCCCATCCTTCCGAGGTGGGTAAAATGAGGCCCCAAATTGTTGGGGACAATATGCTGACTCTGTAAACTGCTTAGAGAGGGCTGTAAAACACTGTGAAGTGGTATATAAGTCTAAGTGTTATTCTACTGCTATTTCATCAGAACAACAAAAGTAGCATAGTGTTTTACCCCTTGGGAACATGCGCATGAATTTTGATGACTGTAAAAAAGGGTGTGGGTTGCATTGTGATGGTGGGGAGCAGCTAATATGCATGTGGCCACCATTGCCTGAAGACACAGCTATACAGCAGTATAACGGGTACAGTTAGAGATGCCCAAAATGCAGTGCACTGTGGTGTATTCCTGCTCTACATTTTGCTTTTCCTCTGGACATTGCACAGAGCATTTTCCTTCCAACTGGATCCCAAAGCTGTGTCACCTTCCCAGGTAGACCAGACACAAGTTATAAAACCAGATGAGCTAATTCTACTTTATTGTAAGTCTTCCATAATTTTGCATGTCTGAAAGTACAACTCTCCCACCATTCTCCTCTACAGTTTAAGAAGTTAGGGTCTTTGGGGACTCTTTCTCTGTTCATTATGCTGCTGCAGGCTATGTCCTCTCTTATCTGACAGTTCCCTCTTTGCTGCATCTCGCAAGGTTTTTCTCACATACTATTACAAGTTGAGAAAATATTTGGTCTAATATTATCCAGTGACTTTGCACTTAATAGCTGGACTGGAACCTGAATCTATTCTAACTGTAGCCATCAACAATTGAATATAAAAGATTAACATTAAACGGGTCTGTGTAATGTTACACTTAAGGATAAAATTCAATATCTTGGCAGGACATGTCAATCATATGAAAAGTCAACCTAAAAATTTAGAATTGCATGTTACTGCCTATATTGAAAAAACATGACTTTCTGCATAGATCATTCATAGTTAAAGAAAACTGCTCTTAGCACATGACTTTCCATGGAAAGCTTTGTAGTTTACCGAGCACAAGGAGTGATTCATACCATTTATTTCTTCAAAAAGGCATAGTTATTTTAAAGGTAATTATTATAATAAACAAAGATAAATAGAAAGCAAAAAAAATCTGAAGCAGAACTCTTACTTAACCAAAGAATGTACAAGATTTTATATCTTTTCAATGCAAGTTGGAGAGAAAAGGGTTATGAACACAACCAATTATGCTCTTATAATTCATAGAGCTCTCCATATCCATTAAACTAATGGTAAAAAAAAGTTTCCACTTTCCTTTCAATAAGTTGTACGAATTCAGAAATAAGCTTTTAGATTGAAGGGTGAGTCTCATTCATTCAATTGCTCAACACAAGGATCTGATAATAGTATTTCAAATGTTTTTGACATATTTCTCATTAAAATACATTCCTGAACTCAAAAATTTAGTTTGCTGTATAGTTTGAATGTATTCCCTAATAATGCAATTGTGTACACATCTACTTGGATAAAGACCACTGAGTCCAAGTGAACCTATCATTAGTAATGTGTTTAGCATTATAAGATATCAATTTATAGGCAATGAAATTAAGTCCCGTTTGATTCAATCAGGTTTAATCTAGATATACAGATCACAGCTTTTTGAAACAGATTACTGAAGTCAATCAATCAGATTAGATGTGATCTGATTTAGGGGAGAAAAATATTTTTTGTGCATGTACAGAAGTTCATCAATTGTTGCATAGGAAGCAATTCATTTCATTCAATAATTCCACCCAGATGGACAGTCCTGAACTTAGAGATCCAACTGAATTGCCTTTCACTCACATCTGCAAATTGGATCTTTGCACAGCTTTATCACTTTATCCCATGGAATGTTTTCCTTTCATCATTCCTCTACATTTGGACAAAATTGTAGCTTTCATGAAATGATTTTCAACCAGCTGATACCTGATCCCATGTTTCTGCTGGAGCACAGAATTATATTATTTTCCTCCAAAACGTCATATAAAAGCACTCATGTTTAGTTTTATAAAACCAAAACATTTCCTTAATAAAATTATGCTTCATTACATTAAGTCAGTATTTAATATACTTGATTCTGCAGTTCCTTTGTTTTTCTAGTCTTGGTACCAATGATTGGCATATCCAAAGTAGCATTCTAACAATCAAGGACAGCAGGGTTGAGCATGATTTGTCATCTGAAAAGAGACCCTGATCAAAGCTTACAAAATTCCTTAGTGGAGATAAGTAGCAACGATAAGAAGTTTCTTGCTGGACTACACCCATCATAACTATTAGCTATGAAGACTGAAGCACTGGGAGCACAATCTCCATCACAATTCTTCCTTGTTAAGACCATTATCAAGTCTTCATCTTCACATTTCTGAGTTCCTAACCATGAGATCAGTGGGAGTAGATAGGAGAAGGGACAGTACTTCAAGGTGCAATCATTACCATGGAATGCTATGTGGGCCAAATTCAGGGAATGAATGGATGTGTCCATTTGGTAACATGGTAGAACTTTCATTCAATTCATATTTTCAGCAAGTTCATCAGTAACAGCTTAAACTGCTATGCAATAAAGTGTGCAATAGCCACTAGTGGTGTTCATTCAAACCACCCAAGAAAAATAATGTCACTAGGGTTTGCATAATCACCAGGAAATGTTCCTTAAGGGGGATAAAATTCATGATGTTTATTTATTTATTTTTGCTTTGTAAGCTACCCCAGAATACAGTCAAACGACATCCAGCATTTCACTTTGCTTCTCTTGATCTTTTGTGTGTGTATAAATTATGGAACTTGTTACTAACTCTAGTCTATTTTATTACTGTTTTCTCTCTCATTTTCTAATAGAAGATGTGGGGTTTATTATCTCAAATTTGGTTTTTGAGCAATGAGATCTTTAGGAATGGTTCACAGCTGCTTGGTAAAAGCTAGTCTGAGATCAGAAACTTGGAGCTCCACTCTTGTGTCAAACTTGGTCAGAATTTGTTCAGATGTTTCTCTGCTAGAATTGCTAGGAAAGCATGCACTTTTAACTTCACACTCAGGGGTCATGATGTTCAGAGGTACCACAATCTCATGTTTACCATTCTATAACCCAAACTGTCTTTGATCCAATAATCCCATGCTTACAGATTTATTTTTGCCAGCTCATTTTAAAGATAATTCTGGGAAAGATCTTGTGGGCTTATAACATTTCCTGGGGAAAAAAAAATCTATATAATGTGTTACCATCAAATTATTCTTTCTAATCCTGCAGGTGTAAAATTGCCCTACAGTCTTTTCATATATACAAAATGAAAGAAATAGTAATTCTGCAGAGATTATGAAATATCAGTAGAATGCCATTTTATAAAATTGAAGAGGACATTCCCCCCCCCGCTTTTTTTATGCTGCAGTCAATGTTTTTGCTGAATTGCAGAAAAAAAAATGTGCTTCCAGAAGGAATAATTTCTGAATGAGAATAATTCCACCCATTAAGATCAATTGTAAGAATAAGAGTTAGGCAACTATGAATTACTTCTGCACAACCTTTCTTACCTACTAGAAATAGAAAATGTTATTTTCTGACCCACATCTTCCCAGCTCTCTTAGTAAGTTGTCACAAACAAACAAAGTATCCCCAGAAGTCCTTTTTGCTCAATTAACAGGAAATGAAAATAACATTCCCATTCATTCCTTTCCATTTTTTTTCTTCAGAAATTTGTGGTCAGAAATGAAATGCCAATATTTAGCAATCTGTTTTAAGAGCCGTGTTTCACTGTTTTAGTAACTACTGTTACAAGGTTCAAGGTTCAACACTCAGCAAGTATCTCATATCGCAATGCAAGTAATGTGGTATGGAGGAGGGCTACCTAAAGCAGGCTAAAACACAAAATCAAGGAAATAGGAGTGAATCCAGAAATATGCAAGTACAACTTACAGCCAATCATTCAGTGACCATTCAGAGTTACAACAGCCCTGAAAAAAGTGGCATGATAATTTTTCACACTTATTATGGTTACAGCATCCTCATGGTCATGTGATCAGATTTTGGCCAGATTCACATAAGAATCATGCTATTACCTTAAAAAATGCAGTGATTCACTTAAAAACTATGGTAAGAAAGGTCATAAAATAGGACAAAACTCACTTAACAACCGCCTTGCTTAGCAAAAGAACTGTTGGCCTCAGTTGCAGTCATATGTTTGCTCACACAAAATAATTTTTCTCACTGTTCTGCCTCATTACAGACTTCTATGCTGCTTCTCCTTCTGGGAATCAATAAATTATTTGTTTATTTTTTTAAATTTATATGTCTGTCTACTTGATGGAGACATGCCTGGAGACGATGATGCTTATGGGAGAAGTGAGGAGAAAGTCAAATTAAAATTGGAGTCAGAGATGGCAAAATGGAACGTCTTCAACAGAGATAGCCCTGTCCAATATTATCCACTCTGCTTTGGACAAAATTCCTACCTTAGTTCATTATGGAAAAGCATCAACTTTTTTGCCTTTCCTTAGCTTTTGGACAGAATAAGTTGGAAAAAAGCCTATAAATTAAACCTCAATCCTGCTGAATCTCATCAGCCACTAGAGTTTTGGAAATATATCTCCTGCAACACTTTTACTGTAACAGGAGTGAAGAAAGGGCAATATGGCAACCTCTAAATTATCCAGCAAGAAACCTGCAGAGAAATTTAACTAAATCTAATGGAGTGAACTCTACTACAAATTAAAAATAAATGCAGGTTTTATTCCTCTGAAGGATAGTAAGCTAGTAGTAAGCTCGCTTCCCTGCCTCCTCCCTCCCATGTTGGAAGGATGGAGAAGAAAAACATGGCTTCCAAAACTGACTGCTTAAAAGATTGAAGAGTTCATCCTTCCACCTTCTGACTGTTTGTTATTTTTGATTTCCAGCTTTCTTTAGATCTGACAAGTGTGCTTTCTTATGGGAATAAGCAGAAGGAGACTCACTGACAAGTCCACCTGTCATAAACTTGGAGGATTTTGGCTTGCTGGTAATAATCTGTGTTAGAGATTAAAAGAGTCGCTGTTGAAGACAACTTTGCCCTCCAACTGCAGCTAGATGCCAGACTTGTTGACAGGCAGGGCTCACACAGATATGTTATGGCAAAAGCAAAGGTTTGCTTTCAAACCTTTTTCTATGTGTGTGTGTGTGTGTGTCTGTGTGTGTGTGTCTGTGTGTGTGTCTGTGTGTCTGTGTGTCTGTGTGTGTACACGCACGCATGCATGTATCATACATGATGTATGCACACACACATATACACATATGTGTATGCCAAAAGGGGAAAATGGAAAAAATAAAAACAAAACATCTACAAAGCCAAGATTGTCATATGGTAATCTAATGTCCTCCTCTCTCTTCCTCTTTTCCTCATCACCCCTTTCTCTCCCTCCCTCTCTCTCTCTCTCTCTCCCCTCCCTCCCTCCCTCCCTCCCTCCCTCCCTACATACATACATACATACATACATACATACATACATACACACATACACACACATAAACATACATACATATATATGAAAATCCTTTTATAATTGATGAAAAATAGGTGTCCTTCCAACACTGGCATAACAGAGTTTGGTGTTGTTTTCCTGTCCTAAAAAAAGAAAACCAGAATAAACTTTTTTTGTCTTCCTGTTGGTTTTGAAATTATTGGAACATGGTTTTCTTTTGTTTTTTTAAAATGTGGATAGCCATACAGATATTTCTGTATAGGTGCAACAAAAGGTAGGAGGCTCTTTTGAACTCACAGGGATAAGGACAGGATATATATTGGAGTAATCAGACCAAGAAATAAGCCAACTGCACATAGTTTAGACATAGAAATTAACAACATAACATTCTATCCACTTATAGTAATAGCACGTAGACTTATAAACTGTTTTACAGTGCTTTACATCCCTCTCTAAGTGGTTTACAGAGTCAGCATATTGCCCTCAACAATCTGAATCCCCATTTTACCCACCTCAGAAGGATGGAGGGCTCAGTCAACTTTCAGTCTGGTGAGATTCGATCTGCCAAATTGCAAGCAGCCGGCAGTCGACAGAAGTAGCCTGCAGTACTGCACTCTAACCACCGCATCACTGCAGCTCTTTATACATGTATATATATGTATAGAACACATATAGGGGTGTGTGTACTTGTGTGACATACATGCATACCATTACAGGTAGTTGTAACTTACAACGATTCATTTGGTGACCTTTCAAAATTGCAACAGCGTTGAAAAAAAGTAACATGACCATTTCGCACACTTATGACCGCTGCCATATTCCCATGGCCACATGATCAAAATTCTGATGCTTGGCAACTTGCAGGTATTTATGGCGTGTTCCCAAGTCATTTGATCCCCTTTTGCGACCTTCTAACGAGCAAAATCAAAGGAAAAACATATTCACTTAACAACCACATTATAATCTAACAACTACAGTGATTCAATTAACAACAGTAGTAAGAATGGTGAGAACTTTGCAAGGATATTGGCCAGTAAAACTCAATCAATCAATCCAAATAGAGCTGGAAGGGGCCTTGAGGAACTTGTATAATGAATTGGTTGGAAAACAGAACACATCACTGACTTAAAACAATAACTTCAGAGACAAATTCTTGGATAAGATGACAGCCAAGCTTAGTTTGGCTTCTAATATTATAAAGTTGGAGAGAGAAATGGAAGGATATTTTTGTAACTTTTCAGCATTTTATATGAAACTAGATATATTTGTTCTACAATATGTTAAAAATACTACCTCCAGTATCAAAGGCAGGACAGATCATAATGGCAGAATGTCCATGCTGGACAGCAACAGCAGGAGAGCATGATTATCTTCATGCTTCTGGGCTTCCCTTAGGCGTCTGGCTGGCAACTGAGAAATACAGGATGCTGTACTAGTAGAGCCTTAGGTTTGACCCAGCAAGTTTCATCTTAGATCTTTTTAAAGTGGCTCATGATACAATAATCAGCAAATAAAATGAGTGGGCCGTTCAAGTGTGCCAAATGCAAGTTGTATCCCTGTTCCAAAAATGGGAGAGAAATGTTATAAACAGATAGATAGATAGATAGATAGATAGATAGATAGATAGATAGATAGATAGATGATAGATAGACAGACAGACAGACAGACAGATAGATGATAGATGATAGATGATAGATAGATAGATAGATAGATAGATAGATAGATAGATAGATAGATAGATAGACAGACAGACAGACAGACAGACAGACAGACAGACAGATATGGAAAGAGAGGGAGAGATAAAGTAGACATTATAATAGCACACCCAAGAAAGATTATAGAAATAGTAGTACACAATACAGGTAGTCCTTGACTTTATGCAACAGTTCACTTAGTGACCCTTCAAGCTTACAACAAAAGGTGGAAGAGTGAACACTTCTATCTTTTAAGTGTTCAGTTTTGGAAACCCTGCCTTTCTTCTGCATCCATCCAACATGCATAATTGTGGGAGGTGGGACGCAAGGAAGCAAGCTTACTACTAGTTTACTAGTCCTCACAGGTCAGTGGAATAAAACCTGCATTTGTTTTTAAATTGTAGTAGGGCTCTCTCCAATAGATTTAGTTAAATTCCTCTGCAGGCTTCTTGCTGGATAAATTAGAAGTTTCCATACTGCCCTTTCTTCACTCCTGTTACAGTAAAAGTGTTGCAGGAGATATATTTCCAAAACTCTATTGGCTGATGAGTTTCAGCAGGATTGGGGTCATTTTTGAGGTCTAATTTCTAGGCATTTTTTCAACTTATTGTGTCCAAAAGCTAAAGGAGAGGCAGAAACTCTGATGCTTATCCATTATGACCTAAGGAAGGAATTTTGTCCAAAGCAGAATGGATTACATTGTACAGGGCCACCTCTGAATCAATTATAATGAAGATAGACATTATAGTAGCCCACGCAAGAAAGATTATAGAAATAGTAGTACATAGTACAGCTAGTATTATACTGTTCATTTAGTGACTGTTCAAAGTCACAACAGCACTGAGAAAAGTGACTTATGACCTTTTTTACACGTATGACAACTGCAGCATCCCTACAGTCACAAGATCAAAATATGGACGCTTGACATCTGATTCGTACTTATGACAGTTGTGTTGTCTGGGGATCATGATCTATCTTTTGCAAAACTTCTGAAAAGCAGTGTCAATGAGGAAGCCAGATTCACTTAACAACCATGTTACTAATTTAACAACTGCAATGATTCACTTAACAACTGTGGCAAGAAAGGTCATAAAATGGGGCAATACTCACTTAACAAATGTCTCACTTAGCAACAGAAATTTTGGGCTCAATTATGGCCATAAGTAAAAGACTACTTATATCTATCTACTGTATATGTTCTTATCTGTCTATCATCCATCTAATGCACACATGGGCGCGCACACAAACAGGCAACTTTAAAATTATAGCCCCTAGACTATTGTACAATGCCAGATTTTAAGTAAGAGTACTTATAAATGGAATAGAATGGATAGGAAAACAAGAACTATTACTACTTCTATAAAAATTCTCAGTCTTATGCATAAATCAAGGTCCTCTCTTAAAGTTATAAACCTTTTCATATTGTTGTGCACAAGACAAACTCCATGTTTCTCAAGGTCTACCTTAGAAGGAACATTAACATTGTTAAGAACGTAAATGGCATTATATACAGAGAAGAGGAAAAGTGTTCCTCTGCTACTCTGTTCACTAGGGAGGAGGGAGGAGCTGTGTCAAGAAGCACCTCATTTACATTTTTATCTCCCTATAACAGCAGCTTGAAAATCCTGAGAAAGGATAGAAACTTGATTATTGCAGATGTTTTGGACTTCGAGATTTTTAATATTAATATACTAATTGTGGCTGAAAGCTTCCATGGTATCCACATCTTGATGTGCTCATTGCATGCTACTGTCCATGGGCTCTAGACTTTGAGAGAACCTCTAACCTCAGTGTTATAAACTATTTTAGGGATTGCTAAAGTGTCCTCAGTCTTGTCTCCTCCCTTATAACACCTTGAATAGAAACATAGAAGAAGCTACTCAATCCTTGATAATTTTTCAAATACAAATTCAGTATCCAGTATTTACTAGTTAGCTGTTTGCCTTGTTTCCCTGAAAATAATACCAGGTATTATTTTTATTTATTTTTTGCCACCAAAAAAGGTACCAGGTCTTATTTTGGGGGAATATCTTCCACTGATTCACCTCATGATGGTGGCACGGAGAGCCCCACCCATCAGGAGCTTGCAGATGGCCCACTGCTTCTGTGGCTGCTTGCCGCTGCTCATGCATGTTGCCCCCATCCTTCTTTTCACCATAAGAGATCTTCAGGGAAGTCCTCTTCAGCCAAGAAATGGCCCTGGATTGATTACTGTGGTGCCCCCTGGATTCGTTTCACCATCAGAGGTCTTCAGGATAGGCCTCTGTAGTCAATAAAAGAGCTCTGGGTTGATATGAGAACCCATTTGTCAGCTGCAGAGGCCTTTCCTGAAGGCCTCTGACAGCGAAATGGAGGCTGGAAATGAGGCAGATGTCAGGGTGTGCGTGGAAGGTAAATATGGCAGTTCTACCCCTATCCCCACTCTAGCTTGATTTTTATTTGTGCGCCTTACCCCACTCAGTGTACTCCAGAGTGGGTGGGGTCTTAACAAGGGGTTTTTTGGGGGATGGGGCTTATATTGGGCACAAATCAAGCTAATGCTTATTTTTGGGATAGGTCTTATTTTTGGGGAAACACAGTAGTTGTAAATGCCTTTCACTTCCTACATAAACGATTTGCCCCAGATATTCTGACCTTGGGACCATTCACCTATTGACTAACTAGAAGAGAAATCTTAGTTCTAGAATGTCTCATATAACACTTTAAGGAAGCAGATTAAAGAGCCCCAGGCAAATGGCATAGCCCACTCACTCTATACCTTTCTGTTTTCCCATGAATTTCAGCATCTGCAATGTGTAGTCTTTCCTTAATGGATTGAATTAGTACACAATCCAGTGCACTCTCTATATCACTTGAGCATGGAAAAATGGACATGGAAAAAAATTACCCGAAACTAGATTGTACAGATTATACAAACTCATAAAGGGGGCAGTGAGCCACGTAGCCTTCAGTAGAAAAATGCTTTCAATTTTTCTCTCCATGCATATTTTCATTTAATTTAGAGTGAAAAGTATCTAATTTATTTAAAAAACCCTAGTCAAATGGCCTCCTAATATGATGTCTCCAAGAACAAGCATCCCTATTGTTTGTTATGTCACTTTCCACTATTCCTCTGATGTGTGGGTCACTATCTAAAAGCAGCCTTTTATCTTTTCCATTCAAAATACAGTTGTGCGATCAAAACAGCAGGTGAACCTTCTTTTCCTTCCTCTTCTTTGGCATACTCAGCATCCAAAGATGTCTCAATCCTATTATAAATTATTATAAATAGCAGGACAGCAATAATAAAACACCAGAAAGTTCTGCTTATGTAGTCCATGGGAGAATAGTTGGATAAAAGTAGAACCACTGACAGCCTTTTGAGGAACCCCAGGGAAATTGAAGACAAAAATACAGCTTAGAGAAACTCTTTCTTTTATTGTATTGAAACACCTGACATCACAGAGGGGAGGAGATGGGTTTTCAGCAATGTTCCATAAAATCATCCATTATTTGAGCCCAAATATGTAGAATATTAAAGCATTACTTTGATGGAAAACGACAGCATGCCAACACATAGTATCTCACCCCTTTCATCAAAAGCTGAAATGAGAGACTATTAGGGAGATGCAAAAATACATATTGTATTCTTTTCTATCTATCTGTTTGTTTGTTTGTTTGTTTGTTTGCTTGCTTGCTTGCTTAAAACTCTTATAAAGAAGAAAAACTAACAAAATCTAACACAGAACAGAGGGAGGGAGGGAGGGAGGGAGAGGGGGAACCACAAATCCTAAATGTATTTTTTCTGTTTCATGAAGATGTTTATCTGCCACACCTATCCCACAAAGGCAAAAAAAAATCACCATACATCACAATATGGTCCATAATGAGATCAGGTTTGACACCCCTGCCTTAGAAATTGGAACAACTCTATCATGTTACCCCTCATCCTTCTTTTCATTAAACTAGGCACCCTTAGGTCCTGCAACCTTTTTTTATATGTTTTAGTCTCCTTTTTCCTAATCATCTTTGTTGCTCTTCTCTGCACTCTTTCTAGTTTTTTTTTAATGTTGGATGTTTAACTGGATTTTCAAGGTTATCTGGTTTATAGTCAAGACCTTTACATAAACTGGACTGAAAGTGCTACTCTGTTAGAGCATTATACAGAAATATACATACCATGTCAGAGGTGGGTTCCTACCAGTTCGCACCTATTCGGTAGAACTGGTTCATCAAATCTACCGAACCGGTTAGAAGAGGTTCCACTGATGGACCCAGAAAGCAGGCCACACCTACAGAAGAGGTTCCAAAAATTTTTGAAACCCACCACTGGTCCTTGGATATGATTATTCTACACTATCATGCTCATATTTCTAAAACTCAGTGCCTCTGTGAAAGGTAAGGATGACTACTGCGTTTGTGGTGCAATCAGAACATTGCGTGTGTTGAAGTTGTTTTAACGCAAACCAAAGGTGCCTCATCATATTCTTATGCATGCCAGTGCTGTGTGTGAGGTAATTTAAGGTGGTTCTGACAAGTGTCGTCGGCATCTTCATATCCGGTCACATGGGCGGCAAGCCACTCCCATCCGGTCACATGGGCAGCAAGCCACTCTCACAAAGAAGGCCACACCCACAGAGTAGGTTCGAACAATTTTTGAAACCCACCACTGTACCATGTGTATATGGAATTCCTGCATGTGAGCTGGGCAGCTATATACATTTGTTTAATAAATAAATCAAAGCAGAACCTAACAAAATACAAACACACAGAAAGGGAAGGCGAATAAGAATATGTGAAGTTCCAAAATCCTTTTCCCTTAGAAATCTTAATAAAAGAAGAAAGGGGTTCTTTCCAGCAAGCACAGTATGAATGTTAATGTTCACACAGAATAGGGTTTAAAGCAGTACTTCCTTTCCACTTTTCTTCTCGATGTAGCATAAACAAAATGAGGAAAGCCAGTTTGGCTTTTGCATTCATAAAGCTCCAGTTGCCAGGTTGGTCTAGCATTTCAAACGCAAGCATTTTTCAACTGATAAGGCTTCCCTGGCTTCTTATGTTCTTTTCATATTGCATTCAAAGGGAATCTGCATGATCTATTGTTTGCTCTAAACTACGTCCTTTATTTTATCCAAACCTATCTGTTTTTAAATTACTAATTTTCACCCTTTCATGCAATCTTCTAAATTACTTTTTGGAGCACCAGCTATTAATATTTTAGGTGGCTTTGATGTTTTACTTTATAGTCTTCCATTTTATTTTACATTTCACAGGTTCTTAGTTGCAAATAATCCTACAGGCAATTTTCTTGCCTTGTAACTATTCCTTGAAAGATATGCTAATGTAACCAGGCGCTTGTAGAGCTAGAGTTTAAGTTAATCACCCAAAGTGAGCTGTATTACTATAAGCGGTATATAAAGACATCCTGTACTGAGTTACAAGGTAAGTGTCAAAGCTGTTTTATAAAATACCCGAAGCTGAAAATAGGAAGAAATAACTAGCATTTCAAAGGGTATTGAATTAAGGAAGCAGTTGTTGTATGTGTTATATTCTGCAGAAAGAAAGAAAGAAAGAAAGGAAGAAAGAAAGAAAGAAAGAAAGAAAGAAAGAAAGAAAGAAAGGAGGGAGGGAGTTCAATTTACTGGATTAGTTCCTATATATCCAAGAAGGTAACCTATGGCATGCATGCCAAAGGTGGCACGCAGCACCCTCTCTGTGGGCATGCAAGCCATCACCCCAGTTCAGCTCTGCCACGTATGCACACATGCCTCTCACTATCCAGCTGGTCTTTGGGTCTCTGCCACAAATGCATGGAAGCACATGTGCAGGGGGCATGTGCATGTGTGGGCACATCCGTGGTGTGTGCACATGCAAGTGGGTTGGGATGCACGTGGATGCCACAGGCACATGCACGGAGGTGGGTCGCATGTGGGGGATGGAGGACATGTGGGGGCAGGATGCATGAGCAGGGGCCACACACACATTGCATTTTGGAGGGGGTCGGGCACACATGCACGTATTCACCCAAAGTATTCACCCACACGCCTTTGGGCACTCGGTCCAGAAAAGGTTAGCCATCACTGCTATATATCATAGAGTTCTTGGGAAATAAACATAAAATGATAAATCCTATACTTTCCATTGATTACAAATGTATCTTGTAAAGCAGAGTTCGTCAACTTTTCCAGCTTTGCATATTGGCGGGAAGGAGAGGGGGGATGGTTGTGTGAGAGCAGCCAGCAAACATGTTTACATGCAGCTCTAGTCATGTTAACGGCTGGCACATGTATTCACCGCTCACACACATGGAGAATGCATGCCACTTCTGCAGCCCAGTTCTGAACTGCTCACGGCCCAGTAGTTGATGGGGCCCAGGGGTTGGGGACCCCCATTGTAAAGCATACAAAGCAATAGAGTGAGTGATGGCTTTTATTGCAGATATATCATCCAGTCTTCAAAATTATATAGCATTTTTGATCAATAGAATAACTTTTAAAAGCAAAAGCTTTGCCCATAACACATCAATAGATGATGATGATAAAAACTTTCTGCTTTCTAGAATAATACTTCAAAGATGTTTACAATGGAAACAATTAAAATTGGGCAATCAAAACAATAAATAAAGCAATTTATTACACTTATTTTAAGAAAAAAAGACGGAAGGAAAAACAACAATTTGTGCAATGTTGAAATGGAGAGTAAAGTGATTGAACCAAGCTGCTCAGCCATGTCATAAGCGATGCTCCATTGATTTCAACAGAAAGAACATTCCAGAGTATAAGCACCACCAAAGAAAAGGCACATGCTCAAGTATTATAACATGGCAAACTTCCAACTGTGCAGGTATACACTCAATAATGCGGCTGCAAGTTGTGCTCTGGTGGCAATGCCTAGACCAAATGTATGAAGAGAGCACAATGAAAGAATATTAACACAAAGGTTACACAACTAATAGTAGCTAAATTGTTCCTATCCAGGAAAGAATATCATTGGTAACGCATTTTTGTCACAGACTCTAGTTGCATCTTCATCTTATGTACTGTTAAAAGGCCCCAATTCTTGTGCTTTCAAACTACCCAACGCAAAACATTGAACGTGCCATGATTCAATTAGAGCTTATTGGTCCTAATAGATTCCATCACCTTAACAAGATGGCATTTTCACCATATTATATTTTATGGTAGGCAGGGAACATTCAGGATAGAGCGGTCTTTGAATAACATGATTTTTTTTAAAAATAAATACGTTTGAAACAATAGCAGTAGCAATATAGCAGTAGACTTATATACCGCTTCATAGGCCTTTCAGGCCTCTCTAAGCGGTTTACAGAGAGTCAGCATATTGCCCCCAACAATCTGGGTCCTCATTTTACCCACCTCGGAAGGATGGAAGGCTGAGTCAACCCTGAGCCGGTGAGATTTGAACCGCTGACCTGCTGATCTAGCAGTAGCCTGCAGTGCTGCATTTTAACCACTGCGCCACCTCTTTCATTGTGCTCTCTTCAACAGAACTCTATATCTTTGCATCTACTGACCGTCATCAGGTAGGCTGAAATGAAAAAAGAATGATTTATTGCTGGTATTTAGATAATTATTTATGGTACTTATTTGCTATGCATATTTGATAGGTATCGACACTGTCAGTAAAAATCACTGCTAAAGGTACAGACTGTAATGAGTTCATCTACTGATAACTTTACAATCACAACTATGCAGTGTTTGTGAGCAACGGTACGAAAATGGATTGTCACCACCATCTTCCCCAAAAAGGTTTGAACTTCTCAATCAAATCTACAGCAGTGTGATTTCTGCTGGTCTGGATACTAACTACCCTGTTTTTCCCAAAAAATAAGACCTCCCCAGATAATAAGTCCAATTGGACTTTAGAGCGCATGCGCTAAAATAAGCCCTCCCCAAAAATAAGCCCTCCCCAAAAAATATTGCAACAAGGCAGCAGCCATGAGATGACCATGCTTGCCATCTCCTGCACTTCAAAAATATTAAGACCTTCCCAAAAATACGATCAAGTGCTTATTTCGGCAAAACACGATAGATAGATTCATTCTTACTTAGGTAGGCGCTGTCACCTTTTGCAATATAAGGCACAGTTAGAGTCCATAAATACATATGCACTGTATATGCTGTATATATACTGTTTTATATATACTGGGGGAGTGAGTGAAAAAAAATAAAACAGCATTTGAATTAAACCAGAGAGCAGTGATGCAAACCTTATTGACTACTATATTGCAAAATATTGTATTTACCTGTAGTTAAATAGGAGTATACTAAGTGGAATTAAATTGTTTTCACAGGTAAACACTCTTATTAGCATGACTGGCACTTGCTTAAAGCATCTATTTGCTCCTCAATGGATTTTATTTCCCTTGTTCATTGACTTTCAATCCTTAACAATTATCACTAACCCTTGCCTAATTTGAAAGTAAACTAAGGCACCACCAAAGCTACTCTTCTAGATAAAGGGAATATAGAAACAGACTCCTTTAAGGAGTATTCTTTGTGTACTTGCTGCCAAACGTATTTGTAATATAAATTATTTTGACTGGGCAAAACAAAAACAGAGGGGTTTTTTAACGTGTAGAGGTTCAATACATTTATTCTGAATCAAGGGTCAGTTCATACAAATAAGAATTCAGTTCAGTCCATGATGAATAAATACCAGCTTACTAAATTTAGGACTCATTTTGAGATTCTGTATTTAACTTGAGAGCCATATGTCAACTAAGAAATCTGAATTTCATTATATCCTATTGATTATTGTTGGAAACTAATAAATAAAAAACAACCTGTGTTTTGCCTATTTTTTTAAAAGATATCTCATTATTATTATTATTGTTGTTGTTGTACAATTGTATCACAGCGGCCAGTTGTTTCGCCGGATTTGGCATTGGTTACTAGTCGGGCCCCACCCAGGGGCCTAGGACGTCGTAACGTATTTTCGTAATATGCGTGCAGATCCAAGCAGTGCGGCTTTTTGCATTTGACTGATGGTGATTTTGTCAATTTTTAACTGTTTTAAATGTAATTCCAGTGCTTTTGGAATAGCACCCAGTGTGCCAATTACCACTGGAATTACCACTGCTGGTTTGTGCCATAGTCGTTGAATTTCGATTTTTAAGTCCTGGTATCTTGCGATTTTTTCATGTTCCTTCTCGGTGACCCTGCTATCACCTGGTTTTGCGATGTCTATGATTGTGACCTTATTTTTCTCAACCAGTGTGATGTCTGGTGTATTATGCACGAGTATTTTGTTGGTTTGTATACGGAAATCCCACAAGATCTTGACCATCTGATTTTCGGTGATTTTTTCAGGCTGATGTTCCCACCAGTTTGTTGCTGTTTTAATATTATAATTTTTGCACAAATTCCAATGGATCATTTGTGCTACTGAATTGTGCCGCAATTTGTAATCAGTCTGCGTGATTTTTTTACAGCAGCTGAGTATGTGATCAACAGTTTCATCAGCTTCTTTGCAAAGTCTGCATTTGGCATCATCAGAGGATTTTTCGATTTTGGCCTTAATGGCATTTGTGCGGATAGCTTGTTCTTGCGCAGCCAGGATTAGTGACTCTGTTTCTTTCTTTAATGTACCTGTTGTTAACCATAACCAAGTTTGTTCACTGTCCACTTTATCTTTTATTTTTCCAGAAATTGGCCATGCAGTGCTTTGTTCTGCCAACTCTCCATTCTTGATTTTATCACATCTTTTCTGTATTCTTGTTTCGTCTGTTGGGCCTTCAGTAGATTTTTGTTCTTTACTTCGATTAATAGATGTTCTTGACTTTCTTTTAAATAATCAGCCAGTGCATGTTCTTCAACTGTTTGCTTCCCTTGTAATAATCCTCTGCCACCTGATTTTGGGGGCAGGTACAGTCTATCAGTATCACCACGTGGATGTAAACTGTAGTGCATTGTCATTAGTTTCCTGGTTTTTCGGTCCAAAAGGTCCAAATCAGCTTGTGTCCAGTTAACTATACCAGCTGTGTATCTTATAACTGGTATTGCCCAGGTATTTATGGCCTTGATTGTATTTCCACCATTCAATTTAGATTTCAAATTTTCCTAACTCTGTTGGTGTACTCTCGCCTGACAATAGTTTTTACTTCTCCATGCTTGATATTATCCAACTGCAGAATGCCTAAGTATTTGTAGGCTTCATTTTCATTGCATTTAATTAATTGGCCATTGGGCATTTCAATTCCCTCACATGCAGTGATTTTGCCCCTTTTTATGGATACAGTGGCGCATTTTTTCCATGCCAAACTGCATTGAAATATCGGTGCTGAATACTCGGACTGTGTTTGTCAATGATTGGATTTCTATTTTTGACTTTCCATAGAGTTTCAAATCATCCATATATAGTAAATGTGAAATTTTTTCAGCTTCTTTGGCTGTTTGGTAGCCTAATTTCATTTTTTTTAAGATTACTGATAGTGGGATCATTGCGATGATGAAGAGAAGAGGTGAAAGTGAATCACCCTGGAAAATTCCTTGCTTGATATTAACCATTCCGTAGATGTCATTCCCTACTGCCAACTCAGTTCTCCATTGTTTCATCGCCTTTTCAGTAAAGGATGTAATATTTTTGCTAATGCCAGTTGTTTCTAAGCATTTTATGATCCAACTATGTGGCAGTGAGTCAAATGCCTTTTTGTAATCAATCCAGACCATATTCAAGTTCGTTTTTCTGTTCTTACAATTTTCTAATATCATTTTATCAATTAGAAGCTGATCTTTTGTGCCCCTGCTCCTTCTTTTGTTGCCTTTTTGCTCTACTGGCAAGATGTTGTTTGTTTCCAAATAATCCATCATGTTATCTGCAATAATGCCTGTGAGTAATTTGAAGGTTGTTGGCAAGCATGTAATTGGTCTGTAGTTTTCAGGTGTTGTTCCTTTAGTTGCATCTTTCTGAATCAAGTATGTTTTTCCAGTTGTCAACCATTCATCAATTTGGCCCTTTTGTAAAATTTCATTCAGTTGCCTGGCCAATATTGCATGTAAACTGGTCAGATATTTGAGCCAGAAACCATGTAATTGGTCCTTTCCAGGTGATGTCCAATTCTTTACCTTTTTAACTCGATTTTTGACCATCTCAGTTGTTATTTCTAATACTTGCATTTGTTTGTTGCCAATGCTTTTCTCAAAGTCATGTATCAAAGTCATGTATTATTATTATTATTATTATTATTATTATTATTATTATTATTATTATACAATTGTATCACAGCGGCCAGTTGTTTCACCGGATTTGGCATTGGTTACTAGTCGGGCCCCACCCAGGGGCCTAGGACGTCGTAACGTATTTTCGTAATATGCGTGCAGATCCAAGCAGTGCGGCTTTTTGCATTTGACTGATGGTGATTTTGTCAATTTTTAACTGTTTTAAATGTAATTCCAGTGCTTTTGGAATAGCACCCAGTGTGCCAATTACCACTGGAATTACCACTGCTGGTTTGTGCCATAGTCGTTGAATTTCGATTTTTAAGTCCTGGTATCTTGCGATTTTTTCATGTTCCTTCTCGGCGACCCTGCTATCACCTGGTATTGCGATGTCTATGATTGTGACCTTATTTTTCTCAACCAGTGTGATGTCTGGTGTATTATGCGCCAGTATTTTGTCGGTTTGTATACGGAAATCCCACAAGATCTTGACCATCTGATTTTCGGTGACTTTTTCAGGCTGATGTTCCCACCAGTTTGTTGCTGTTTTAATATTATAATTTTTGCACAAATTCCAATGGATCATTTGTGCTACTGAATTGTGCCGCAATTTGTAATCAGTCTGCGTGATTTTTTACAGCAGCTGAGTATGTGATCAACAGTTTCATCAGCTTCTTTGCAAAGTCTGCATTTGGCATCATCAGAGGATTTTTCGATTTTGGCCTTAATGGCATTTGTGCGGATAGCTTGTTCTTGCGCAGCCAGGATTAGTGACTCTGTTTCTTTCTTTAATGTACCTGTTGTTAACCATAACCAAGTTTGTTCACTGTCCACTTTATCTTTTATTTTTTCCAGAAATTGGCCATGCAGTGCTTTGTTCTGCCAACTCTCCATTCTTGATTTTATCACATCTTTTCTGTATTCTTGTTTCGTCTGTTGGGCCTTCAGTAGATTTTTGTTCTTTACTTCGATTAATAGATGTTCTTGACTTTCTTTTAAATAATCAGCCAGTGCATGTTTTTCTTCTTCAACTGTTTGCTTCCCTTGTAATAATCCTCTGCCACCTGATTTTCGGGGCAGGTACAGTCTATCAGTATCACCACGTGGATGTAAACTGTAGTGCATTGTCATTAGCTTCCTGGTTTTTCGGTCCAAAAGGTCCGAATTATTATTATTATTATTATTATTATTATTATTATTATTATTATTATTATTATTATTTGGTTAATCTTTGCTGAGATTCACACCCTTTGGGGCTGGTTGGTAGCTCAACAGGTCGAGTCCTAACCAAGGACCTAGGAACTGTTAAGGTAATGTCGTAGGATATAAGCTGTTCCAAGTAGGGTGGTTTTTTATAGAATCAGAATGTTCAAGTCTGATAAATTTAAAAATTCCAAATAGCGAGGTAGCCCTTTAGGTATTGGTCCAAGGGCTCCAATTACAATCAGGACAACACACAATTTCTTTCAGCTCACTTCTCAATTACTTCTTTCTTATATTCAGTTTTTTACTTAGTTGTCTTTAAAAGGCCTCCTTTATTTACTTCCTTAATCAATGGTTCTTCACTTTTCTGGATGTAATCATTCAAGCTGTGTTTTTCTTCTTCCACAGTTTGTTTTATTATAGGAGTCCTCGACCACCGTTTGCTCTTGGTAGATATAATCGGTCAACATCACTTTTAGGGTGCAAAGCATGATTCATTGTCATAAACTTCCTTGTTTTTCTGTCCAAATTGTCCAACTCCATCTGGGTCCAGTCAATTATTCCTGCAGAGTATAGAATCACAGGTATAACCCGGGTATTTATGGCTTTTATAATGTTTCCTTCTTAATTTGTCAAATGTACTTGGCTGAAGTTAATTCCTTGACTTCTAAATTCTAAAATCTCCAAGTACTTGTAGCCTTCTTCTAGTTTTACTGCTTTATCATTTCTTCATTCTCAAGTTCTATTTCATCATCTTCTATGACCTTGCCTGCTTTGGATGCCATTGTTGCACATTTGTCAATTCCAAACTGCATACCAATGTCTTGGCTAAATTCCTTTGTGCTTTCAATTAATAAATTCAGTTTAGCTTTTGTTTTTCCAATTTTCAGCTCGCTTCTCAATTACTTATTTCTTCTATTCAGCTTTTGACTTAGTTGTCTTTAAAAGGCTTCCTTAATTTACTTCCTTAATCATTGGTTCTTCACTTTTCTGGATATAATCATTCAAGCTGTGTTTTTCTTCTTCCACAATCTGTTTTACTTGTAGGAGTCCTCGACCACCCTCTGCTCTTGGTAGATACAGTATAATCCGTCAACATCACTTTTAGGGTCAAAAGCATGATTAATTGTCATAAACTTCCTTGTTTTCCATCCAAATTGTCCAACTCCATCTGGGTCCAGTCAATTATTCCTGCAGAGTATCGAATCACAGGTATAGCCCAGGTATTTATGGCTTTTATGATGTTTCCTCCACTCAATTTGGACTTTAATACCTTGTGAATTCGTCGAATGTACTTGGCTGAAGATAGTTCCTTGACTTTATTATGCATTAAGTCAGAGGCCTCTAAAATCCCCAAGTTCTTGTAGACTTCTTCTGGTTTTACTGCCTTTATCATTTCTTCATTCTCAAGTTCTATTTCATCATCTTCTATGACCTTGCCTTCTTTGGTTGCCATTGTTGCACATTTGTCAATTCCAAACTGCATACCAATGTCTTGGCTAAATTCTTTTGTGCTTTCAATTAATAAATTCAGTTCAGCTTTTGTTTTACCAAACAGCTGCAAATCATCCATGTACACCAAGTGTGAAATTTTCAGTCCTTTTTTTGCAAGTTCGTATCCATAGTTCATCTTCTTCAAAATGATTGCCAGTGGTATCATTGAGAGTATAAAAAATAGGGGTGAAAGGGAATCGCCCTGGAAAATGCCTCATTTAATTTCAACTTCACCCAGTACTTCTTCATTAGTTATAAGCTTCATTTTCCAGAGGTTCATTGAAGTTGCCATGAATTTTTGTATGTTGCTGCTGATGCCAAAGATTTTCAGGCATGTCTTGATCCAGCTATGGTGAACTGAATCAAATGCTTTCTTATAGTCTATCCAAGCCATGAACAGGTTGGTTCGTCTTTTCTTTGAATTCTTTAGGATTAGTTTGTCAATCAGTAGTTGGTCCTTTGTTCCTCTTGAATTTTTGCAGCATCCTTTCTGTTCTCCAGGAAGCAAGTTATTTCTTTCCAAGTATCCATAAATTTGGTTTGCAATAATACCAGTAAGGAGCTTGTATGTTGTTGGCAAACACGTGATTGGCCTATAGTTTCCAGGATCCTTTCCTTTGTCTTTATCTTTTTGGATCAAAAATGTCCTTCCAGTTGTCATCCATTCATCATTCATCATCAGGTGTTTTTAAGATCTGGTTCATTTGAGCTGCCAATCTTTTGTGCACACTTGTAAGTGCCTTTAACCAGAAGCCATGTAACTCATCTAGTCCGGTACACTTCAGATCTTCACTTTTCTTGACTGTCTTTGCACCATTTCTTTTGTTATTTTCACATCTTCCATTTTATGCACTTTAATAGAATCCTCAATCTGTTTGACCTATTTTGCATTTCTATTGTGCTTCTTGTTGTTTTCCCACAAATTCTTCCAGAATTTCAGAGCTTTCTCTTTATCAGGCTTTTCATTTGTTGTTACTCCATCTCCACTTTCTAAGCTCTTATAACACTGGTGCTGATTTGCTCTGAACTGTCAGTTTTCCTTGAATTGAGTTATTCGGTTTTCATATCTTTAATCTTTTCAGCAATGGCAACAACCCTCTGCTTCAACTCTTCAATTGCTATCGCAATCTCTTTATTCTCCAAATCATATCTTGCTTCCAGGCTGCTTTTGACCTGCTTGTTCTTTAGCTGACCTTGCCTTAGGTTCTTCAAGTTGCTCAAATCTCCACGAAATTTTTTGATGTTCAATTCTAACCGAATTTCCATTTAGGCTTCCTCTTCTTGCCTCTTTGGTTCTTTTGTATTTTCAAATCCAATTCTTTGGTGATTATGAAGGCTGCTGCATACATCAGCTGGTTTGTTTCAGCTAATGTAGTGGTTGAAATGGTTTGCAACAGCCTCATTGACCTTTTTTAGTACCTTCTCAATTCTTTCTGGTTCACTTAGGTTCAGCTTTGGCAAACATGTTCTTTCAGCATCTCCATTGATGCTTTATTTTCTCAGCTAATTGAGCAATATCTTTTGGTGTTTGTTCTTCAGTGCTTCCTTGTTGTTTATCTTCATCCATTTCAGCATCCTCTTCCTCCCTTTCTTCCTCAGTTTGCTTTTGAGTCTACAAATCATTCTTGATGTCACTCTTCTTTGTTGGTATACTCAGACCATTAGTTGCTTTCTCTTCGATTCCTATTAATTCTGCTGTAGTAAAAAAATTGTGGCTTAGAATTACACATCGTTGGTCCATTAGCCTTTGTTCACTGATATCACAGTCCGTGTGGTTCACCTTCCAAATCTGATACATTCGTTTTGAAATCCACGTTTGCTGGCTCAGACTGATAGTAAGCTTCCATAATAGAAATGTTTTCTTCCCTAGTCCAGATTTTTTGCTTTTTCACTTTTTCTTCCAGTACCTGTGTCAGCGCCATACCCTGGTTGCCTAGCAGAGGGAGCTGAGCCCTGTAGCTCATTTTGCGCAGAATGCCCAGAGCCAAAGCATCCAATGGAACCCTTGTTAATCTGGGCAATGGTTCAGCCAGCATAAATTTCATTTTGTTTGTATTCACCATATTTGAATTGGTTGTGGAGCAAATTTTGTCTGGCCCTTTACCTAAGACCTGTCTGATATGGTTTGTACCTGTTCAGCATATCCCTTAGGATCATTACAGCATGCAAGCCCCTCCACCACGACAAGGTAAAGCTTGGAGGGGTTGTTGTTGTTGTTGTTGTTGTTATTCTAAAATAAAAGAAAAAATGCAGAAGAGTGGGACAAAAGACAAAATGGAAGAAAAATATTAAAAATACAAGAGCTACAATTATGATAAATATATATAAAAAAGTAATACAACTTACATTTTAAACAAGTTAAACTTTAAGGGCCAGTCAATTGCCAGTTCAAAACAATTACAAATGCATAAATAGAAATACAAAAGGGTTTTTTTAAGAACATGTAACAAAACATAATATATCTTTGCAATACCCCAAAGTATTGTATTGTATTGTATGTGTGTATATATATTTATGTGTGTGTGCATGTGCGTGTGTGTGTGTCTGTGTCTGTGTGTGTATGTATGTGTGTATGTGTAAGTGTATATATAAGTGTATGTATATGTATATATACATACATACATACATACATACATACATACATACATAATGTTTGTGTGCGTGCATGTGTGTGTGGTGTGTGTGTTTGTAGATTTTTACGGGTGTAGGTATGCTGGTCTTGTTGTATTCGGGTCTTTTCCTCATGTAAGATTGAGATTGTCTTGGCAACGTTTTGGCCTGAGGATGGCGAATGGAAGACTTGAAAAAAGCATTTAGGATCAGTTTGAAATGGGGGGGGGATCTATCCATGTGGTCTCTAATAGTTAACACCTAGTTGATGGTACATAATCAATCAATTAATTAATTAATTTGTAATTGTCATGTCTGCAAGCCATCTTTTCTTTGGACTTCAGACCTGCCACACTTTCTACTGCTTATTTGCTATTGTGGGAAAATGGGAGGGAGATTATAAGGAGTGGGATGATATGTACGCATAATAACATTCGTTCTAGAAAGCCAAGGTGATCCTTTGTGTCTTCACCTGGCCAGAACTAGATGGGTGGAAGCTGCCAGCGTGGCAGTGGAAGATTGGACTATGTCGTGACTTGTGGGTGTGGGGGCAAGATCTTGAACTTTCACTGGGTGGAAAAACCAGGAAGCTTTCAGATTTGGGTTTTCCCAGATGTGTCAACATGGCTCTCTTAATAAATTAGAACTTGAGGAATCATTTGCCTCGGACTCTGATTTACTTTTGGATGCTATTTGAAACCCTGACATTAATACAATCTTCTTTTAAAGGCCAAAACTTTAACAAAAAATAATTCATCCACCATTTTGAAAGAGGGATTATTTGAAAGAGTGTCTTCTCTCTTTTACAAGATTCAGAATTGAATTTTCCCACCCAATAACATCCAAATATGTTTTTGTGCCTTCAGTGCTGGAAATATAATATAACTGAATATATCTGGAGCCCAGTATTTGCCAAATTTGAAAGGTTCCAAGAAATGACTCTCTAATTTCAGTCCAAAGCACATAGTCCATCTTGTTTTTATTAAACTAGAAAATAAAAGTTAATAAATATGACAAATGGTGTGATTGAAAACTGTGAAAATTGAAACCCACATAGTTGTATGGAAATTGCAATCTTGAGAGGGAAAATCTTGAAGTCTGGCCATACCACAAAAAAAATGTCAATTTGCCTGAAATATCTAAATGCACTTAACATAAATTCCTCTCAAGATTAGTATCAATTCTGAATTTGTATTCATTTTTTCCTTTAATTCTTATAGATATTTTCAGCCATCTATTAATATCACTGTCAAAATAGTAAAATTTAGTATTTGAAATGCTCAGATCTAGTAATAAAGATATTGATGTGTTTAATTGCCGCTACTTGGGCTTTTGAATATTGCTATATGGTTTATAAAGATAACTATAGTTCCAAAACTAGATTAAATATAAAAGACCAACATTGACAATTTCCATGGTGCAGTATAATCTGTTTGAGGGGGAAATTCTAGTTTTAATTATACATTCAAAGGTACAAAAAAAAAGTTTCATCCAAGAAATAAAACCAAAAAGAAATCATTTTTTCTATTACATGTTCCAAAAAAATTAATCCATACCATGTCAAAAAGCTTTTTCCATATCAACAAAACCACCACAACATTTTCTAAATTCTCAGACTGAATTGGTAGACTATCTAACATAATTGAATATTATCAGAGGTCTGGCTTCTCATCATAAAACCAGATTGTGAGGGAAGATATTTTCTATAGCCTATGGGCTAATGGAGCAAGAATTTAAGAATATTGAGCAGTAGCTCGTAATGTGTAGGGATCTTGCCCACTTTCAAGGTAGCTATTATAAGTAAAGATCCTTTTTTCAAAAAATATAGTTCTAAATATCCAAAAAATAGAAAGGTCTATAAAAATTCCACTGGATTAAAATTATTTTTACTTAAATTCGTATGTATCAAAACCACAAGGGTAAAAGAAAATAAAATCAAGAAAAAGTGAAAACAGTTCTATTCTAAAACAGCTGGTTGACAATATGAGTAGAGTATTGACTTATTCATGTTGTTCTTCCTAAGATAATTTACTTCAAAATTACTAATCACTATATATCATTAATATTTACAACATTACTGTGATGGTTCTACCACAAAACCCGCGGTAGACAAAAGCGCGCTCGACGAAAGCGCATACGTGATATCATCACAGCGCGACGAAAACATCGCGCTGTGAGCGGTAAATTTAAAATTAAAGCGAAAACCTTACCCTAACCCCCCCAAACCTAACCCTAAACCTAAACCTAAACCTAACCCTTAACCTAACCCTAAACCTAACCCTAAACCTAACCCTTAACCTAACCCTAAACCTAACGCTAACCCTTAACCTAATGCTAAACCTAACCCTAACGCTTAACATAACCCTAAACCTAACCCTAACCCTTAACCTAACCCTAAACCTAACCCTAAACCTAACCCTAAACCTAACCCTAAACCTAACCCTTACCTTTATGTGAATCGGCTTGCTTAATTTATTTTAATTTCATTAATTTATTTTAATTTTTTTCGTCGCGCTGCTGATGACGTCAGGTACGCGCTTTTGTCGAGCGCGGTTTTGTCTACCGCGGTTTTGACGGGTCACATACTGTGATGACTGACCCAGCCTTAGCAGGAGCAAGAAACAGACTCCTCGTCACCAAAACCCCCTCTTTATTTTCCTCTTGTGAATAAATTGCATTCACCCACTGAAAAATCCAGGCAATTGTCCTTCAAAGAGTGAACTGCAGTAAGAGGCCTTACCAGTTCCTTGCAATAATTGCAAGGCAGTGAGCTCCCAGCCGAAAGGCTGCAAATTACATTCTGGCAAGCAGTCTCTGTGGCACGAAACACGATGAGCAAAATCTTCAGAAATACAAACTGTTGTTTCCTATGACAACCACTCCCTTTTCCTTCTATTTATTCCCCAGCCAAGGAGGGGGCCACTCAGTGTCCATGTGTGCTTTGCTTCCCGAGTCAACTCCTTGTCCTCCATTGTTCACCTCACCTAATAGCTCTGCACATATGAGCATCTAGAACAGGCCCCAGCTGTTCTTCCTCCTCATTCATATCAGCCTCCAAAGGCAGTGGCTGGGAAATGTTGGACGGTCCTGGCTCTATCTCTGCATCTGATTTAGGGCATCCATTAGAGCCTTCCCCCCAAGCTCGTCTCTAATCTCCACATCATCCGAGTCTTCCGCCAGCTGCTGGACCACAACAACTATTGTGTGAATTTAAAAATCTATTTTCATGAGTAGCTCATGATTTTTTTCCATGTCACCTTTTGGAGACCATATAAGGGGAAAAAATTCAGGTAAGCTCTATTTAATTAGGTTTACCTTACTTATTTTCAAGTGTGGTTCAACTCTGGTTTTTTTAAACCACAAGAAGGATTTTGGTAATCTCCAGAGAAGTAATGTACCTGGAAAGTTTAATATGTTACATGTAGAGCTTGGAAGAAATTCCACAGCCATTGGGTTTGGTCTATTAGAAAATTTAAATTTGATGGCACTCTTGTGGATTGGGTCCAACAAATCTTCCTTCAAAACACCTCCCCAAATAGTTCATCCACTAGAGGCTGCTCATCATCTGCATATGGAAGATTTAAAACTTGAATCTGTTTTCTCCCGGTCTGACCTTGAAGCTCAGCCAGTTTCTCTTGAGAGACTGCCAATCCTTTTACAATTTTTGTACCTTTAATTTCTGAAGCCTAGTTTCTTTTCTTAGAAGATGCAGACATTATTTCTCAAACTCTTTGGGATTTTTTTCTGCACAGGACCAAGTTTTCTTCTGAATACATCAACAATTAATGTTTACTTATTTGTTGCATCTCTGTACATAGTTTTAGTTATTTCTGTTGGTTCAACTCTGAATGGCAGCTCTGGGGTTAATATTTTTCTTTGCATTCATCCTATCTTGTATTCAAACAGACTATAACTATTACATTTTCCATTGCAGACTTCAGGCTTAGAGACTGAATAACTAAAGCTTTTTCAGCAGCTGGTAAGATGTGATCAGTCACCATTGGAGATGGTTCTTTCCCAATAGGCAATATACAAGGGAAGATAGTTTCTTATACATGATATTGTTCCTTCAGGTAGGAAGTCATACTACCTTCCCCAAACTGAATATAGAAAATGATTAAATATTGTTTATGTTCTATTATTTGGGGGAAAGGTTCAGTCTTCCAGTTCACAGAAGAAAATCAAAACAAAAGAACAATATTGTTCCCCACCTAACAATCTTGTCATCATGATTAGTCATAGTGATTAACCCTAAACCAAGCCAATAACTTAAAACTTTTCCCCCAGGATAAATTCAACATTAAAAGGTAAAGGTTCCCCTCGAACATATGTGTTCCCGACTCTAGGGGGCAGTGCTCATCTCCATTTCAAAGCCGAAGAGTCAGTGCTGTCCTAAGATGTCTCCATGGTCATGTGGCCAGCATGACTAAATGCCAAAGGTGCATGGAACGCTGTTACCTTCCCACCAAAGGTGGTTCCTATTTTTATACTTGCATTTTTACATGCTTTCAAACTGCTAGGTTGGCAGAAGCTGGGAAAGTAATGGCAGCTCATTCCATTATGCGGTTCTAGGGATTCGAACCACCAAACTGCTGACCTTTCTGATTGACAAGCTCAGCATCTTAGCTACTAAGCCAATGAGTCCCTACATTCAACATTAACCACATACAAAATAATTTTTATAAATCAATACTTTCCTTAAAAGGATTTATACCGGTAACCTTATTCACTAAGGCTATGTAAAAGTTCACAAGATACTTTGCTTCAGTGAAAGCTTGAAGGCATTCCACCTTCATGAAATAACATGGTCCATTATTTTAAGATGGAAGCAAAGTGACAATATTGCTTCTTCTCCTTTAGAGTCCTTCTAGCTCTTTTTCTAAAGAGCTCATGGTACTGGAGAAGACTGAGAGGAGCCTTCTTCGTCAAGTGGCATTGTCTCACCAAGGTGAGCCACTTTAGTGAATGGTGTGGGATTGCCCATAATGTCCAATGAAGATAATCAGCTTGAAGTCTCTCTGAAAGTTTTCCAGCTTGAGTGTTTTAATGAATGCTAAAGGCAATCCTTCAGCATGTGCTGGAGATGATTACCTTAAAGCCCTGTTAACATCTGCTGAAGATTTGTAGCTTCTTCCTGTTTAAGTCAATTCTAAAGCTGCCCAGCCTAAAAATACTCAGCCAATGAATAATCCATTCCAAAAAAAAAAAAAACCAATATTTGAAATTACTTGAATTATTTTGTCCAAGTGAATGGGGTAGCTTCTCCTTTACTTCATTTAATTGAATTGAATCTTGTCATCTTGGTGGGCCAAATCATTTTCTCAAAGCAACTTTCTTACAGACCTTGTCATCTTTGCTTATGTGGATAGAGGGTAGCTGGAAGTTGCAGAGATTTTGATTGCAAATATGTATTTGGTTAAAACAGTAACATATAGTAACTTAGTAAGTATGATTTGATTCTTCCACTTAGTCAAAACAGTTGTAAAGTTGAAAAGTGTGACTGAACACCAGTTTAATTCCTTAAGATGTAGAGAAGTCAGCTTCAATTAATTGTCGAGCTCAATAAAGTCATAACCCTGCAATTAAGAATACACATACAACTAATACCAAGAATACACAATATGATTTCACCATTCCCTTTAAAACCTAGCCAGGGTTCTAATAGAAGTCTAAATAGACTTCTATTGCTTCAATGTGCCTTATTCAAGGTGATACCCCTACAAGCTTCTAATTTTAGACGTGGTGAAGCTAAATCAAGATGTCATGGAAAGTGCAAATGCATTTTGTGTTAATAACTGAAATCAGAAAAGAAAAAGTTATACAAATTACAACTTGGCCCTAAGTAAAAACATTGTAAGTTTTCATAAGGATAATTGCAGATTTGAAAGTAGGATGGAGTTAATGGAAAGAAAGAAAATGTTTCTAAAATGCAGCAGGAACAATTAACTTTTCCTTCCCTCTTTTTTTTTGGGGGGGGGGAGGAGAGATGGTAGTGGTGACAAAAATAACATGCAAACAGTGTTCTTAGACCACAAAACAAGCAAAAAAAACCTCAAAACCAGCAATGTTGCAAAAAGGTAATAGGAACTGGAATAAATAGAAAACAATTTAATGTCTTACAAGAGTATCAGAGATACAGATAACACAATAGAGAAGGGATGCCCAACCTTAGTTACTTTAAAATTTGTGGACTTCAACACCCAGCATTCCCCAACTAGCATGTGGACTTGTGGACTTCAATTTCCCCATGGCTGGCTGAAGAATTCTGGGAGCTGAAGTCCAGAGGTCTGAGAGTTGAAGTCCACAGACTTAAAGCTGTGCAGGATGGTCACCTTCACCATAGATTAAAAGTGGGTCTGTAGCAAATGGTGATAGAAGCAGAAGAATTTCAATAGTCAACATTTTTCATACTCAGTGGATTTAGGCCACACAATTTCCTCACAGACCTTTACCTTTCTTTCTCCTATGGAATAAAGAACCCGATGGTATAACTCATCAAAATCCTTCCATCAAATCCCTGGGGTTGGAGAATCCTGGTTAAACCTGTCATTGTCATGATTACAGCTGTCAATCATCACACTACTTTCCAACTCCATCTTATTTCCTCCCTTTCTCCTTTGTGGCATTTTCGTTCTGTGAAAGAAATTAAGAGGACTGTCGTTATTTTGCTTTTGTAGAGTTATAGAATTAAGGGCTCTAGTTATTTTGCTGTTTCTCATTTCAGTCTCTGCATTCCAAGAAACATTATGGGATGGGGAAAGAATCAGGTTCTGATTTAACCTTAATCAGCATAAATATGTTGTCCTATTCACTGACATACAAATTTTAAAAGTGAACAAATGCACACTGAGTCACGCACTTTGTATTTTGCATTTTCAACATTCACCAACTTTTCCTTGTAATGTATTGATGGAGAAACTTTTTCCCTTGAAGCAAAATATAGCAAAAAAAAAAAAGCTAAATATTTGGTATTATTACTACCTTTAAAAAGGCATACTGTATATATTGAGTTCATTATATCCTCCTTCATTAAAGATTATAAAGATAAATGCCTTAATAAAGTATGATTCAAAATAATTAGGCAAAGAGATTAAATACTGTATTACATTATGAGATGATTATTATAATGGTGTGCTCTTTTCAGAATGATGACAGGCCTAGGTATTCTTTGTAGGTTTTATTTCTATCTAAAAAGAGAATATTGGAGGCTAGGGATGTTTCTATTTGAAAATAAAATGTGTACTTTATATCAAAGATGTATAGATGATTCAATAAAATATTAGTGATCTCCATACCAGACAAGACCATGTAATTTATAGATCATGTGAAACAAAAGGTTCTTTGATTGAGGCCTTCCCTTTCTAGTCAAGTGGGTACTTGAGACAGTTAACAAGGCTTTAAAAGGCAGAAATAACATTAGAACTAAAATTAATTAAGAATTAAAAGCCGACTGAAAGAGATCCATTTGGGGGGCCAAGTATGCTTTTGGGATTATTGAAATTCCCAGAGAATACAAGCTAGGGAGTATCCAGGATGGAGAACTTTAGCAGTGACGGGTCTACAATAGCCAAAATATTATATATTCTAACAGTACACAAGTAATGCCAAGAGCGTATGTTCTGGGCACACAGCTAGGATTATATGGTCTATGACAATTCATCATGGAAGAGGAGAAGCCAGAAGTGTCGCAGAAAGACCAGTTGGGAAAAAGCAGGCTCTGCCGAGCCTCACAGAAATCCAGCAGAACAAGCCGCTGTTGGGAGGTCTTCAGGCTGAAACCTGTCCTGGATGGACAGGGGAGAAGAAGGGACATCTCAGATGGCTAGAGGAACTGACAGTTCCTTGGTAGGTCAGAAAAAAGCCCTTCAAACCTGCAGCGAGGATGGCAGCCATAACTGAATTACCATTACAAAGCTGGGGCATCTGGGCTAAATTATGCCGCTGGAGCGGTGTTGGAACAGAGTGTTGAAACTGGGTCAGTGATTGACTGACAATTCATCTTGGTCAACTTGCCACAGGGAACTCACCATGGCCAACTCACCATGGCTAACTCACCACAGACAACTTGTCATGCCCAATTTGCTACAGGATAACAGTTATGGGACAACAGCTCACTGTGGGACAAGAGTTTCAATAATATCAAAGAAATGATGGAATAGAATCATTAAAGAAAGGATGTAAAAGGTGGGACAGAATGAAATATTAATGGCAAAAATTAATGAAATAGATTTGTTAAATTGTCCCACAGCAAATTGTCCTGTGGTGAGTTGGCCAGGGCAAATTTTTCTGCAGTGAGTAGGCCATGGTACGTTGGCCACAGTAAGTTGCCTGTGGCAAATAGTTCCATTCCCAGGACTATAGGGGCTGTAGATCATTGATTACACAATCCAGTGGTTTCAGTTTGAGGCTGCAAAAGATTTTACTGAAATTGCTAAGCATTTTTTAGAAGCATCTTTATAATATCATAGAGGTATAGAAGGAATCTTGGAGATCTTGTCCAACCCTCTGCTCAAGATAGGATTCTTACACCATCCCAGTGCAATCATTGTCCAATCTCTTTTTGAAAACCTCCAGCGATGGCATACACATAACTAGCAATAGCAATAGCAATAGCAATAGCAGTTAGACTTACATGCCGCTTCATAGGGCTTTCAGCCCTCTCTAAGCGGTTTACAGAGTGAGCATATCACCCCCACAGTCCAGGTCCTCATTTTACCCACCTCGGAAGGATGGAAGGCTGAGTCAACCTTGAGCCGTTGAGATTAAAACCGCTGAGCTGCAGATAACAGTCAGCTGAAGTGGCCTGCAGTACTGCACCCTAACCACTGCGCCACCTCGGCTCTGAGAGGCAAGCTGTTCTGTTGACTAATTGTTCTCAATAAATACAAGTCACCATGTCAATAACCCTATTGGATATACAACCATTTTAGGCACGTATAGAATTATACCATAGCAAGCTATTGTACATATTTCTTGCAATATCTTTTTAAAATGTCAGAAGAGCTTCAACAGGCTAGTTTGGAACTGTCAATGAGAAAACTCAATGCTTCTTGCCCTGTCACTTTCTTGCCAAGCTACCCTTGGCATATAAACCATTATTTGCTACAAGTTTTTTTTTTTAAATGGAAATAATGTCTGGAACAGAAAATTGTGAATAGTCAAAAAATTAAATCCCCCTTCCAATTATTACTTGAGACTCCAGTTTTTCTACTGGCTAGCGTCCAAGTTCTTTTTAGGTTCCATAGCACAAATGAATCACTGATTGTTTTTAAAAGGGGAAGGAGATACAGTCAGCCCTCAACTTACAACCAGTGTTTAGTGGCCAAAGTTACAATAGCATTGAAAAAAAATGACTTATGACCAGTCCTTGTATTACAACAATCACAGAATCCCTATGGTCACATGATCAAACTTCAGGTACTTGGGAACTAACATGTATTTAGAATGGTTGCAGCATCCCAGGGTCATGTGATCATCATTTGCAATCTTCCCAGCCAGCTTCTAATAAGCGAAGTTAATAGGTGAATCTGGATTTTCTTAACAACCATGTAATTCACTTATAAAAGCTGAAGTGATTTGCTTATCAAGGTGGCAAAAAAATATTTTTTTTAAAAAAAAGTGCAATTCACTTAAGAACCACCTTGCTTATGAATGAAAATTCTGGTTTCAACTGAAGTAAGTTGAGGACTACCTCAAGTAGTACAGAATTTTTTGTATATCCTTGGGATTGAATTGAGTGATCAATTCGGCACAAGAAACCATTGGTTGCCATTAACACCACTGTATGACATTAGTAGGTCTCACTGCTTTAGCAGAGTAAGGAAGATACTCAGAGATGATTCACACCCTGGTCAGTGTCTCTTTGTACTTCTACCACTGGGCAGAAGACATCAAAGCATAACCAGCTGAACAAATAGGTTTAAAAATATTTTCTGTCCGTGGGCTGTCAGACTTTTAAGCACAACCACAATAATTCCACACATACACAGAAACATATCACTAGGGTTTTTTTCTTTCTTTTTCTTTTTTTTCCTAATTACTTCCATAGGGATTATTCTATATACTATTTATGTTGTTTGTATTTTTTTGTCATGGATTGCACCAGTGAGGCTAAAACCAATTTCGTTGTATACATGATGTACAATGACAATAAAGGCTATACTATACTATTTCTTTGCTTGGGAATTTATTTTACAGATTATTTCATATACTGAATAATGGGAAGATTTCTTTCTCCCAGAGGGAGACCTAGACTATGCAAAGAAGGTCAGTATCTCTTCAGATTATTGGTTGATTTGAGTTGCAAGAAGCTTCCTGAGTTTTCAGAAGCCTTCCGCTGTGTATTTAGGACTCTCCTTTTTGGGAGAATTATCCTACAGGGTTTGAACTTTTCCAGGACAGATGAGAAAAAATGTTGTTGTTCCTACCATGGCAAAACTCCCCAGCACCATACAAAACAAGGCTAGGGATTTATGAAACTAGGCAAAGTAGCAGCAAGTATATTCTCCAATTTATTTCACTTTCTTTGGTAGTCATTTGTTCAAGCAAAAAGTCTGTTTGTAAGAAAATAATGGATTTGTAATGATGGTTATACCTTGACCTTATAAAGTGCTTAGGGGTGATGTTCAAGCATGAGCAAAAAACACCATTCTGACACATCTCATATGCACAATCCAATTTTTACCTCAAGCTGGGTAGAATTCCTGCAAAACAATATTTTTGACGTTCAGTCTTTATCCACAATAAATATGACAAGATGATCATCATCTTCTTCTTCTTCTTCTTCTTCTTCTTCTTCTTCTTCTTCTTCTTCTTCTTCTTCTTCTTCTTCTTTTTCTTCTCCTCCTTCTCCTCCTCCTCCTCCTCCTCCTCCTCCTCTTCTTTCTTCTTCTTTAAAAAAAGAGGGTAAACTGTTATGGTCAGTTTAGTGTACAACAGATGGAGAACGGCCTTCAGCAATGCGCAAAGGGTGTGTTTATGTGTTTAGGCAGTGATCCTTGTTATGATAATATAGGTATTAAATGTACTCAAGAGAATCTGTATTTTCATCTGTGAAGCATTGGAGAATATGTGAGGAGCCTATGCGGTACCTTTGCTGGTTTCTTCTAAATACAAGCTCAGCACTTTTAACATCACACATCACTTCACTGTGCTGCAGGGCACCAATATTGGGAGTTCAGTTAGAAGAGTTTGTAATGCAATGATTTTTTTTTCTCCTAGCAAAGTGAGTTTTCTCCTGTTCTGAGGGAGAAGAAAAATCAAATCCTGAGATTTGAGACCTGTGCTGAATACAAAGCACAAGAAACAAAGACAAGTCCATGCTCTTTTTCTGCGCATTAAAGCTTTTCAGAAATGTTGAGTTATGTTATGTGAACATTTCATCTCAAACGTCTTACTGTGTTTTCTGGAGTGCAAAATCATCATTCTTCAGCTGGTTGAGTATCTTTTTGGAAGTGAAACAAGGCACTTCAAAATTTGAGTGGTATTGCTAGATAACTGTAGGTTTTGAAAACCATAACTTCTTTTTTAAAAAAAAATTCTTCGCCCTCCGTTTGCCAATAGTTGTCAAATGCTCTAAATTGGGAACCATACTTGGCCTAACTAGATTCTAGTAATATAATAAGGATCTGTGATCCTTTTTCAGACTCATTGCCTCACTTGTTCTTTGTTGTCCTTTGAATGACAATCTGAGGTCAAGGACCAAGACAAAAAAGTAGGAGAGACCAAGACAAATTTAAATGAATAAATAACCAGCCAACCTGTGGACAAGCTCTGCCCTATTCCACAAAATCACTTGAAAGTTTGAGACCATAGAAGGAAACAGAAACTTGCCATTTGTCTTACCACATTTTTTATCTAGCGAGTGTGTTATGGTTAACTCAGACCAGTGGTAGCTTTCTGTTATGGTAGATGGTTATCATAATTTGTACCTTTCGGACACAAGGCTATTCCTTCTTTAACTCTGGATGGGTGGCACTACCCAATAAAACTGCTATGCAATCTGGGGGGCAACCTTCTAGACTCACAGCTCCTGCTTGAAGGGTAGGTGGCATTTGTGGAGAGCCTTTGCACACTTTCAGGTACTGCACCAGTTGCCCCATTCTTTTGATCGGGAGGCCCAACTCACTGTCACCCATGACTTTGTAACCTCCTGCTTATATTACTGCAATGTGTGTTCAACATGGGGCCTCTCTTGAAACTTCAGCTGGTATAAAATAGCAATAGTAATTGCAATAGCAATAGCACTTAGACTTATATACTGCTTCAAGTGCTTTACAGCATTCTCTAAGTGGTTTATAGAGTCAGCAGACTGCCCCCAACAATCTGGGTCCTCATTTTACCAACGTCAGAAGGATGGAAAGGTGAGTCAACCTTGAGTCAGTCAAGAGTGAACTCCTGGCTGTGGGCAGAGTTAGCCTGCAATGCTGCATTATAACCACTGTGCTATCATAATAGGCAAATGTATGCATGCAGTTGCACAGGTAATAAATGGTCCAGCTACACAGCACATATAACATCACTACTATGTAAGCTGCACTGGTTGCCGTTATGCTTCCAGGTACAATTCAAGGTGTTGGTTGTCACCCTTAAAGCCCTACAAGGTTTGGGATGAGGTTACTTGAGGGACCTTTTTTTCCCCTAAGATTTTCTATCCATCCATCTTGATCCAACAAAATGGGCATGTTTGCAGATCCCATTAGCCACAGAGTATCTACTGGCAGGAACTAGAAAAGCTTTCTTTGCTGTAGCCCCTGACTTAGAGTATACTCTCCCCTTGGAGATTAAAATGGATCCAATCCTATTGGCCTTTCACAAGGCTTTAAAAACTTGACTGTGTACCCAGGCCTGGAGCTCAGAATGTGTTAAGGGCCTACTTTCTTGGCTTTGCTGTTAGTCGGTTAATCTTCATGGCTGCTGTTTGTATTTATTTATTTTGTGAATGCTTTATTGTTTCAATGCTTTTAAATTACTTTAGTTGTTTCAGAATTTTAGCATGCTAAATCCCCCCAGAGTCACTTGGCTGAATTGGGTGGCTGTACAAATTGAATAAACAAATAAATAATAAGCATCAATTTCTGCTTGTCTCCTGGCAAAAATAGCTAAGGAAGGATTTCCACTGTTCTGATCTTCTACAATCCTCCAGTTATCACTGTTAAAACAGCAGCAATGAAGAGGAGCTGTATATCATCTCCACTGAAAGCCATTAAAAGCCACTATCAGGAATTGTTCCTTCATTTTGCAATTTAGGCTCTTTGGTGCTCCAAGAAGAAGCATTCTTTTAGGGCAGGAAAGAAAAACTTGATTTGGATATACTATGTATCCTGACATCTTAGAAGTATAAATCTGAAGGCACTTTGGGGCATTCAGAGAAGAGAATTAAGAATTTAGTTTGTGCCCCTCTCCCCCTGGGTCTATTACTCCATCTGCTCCTTGTTTTATGAGATTGATAATCTCAGTTTCTTTCCTTCTGTCTTGTTCTCAGGCACACAAAAGAGAATATGGACTCTTCTAGTAGTACAATGTTAGAACGGAGCGATCTTTTCCCATTCATATAACGTAGCACCTTATTAGACTTTCTCTTATAGTTATAAAATTTGCTTCATTAACTTTTGCACCCGTTAGATACCTCATCTCAGGGGAGCTAGTATGTACAGGTAGTCCTTGACTTACAACAGTTCATTTAGGTACTGAAAAATGTGATTTATGGCTGTTTTTCAGTTATGACCTTTGCAGCATCCCCTTGATCATGTGATCAAAATTCAGATGCTTGCAAACTTCTTCATATTTATGACCATTGCTGTGTCCCAATGTGTCATATGATCCTGTTTTGAAACCTTCTGACAAACAAAGTTAATGGGGAAGCCAGATTCATTTAACAACCAGGTCAATTGTAGTGATTCACTTAACAACTATGGCAGGAAAGGTTGTAAAATGGAAAAAACCTCACTTAACAAATGTCTCACTTAGACTACAGAAATTTGGGGTTCAATTGTGATCATAAGTCAAGGACTACCTGGACGCACAAAATGTCCTTTACAATTTTTCATTTAATTACATCTATACGGCAATACATTCCTGCTATTATGCAACCATAAAGGCACTTCAAACTTTTTTAATGAATTTGTCTTTATTTCTGTAATTTAATTTGTGAAAACTTGGCTTAAGATTATTGCTCAAAGTTCCTTAGTTTTATATCCACATGTAACTGGAATGCCTGCTTTAAAATGCTATTGGATTTATTATGAAGGTTTCTGAAAGCCACATGCTTGTCTTTAAACAAGACCCACCACACAAACATATATATTTTTGAGTGCTATGTAACATATATGTGATATTACACTTCTACAATAAACAACAGATCAAAACTGATTTGGGGAGTACAAAACGGAGTGAGCAGTGGCACACTCAGTGAGGGAATTTGTATTCTAAACTTATAAGCCATTAGAAATAGATCTTTGTACTAAAAGAATATGCCAAACTTCCTTTGTGGTGCCTCTAATGCTTCGTAATAAGATATCAATTTCTACATCCTCAAAAATTATGATTTCTTCTATAGGTTGAAATCTGAAGTAATGATGCAATCACAGGAAACCACAGGTCTTTATTTATCTACAGTTGTTTCTGTTCTGACCTAGGCGTCTTGAGACAGTAAAAAGCATATCCTTAGTCCCCAAATCCTCTTTTTATTTCAAATTGGCAATTGGGTTTGCAAGGCCACATAGAGGACAGAGTCAAAACAGAGCATCTGATTTTAAACCAACCAGAAGGACAAAGTTGCTTCCTGGAAAGTTTCATGTGACTTTGCTCGTGACCCAATAATTGTGCAATAGACATATGCGTGCTGACAAAATAGCGCTGATTAAAACGCGATGTCAAAATCACGCCCACAAATTTGCGATGACAAGCACAATAAAATAAAAAAAATTAGGGTTAGGGTTAGGGTTATAACGTACGTATATGCATCCCACTATGTTAAAGGCCCAGCACACTCACTGGGCTGTCTATAGTTTGTTCATGACACGATTTTGTCGTCGCGCATTTGTCGTCACGATTTTGTCGAAAATCAATTTTGATGGCACTCATTTGTCCATCGCGGTTTTGTCGGCACGCATATGTCTAGCGCGCATTTGTCAGTGAACCCACTTTTCTCCTCCTTTATGTCTTATGGGAGGGGGCAATCATCTCCAAGCCTTGCTCCCAAGTCGCCCCTATTGTCTTAACTGTTCTTGCCTTCTGGCAGCTCTGTGCATGGGCGCACTGGGAACAGGCTTCCTGTTCCTTTTTCTTGCTGATGTCTGACTCTGGAGGCTCAGGAGGCAGCACATAATTCCCAGATGGCCCTGGCCCCATCTCTGCCTCCGACACAGAGCCTTCGTCCGAGCCTTCCCCAGACTCCAGGACTGGCCCATGTTCCTCCCCAACCTCCTCGCTGTCCGATTCTGCTGCTAACTCCACAGGCTGCCAGTGAACCACAACAGTTTCATATTTACGTCTAAGAAATATAAACTCTGGAATTGGTAGTTGAGGACTTTGGGCAAGCTTGATATACTTTAAATAGTTAAAACAGATGAGTCCTGTTTTCTCATTCTAAATGTGATCACATTGCTTTGCAGACAGAACTACCAACACCCCTCCCTCCTTGTGACATTTCTTTTTGCAGATCTTCACTTGCAGAGCAAATGTCTGCCACAGAGAAAGATTTGTGGGAAGGGTTGTACCTCTATTTTCTTTTCAGCAAGTCACAACCCTTAAAGCAGAAACATCTACAGTGAGAAGATGCCCTTGGAGTGACATCAGAGAGGGTGTGAGGCTATGCACACAACTTGACCAAGCTTGTATTGATTCTGAGTCATGCTGATCATGTCTTTGCTGCAGATATTTGTTCTGTTGCAGGATTTTAAAGAAAAAAATCACCACAGCAACATTGGCCTAGAGATATGTGGAACAGTTATGAATTATGCACCCCTCAATCATTAGTATCTGGACAAAGGTCATGTCCCCTCATAATTCAGCTACATCCTCTCTGTTGCATAATATTCTCTCCCCACCACAAAACCCCACACAATATTTTCTAGCACAAGTAGATAAAATGACTCTGATCTTTGAATTTTCTATGCATTTCTTTTTTTTAATATAAATTTTTATTTTATACACATAAACACATCAACAGAAACAGACACATAACTTAAAACAACTTAGGAACAATAAGTTCCATCATATATCATACAGCAGTTCTGTATCGGTGTCTTTGCAGTTAGTGTTTTCCCTTCTATACATTTCTATCTTGCATTCATAATCTCCTTGTTCATTATCCATTTTTATGTACAATTCTATATTTATTTATACTTAGCTATTTATAACCAAATATTATTTACCTATATTGTGCTTTATATTTTTACTGTCATTTATTCTCTTACATACAATTATAGGTATACATTCACATAGTTATTCTTTTTCTTTGCCATTCTTCTACTATTGTTATTCCATTTAAAAGGTTATAAGGTATAGTTTGGATTGCTGTGTTTACCATCCCTAGTACCTGCTGTAACACCACCTTATTTTCTCTTTCTTTTCTTTTCTCCCTCCCTCCCTTCCTTCCTCCTCTACTTCCCCTTCTTCCTTCCCTTACCTCTCCCATCCTCCTAACCTCTTTTTTCTCCTTCCTTCCCTCTCTCCTTCTCTTTCTCTCTCTTCCTCCCTCCTCTCCTTCTCTTTGTCTCCCTTCCACCCACCTCTCCTTACCTCTTTCTTCTTCCCTTACCTCTCCTCCACTCTTCCTCTTCCTTTCCTACTATCTCTCCTTCTCTTTCTCGCCATTCCACCTTCCACTCCTTTCCCTTCCTTCGTCCCTCCCTTCTCTACTTACTTCCTCCTCTCCTTTCCTTCCTTCTTCCCTCCCTTTCTTTTTCTATTGTTGTAGGTGTCTTTTTCAAATCCCAGTTTATGTATTCTTGGGGATGGTATTTCCACAAACCCATATAGTTTCATATCATTTCCTTTTTTCTCTTTCGTTCTACAGTCTATATGCCAGCTATCGTCCTGAACTTTGCATTTCTTTTTGATCAACTAATGTTGTTAATTAAAAAATGGAGCAGTTAAAGATATATATTGGTTATTAATGTGGATTTACAGGCAACTGTTTTAATGTATAAGTTGGGTTGACAAAATCAGAAATGAGGAGGTGATAAGCTGCCTGGGAAAGCCAAGGGAAATCATCAAAACCCTAAAAAAGTGAAAGTTAGAATATTTTGGATGTGCGATGCGACACCCAGAAAAATATGGTATATTTCACTTAATCCTCCAAGGAAAGATTGTAGGCAAACAAGTTCCAGGCAGAAGAACATCATGGTTTCGAAATCTAAGGGACTGGTTTGGACAAAACTCAACAGCTCTTTTTCATGCAGCTGTTGATAAAAATAGGATCACCAACATGATTGTCAACGTCCAATGAAGGATATGGCACAAGAAGAAGAATTGGTTACTCAACATTGAGGGTTATTTTGGTAGCATGCAGGTAGTTTTCAACTTACAACTAATCATGTGACCATTTGAAGTTACAACAGCCCTGAAATAAAGTGATAAAATAAAGTGATTTACAAATAGTCCTTACATTGCAGCGTCCCCATGGTCTTGTAATCAAAATTTAGGCACTTAGCAACCTATATGTATTTTTGATAGTAGCAGCATTCCAGGTTTACGTGATCACCATTTGCAATCTTCTAAGACAGCTTCTGGCAAGCAAAGTCAGTGTGGGAAGCCAGATTTGCTTAACAACTGCATGATTCCCTTAGCAGCTGCAGTGATTCACTTAACAACCATGACAAAAAAGCTCATAAAATTGACCTCAACTTACTTAACAATTGCTTTGCCTAGCCAAGGAAATTCTTGTTCCAGTTGTGTTCATAAATTGAGGACTACCTGTATTTTAAAAAAGCTAATTCACTTTTAAGCGATCCTACTGGTAGGTATATTTTTGGACTCCTGGTTTGGTTAAAACAGTGCTCAAAATAAGCAGAAATAGGTTCACGAGGAATAAAAAAATAGACTCAGTAGAATAATGTTCCAGTCACAATTTGCTTCTTTTTCTTAAACCAAAATGTGCCTTGAAACTTTTGTTCTCTTCAGCCTTTGTTATTCGTTCTGAAAGGCCTTGGAGATGCCTTAAGAATCCAATAATGATTAAAAGAAATAATATTTTATTTTAAGGTTTTATATGTGACATATCCATCGTGTTTTAAGAAAGATGTTGGTACCACTTTTTTTTTCATAATGTTCAATTCTTTAGGATATATTCTTGAGCTGCTTTTTCTCAAAAGACACCAAACCAACTTTGGATAATAAAGGATGTAAAAACAAATCTGCCCTAGATTTCTGAGGGCAGATTTTATGAGATCTGCTAAACAAAGCTTACTCTGATAGAGACAACAGTGCAGGGGAATGTTCACGAATGTTTTCCAAATCTATACATACATACAAAAAAAAAAAAAGCATTGGCATTCAGTGAGAAGATGCAATTCTGGAAATTTCAGGTAAGAAAGAGTTGTCACTTCTGAAATAAGAGTGTTCCCTGTGAAAATTTACATAATCTATTAGAACATTTGCATTTAGAAAGGCATTCTCAGGTTTAACAGTGTATACCATTCTATTTGTGTACAATCTGTATAGGCAGTTCTTGATTTACAACTGTAATAGAGCCTGCCCATTATGGCCAGAGGTTGTGGTGACCATTAGGTGAGGCACCCATGTTACTGTCTTGCTTAAAAACCACAATCTCTGCTCTCCCTAATGCAATCCTTAAGTGATCGCATGGGCCATTAAGAAGAGTAATAGCAATAGCAATAGCAGTTAGACTTATATACTGCTTCATAGGGCTTTCAGCCCTCTCTAAGCGGTTTACAGAGTCAACAACAACAATCCGGGTCCTCATTTTACCCACCTTGGAAGGATGGAAGGCTGAGTCAAGCCTGAGCTGGTGAGATTTGAACAGCCGAACTGCAGAACTGCAGTCAGCTGAAGTAGCCTGCAGTGTTGCATTTAACCACTGTGCCACCTCGGCTCGAATAAAGTGCCTAGGAGGCTTAGCACAGCCCTAAGGTCCACGCTTCAGCACCTTCACAGGTCTGACATGGAGAACTACAGAAAAGGTAATGGACTGAGCTGGGAAGCACCGCATGGGAAGCAGCCCAAAGTGTTAGATTTGGGTTAATGTCAGGGCATCCAAGACAAAGTATTGCTCAAAGTTCCAATTTATTAAGAGAGCCATGTTAGCACACTTGGGAAAACCCGAATCTGAAGGCTTCCTGGTTTTCCCACCCAGTTGAAAGTTCAAGATCTTGCCCCACACACCCACAAGTCCATCACATGGTCCAATCTTCCACTGCCGTGCTGGCAGCTTCCACCCATCCAGTTACGGTCAGGTGCAGAGGTGCAGAGACAAAGGATGACCTTGGCTTTCTAGAAAGAATTTTGTTATTGGCTACATACCATCTAACTCCGTACAATCTCTCCTCCCATTTTCCCACAATAGAAAATGCATAGTAGTATAATAGAAAGTGTGGCCGGCCTTGGATCCACAAGAAAATATGGCTGCAGTCCTGACACAACCCTGTGTGGGCACAGCAGAGTGTAATATGGAGAAAAAAAGGCAGGAGAACTACTGAAGCATCTCTGTGGTTGTTTGTAGGGGGTGGTGACTTGCCAAGGACTTCAATCTGGGTGGGGGGGGGGAACAGCAGCGGCCATAACTTCAGGCAGAAATTGCAAGTCACTTCAGCGCTGTCATAATTGTGAATGGTTACTGAATGAACAATCATAAGTTGAGAACTACCTGTGTACAAAAAGTCTGTACATTAGGGAAAACTGTGAAACAAAACTATCATCAATTTTTCAAAAACATGTTTTTTTAATGTCTAATTCTTTCATTGAGAACTTGGAGCTGTGCTTTCTGAAGGATGTTTTTTCTTCCCTGTATCCCTCCACTGTTGAAGACAGGCACAGACTGTTAGGGATGAGTCTGTGCTGCCTGCATCTCAAACTGAAGCGCAAAGGGTTCCTGTAGTCAGCAATATTTTTTGGAGATCCATTCATACTCCTGCACCATTCGAAGGGTGTTCATCCCAAAGTGCATAGCTACATATCTAAGAAGAGCTGAAGAAGCTTCTTGGATGAGAACTGAAACATCTTCAAAGAAAAATCAGAAAGTCCAGTTGCCTGTTGAAGAAGCACCTTTGGGACAACCATGACCTGGATGGCTGAGAATCTCCATAGACATTTGTTTTAAAAAGAAAGAATCACAATAAATTTAAATACTATGTGTCTCTCTAGCCATGTGAATGTCTTCGCTTCTGAAATCATGTTTTATTCCCCTGAAACTCATCCAGTTCCAAGTGTCCATGCCTTGTAGTTCCTGAATGGGTGTCATATAATCACACTGCCAACGTAAAGTTCTGAGCTGGAATATTATCCCTTTAACAAGATAGCATTATTCACCTTGCTAAGGTATGTTTTATTTCTGCCCATTGTTACCCAGATGAGCAACAATGCACACACAGAGCTGGTAAACCAGGTTTGAAAAACAGATTAGGTAGTGTTCATTTGTTTAATGACATTTGAAGTTAAAATGGCACTTTAAAAAGTGTCTTATGACTGGTCCTCGCACTTATGACCATTGCAGCATTCCCCGCAGTCATGTGATCAAAATTTGGACACTTGGCAAGAGGCATATATTGACATTTGTGACTTTCCCATGAGGCTTAGGAATGCTGAATTGGTTTAATAATCTCAGCAAAAATTATTGTAAAATTTGGTGTGACTTACTTAATGACTGCATCACTTAGAGATGGACGTTCCAATTCCAATAGCAGTCATAAGTGGAGGACTACCGCTAGTTCTTCTGACTCCATTAACTTTCCTTTGACCAAACCTCTGTGTCTATATTTTGGAAGGGAACCGGCAAAAGAGGATATATGTCAGATATGCTGCAAAAGAATGAATGTAGCGGTTCCAGGGCAGTGCATTAATCCCTGTTTTATTTGTCGCTGTCCTTTTCACTCATGGTGCACAGCAGCCCATCTGGCCAATTGTGTCTCAAAGCTGCACAATTTGCCCTTGAAGTGATTATAAACTCCACAGGAAACAGGCTCCCTCCTGCTGAGGTTATAAACTCAAAATGAGCATAAAGGGCTTTCTTTGGAAGTGAAATCTCTCCACTGAGAAAGTCTTCTATATTGTAAACTTCTTTTTTTTAATAATCATAGATATTAGCTAGTTAGTTCCACAGTGTCCCATATTAAGACAACTTACTGCCCGGCTAGCCCAGGAAAGCTTTCTGCTTGTTCGCACACTTTCAATGTCCTCAGAATAAAAGAAACAGGTGAGTCGGATGCATTTTGTTATTAAAGCCTATTACTCAGGATTGTAGTCACATTAGCACATTTCTTCTATATAAAAGCAAGGACGTAACTTCCCCATGTTCATTGAGGAACGCATCTGTGGTAGAAAAGTCTCCAATGCATTATGCTATATGACCACACATCCCTTCCACCTTTCTGGCATTTCATGCATCTGCCATTGTGGAACCAAAGTAGGTTACAGAGCAAAGCAAAATTTTAAAAAAAATGCAACACAAAGGTTAGAAGATTTTGCTTTGCCCTACTGGTAAGATACAGCGCTGGAAAGATATACTGGAAAGATATAATGTTCGAACACAGCCCTCCCAATCTAAACACTCCCTACAGGGCAGAGGCTATGGATGGCAGATGGTTTCATCCTCCACTCAAACTCACTCACCTATTGTCTTGCAACACAGAGCGTTAACAGAATCAACCCAAAATTCATCCTGGCTATATATTCAATACCCCTAGGACGATAGCTAATTGGAAGGCTAAAACTGAGAAATCCTGGCTTATTCTGACAGCTAAATCAGCCTTCCAGCTCACTGCATCTGCCATGCAAAAATTATGCTATGTCACAATTGTGGTAGTAATTATTATTATTATTTCTTTTATTCATTAAACCTGAAACTCAGTCAACTGAACATTCAGAAAGGCATCACAAATACCATTGACTGGTGCTAATGGTTGATTCGGGTTGCTGCCAGTGTTCTAGGTATCAACCAAGGTGCTCCCTAGCATTTTCTTGATCAACTAGGTGTTGATCCTTTAGTCATTGCAAGAATAGCTTATTTTTATCTATATGCTGCTCATATCACACAATTATATGCTGCTCATCACATTCTTGCCTAAGCATCATGATATGAGACTGAGTGACTTGCCCAAATTCACTCAAACAGCTTTCCTAGTAAGACAGGACTAGAACTTCATTTTCTGCTTTCTAGCCTTGTGCATTTACCACTAGACTAGACAGATTCTTCACAGCATTGTTTACAGCAATGCATCTTTAAAAAACAACAACATGATCATGGCTATTTTGATATGATAGCCTTTGACATCCCACCTTAATTCACATCCAAGAGCATGTAAGGTAATGAATGATTTTTCAAGAAATCTTCCACCATCAACAGCGGGAACAGCCATTTGGATAGTGTAGAAGCTGATACAGAATGTGGAGTGCACTACAGAATGTCCATGAAATAATATTGTTTTTTCTAGAGAGTAAAGAAAGTAGCCTGATTGAGATCTGCAGGAATCTTTGCCTAGGCAAAAGAGGCTGAAGCATTTTTCATTCCCAAATGAGATAATATTTGGCTCAGGGAGATACCTCCCTAATTCAATGAACTAAAGAAAGGAAGAGGAGGTACAGCACAACCAGACTATTTCAATTAAAGTAGTTTCATCCGTTTGGGGGAATTAATTCCCTGCTCTGGTCTACTGTGTGAGCTATTTTGGCTTCCAGTATGCAGTTCAAGATGATAATTATTACCAATAAAACCCTACATGGCATGGATCTAAGGTACTTTTGTAAGGTTACCTAAGTAGTTGTTGCCTCTACCACCAGATTTGATGGAGTGAAACTGCTCCAGGTACTTTCAGGGGTGCATCTGGTGGGTCCTATGATGTGTGCCCTCTCTTGTGGCACCTATGTTATAAAATAGGCCCTCCCTCCAAAGATATGGATGAACACCTGTCCCACAACTCTATTGAAATTTTGGAAGGGCTTAGATTTTCCACCAGGATTAAGGCTGAAATATTAGTTGATGGACCTTTGATATAGATGAGACCTCCATAACTTTGGGGTTTTAATGAAATGTGATGGTTTTATTATTTTTTCAGCATTTCTGAATAGATGGGTCTAATATACATTTATATTGGATATATCCAACGAATGGATGAATGGATCCAATGAATGGATGAATGGATCCATCCATTCATCTATCCCATTGGATAGATGAATGGATGGATGGATGGATGGATGGATGGATGGAGATAGATGGATGATAGATAATAGCTAGCTAGTTGGCTAGCCTGTTAACTAGCTTAATGGATGGATGGATGGATGGATGGATGGATGGGGGGGTGGGTGGGTGGGTGGGTGGGTGGATAGATAAATAGATAGATAGAGATGAGAGAGAGAGAGAGAGAGAGAGAGACAGAGAGAGAGAGAGAGAGAGAGAGAGAGAGATTCAGTATTTTAAAACTTGTTTTTAACCCCTTGTGACCTAATAGTTTCCTGGTGCTTGAATCCTGAATTCAAAGAGAAAGAATAATTGCAAAACCTCCTATGGTAGTTGTTGATGGATTTTGAATTCAATGTATGTCTGACACAACCCACAACAAACCCAAATGGTTCAGCTTAACAGCAACTTGCATCCTAATTATTTACATCATAGCCTTTAGCTAGGTTACATTAATTTTGTATGCATTCTGCAGAAACTACTTAAGCAGAAGGCTAGCAATTGAAGGCCTGCATATAGCATTTATGGGGCCCTTTTAGCTTGATCCTCTCTGAAATTACTGCCACTAATGCAAACTTTATCCTTGTATTATCTTCCAATTTACTTAAAGCAATGTCTAATCTAGGGAAGTACTTTCCTTAGACTCTGAACAAAGTACCTGATGATTTTTTAACACCATGGCTGAAAGAATTAATTGACTGTCTGGTATGTGATTAACCATTAAACACTCTCTCACCACCTCTACAGATTAAAAATAAAAATCAGAACACCTGGAGTCAAGTCCTTGTATTTTCACACTGCTACAACTCATTACCTTATGTCATTTTTCCTTGCAAGTAAATGTGCAATTTCATGATGGCATAAATGTGATAAATAAATATGATAAATAAGTAAAGACTGCATGATGACTGACTAATGATCTTGATCAGAAATAGTTTTGCAACGCAGAACATTCAGTAAAAATGATATCACAGAACAACCATTTCAAACAAGTGGTTGTCCAATCTCTTCTTAAACACCTCCAGTATTGGAGCACCCACAACTTCTGGAGACAAGCCATTTCACTGATTTATTGTTTAGTCAGGAATTTTTTCTTAATGCTACTTAGTTCTTAGTGCTACTGGTAGGTTGATTCTCTCTTTGAGATGGTGCTCATTGCTTCTTGTCCTGCCTTGGAGCTGTTTTGGAGAATTGGTTGACTCTCCCCCCCCACTCTTTGTGGTAACCCCTGAGATATTAGAACACTACTATCAAGTCACCCCTAGGCTGGACCAGCCCTGCCACGAACTAAGAAATAGGAAACTTATGATCCTTCTGATATTAAAAAAATATAACTTCCAGTTACCACAGCCCAAAATGACCAGCACGAAGAGATGCTACTGTTGTGGGTACTTGTGGTTGACCAACAAAAGGGCGAATGACAAAAGCGTGCCTGACTAAACCGCGGTGACAAAACCGCGAGTTCTAAAACGTGCCGACGAATGAGCGCTGAAGTGCGCCAACAGCACGCCGACAGAAGCGCGCTGTAAACCTAACCCTAACCCTAAACCTAACCCTAAACTTAAACCTAACCCTTACCTTAACTTAAATCGTGCTTCTGTCGGCGCGCTGTTGTCGGTGCGCTGATGACGTCGCGTTGATGACATCGTGGTTTTAGTGCCGTGCTTTTGTCGTGTGCGCATTTGTCAGGTCACGGGTACTTGTAACGTCTCAGATTTCTCACTCCTCACACTGTCATACCTTAAAATGAGCAAATTGACTTTATCCCTTACTTAGAGATTCTTTATAGGAAAGGGAAGAAAATTGGCAATGATTTACTATGCTATTATTAATGTTTCTTTTTTTGTCGATAGGGATAGGAGTAGACTTTGAAATGTTGCCATATTATGTTGGCTTGGGTTCTGCGCTATGAACTCTGATACTGCTTTGGATGGCATTTGCTGTTTTGCATTCAGTAATCATAAATCTTGGGCTGACTCTAACAATTTTACCCCATAATGGTCAAAGAAAGGTCTTCTGAGTTTACAATATGTGTCAGAACACTGTAGAATTCCGCAGATCCAGTTCCCAAGAGCTGCATGATTTTTTTTAAAAATCATGATTGCTGCCTCATTAAAAAAATAACTATAGCAAGAGAGTCCTTAGTACTGAATTCAAAAAATTGATTTAAGGAATCAATTAATTGCTTAAAGCCATGCAGTAACTTAATTAGTTGATAGGCTTACTGAATTTTTAAGATTTTAGAGTCTGGCCTTTAAGGTAAGATACTCTAAATATTGATTTGAGACTGATGAAGGAATAAAGGTATTTTGCATTGGCATGAGTTATCTGAAATATAATGGGAATAAAGGTATAATTAATTCAGAGATCACTGTCCTATCCTAAGACTTCCCCCCTTTTTCCATTTAAATCAGAATATAGCAAATAATGTGTTGATCAGATATCAACCAAATGTTAGCCATGCAAGCTGTTTCAGTCCTAGATGGATTGATAACACATATCAACATAGAGATATTGTTAATAAAATATGTTTGCATACTGGTACATTTAGGAGCACTGCAGTTTTGTTATAAAGCTGAGAAGTCAAGGAGATGGGAACTGTTTGTTGAGTCATAATCTACAGCAGTGTTTCTCAACCTTGGCAACTTTAATATGTTTTGACTTCAACTCATGCTGGCTAGAGAATTGTGGGAGCTGATGTTCATGCATCTCAAAGTTGTCCGGGTGGGGGAAAAGCAATGATTTACAGCAACACAAGCCTGCTATTTTTACTTTGGTATAAAAATTATTATCTGAAGACTCAGTTGTTCCATATTTGAGAACATTATAAACTATAAGTTTTTTAGAGTCCTCCTATCTTTAGCATGCTGGTTTTAAACTACATGGCTTCCCAAATAGGAAAGTCTGAAATACATAGCTCATTAGTGACTTTTTCCACTTAAAGCTGTCTAGATCAGAATTTAGAATAACAGTTGAAAGGGACCTTGAAGGTCTTTTAGTCTAATCCCTTGCTCAGAGAAGAACCCTCTACTACTTCAGACAAATAGTTATCCAACATCATCTTAAAAACATCCAGTGTTGGAGTATTCCCAACTTCTGGGGATGGATTGTTCCACTGATTAATTGTTCTAACTGTCAGAAATGTTTGCCTTAGTTTTAAGTTTCTTCTCTCCTTGATTAGTTTCCACCCATTGCTTCTGGTCCTACCTCAGATGGCTTTGGAGAATAGCTTGACTTTCTTTGGATACTTAGAGTCCTTATTCAGAGGCCTTCCCTTTAGCCTTCCATTTTGACTCCTTTCCCTCAAATCAGTAGCACTTGGCACTGCCGCATGTCTTCATTGCTGCCCTCTATATAGGATAGCTTGTCTTGTCTTCTTCCTCATCCCATTTTTGTTTTTGTTTTGTTTTGGAGAGGGGGGGGGACCAAAACTCCAACCACTGTTTGTTAGAGTAGCAAAGCAACCTTTCAGACATGATACCCAATGGGCTTCAGAAGGGGACTCTGAACAGCTGGAAATTATGACAATATGGGAGCTGCTCACTGGAAATTCTCCTCAGAGCAATTTCTACTGAGCAGCAGCTGAACCAGAACTAATCAGCTCCATGTGCTAGTACCTGAACAAGAGTTGTTCTATTGTAGAACTAAAGAGGCAGTAAGGTCTCCACTTGGTAGCAGAAGCCCTGCCATCAAGCAATTAAATTGAACATGTTATGGCTGGTATGCAATTGTAAAGATGCTAAATTAATCGGATTGGTAACACTAGTCATATAGGTAATATTCTCCAAACAGCTCCTCTTAAGATCAAATCTCTAGTCTCCATACTCATATTTATGAGTTCAATATTTGCTTTCTCCTGCATTCATTTGGAATTCATTGTCTTTATTAATCTTTCCACAGATCATACTGTGTGCGGGTATGCACACAAAATAGAACACAAAGAATCATAATCAGTGGTTAAATATTACCATGGGGCCCTTGAATAAATATACATACATAGATAAAGCAAGATTAGTCATAAACACTTATTTATTTTGGAAATACCTGTGGAAAATATCTACTGAAATCAGCCTCGCTCTAATCAGCAATTATATATAACTACAAAGACACAATTGCTATCTAGCACAGAGATATGCTTTGACAATATTCCTTACTATATATATAAAACAGTTTACAAACACCCTGATGAATCATTAAAGTTGAATTTCTTTCTCTTCCAGTCTTAAGTAGGAAAAAAGAGCTTGTTTTCAGTTCAGCCTATCTTTAAATCCCCTTGGTTTTATATCATTGTATGGAAGATTATTTCAACTCTCTGACCACAGATAGTCATATTAATATGAGTGGGAGTGAAGAGGTAGAGAAGTATATCATCAAATACATTATTGTTCTGTACTTTATGATGTAACACACTTAGTACTCATGGCATAAACATATAATGCTAATATACTTTGGCATAACCAGCAAATCCAAGTCACTCAGAGGTGCTTTAGGTTGAAAAGAAATACAATTAGTCAAATTCCACTCTTTGTGGGGCTAGAGCAGAGGTGGGGAGCGATGGCTCCTGTATAACTTGTGGACTTAAACTCCCAGAATTCCTGAGCCAGCATGAGAGTTGAAGTCCACAAGTTAAAAGGGCCATAGTTCCCCATTCTAGAGCACAGGTATGAAATTTGTGGTGTCATGTTGCCATTGTGTGATGCATAACATTGTTTTTCCCTTTGTGGAACTGGAGTGGGCATGACCTGTGTGTGACACATCGGGCCCGTGGGCTGCCAGTTTGATACCTCTGGTCTGTAGCATTTCACCATCTGTAGGAATACTTTTTCTCCACATAATTCTGCTAAAATATCTCTTTTATTGGGCAGATTTTTTTTAGCTATGTTCAAGAATGCAAAGAAAAATAAGGTTCTGATCTTCAGTAAGAATATCTCAAAGCAGTTTTCTAGCCAACAAGAAATGTGTGGCACTTCCTTCTCAAAACCCTCTGAAGTTTTTTTTTAATCTACTGAAAATCACTTATCAAGGCCTGTGACAACTGCCCTATATGGTCTCTTTAGCCCATCAACCAGCAGTTGATTCTCAAGTACAACATAAAGGAATGTACACAAATATATTCAAATCTGTGTAATTTCCAAAGGTCACACAATTCAGCTTTTGTTGAATTAGCATTTATTTGGCAGAATGATTTTATTTCTCTCTCTTACACAGAGACCTTAACAAAACACATACAACATTTAACTATCAGTTTTCTCGGAGCAGCTGAAAATGATCAACAAGACAATGGGAAATAAACACTGATAATTATAAATGCTCAGCGCTATGATGGGTTCAAATTTCCAGCCTGTTGCTTTCCGCTGGTAATAAGAAAATAAATCTGTACTCTGACTTGGAGTGTAAATAATGCTGGGTAAACGAATTCCTTGTCCTCTAACACTTATTTCCCCCCAGTTGTTTGGACAGCTCACAGCAGTTGCCATCAGAGTCAATCCTAACTACCATCAACCCTCTGCTTTATTTCACTTCCTGACACACAGTCTTTTGTGCTTTCCCAGATGTCCTCTGTTACACGGAAAATTCTTGAAACAGGTGCATCCATGTGCCTGGAAATGCCAGGAGAAAATCAAGGAAGTTTATCTGTTGGGGAAAAAAAGGCTTTGACATCTTCTTCTTCTTCTTTTTTTTTTTGAATCTCACAGCCAGGAACATAAAACTTATCATGAATTTTTTTGCAAAGCAAAACAAAAACTTTCTTTTTTAGGCACACAGTTTAGAGCATCTTTAATTTTGGGGACATTTCAGACAGCAGTCTGTTCAAAGAAAAACTGTAACTATTGTAGAATGCTTTTTTAATTTTTGTAGGAACAATTTCAGCTGTCATAATGGATTCTTCATTCTGTGGGCGGTTTACTGTCAGTAAACTAGACTAAAAGAAATTGCCTTTTGACTTCCTCATTCATGACCAGTGGCATCATTGTGAGGTAGCAGGCTGAATGCAATAGCAATAGCAATAGCAGTAGACTTATATACCGCTTCATAGGGCTTTCAGCCCTCTCTAAGCGGTTTACAGAGAGTCAGCATATTGCCCCCAACAATCTGGGTCCTCATTTTACCCACCTCGGAAGGATGGAAGGCTGAGTCAACCCTGAGCCGGTGAGATTTGAACCGCTGAACTGCTGATCTAGCAGTAGCCTGCAGTGCTGCATTTAACCACTGCGCCACCTTGGCTCATGAACCAAGGTAGGCCTCAAGCCTGAACCAAACTAGGGTCTCATGATATTAAGCTTTAACTGTTCATATGTAGAACTTGCAAATGTTTGCTTTTAGGATATGGTGTGGTTAGACACAGGTTAGAAGCACATGAAAACTGCTGAAGCAAAAGTCTCTATTTTTAATGTATGTGCTGGCTTGACTGTAAATCTGTCTGGAAAGACACAATTTACTTCCCCAAATGTATGCTATAGTTGACCGTTGGCTGACTATGTATTATTACTTCCTGTAGACATAATATTGCTGTAACTCAAGGGCAAATCTTGAGGGGTGTATCCAAAACTAGCAGATGGCTTTATCTGAAAGCGATAAACTATATAAGGCATTTCCTGCCTGTCACTCATTGTTCAGGCCATTTATTCTTTGCTATGAACCTGCGCAAATAAACTATTCCTTCCCTGAAGAGCTGGCTTGCGTGTCCTGTTTTTTCTACAACAATTGTACATAGATCCATGCAGAAGAGGTACTCAGCCAGTTCGTACCAGTTCTACTGAACCAGTAGTAATGATTCTGCTCGTTTGGATAACCGGCAAATCGCACCACCAGCTGCCCCCCCTCCCATATATCTTGCCATGCAGCCCAGTTAATCTCTGTGCCTTACCTCCGCACCTTGCCCGCTCTGCTCACCAAAGGTAAACATGCTGCCCACTCTCCCTTCGCCTCAGGTTGGGGCCAAGGGACACAAACCGGTGGTGGAATTATTTGAAACCTACCACTGTATCCATGTATATGCAATGAGTCATTTGAATATATTACAGGGAGTCCTCAACTTATGACCTGTTATTTAACAACTGTTTATAGTTACGACAGCTTTGCAAAGGATACTTTGCAACCTGTAGATGTTTATTGAGAATCTCAATCATCCAGGTTGTGGTCATTCCAAAGGTGGGTTGTTTTTCTCCAAAAGGCAACTGGACTTTTCTTGATTTTTTTCCTTGAAAATGTTTTGCTTCTCATCCAAGATGCTTCTTCAGTTCTGACTGAATGGTAGGGAAAAGAAGGATTTATATTCTTTGTAGTCATCTGGTCATTAGCAGCCTGGAGGTCAATTGTTAGCTCTCTGATTGTCATTGAGGCTATTTGGGGATTTATCTGTACCAGGGGTGGGTTTCAACCGGTTCGCGGTGGTCCCTGCGAACCAGTTGGTCGGCGAACCCGGAAGTAAGTAACTTCCGGGAACGGCGAAGGGCGCGCCCGCCCGCGGTCCTTACCCGGTTTTGATGAGTTCTGCGCTTCCACGCATGCGCAGGATGCATACAGCGCCTACGTGATCCTCCAGGAGCAGCTGGAGCATCGCACAGACACTAGTACGCATGCGTGCACTGCGCTCGTGCACGAGGACACCGCCGGCCCCGTTCCAACCGAACCGGTTGGAACGGGGCGAGAAACCCACCCCTGATCTGTACTCACAGGACCACCTGAATCAGAGTGCGAATGGATATGGAATCTTGTGGTCACTAGGAGTTCAAAACAACTTGAAGGCCCATAAAAAAATTCCCCTTCAAAACTTTTCCTCTTCATCAACATTTTCTGTGATTACAGTATGGAAGGAATCTGATTATTCGAAGGGGAACTCTTAAGAGTACAATTTTATGAATCTTTCCTTGGTAACAAATTTTGCTCAACAGAGGTATTTATTTCTAAGTAACCCGATGTGAGAACATGTTCTCTAACGCAGCTTATTATTTCGCTCTATGGGCTATGGGGTTATTTTCCCTCAGGGCTGTGTCTCATTTTAAAAAAACTGTATTGAACCTTATATCCTATTTGTGAACATGCTGGAATTACCGAGACAGTGTTTTGGAGAAGAAACCCATTTATCCCAGCATTATTTACACAGCAAGTAATTAACTTGCCAGTATGGATCTGTATATCATATTTTGCACAGTCAGCCAAGAAATTGCTCAGACGTTGAGTCGGTGCCAAGCCTATTGGTGCTTTCATAGACAGAGAAGCAACAGTAATGAAACCTAAAACCAAGCAGCTTAGCTTATGTCAGACCAAGGAATGGGAAGAAAGCACCAAGGAAGGGAGAAGAATGTATCCCTGCCCGTCATACGGAGCTTTAAGATGCTCACGCTTGCAAGGCAATCTTTTTAATGGCTGACATTATGATTTTTTTTTTAAAACTGTCATTCTTTTTTTAATTGAATCCAAATTGACTTAAATAAGTTGCATTTCTTTTCTTCAAGAAAATGTCAAAAGTTTTTTTTTTTTTAATGTTCTATGTTTCGAGCAAAATCTCTTCTCACCATAGATATTATTCTGGCTGTTCATCACAGATATTTCCATACATATGTGATTCCCTTCACATATATATGTGAAGCACGCACGCACGCACGCACGCACACACGCGCGCGCACACACACACACACACACACACACACACACACACACACACACACACACATATATATATATATATATATATATATATATATATATATATATATATATATATATATATATGCTACAGATACAGTTATATAACATATGTAGTGCATCTGTCTCCTTAGCCTGGTTTCATGCTGGGAGTGGTTGTCCTTGACTTACAACCATTCATTTAATGACCGTTCAAAATCACCACAGCTCTGAAAAAAGTGGCTTATGACCACTTTTCAAACTTTCAACTGTTGCAATCCTTGTGGTCATGTGATCAAAATTCAGATGCTTTGCAAATGGCATGTATTTGTGACAGTTGCAGTCTCCTGGGGTTATGTGATCACTTGACAAGCAAGTGGGGAAGCAACAGTTAACTATTGTGTTACTAAATTAACAACTGCAGAGATTCACTTAACTGTGACAAGAAAGGTCATAAAATAGGGCAAGATTCACTTAGCTTAGCAACTGAAATTTTGGACTCAATTGTGATCATAACTCGAGGACTGCCTGAGATACTACTTAGTTATCTGTAGCCTGACTAGCCATGATAGCCAGTCCTTTGAAGCGGATTAGTTCTAGGCATGAGAAAACCAGTATTGAACACAAATAATGAAGTGTTTCCTGCAGAATAGCTGGCACATTACTGGAACCAATGCAGCAATGTACACTCAGCATGAGATAGCATACGGCACATCATGAAGGAGGTCTGACTTCCATATATGTCTTCACACCCACATGATCAAACTCAGAAATTGAAGAATGCCATTTAGACTGACAGAATGGAATTGCTGTTTGCAGATCTACCCGAAACCATATTTTGGGTCCATCATGAACCTTGATGTTCAATAACTGCCTGAGTGCTTTTCAACAATCTTGGTCTCCTGGTTTTCTACTCCCTATCTTATGTATAATCTTTGCAGGGTGAAATTGGGAAAGCATCTTTTCTCAATTATATCTTGTGCAGAAGCTGGCACCGAAGACTTGCTGTTCTCCAAGGTCTCCAAATATGTTAAATTGTTCTAACCTCTAAATTCGGTTGGCAGTTCTGCCACGTCTCTAGCAGAAATAATAACAGTGGTGGCGGCAATGTTGATAGTGACGTTTAGGTATAACAGGAGAAGAGGAGAATCAATAGTTTGCCAGAATTTCATGACACCTGAAGTCTACTGAAGTATCATATCAGTTTTTATGGATTGGCCTATCCTTGTCTATTCCTTTACTACCCACTCCAACCTCAATTACAGCTGGCATTGCATTTTTCTTCTTGACTTTGAAGATAGCACTAGTTTAGAACAGTGTTTTGGCCAGCTTAAAATGTATGGACTTCAACTCCCAGAATTGAGAGTACTCTGGGAGTTGAAGTCTACAGTCTTAAACTAGCCAAGTTTTTTTTTAAAAAAAACAACCCACTGGTTTAGAATAAGAAACATCTCAACCATTTGTCCTCATTTTCTTATATTATATATGAGCTCTTTCCATAGCAGCCCAGATGTTTTCAATCTTTCTGCAATATATGTCTCCTCCTCCCACTAACATAGAGATCACTTCCCTAAAACTCTGATTGGGCTATTGAGAATAGCTCATTTGCAAGCTAAGAGCTAAGGCCAAAACTGTGATATTGATTTCAGAAGAGGAAGAAATAGTTAGCAGGACATTTAATTTTTTTCATTTCAGCAAGGAGTATGGCTTTAAAATCTCAAGATTTGCAATGATCTTTTCTAAACCCTGCATTTACTGATGATCAGAATGGGTTTGATTCAGTAGACGATCAAAATGATTCCGTAGAACCTGGACTTTTCAATGGACTTTTCAAAATTCTGTCAACTTTTAGAGTCGAAATGGCTGAGCAATAAATAAATAAATAAGCAATTGTGTTGACAATTAATTCCACATCTGTTGGCAGTAACCCAGAAGCAATGTGAAAAGGGCTTGAGACAATATGTGTGGCACAGCCAATAACCATTTGCTATCTGCTGGGTTTCTCCACTGTTTATACAACAGGTTATTCACCCTAGAATAGTGGCCCCCAATGTTTTGGGCACCAGGGACCAGTTCCATGAGAAAAGTTTTTTTTCATGGACCAGAGGATGTGTGCTTTCATGTACTGCCTGCATCCTATGGATGGGACTTTGCCTGTTTGCAATGCCCAGTTTTTGGCATGCCGTGGATCCATGCATCAGGGACCCCTCCCCTGGAAAACATTTCTTTCTCTTAATGAATTAAAAAATATTAGTGCAGACACTACTCATTTGTCAGCCAACTCGGGGTCCCCCCCCCTCTATAAAGCAGATGGTAGTTAGTTTCCTGGACTGAATTGACTGACGATGGAAATTAGACTGGATTTCTATTTCATCATTTCATTTAGTCCAATTTGTAAACTATATCAGTTGCAACTGCAGCACTTGACAACTTGCAAAATATTAAATAGACAAAATATGCATTTAGATGATTTGGAGGAAGATTCTATTTTATTTATTAAAATTTTATAGCATAGAAAGAAATAATGCAAGCTTGGGAATTGTTTGTAATAATCATAGTTATTTCTATTTAAGCAAAGCCTGGAATACATAGAGGATTCCTGCTGTAGCCATGCCGAGAGATTGAGAGTCAGGTGGCATCCAAGTTTAATTTATTGCTGTGATTGTCATTTCCAAAATTCTTTGAATATGTTTACTTTGCAGTATTTATAACATCACACTCCAAGACTGCCGAAGGACTGAGAGACGCACAACGTTGCACCACATAATAATACCTCAATTATTAAACAGAAGCCAAAGAATTAAGATAGTCATCGTGTAATAAACCAGCCAGTATAAAATTCAAATGCTTACCATACAGGGGTGGTATTCACTTACCTTCCCTACCGGTTTGCAAATGTGAGTGTGCACATCCACACATGCATTCTGGCTTCCGCTCATGCGCTTTGGGTTAAAAAGGGCCTAAATGGGATGCCATAGAGGTGCAGGTAGCTGAGGCCACCCACAATTTCTGTGAACCGGTCCGAACCGGTGGAATACCACCTATGTTATCACAGCTATATTGGGCTGAAGTAATGGGTAAAATGGAGAACTGTGACTATATTAACACCCACCCACCCACCCCCCATGAATCCCCATCCCTAATCCTCCCGACTTCCCAGGGCCCACACCTGGCACTGCCCTCTGTCTAAAGTATCTTATGCTCGTATGGATTAAAAATAAAAGTAATATATATAAAAAAATAGATAGAAAGAAATACAAATTATATAAAGGAAAAGCAAAGAAAAAAAAGAAAAGAAAAAAAAAAAAAAAAAAAGAAAAAAAAAGAACTCTTTGTATTAAGCTCAGCCCCCCATCTTTATTTTTGTTTAAATAGTGTAAATCATTCTATATGTATTTTATTCTCGTCTCTTGCTTCTTTGTTATTTACCCCATCCTCCTGTAGACTTTCCAGTTCATCTTCCTTAACCTTATATTCAGATAAACATTTATACAAATTTGTGTAGACATCAGTATACAATCTAGCTCAAAATAATCTCACCAAACTTTCCCTTCTAGTAAAATTTAAGCAGCGTGGATCATTCCACATATTCAAATATTACTTTACAGAAGAATCAGTTTGCATCTATCTTAAAATAATCTCATCAAACTTTCCCTTCTGATAGAATTTAAACAGCGTAAATCATTCCGCATGCATTTTAGCCTCGTCCCTTGCTTCTCTAATATTTACCACTATTTCCCATAGTCCCTCCAAATAATCTTTCTTAACCTTATTTTCAAACAGTAATTCACACAAGAGTCAAAATTTCTACAAATTTGTGCAGACATCAGTTTACAATCTAGCTCATAATAATCTCACCAAACTTTCCCTTCTAGTAAAATTTAAGCAGCGTGGATCAAATATTACTTTACACAAAAATCAGTTTGCATTCTATCTTAAAATGATCCCATCAAGCTTTCCCTTCTAATAGGATTTAAACAACGTAAATCATTCCGCATGCATTTTACCCTCATCCCTTGCTTCTCTGATATTTACCACTATCAAATTTATGCAGACATTAGTTTACAATCTAGCTCAAAATAATCTCACCAAGCTTTCCCTTCTAATAAAAATTAAGTAGCATGGATCATTCCACATATTCAAATAATACTTTAAACAAGAATCAGTTTACCTTCTATTTTAAAATAATCTCATCAAACTTCCCCTTCTAACAGGATTTAAACAGCGTAAATCATTCTGCATGCATTTTACAAATATACATTCAGCATCACCCCACCAATATCCGATTCCACTTTTTCTACCGGAGAGAGGTCGCAAACCCCCATTCAATCCACAACTTTGACGAGTATTTTAGAATGTCTAAATCCTCGATCTCCGCTTTTCTGCTTCTCCGAGAGAGGGAGAGCTACCCCCTCCATCTTGCAGCCATGTGGTCTGCTGCTTGCCTTCTCCTTCGGCTTGTCTTTCCTCTTTTCCAAGTGAATCAGGAAGTCCCGCCTTCAAAGTCTTGTAATAGAAATCTCGAGCCTCCGAAACAGAATTGAGACGAAGTCTTTGATTCTCAAATGTGACCGTAATGCCGGCTGGGGCCTCCCATTTATATTGAATCTGATGATTTCTAAGCTCTTTAGTTAAGAAAGTATAGTCTCTTCTTGCTTTTAACATCTGGGATGGTATTTCTTTGAAGACAATCAAATCCTGGCCATCAACTCGCAACCTGTTATTGTAAAACTTTTGCATAATCGCGTTTCTGGATTCTTTTGTGGAGAAATAGATAATTATGTCCCTTGGGAGCTGTCGCTGTTCCGCTACCAACGAATTCTGGCGATAGATTTTCTGAATCTGCCAATCAAAATTAAGTCCCGGGTTTCCCACCGCATGGCTGAAGGCTTCAACAAAGGTCTGTTTCAGATTCTCTCGCTCCTTTTCGCGGAATCCTCTGACTCTTATTGCAAATGCCTTCTTGTTAAAGTTTATCATAATGAGCTGTTCTTGAGTATCTCTAATTTTTTGTTGTAATGTTTGGATATTAGTAGACAAATTAGAATTAGCCTCCTCCAAGCTTTCCAATTTATTCTCCATTTCAGCGGTATAATCTGTCAGGGCAGACACGGCTACAAACGTATTCGCCTTCATTTGGGCAATCTTAGACTTTAAATTATCATATAGCTCCAATACAAATTCTTTAATTTCTTGTTTAAAGTCATTGAGCATTTGAAAGAAAAATTCCTGTGTTAAGAATTCTCCAGTAGAGGGCGTAGGAGACAAGGGCAACGATTTCATAGTAGATTCTTTAAATTCATTCATAGATTCTTTAAGCACATTCGTAGAGAGACGCTTCGATTTTGACCTGGGTGCCATTATAAATAAACAAGTAAACAGCGCTCTCGCTCCCCTCTGCTTCCAAAAAAAAAAATATATATTTTGTTAAGGAGCGGTCTGCAGGAAGGTAAAGCCGGCTAAGTACATCCCTTATCAGTCACCAACGGAGAGAAATCACCATTTTGAAGTCCGTTTAAACAAAGAATGCACTTGTATATGGTTGTTCTTTTTTTTCTTCTTTTCTTTCTTTATTTTTTTTTCCCTTGGTTTATTTTATTTTTTATCATATTATATTAATAAACAACAGTTGAATAAAGGAATACATCAAGGGGAGAGGTAGAGGGATAGAAGAGGGAGGAGTAAGGAAGGAGTAAGGGGAATGTAAGGAGGGCGTGCTGGGAGCAAGGGGAGAAGGAAGGTTTGAGGGGAAAGGGAAGTAGGAGGGGAGTGTTAGAGGGAGGAAAGGAAAGTTGGAGGGGGAAGATGGGGTGTATGGAGGATGTAAGTGTCAGGTGGGGTTGTGATTGATGAGTTGTGTTTTCTTTTTTATTTTGTTTTATTTCTTTTCTTATAGCAAATATCCAGTATATAAGTGACTGTAAAATGGAATGTGAAAATGAATAAAATATATTTGAAAAAAAAAATGGAGAACTGTGTCTCACATGATTAGGACACAGGTTTGACAAACAGCAAGTCCAAGACCCAAGTGCTGCCTTGGAGCGAGGTGAACTCCTTCCTTCACTCCAGCTGCTGCTGGGGACATGAAAGGAGCCCCCAACTGGGTGTCGCCCAGGCAACATAATGTCATCAGTTAATCCTTTCAACCTGGAAGTGCCTCTATACTCTTGACAATGAGTACACTGCAACCTGGGGGAAAAGTCAGATTTTCTCAGTCTTCCAGGAAAACCAAGAAGGACAAGCTTTCTGAATCTCAGGAGATGAAGACTGATTCATAGAGTAAGTACCTTGATAGATAAAATATCATTCTTCTTCTCATAAGATGACTTTGTTTAATAGAAGAGTCCTGGAGTACACCCACCCTGTCAGATCTTGTGGGGCAGCCAGGGACTCTTGCATGTAGTTGTTCCCACATAACTTAGTTTTGCGCCATGCAAGGAAGGTGATGATCAGTACTTTGAATGGCATCTAGAACCATATTGGGAGCTAGTGCAGTTCACACAATAGTGGTATAAGCTAAGAAAAACCTAGGGGAAAATGAATGCACCCATAACCAGTGAGCTATGACTGAAGTCACATTGGAAATAATATCATGTTAAAAGGTTCCCCTTGCACATTGTGCTAGTCATTCCCAATTCTAGGGGATGGTGCTCATCTCTGTTTCAAATCCAAAGTGCCAGCACTGTCCAAAGACTTCTCCGTGGTCATGTGGCTGACATGACTAAATGCTGAAGGTGCACGGAACGCTGTTACCTTCCCAGCAAAGGTGGTTCCTATTTTTTCTACTTGCATTTTTACATGTTTTCAATCTGCTAGGTTGATATAAGCTGGGGCAAATAACAGGAGCTCAGTCCATTACAGGCACTAGGGATATATCAAGCACTTGACCAGTTTTGTTTCTGAAGCTTTTTTCTTTACAACAGGCTGTTCCCATGTACTATAATAAAGCAATAAAAATAAATAAAAAATAAAAAAGAAGCAGAGTAGAGAATGTTTGAAAATGCAAAGTGAATGGTTGTTTTCCTTCAGATCCTGACTGTAATCCTTTGTTTCCATCAATTGTATATTGCCCTTTTTAAAACCACATTTAGCAAGCAGTAAGCTTTTAACTGATTTAGATTGAAATCAATGATCTTAAGGCATTTAGGGAGAAATTCACATAACGTTCAGCCCTTGCTCAAATGTTCATTGAGGCTATTTCAGTCAGCAGTTTCCTGACTATCCGACCATCTACCAACTCCTTAGTTTCCAATTTCAGAAGTTATTGTTTTGTTGAGCCAAATTACTTAGGGAAAATGTAGTCTACAGAAGCAGGACAAAATAATACTGCAAATGCTTTGCCTATGCATTGAATAACTTCTGATAGCTCTCTTTCCAGAGTTATATCATTTCATTTAATTTTGTTCCTGTTCCCCGAGAAGTGCTGCTTACTCAGTGTAGCAGTTCCAGACAGTGGAGTGAAGTATTCTATCTAGAAGAAAAGATTAAAGTACTTTTCTCTTTATGTCTTAAAAACTCCAGGCAAGAGGGACCTTTTATTTTAGGTATAGAGTAATCATGAGCACTAAACTTACTCATACATAGTCACTCAACTAATATTTATGCATATAATGAATTCATAGCCTGTGGGATCTTCCATGAATATGGGCAAAAGGGAAAGAAGTGCGGAATATGAAATAAAATGTTCCCTGGTTGAAGGAGGGAAACATTATTCATAGTGTAAATTCAGATTTAATATGCAGTTAATGAGGGCAAACATAAGGGGTAGAAGCTTGAGTAATCTACCATTGTCGATTCAAGGTTCCTGAAGAAGATCTTTCTAATCTTTACAAGCTCCTGTGAAATGTGCAAAAAGCTTTCTCTAAATTCTAAAATGCTGCATTCCTCATTCAAACATTCTCATCTATTCAGGTCAGGGAAAATAATAATATTTAAGAATGCCCAGTGGTGGGTTTCAAATTTTTTTGGTGTGGCCTCCTTTGTGGGAGTGGCTTGCCGGCCATGTGATCTGGTGGGAGTGGCTTGCCAGCCATGTGTTTTCTCTCTCTCTCTCTCTCTCTCTCTCTCTCTCTCTCTCTTTCCTTTTCTCTCTGTCCCTTTTTTCTCTTTTTCTTTCATCTATCTCTCACTCTTTTTCTTTCTTTTTCTTTCTTTCTTTCTTTCTTTCTTTCTTTCTTTCTTTATTTCTTCCTTTCTCTTTCTCTCTCTCTCTCTGTGTCAGTCTATCTGTCTCTCTCTGTGTGTGGGGGCAGTGGTGGGTTTCAAAAATTTTTGGAACTTCTTCTGTAGGTGTGGCCTGCTTTCCGGGTCCACTGATGGAACCTCTTCTAACCAGTTCGGTAGATTTGACGAACCGGTTCTACCGAATAGGTGCGAACTGGTAGAAACTCACCTCTGAGAATGCCTCACAATTTGCCTGAATACTAACCACCTTTGTGAGAGTTCAGTGATTTTTGCTAATGGCATTGTCACCTTACACCTACTGTGTTTCCCTGAAAATAAGACAGGGCCTTATTTTCTTTTGACCCCCGAAATAAGCATTTGGCCTTATTTTCGGGAAGGTCTTATTATTTTTGAAGTACAGGAGTAGGCGAGCGTGGTCACCTCATGGCTGCTCCTGTGTTGCAATATTTTTGGGGAAGGCTTATTTTTTGGGGAGAGCTTATTTTAGCGCATGCGCTCAAAAGCCCAATTGGGCTTATTATCCGGGGAGGTCTTATTTTCAAGGAAACAAGGTAGATAAGATTTAGTGGAATTCAAGAGGGGTTGTATTTAGCCCATTTATGACTACAAAGTGATTCTAGACTGATTCCTCTTCTGATTCCACCCTCGGGTTCTCCTATATTATTTTTGGCATCATCTTTTTGCAGTTTATCCAAAAATTAACTAATAGGAAATCTAGATGGTCCAGAAGGTCTTTTAAAAAAAATCTGCTGGAAGTAATGGTTACTGCTAACTGTTTTGTGCACAAATGCTTAGGAAATTGATTCTTATTGAGTTTGGTTATTTTTATTCTTATCATTTTTTGTCACTTATAAGCCTCTCAGAGCCTTGTTGGAATCAAGTGAGTTATTAGTGATTTGTGATTATAGCTTTATTGATTAGCCTATAGGCCATATCAAAGCACGTGAGTTAAAGATAGCAACAATGCTTATACAAAACAATTAAATAAAAATCCATTAAAGAAAACAAGCTCCCTCTCCTGTAGCCTGCGTTAGAGAACCTGCCTTTAATCTGAAACCAAGCATTGCTAGTTAGCCTTACTTTGGGCTCTACAGGAATTAATAAATGAAGTTCCAGAACAATTTGTCCAATGCAAAATGCATGAGGGTTAGATGCAATGGCCCATGCTACTACAATTGAAAATTAGAAAGGAAGATTATAACATTATGTATACTTAATCAAGAGGTTTAATCCACAGCTGCATGTTATTATTTTTAACCTGGGGGTTTAATCTACCCTAAGACTAAAACGTCTTTCCTTAAGACTGTGTATGGAGATCTTAAGCCTTCTACCGTAAGTAGGTCTCATGGGACATTCTCAAGTGCCTTATTAAAATATGTGGCAGTCATGATGGAAGAAGTCAGAGGCCTCTCCACTGCAGAGAGCAAAGAACAAGAGGATTAATGCTGCCCTGGGTGCTTCCTGGAAAAACTGCAGTCGTGAATTAGCCCCCATTCTGGATGCTGCAGTCTTAAAGAGTGAGTAAGCATGATTAAAACAGCTGTTGTAATTTTTTTCCTCTTCAATAAATCAATCTACCTTTATTACGGCCATGGACCAGTACCACAAACAAAAGCATTAATAGCAATAAAAATAGTAGTAAAACAAAAATAAAAATCAAAGGCAGACAGAACCATATATTCCAGTTGATGGTGGATTATCAGTTGCCTGATTTTTACACGTGGCATAGCAAAATTTGGCCACATTCAAAGAAACTACTTTATACTGCTCCAATAGTAGTGGTTGCACATAAAAAATAGCAGGTTGATACTGGAATCAAATTAACCTGCAGAGTTGTAGGCTTCTTCTCATTGGATGAGCCTAAGTGCAGATTCTTCTGCCAACCTAGCAGTTCGAAAGCATGTAAAAATGCAAGCAGAATAACAGGAACCACCTTTGGTGGGAAGGTAACAGCATTCCGTGCACCTTCAGCATTTAGTCATGCCAGTCACATGACCACGGAGATGTCTTTGGACAGCGCTGGCTCTTCGGCTTTGAAACAGAGAGGAGCACCCCCACCTAGAGTCGGGAACCACTAGCACGTATGTGCAAGGGGAACCTTTACCTTTAAGTTCAGATTAGACAGCGAACTGACTTCCTGTCCAGGATAATTTAATCGGAATTACTGCATCAAGCAGGGAACCTTGGACTCAATGGGATAAACTCTGTGGTTTTCTGTAAAAAAGGAGAGAGTTCAGAAAAATGCATCTGCCATTGCTACTGAAAGCTGAACAGATTGCTAGGCAGAAGATCCGTGTACCCATTTCACATATATGTTTGCAGCATGCATATCTCTATCTATCTATCTATCTATCTATCTATCTATCTATCTATCTATCTATCTATCTATCTATCTATCTATCTATCATCTATCTATCTATCTATCTATCTTTCTCTCTCTGTCTGTGTGTGTGTGTGTGTGTGTGTGTGTGTCTGTATGTGTGTCTCTCTGTGTGTACATTCAGAAAGACACAATTAGAAATCCAGCCATCATATTTCTTTCCTGAATACAATTTCCCCCTAGAAACGCACAACACCCCAAAAGTTGCTTCACGCTAAACGTTTCCACAAACCCAGTTTATTGAACTACTAAATTACAGGCACTCAATATGACAAGATGACTGCTTCCCTGCATTTGCAATGCAAACAAATTGATGAATTGAAATGGCAAGCCAGCAAATATTTTGACTCTTATTTATGAGCTGGAGTAGAAGAAGCCCGACAAGAAGCAATTGGTGTTGGAGATGAGGGGAGCAGAGCTGGCATGCAGGACCCCAGAGAGAAAAAGACGCTGAATCTTAGGAGGGGGAAAAAAATTAAATGCCTCTGTCAGCCTTAAAAAAAGAGAGAAACCGACTTGCTTATTATTTTGTGCTTATTCCTTTTTGGGAGCTTTATCTCAAACTATAACTTACAAGAGCAATTAGAAACAAATGGTGCCCAGCATGAATACTTCTCTGTGGATTCCCAGGCTTGATTGTCTTCATTTTGGCTTTTATATCAACAGCATGATGCATTGCCCATTGGAAACCAGCACGACGGGTTGAGTAGAAAATACAAACCCTGCCATGATTTAAGCCTGTGCCTCGTTTTGTGTGTTCCGTAGGGGGACCTGAAACGTGGGCAATGGTGTCAGTCTGTCCAAATAAATGGTTTTCGCCTACAAAGCCCGAGCTGTTATTAGTTAGATTATCCTGTCATTTGGAGCAAAAAAGAAGGAGACGCAAATAATTTCCCAGAATAATCCAGAGAATTACCATACGCCTCTAATATTGATCGCCTGGGAAATAATTTAAAAGAGCGATTTAGAATATCTTCCATTTTCTAATAGGAGCCTTTGGATTTCAACAGTTTGAAAAGAAGAGAGTGATTGTGGCTTTAGAAAACTAATTAGAAAAACTGGGGGGGGGATGAAATGGGGGAAAATGAAATGAAATAAATCAGACGGGGGGAATAGTGTGTGTGTGTGTGTGTGTGTGTGTGTGTGTGTGTGTGTGTGTGTATGAGAGAGAGAGAGTTTGTGCACGTCCACAAAGAACAATCAACGTTTGGAATGGAAGGCATTACCTAAGCTTCTTACCTAAGCCTCTGCCTTTCCACCTTTGTTTTCCATTGTCTTTGTTCCTCATCTAAACACTAATTAGCTGAGTATTTTTATTTCTGATTTTTGGTTTTTTTAATGTCCCATACAATGGGTGAATTCTGTCTAACTCAACAGCAGGGGTTCTGCAATAATAATTCGCATAGGAGTGTCGATGATTGCAATCCTTTCATTCCCATGGTACCAAAAGAAAAATAAAGAGGAAGTTTACACATAACTTACACGTACTCGCCAGACATGAAAAAGCTTTTAAAAAACATCGTCAACCCCAAACTTCAAATAAATAAATAAATAAATAAATAAATAATAACCTTAGAAAGGTGAGTTTTTGTTAGCAAAACATGCGGCATCTTTATTTCAGGTATGTTACAAAGCTGTTTGAGCCCAGCATGTTTATTATGCTTCAAATGATGTTTGAAAAAGCATCCTAGAAAAGTATTGAAGAATGCAAAAATGGCTTTCTGAAAGGTTAATTCACTAGGTTTTTTTTTTTAAAAAAAAAGAAAACCCAGTCACGGATAATCAGGAAAAGGCTCAAAGTGCCTTCAGTCGTTCAGAGGTTGGAAAGAATTTGGCATGAGCTTCCTTGAGAGCTTAATCAGATCAAGTATGTACATAGCAGTATTCCAATATCTCAGAGGTTGCACGAAGAAGAGGGAGTCAAGCTATTCTCCAAAGCACCTAAGGGCAGGACAAGAAGCAATGGAGGGAAACTAATCAAGGAGAGAAGCAACATAGAATTAAGAAGAAATGTCCTGACAGTGAGGATGCAATTAATTAGTCAAACAGCTTACTTCCAGAAGTTGTGAATGCTCCAACACGAAAGATTTTAAGAAGAGATTGAATAACATTTGTCTGAAATGGTATAGGACAGGGGTGTCAAACTCACAGCATCGCATTGTCATCATGTGATGTATCGTGACTTCTTTCCCCTTCACTAAAACGGGGTTGGGGGTGGGTCAGCGCATAACACATCCAGCCTGCGGGCCTCGAGTTTGACACCCCTGGTATAGGGTTTCCTGCCTGAGCACGGGGCTGGACTAGAAGTCCTCCAAGGTCTCTTCCAACTCTGTTATTCCATTCTTATTCTAATATTCAAGCAGTAATTTGGAGCTCAAATAGAAATTCAAAAATCTGAAACCCATTAAAGTTAATAGCACTGACTCCTGGCCAGCTGGGCACAAGATTGCAGGTTTATCAGTGGTATCTTCTTCTGACCTACTCAAAAGTCCATCTCACTATTTTCAGGGAAGCTTAGGCGCAGGTTGCTAATATTTAGAATAGTTGCTTATATGTTGCACAAACTCAGTGTGTTGAACTTTCTTAGGTTAAGACCTACACTTTAAGCAGGGCAGGAGTCACTCTCAAAAAATAGATAGGTATGAAAGAAATTGGATGCCATGTCAACTTGATGTCATTTCAAAGTACATGGCTTATGGTCCCAGGTCTCCTGGAAACAGCAGCATTAAACCCATCTCAAAAAGCCAGGAAGGATCACAGCTGGTTATAATTGGAACACATGCCCACTGGGAAATTTAAAAGCTGTGGCCAAGACATGGCAAATCAATCAGATTAACAGATTAACAGAATTGGAAGGGACTTTATAGGTCATCTAGTCCAAACCCCCCTGCTCAAGCAGGAGCCCCTACACCATTTCTGACAAATGGCAATCCAGTCTTTTCTTGAAAGTCTCAAGTGATGAAGCTCCCACAACTTTCGAGGGCAAGCTGTTTCATTGGTTGATTGTTCTCACTGTCAAAAAGTTCCTCCTTGTTTCTAGGTTGAATCTCCCCTTGATCAGTTTCCATCCATTATTCTTTGTCTGGCCTTCAGGTGCTTTGGAAAATAGCTTGACACTCTCCTCTCCGTGGCAGCCCCTCAAATATTGGATGACTGCTATCATGTCTCTCCTGGTCCTTCTCTTTACTAAACTAGTCATGCCCAGTTTCCTGTAACTGTTATTCATATGTTTTAGTCTCCAGTTCCCTAATCATCCTGGTTGCTCTTTCTGCACTTTTTCTAGAGTCTCAACATCTTTTTATAGTGTGGTGACCAAAACTGAATGTAGTACTCTATGTGTGGTCTTACTAAGGCTTTATACAATCAATCAATCAGAATAGAATTTGAAGGTACCTTAGAGGTCTTCTATCCAACCCTCTCCTCAAGAAGGAGATCCTGTACCATTTCTGACAAGTGACTGTTCAGTGTCTTCTTAAAAACCTACAGTGATGAAAACATCCACAACTTCTGAATCACTTTTGCTAATACAGATTTTACACTTTTTAGCTTATTTTTGCTTAACAAAATCACTTTTGTTAATATAGACAAAGCAACATGTATAGAAGGAAGCTGGCTTAAGTAGGGAGACTTTTTAGCTTTTTCGGTGTGATTATTTTTCTCTGAGTCATATTTTAAAAAATACTTTGGCAACAATTTTTCAAGGACTTTTGCGGATTGCGAACAAAGCCCGTGTCTTCCTGCCATATTTATCAGCTGAAAGGAGCAGTGAATTTAAGAGTGTTTGCATTTGAAGAGACATGTTAACTGCTCAGTTAATGAAATGTTGTTTGACTAAAATATAGCTTAGAAACAACATTAAAGAAAGGCATTTCTATTAGTGTGGACTTTATTTTGTTAGTGCCAAAGATGTTTGCCTTGTATATGTGATTAAAAACAAACATCTCTAAGAGAAGGAAATGCTCGGCAGCAGGATTTAGATATTGTACTCTCTGAATTTATTTCCTTCTGGTTAAATAGTCTTCTCTGAATTTTCAAATAAGAAGGGACAAAATTGTGGAACTGTTGTTTTCACTAGCTACATATGAATTAGTTTTTATAATTTTTAGGACAGCATTTCCACAATTCTGGATCATATACCATTCTTTCAAGAGAAGAGGGAAAAGTGCTGCCGTTTTATTATTTTCCAAAAAAAAATGTTCAAAACAATTTATTGAAATGCAATGCTTGCCTGGGAAAATGTGGAACTATTGGGAAAATATCATAAATATCCTCTTGCTTTCAAACTTCTGTGGCAGAAAACATGTAGAGATTTGACTCAGTTCCATCAATTCTATGATACAGAATGGTATTTTTCTATCATAGATGGGTAAAATGAAACAGAATGCAGATGATATATTATCAGAAAGCTGACTGCCAATTTGTCATTATATTAAAGTAGACGAGGGATGGCATTTGATTTCATATTAGATGCTGAAATGAATTTTATCTTTCAGTGATCAGACTTGCACAAATTTTACACTGCTGTAGTTTCGTTTGTAGCCAAAAAACATTTGAAGGGAAGGGAATACAATTTAACAAAGTAGCAAATGCATCCTGATTGTTTAAGACTAAGTTATATCAACTAACTGGATACATAACAGTAAATCAGCTGTGTGAAAATAATGGAAATACTTCCAAATATAAGAATAGCAAAATGGTAAGAAGATATGTAGATTTGTCTGGAGGTAGTACATCTTTTAGGCTTGTCAGCAATACTCATTGTTCATGAAATGGAGTAAATCCTTAGCCTTGTGAGAGAATATGGAAGGCAAAAGATCAAAGCTAACCAATATATCATTCAACAAACATACTATTATTACAAGTACTACATTACTACTATAGTACCAATCTTGGCAATACAAAACTATCCTTAATGCATCTCAGAAGCTCAGAATTTCAACAAAGTTTAACAGGATAGCAGAATTGGAAGTGACCTTGAAAAATCTTCTAGTCCAACTCCCTGCTCAGACAGAAAACCCCATATCATTTCAAGCAATTGGTTGTGTAATGTCTTTTTAAAAAATTTCCAATGATGGAGCAACCACAATTTCTGGAGGCAAGTCGGTGCACTGATTAATTGTTCTCACTGTCAGGAAATTTCTCATTAGTTCTAGGTTGCTTCTCTCCTTGATTAATTTGCATCCATTGTTTCTTATTTTAATAAAAAAATAATTTTTAATTTAAAACAAATGCATCATCCTTCTTTACATGCTATAGAAAGTGTATCAGTTGGTTACAAAAAAAAAAACTTTCGTGCATCTCTCCACAGTCAACAAACATAGTTCATATTAACTTAAGTATTTAACTCAAATATTTATACATGTCACCATCATTATGTCTCCATTTTCATTGACTATAATTGTTTAAACGTCCTTCATCATAAAATATACCAAACTTTAATGCATAACCACATACTGGCCTTTTAATTACTATTTCTAAAATCCTCCACTAACACTAAATCCTTATGTCCTGTTTCTAGCTAAACATCCATAATATTTAATAACAAAGTTTTCTAATCCTCCTTTCCAAATCACTGTTTAAAGTTTACATCCAATTTCCTTATGTTATACCCATATCTATATATGCATTGTTATTCTTATCCCTCCTTTATTTGATTATATCCTGTATCATAACATTTCCCCCTAATAATAAAAACTTTAATTGTATCTAAATTATTATTATTATTATTATTGTTGTTGTTGTTGTTATTATTGTTATTATTATTATCCTTTATATATAATCCAAAGGGATTGCCTATCTGCCTTACATGGGTACCATTCAATATTCATATCCAATTATCCTCATCATAACACTACACATTGTATACATTAGTAACATTATCAGTTATTTATTTAAGCTATATAATCTATCAATAAATTTCACCAAGTTTAACTAGTTTTAAATTATATTCTTTCATCTATCAACCTGTATCTTTCCAATAACAAAACAAACTCATATCTTCTGCCATTTGTGGTGCCAATCCTCTAATCATCTTCTTGATCAGCTTTTGTAGGATTTCTCTTAGCAGCTCCTGCTTTAAGATCTCTCATATAATCTTTATGCCCTCTTTCTGTTTCCTTATTCAGTTTATCTTTGATTGTCAACAGTGTTATCAATGCTTTTGCTAATAGAATTTCTTTCTTTAAGTCCATAGATTCTTTAGTTTTCTTCTTCTTCTATATCTTGCCCTCTGGAATAGATTTCCTCTCCATTTAATTCCTCTTTCAGTATTCCATTCTTTCCATTGTCAGGAACAAACCAATTGTCATAAATATCAGCAGGTTTAGTCTCTTTATATTCATTTTCCACTTCAGTTTTTTGAGTTTCAATCACCCCAATTTGCATTTGATGAACATCCTCAATTTTTTCATCATATTTTATGTTATGTGTTCTAAGTATTCCAGTTTTTTCTCTATTCTTCATATATATTTGATAATTTCTGAAAGTATATTTTGCAAATTTAAGACTTATATTTTCTTTTGAAGTTGTGCCATTATGACACATACATCTGCTCTAGCTTGTAAGGTTAATAAGATTAAAGCATAGATTCACAAAGACATGGTTTCAACTTTTTTTCTGATTAGAAATATACTTCAAAGGGACATCTGTGTGCTTCCCTTCTTATCACTCTCTGTAGCCAAGCAGTAAACCTTGTGGTGTCAAGTCAAACCATCCGTGAAGAAAAAAAGTGTTTTCATTTTGAATACACAAACTCTGATCAACAACACTTCCCAGCCTCTGAGCAGCGATAACACTGTTAAAAAGTCTCCTTTATAACTTTTTTAAATTTCAAATTAGAAAAAAGAGTCCAAACTTAAATGAATTAGAACAATACCCAGAGCAATGAAAGAGGAAAACTTTAGTCTATAGATTACAGAGAATCATAAAGAAAAGGTAGAAGAAGAAAACTTAATCCATCCATTTCAAAAGGCTTGCATAAATTCCATCCATGAAGATAGCAATTAAAAGTAAGATAACCACTGTCCAAACCATTCCAAATTTAATTCCGCCGCTTGACTCTTCTATTCTTCAATTCAAATTAATTTTTAAGTTTTTATAGGGAGTCTCTTTTTAAAACAGTTAAAAGTTCTTCACCAGCTAGAAAGACTTTCACTTTCTGATCCTTCTTGGCTGGATTTTTTGTCGCCGGCTTGAAGAACTTCTCTTGCTTCTTTCAGGGATTTTGTGCTATCCCTGAGATCAGCAAGACATATTCTTCCTGTTCACCACCTGTTCGGGACAGTTTAGTCCCTTTGGACCACCCAGTGGCAAAGTATTGGCTGCAGTCTCATAGAATCGAGACCGCACGCCATATTGTTGCGACGTTGGCTCCTCCTTGCATCCATTGTTTCTTGTCCTGCCCTCAGGTGTTTTGGAGAATAGACTGACTCTTCTCTGTGGCAGTCCCTAAGATATTGGAACATAGCTATCATGTCACCCAAGCCCTTCTTTTCTTTAAACTAGACATACTCAATTCCAGCAACAGTTTTTTATATTTTTAACCTCCAGTCCCTTAATGATATTTGTTCTTCTTCTTTGTACTCTTTCTAGAGTCTCAACGTCTTTTTAGGCCTGATCAATTTTATTAAAAACACCCTGTTAGTTAAACACATTCACATTTTTTTAAATGTAGCTATATACTATTATTATTATGTGGTTAATCTTTGGTGAGATTCACAGCCTTTGTGGCTGGTAAGTAGCCTAACAGCTCGAGTCCTAACCAAGGACCTAGGAACTATTAAGGTAACGTCGGAGGATATAAGCTGTTCCAAGTAGGGTGGCTTTTTGTAGAATCAGAATGTTCAAATCTGATAAATTTAAAATTTCCAAATAGCGAGGTAGCCCGTTGGGTATTGCTCAAGGGCTCCAATTACAATCGGGACAACACACAATTTCTGTTTTCCACAGTCGCTCAACTTCAATTTCCAAGTCCTGGTACTTTGTGATTTTTTTCTTGCTGTTTATCTTCAATTCGTGCATCTCCAGGTATTGCAATGTCAATGAACCATACTTTTTTTTCTTTTCAACTATTGTTATGTCAAGTGTGTTGGGGCCAAGTGCCTGTCAGTCTGAATTCTGAAGTCTCACAAGGTCTTGACGTTCTCATTCTCTAAAACCTTCTGAACCTGATTGTTCCCAGTGGTTTTTGCTGTACACAAATCCAAACTTTTGGCACAATTTCCAGTGATGATCTTAGCAACGCGGTCATGGCATTGTAGGTAGTCAGTTTGTGAAATTTTGCTGCACCCACTGAGCAAGTGGTTGACTGTCTCATCTTTCTCATTACAGAGACGACATTTGCTGTTGGTTGTAACATGTTGAATTTTTGCTTTCATGTAGTTTGTGGTTAAGGGTTGTTCTTGAGCTGCCAAAATAAAGCATCATCATCATCATCATCATCATCATCATCATCATCATTATCATTATTATTACAATCAAGCATCTTATTAAAAGTGTTCCTAGGCAATCTAATGCTTTGCAAGATCAGGATGCGGAACCCTCAACTATAAAGCTACACCTTCTGGTGAGTCCTTCTGTTTCTTCTTCTCCCTTCAGTTTTCAGAATAGTCATCCTAAAATATTCTGCCCAAGGTAACTAATTCATTCAAATAATCACATGGTGAGTTTTAAAAAGGAGGTCAGCAGCAGGGTAGTTAGACCAAGTATTCATTGGGGCTGTGTCCTGTTCTCTAATTTGCCTGTGGTTAATTTGATATTTGTTTGTTTGTATTATTTTTTGTTTTAGCAGGCTGCATTTCCCACTGCTCTTATAAGCGGAAATAATTGCTCTCATTTTTTAAAAGGAACGAAAGCAGGAGATAACCCCCTAGAAGGCTGAGCTACTGTGCTAGCTACAAAAATTACTATTGAATACTCCTAAGTAAAGTTGCTACTGATAAAGACAGTAATATGAAAGCTGTAAATAATGGGCCTATTTACATGGACTCTGGGCAAACTTTGTGAGTTGTTTTCTTGTCTAGTAAACTTTCAAGGTTGGAATTCTATCATACAAAGATAATATACTCACAGTACATCTGTACAGACAGGCAGACAAAGATAACCTGCGAGTGACTTCAACTCAACTATACAACCACACAGCAAGAATGGTGAGCTAATCATTTGTTTTTATTTATTTAATGGATAGAGCTGCCCATCGCACCCGACTGAAATTTGAGCAACTCACAACAATTAAATGGCATTCAAAACAAAAAGCCAATCAATAACACTACACCACACACACACACACACACACACACAAATAGTATGTATGTATGTATGTATGTATGTATGTATGTATGTATGTATGTATGTAAGTTGTATTTGTGCTGATAATATTTGGGCATACCAGGGGTTGTGACACTATATATATATACACACACACATACATACATACATACATACATACATACATACATACATATATAAAGCATAAAAGATATCAATCAACAACAGAATCCAATAAATACATCATGTTGAATCAAGTAGTCACGAAACCTTTCTGCTATATCTTCAGGACTCCTGAAAGCCAGCAGAGTCACACTTAATATAAGCTATGGGGAATGATGTTCCAAGGGAAGGGCACTAAAGCAAAAAAAAGGGGGTTTTATCAGCTAACATTCCTTTTTAGAAAGGATCCATAACATGCCTCCCTTGCTACACTTGAGAGAGCAGAGCAGCTCCCTATGGAGAGGAGCTCCCTTAAATTATTCAGTCCCATACCATATAGGGATTTATAGGTCATACCAGCACATTGATTGAACCGAGAAGAGAGGTGTGTTGCTGCCGGTTGGCCGAACAGGTAGTGGAATTCAGGCCTGGGTCGCAGATTGGCAGCGACCCAGGCCTGCCATGTCCACGAACCGTTCCTTGCCGCTGCTGGCCTCCGCCATTTTGGTTTTTTAGTGACTGCAGTGCACAGTTCACTATAATTGTTATAAGCATGCGTGAAGAACAATTTACACTGAACAGTGCACGTGCACACAGCGCGCATCTGCACAAGCACACAGGTTGTGAACCAGTAGTAAGACTGGCAGCAACCCACCCCTGACCTAGAAGCATACTGGTAACTGATGCAGCTTGGGCTATATCAGAGCTGTAATTAGTGCTGTCAAGAAGCACATATTGCTATTGCAAAAGTTGCATTTTGCACCAACTGCAACTCATGGATGATCTTCAAAGGTAGCTCCATGTAAACACATCACAAGAATCTATTTGAGAGGCAACAAGGGCGATGAACCAGAGTGGCATTCAGCAGGTTCGACCATTCTGGAGAACCGGTAGAGGAAATTTTGAGGTAGTTCGGAGAACTGGTAATACCACCTCTGACTGGCCCTCGCTCAACCTATTCTCTGCCTACCGAGTCCCAGCTGATCAGGAGGAAAATGGAGATTTTACAGTATCCTTCCCCTGGAGTAGGGTGGGAATGGAGATTGTGCAGTATCCAAACCCCTGCCACACTCACCAAGCCACACCCACAGAACCAGTAGTAAAAAAATTTGAATCCCACCACTGCAATGAATCAATCTCATTGTCCAGAATAAGCACAACTATCACACAACATAAAGTTATGCAAGACTGTCTCCTGGCCATGGATGCCATGTAATCTTTGAGCAGGAGTTGTGAGTCCAAGGAATCTGGACCGCAATCTGAGTCCAGATTATATATCAGGTCATTTGGGAGCAGTCTCTCTTTATCCAGAACCAGAAATGGAAACTGTAAGACCCAAAGCTACCACTTTGCTCGGTTTGAGCTGACGCCTATCAATCCAACCCAAACCCCTACAGCCTGGGAGTGGACATCAAGAGCACTGCTTAGTTTATTGGAGCAAAGTTGTAAAACTGGAATAATATGATACCTTACCATTGCATAATTTCACCCAATGGCTTCATGTAGATGTTAAACCAAAATGGAGAGGCAGAGCCCAAGGAAGGACCTCTTGTTTCCAATCAACACTGACTGGAGCGTGCCCTAGAGCAGGGGTGTCCAACTGGTGGCCCAAGGATTGGTGCATTACACACAGGCCACTCCCACCCCAGTTCCACGAAGGGAAAAATGTTGCAAAGCATCATATGATGGCAAAGTGACACCATGAGTTTGATACCCATGCCCTAGAGAGGAAGGAAGAGAACCAGTACATTACAAGGCTACCCACCCCAATCTTCAGAATGAATCCAGATGGGTACCTTGGTGGATGGTATCAAAAGCCACTGTAAGGATGAATACACTTCTCCCATCCTGCTGACACCAATGTCATCCAAAGCTATGACCAATATTATTTCAGTCCCATGCCATGCTGAAACCAGACTGCAAAATAATCCATTTCATCTAGGGATCATCTGAGATTGTTGCATAACTACCCTTTCAAAATCTTCCCTAAAAGGGAAGATTGAATACTGGATGGAAATTGGTACAATATGAATGGATCTAGCCATAGTTTTTTGAGAAAGGAATGAACAACACTTCCTTTTGGACTCTAAATGTAATGCTACATTTAAACATATGTATTAGTTTAGTTGTAAAATCCACAGATTGAACGGGAGTAACTATATCATTTTATAATGATTCCTATTCAGTTGTTAACCAGAACTCAGTTTCCAAGTCCAGGCAATGCTGGCCAGGTGTTGCCCACAGCTGAAAGCACTCTCTTATAGATATGTATCTGTATGCTACAATTAAAACAACAACAAGCTCTTCCTGATTATAGGTAAGGGTGAGATTATCTTAAAGAAAGAGTTTTTCTGGGCAATGCTCCCTGTTGCATAGCCCAGCACTAGCGCAGATAAAGAAACTAAAACTAGCCATATGGCCAGGGACCACTGCATCATGTGATCTGGCAACATGTTTGAAATTGAGTCAGGAAAGAGGAAGAGAGAGAAAGAGAGAGAAGGAGAGAGTATGTCTTTATTTTGCATTAATTCATAAAATATCCTTATCAGTTACTGGATTAACTGCAGTTCTAACGTTGTAGCTAATCAAAAATATGACTCAGCATTTGGCATGGATTGTTATGGTATTGTCAGTCATGAATAGGTTCACTAGATATCTCAATAGGTAGAGGAAGCACAGATAACTGGAAAAGAGGTCAAAAGTGGGACACTGTTTAAATTTTGTATTACATAATTAGAGAGGTGGAATGGAAGTAAATAACACACATTTGAGGAATGCTTGCCTAATATGCTGGTGACTGCCACTGGCAAGCAGGTTAGGCGGCAAATGTCCTTAACCTACGTCTAACTGATTAAGGCCTTGTCAGTTTCAGGCAGAATTGGTTAGCACTTTTAAGGGAAACACTGCGCACAAAGAAAAGCTGCTCAGAAAAAGGTACTCAAAGAGCCAGACAATATTTGATTCTAAAGCTATGCCTGCTGGGACAGAAAAACTGAGGGAGTTTATCCTTACTAGAACTTGCATAAACCTGCCAAAGAATTTTGACACAATTATTTAGGAGCCAATGCTAAATTTCAGGGTCTCTGGAGGAAAAAGATTTTCCCCACTAATCTTTCCTTCAGAAATTCAAAACCAGAGGGTCAAAAACTATCCCATGTCAAATAACCCAGGAGAAACATGATTCTTGAAATCTTTTGGATGAAGAGACTGCAATGCATCAAAATAAGAAATCCCAAACATTTCTAATTCTCAGGCATAAAAACACTTAATTTTTGTCAGCCCCAAGCCACATTTTGGCATAGTTTAGTTATTAAAAGCAAGCACGACTGTTGGAAAATAAAGAACAGCTGAATGAATAAAGCAACCATTTTCTGTTTCCCTCGTGTATATGTAAAGTGCTCAGATGCATTCATTCTTAATAAGGATAGTCCTAAATTAATCCAGCCAGGTTAGCCACCACACTTTCTGACATCCCTTTCTCTTTTCCAGAGTCTTTCTCATCAGGAGCCCTGTAAAGGGAACCTTGAGGAAACAGCAAATTCTGTCTCTGTCCTGATTGTCTAGTCTAGGATTAAGTTTCAATACATCACAAGCCATGAAGACAACACTGGCATTGCAATTTGTAAGACTTTTTTATGTGCCATATCTCACTGTAGTGCATTCCTCCCCAGTTACTGCCAGAGGCTACACATCTAGAACAAAACTCACATAGCAAGAGAGGTAAAAATCATAGCAAGTAAATTAATAGCCGTTATTTTACCTTTCCCATTGTAGAGACTGTGATTAGTTGTTCATCAGCTCAGCTCGAAAGGAGTCTCCTTCTCTTGCCTGAACTTATGGAAAGTTTTATAAATCTGAAACAAGGAAAAGTAGTATAAATCTGATCCAGGGAGAAGTAGTAGCAAATGTTTTCTTGAATTAAGTGATTTAGATGATTGCCAGAGTTGCATAAAGCAACTTTTCAAGTGGGGGGGGGGATTCTAGTCTTTAGGATATTAGAATGAAAGTGCAATGCTTGGGATCCAACTAAAAGATGCTACAGGGCATGCAAGAACCCCCATCAACAAAGCACCATATTCTATAGTGCAGTTGTGGAACACCACATGGCTGGTTTAAAAAACTGAATACAGTTCAGTATTGAAAGTATCCCCATTTACTGCTAAGGAACTGTGATGGTGCAGTGGTTAGAATGCAATATTGCAGGCTACTCTGCCCACTGCCAGGTGTTCGATCCTCAGCAGCTCAAAGTTGATTCAGTCTTCCATTCTCCCAAGATCAGTAAAAGGAGGACCCAGATTGTTGGAGGCTAATATGCTGACTCTGTAAACTCCTTAGAGAGGGCTGTAAAGCACTGTGAAGCAGTATATAAGTCTAAGTGCTATTGCTACTCCAAACACATTTCTCCTTCACATCTGAAATACTGCACAGCTCTATTAGCTTTTTTAAAAAATGAGATGTATTCTTCCTGAAGACATTCTAGATCATACACTGTATAACCTCCAACATAAGGACTAAAAATAGGGACATATTTGTTTCGATGCCATAAACGTGCTCCTAATTTTAATCAGCGTCAAATGGCACCAAGCAGAAACAAAAGATTATTTTAAAAGAGAAACAAGATCTGCTCTTTTTTTTTTTTTTGAGCATTGGGGAAACAATCTATGCCTCTTCTTACTTAAGCATCCAGTCATAAAAGCCACCTAGTTCAATGGATTTTACTTCTAAATAAACATGAATTAAAGAGGTTCTCAGACATGGCCTATTAGATTCTCTGCATGCAATGCTCTAAAGCGTCTTCATAGCTACTAAACAGTCCATTGGTGCTGCCTTAGATTAGATCAGTGTTGCTCAGTCTTGGCTGGTTTCAGATATGTGGACTTCAGTTGGAATCTGTACATCTGAAAGCTGCCAAGGTTTTGAAGCACTGGATTGATTTCCCCATTCACTATCCAACCTGTTTTTCTCCCACAGCCATGCAAGGCACTGAACCAACATCTTGTTCATTCATTCATTTATTCATTGACTTCCCTCTTGATCATTCCTAAATACTTTGGGATAAGATGCAAGACTACCAGACTGCCTAAATGTTCTGACCCAGGCTTCCTTAGAAAGCAAGAAACAAAGTTTTGGTCACAACAAAACCTCTTTTATTTCCCCAACTGTGAATTCCTTTCATTCATAGTCAGCAAGGCTTTAGCAAACAGTATTTCAGAGGAATGTTTATCCAAACGCACCTTATCTCGTTTGAAGCGCTGCAAGATAACTAGAGCAAAGCAAAAGCAAAGGGCAAAGCGAAGTATTATACAGAGTCTCTTATAATCACCAACAGAACTTTCCACTCTTTTTTAAATATTTTTTTTTTTAATTTTCAAAACAAACATAACACATAAAATCTTCCTTCTTTACATACTGTAGAAAGTGTATCAGTTTGTTATAAAAGGCTTTCGTGCATCTCTTCCACAGTCATCAAGAATAATTAAGGTGACCAGATGTCCCGCTTTTGACGGGACAGTCACAATTTTTCAAAATTTGTCCCGTGTCCCGCGGCGTGTTCAAAAAAATCCTGATTTTCCAGGATTCCAGAAAGAAAAGACGCCGAATCATCAATTTTAAAAAGGATGCTGTTAAAAAAAGTTTTTTATTTCTCTGAAGTGTCATTCCCAATGTGGCCTTTAGAGGGCAGTGGTTTCCCTCCCTCCGCTTGGCTCACTCACAGCGCCTGACATGGGGCGAGGTTCCCTCCCCTCCTGCTCGTGCGCACGCTGATGCGTGATGTTTTTGTGACAGCCGTCCGGCAGCCTCGGGCGGGGGGGGGGGCTTTCCGGTGGCAGCAGCACGGCAAGGAGGAGGCTCAGTCCCGGGCCAAGCAGCTCAGCCATTGGAAGGTTTTTTTTTGCCCGCTTCTCTCGGGCGCCACTCTCCCTGCAGCCATGCCATGCAAGCTGCCGTCAGCAACCTGGTCCAGGTGAGCCGAAGGGAGGCAGGGGGAAATGGTTGGGAGGCTGGGGGTGGCTTTTGAAAGGGTTGGGGGGCATTGGGGGAAGACAATCAGGGGAAGGCTGCTTTGCAACTGCCAGCGAAGTCTCATCTAAACTTCTTGGTTCACCCTCCCCAGCCCGGAGCAGACCGTTTTCAGGAAAGCCGGATTCTTCCTCCCTACCTACCTTCTCTTCCCTTCCTCCCTTTTGCCTCCCTCCCCTCTTTCCTTCCCTCCCTTCTTTCCTTCCTTTCTTCCTTCCTTCTCCTCCCTTTCTCCCTCCCTTCCTCCTTCCCTCCTTCTCTCCTTCCTTCTTCCTTCCTTTGCCTCCCTCCCCTTTCCATCCTGTAAACTGTTCAGAGAGGGCTTTAAAAGCGCCATGAAGCATTACCCCTGCCTCCACCTCCTCCTCCACCGTACTTTTGCGGAGCCACGAGGCCACAGGAGCCAGTAGGAAGACGGCGGAGGGGGCGGGAGCAGGAAAAAAGGCCCCATGCTCCTCAAAAGCACAGCGGAGGAGGCAGTGGCAGGGGTAACACCTGCATGGTTTTACGGCCCTCTTTTATTTTTACAGCTCAGGTGCACCGAGCCCCCCCCCCCTCCTGTCAATGGTGTCCCGCTTTACCCATCTTAAAATCTGTCACTTTAAGCATCATTCATATAACTCAAGTATTTTAACTCAGATATTTATACATGTTACCATCAACATACCTCAGTTTCATTTGACTATAATTGTTTAAACGTCCTTCATCATAAAATATACCAAGATTTAATACATAACCACATACTGGCATTTCATTACTATTTTTAAAATTCTCCCATAGCACTGAATCCTTATGTTCTATTCTAGCTAAACATCCATAATATTTAGTAACAAAATTTTCTAATCCTCCTTTCCAATCACTGTTTACAATTTACATCAGTTTCCTATGTTGTACACATACATACATACATACATACATACATACGTGTGTGTGTGTGTGTGTGTGTGTTATCATTATTCCTCCTTAATTGACAATATCCTGTATCATAACATTTTCCCCTAATAATCAAGACTTAACTGAATAACTTAGTCTTTTTTATTAACCTTTATATATAATCCAAAAGGATTTCTAATCTTCCTTTCATGGGTACCATTCAATAATCATATCCAGTTATTACTTATCATAACACTACACATTGTATACATTATTAGCATTATCAATTATTTATTTAACTATATCTATTGTCACTAAATTTCACTAAGTTTAAATAGTTTTAAATTATACACTCCATCTATCAACCTGTTTCTTTCCAGTAGAAACAGTCTCATGTCTGCCATTTGTGGTGTCAGTCCTCTAATCATCTCCTTAATCAATTTGTATGGACTCTTCTTAGCAACTCCTTGCTTTGATGCCCTTCTTTTGTTTCCTTAATCAGCTTATCTTTGATTGTCAGTATTGTTTATCAATGATGTTGCTAATAAAATTTCTCTCTTTAGTCATAATTTTTTTTGTTTTTCTTCTTCTGTGTCTTGCCATCTGGAGTAGAGTTCCCCTCCATTTAATTCCTCTTCAGTATTCCACTCTTTCCATTTCCCAAAACAACCCAATCACCATAAATATCAGCAAATTTTAATTTCTTTATGGTCATTTTCCTCTTTGGTTTTTTAGGATTCTAACTTCCACTTTTTCCACTTGATAAACATCTCCAACTTCGTCATCATATTTTACTGTTAGATGCTCTAAGTCTTCCAACTTCTTCTCTGTCATCTCAAATGTGTTTGATAATTTTGAATTTATAAGAATCTTTTGCAGACTTAAAGTTTCTTCTGCTGTTGAAATTGTGCCATTATCTCCAGCTAACAAATACTGCTGCTCTAGCTTGGAAGGTTTTACAAGATTAAGCATAGATTCACAATAAAGTTTGCTTTCACTTTTCTCTAGTTGAAGATATACTTCAAAGGCATCTGTATGCTTTTCTTCTTATCACTCTCAATAAACAAGCAGTGAGACCTTGGAGTGCCAAGCCAGGATAATCAGTAAGAAAAGTAAAAGTGTTTTGTTTCCAAACCTCCAGCCTCAGAGTAGCAGTGTTATTGTTGCAATTTTCTTTGTTCTTTTTGTATCTTTTTTGTATTTCAAGTTTAAAAAAAAGTCTGATTCTTGAATGAGTTATAAAACACCCACAGTAATGAAAGAGGAGAATTTTAGTCCATAGGTTACAAAGAATAATAAGAGAAAAAAAATAGAAGAAAACTTAATCCATTCATTTTAAAGGCTTGCATAAATTCCATCCATGAACATAGCATTTAAAAGTAGGATAACCCACTGTCCAAAACCATTCCAACTTAATTCTGCTACTTATTTCTTCTGTTCTCCAATTTAAAATTAATTTTAAGTTTTTTATAGGCACTCTTTTAAAACGCTAAAAATTCCTCACCAGCTGGAAACACTTTCTCTTTCCGTTTCCCTTCCGTTTTGGAGCTGTCCCGATTTCATCAGCCTTGCTGGATTTTTTGTCACTGGCTTGAAGAACCTCTCTTGCATTGATCAGGGACTTTGCGATGTCCCTGAGATCAGCAAGACGTATTCTTCCTGTTCACCGTCTCTGTGGGACGGTTTAGGTCCGATTGGACCACCCAACGGCAAAAGTATCAGCTGCAGTCTCAGATCATCGAGACTGCACATCCATCATCGCAACGTTGGCTCCTCCTCCAGAACTTTCCACTCTTGACACCACGTAATGAATGAATTATTTCCTGCAAAAGCTCACTCCCCATTTGTTTCTTCTGGGAGAGGCCAATCACCTCCAAGGTGTGGCTTTACTCTTAAGTCAACCCTGCTTTCTTAATTGTTCTTGTCTTCTGGCAGCTCTGCGCATGTGCACACTGGGAACAGGCTTCAGTTGTTCCTCTGCCTCGTTGCTGTCTAGTTCCCTCTCTGCCTCCTATGTGGAGTCCTCGTCTGAGCTTTCCTCAGCCTTCATGACTGGCCCATGTTCCTCCCCAACCTCCTCATTGTCTGACTCTGCTGTCAGCTCTGCTGGCTGCTAGCAGTCCACAACACTGAAATTAGCAGTTATTCAACATATCCAAGAGAGGAACTAACAGAGTTCTTTTTTTCTTCAGGATAAATTCTCTTGCAGAAGCAAGTGCTGAGATCTTAGAAAGAACCTGCAATTTAAAAGATGGCCTTTCTTTTTCTTTTTTTCAGGACAAGGTTTTAAAACAACTTGTCAAAATCAAATCAATTGGCAAGAATAGTTGACTCAATATGTATAATCCAAATATGTATAATCTTTCTTCGTTTGTTTTGTCCTTGTGTTCTTTTTTTTTTTTTTTAAGTAATTGTTAAACTGAAATCATTCCTGAAACTTGTATTTTACCCTGAAAGGGAAAATATACAGGTCTTTAAATGTTTCATTTTAGGATGATGGAACATTTTGGGAAAGAAGAAATAATCTGCCCCAATGTCATTTTCTGGATTCAGTTCACTTCTTAAAGCAATCACAGAAGCCAAAGCCAAAGCATTTCTCACCTGCGAATAATACCCAAAGTTTGTAGCTTTCAAACATTTCACCTTGACTCCCTATGTCCATTTTGCCATTTTCAAAATAACACCTTGCTACAGCCGTAATTTCCTCTTTTTAAAGAGGTAGCTTTCAACCAATGTTTTCTCAAACCCTTGACTGCTTTGTATGGAAATTAAAACAGTTTTGCTATCTCTTCAGCCTTTTGAAATAAAATTATATATTGCTGTGTCAGGCTGAATCCACGAGTGTGTTAAATCTTACTTCTCCCTATGATTGATTTGTTTTAGACTCTTTGTAGTCGTACATTCAAATCCGCATTTGATCCATAATTACCAATATCAACAGAGAAAAGGAAAAAAAAATAACTATCCCCAATTATTTACCGCTGGCTGCATTGTTGGGAAAAAAGCAAAAAAAAAAAAAAAGGCTAGACGCTCTTCTAAGTGGCATTGTGCATGTATTATTTGCACTTCCCTACTATTGTGTGGAAGGATTTTGCAATGATGGACAGCAATGAAAAGATAGGAAATGACACACAAGCTGTCCTCCTCTGTAATATATGCAGAAGAGTTTTACAATAACAATATGAGAGTCAACAGGGAAGCTTGGCACAATGAAGTGCTATGAATCAGGATGATCAAATGATTTTATTAGTTTACTTTAATTAGTCAGATCTATTTCCATTTTTTAATATGACCAGGGAAACAAAAGAGAGAGAGAGAGAGAGAGGAGAAAAAACAAAGTAATTGTAAGTAGTTTATCAAATCAGGCCTGGCAGGGACCACACAACCAATAACTTGCTCTCATTCAAACTGAGTAGGCAGCTTTTTAACTGTTTTCTCAGCATTCATTCCTCTTCCTCATCCTGAAAAGAAGGTATAAACTGCAGAATCTGAGGGTAATGCCCCAAAGGAAATGCATCCCTTTTAATTTCCTATGGACATATAAAGGTAAAGGTTCCTCTTGCACATATGTGCTAGTTATTCCTGACTCTAGGGGGCGGTGCTCCATCTCCGTTTCAAAGCTAAAGAGCCAGCACTGTCCGAAGATGTCTCCGTGATCATATGGCCAGTGTGACTAAATGCCGAAGGCCCATGGAACGTTGTTACCTTCCCACCAAAGGTGGTCCCTATTTTTTCTACTTGCATTTTTACATGCTTTCGAACTGCTCGGTTGGCAGAAGATGGGACAAGTAACGGAAGCTCACTCTATGTTACGTGATGGTAGGGATTAGAACCACCGAACTGCCGACCTTTCTGATCAACAAGCTCAGTGTCTTACCCACTGAGCCACCGTGTCCCTGAGGCTACTCTGAATACAGAGGCAGGATTCAAAACAAATCATTAATTTATGTTCATCCTGTTGGCTATGGATTCATTACCCTCTGAACTCTGACAACTTTTCTTGTCCTCTCTGACAATCATGTGACCTTCACCAAGCATAATCATCTGCTCATTCCCCGTGATTGTTAATTCCAGAATTTCCCCTAAGCAAGCAGTTATTATAAACTGTGTCAAATTATCAATGCTTGTTTCTATGACCGAGACTACTGTAAGCTGGGACAATTATCGAATGAAAGAAAATATTATTATTTTAGGAAATGGTAACATTTTAATACAATGAGAAAAATGATGAGGGAATAATAAATGGAAGGCATAAAAGGAACTAATAATAAAAAAGAGCTTGGTGAGGAATCCCGCTGTCATATTTGCATTTACCCTGAAACTAATGCTGTGCACATTTTGGAATGCAAATAATTCACAAGAGGAAGCAAAATGAGGATGTTATTAATATTTTTTTTTCCTTAATGAGGAATTGTACTTTGATTGAAGGAAGCTTTAAGGTAGCCTGAACTAGGCTTAACAAGAGAGTTGGCCTTTCTTTTTAAATTATTGAAATGAATCTGTGAGGATACTTATTCCACCACTGAAATCGCCAGCTTTAATATCAACTGGGAATCATGGGTTTCAAAGATGTATTGGAAATAGAAGGGATTTCAATAGGCAGCATGATCTTTTGAAAAGGTCTACAAGGCATTAGCATTTCCTGCTGAATCAGATCAAAAGACCACTGAGTAAGGCTGAGGTTATTATTAGACATCTGAAAGTCTGCATTAGTCTGTATTAGACATCTAGTTAAATAAAGTTGAAGTACTTTAGCATCAAAGCATTGCAACCAACCGTTCTGTGGGGCAAAAACGAAATTTTTTTTAAAAAAAAATTTGCATTTCTTTGTCTGCTTTCCTGAATTGTTCCCTGTAAAGTCCTCAACTTGCGACCAGTCTTAAGTCCTCGAATTATGACTGACTACAAGTCCTCTACTTATGACTGACAGCCCGGCAACCAAAGACCCGCGCCTCCTTCGGATACCGTCAGCTGGACAGTGTCGGCTGGCAGGCCCCCAGAGGAGAGCCTTCTCTGTGGCCGCTCCGACCCTGTGGAATCAGGTCCGAACCTTACCCACTCTCATGGCCTTCAGGAAAGCCGTTAAAACCTGGCTGTTCTGGCAGGCCTGGGGCTGTTGACCTTAGTGTTAAGGTCCAGCCCCGATTAGAACGTATGTGTGTTGTGAATTTTAAACTATTTTTTTTTACTTATTTTGCTTTTCTTTTTTCGTTGTAAGCCGCCCAGAGTCCTCTGGGATTGGGTGGCCTATAAATTTAATAAATGAATGAATGAATGAATGAATGAATGAATGAATGAATGAATGCCTATTGGCTAAGATGCACTGGGCTGGAAGCGGGTATTTTACTCCTGTTCTATTGGCTGCTCTGCTTGATAGCTCCTTTATATAGCTGACAAGCAGAGCAGGGTGCTGAATTGTATATAGTGTAGATACCTTGAGTGTTGTTCTGTTGCAATAAAAGCTGTTCAATTTGCCTCAGCTAGTCTGTCACCTCTTCTGTCGGTCCAGATTTCTACATTCCCCTTTCCAAAAAACATGATTTCCCCTCCCATTCCTTGCAAATAGTGGGGAAGATATTTAGAATGGTGGCAGCCCAGTACGTTTGAATCCTTCTCCTAAAGGCCAGTGGTGGGATTCACTTACCTTCCCTACTGGTTTGCAAATATAAATATGCATGTGCCTCATCTGTGCATGTGCACCACCTTCTGCGCATGTGGAGTGCTTATATATTACATCAGGGCAGGTGGGTTGAGCCCCCCACAGCCACCGCTACCGGTTCACCTGAACCGGAGAGATCCGGCTGAATACCATCTCTGCTAAAGGTGCTTTAGAATATGCAGAATCTTTTCTTTTATGAACACTGAGAGCATATGCACCAAAGACAGACTTGCACCTCCATCTCAATCTGGGAATCAGATCTGCATCACTGTAATATTTGTACCAGCTCCTAATTAAGCTGTGGTGTTGCAGTGGTTAGAATGCAATACTGCAGACTACTTCTGACTATGGGCTGCCGGAAGTTCAAGTCTTACCCGCTCAAGATTAACTCATTCGTCCATTCTTCTGAGATTGGTAAAATGAGCACCCAGATTGTTGGGGGCAATATCCTGCCTCTGTAAACCACTTAAACAAGGCTGTAAAGCACTGTGAAGCAGTATATAAGTCTAAGTGCCATTGCTATGTTATTGCAGTTTTTCTAGTGGTATCTGACTCCTCAATAACGCTGGATGGTATACAAATAAGAAAAAAGAAGGCACAGAAAAAATAAAACCACAGTAGAACAATTAAGTTAAACTAAAAGGGGCCCTGCAGTCATTATATATAAGAGCTCGGACAACAACCTGATTTTTAGTAATTCATGAAACATCATTATGATGTGAACTGTATTAATTAGCAATAGCAATAGCAATAGCAGTTAGACTTATATACCGCTTCATAGGGCTTTCAGCCCTCTCTAAGCGGTTTACAGAGTCAGCATATTGCCCCCAACAACAATCCGGGTCCTCATTTTACCCACCTCAGAAGGATGGAAGGCATTTCTAGCAAGAATGCATACTTCCTTGATCCATTCCAAGATGACATTGTTTGATAATGATGCCCAAAGAACAACCTCCAACAAGGTAGTCTAGATTAAGTAATCCATATACACAACTATGTATTTGTCTGAAATGTTTTCTCAAGCTTGAGAACAGGCCTTCTCATCTAATCACTACTTTGATAGCAATTCTTTCTCTTATCCTTTAAGGCTATGCCCTTGTTCTCTACAGTCCCTCCCACATTCACATGTTCCTTTTGGGCCACTCCAGTATTTAGATGCTTAGCAGATTTAGTCAGGAAGTGAAATGAAATATTGGATTTTCTAAGGTCAAAAAAGATGATATACTCAATCCTAAGGACCAAGGCTGCCATCTTAGCTGCTGAAGATTTGCACTCTTGGTATTGTTTAATTTTCTATCATGGTGATGGTAATGCCATACCAAATAAAACTTGAGATTCAAACCATGATGTTTCAAGGTTTCTTTCTTTGTTATTCATGTCTATAAACAAAAGATTTTTTGTGTACCCATGATTCTTCATTTGACATGCTCAGTCTGACCCTCTGTACTTGTACTTTTACTGAATTTAATGTTACAAATACTTAATTCAAACAATGCACAGTAAATGTGCATATTAAGGAAAAAATACACAAAAATATATGGACCTAACAAATAACATACAATGTTTTACTAGGCAGTTGGTTCTAAATATTTGCACAACAAACATGTAAAATGTGCAGATTATGATAATTCTTCACACCAACATATGTGTGTGGATTTTGTTTTTAAAACTACCAACTGATAAAGAAATACTATAACAAGGGGGCCGGGGTTGACGTCGCTACAACATGACATGCAATCTTGGAGCTCCAGGATTGCTGTCAATATCTCTGCTGCTGGACGGTCCTTTTGGACCTAAACCATCCCATAGACATAGTGATAGCGAAGGGCATGTCCGGCTGATCTCAGGGACATCGCAAAGTCCCTGATTGATCCAAGAGAAGCTCTTTTTTCCAGCGAAAGAGAAGCAGCCATTGAAGCTGCAGAAGATTGGGACAGCCGCTGAATGGAAGAATGCAGGAGAGAGAGTGTGTCAAAATGGTGAGACAAATTATTACTATTAGAGAAGAGAACACCCAAAAGACTTAGAGTAAAATTAAAATTGAAGACAGAAGAGAGCAAGCGGTGAATTAAGCCTGTATTAAACTTAGTTTGTTACCTTTTTTTAATTTTCCCTTTTTTATTAATGGAATTTTTACAAATGCTCTTACTTTTTAAATTGGACTGATTTCTTTTCTCCCTTTTCTTCTATTTTTACTCTTTTTTCATATTTGTGGATTATGATCTTCTTTCTTTTCTTTTTACAACACTCTGCTGGATTTTTGCTTTTAAGCACTTTTCTTAAATTTGGAATTTAAAGAGAGGGCTAGAGGCAGAGGAAAAGGAAGCAACATTGTCATCTAGAGGCTGGAGGCTTGGAAACATCATTTTTTAAAATTTCCTTTGAACATTCGACTCATATCTAATACTTCAAGGCTCTTGATTTTGTTTATTGAAAGAGATAGTGGGAAGAGTACGGCTTGTTTATGCAGGTGCTCTTCTGGAGTACTATCAATAGCTGGACTGGAGTGAAGAGAAAACCTTGACCTGAAAGATTATAGTGAACTTGTTTGAAACTTTGGATGTCTTAGTGGCAGTGTTTATAACCTGGAAGAATGGTGTAACATGAAGAAGAAGAAAAAATAACATTGCAAATGATTATGTTTGAAATTCAAAAAGTACAAATAAGTACAAAAAACATTGAAAAGAGAACATAGAACAAAAGACAGGAAAAAATAGAGGGAAGAGTTGAGAACATTTATAAAATGATGATGAAATTTGAAGATAGAGTTCAAAAAATTGAAGAAAAATATGAACAAAGTGATAAGAAAATTGTTGATATTGACAGCAAATTGAGCATGGTTGGAAATGATAGAAGTGGAATGTTGAAAGGAGAGATTAACAAACTCCAAACCCCAAAAATTGAATTGAATTGAATTGAACTTATTTCATTTATATGCCGCCCTTTTCCCTGAAGGGGACTCAGGGCGGCTCACAATCCAAGTCAAGGGAAGGGGTACAAATAAAGAATAAAAAAGACGAACAAAACAATACACAATTTAAAAAGCACACAACAACCATACCATTCGAGGGGGGGGCAAAAGCTCTTTAGCCCCAGGCTTGTCAGAATAGCCAGGTTTTAAGGGCTTTGCAGAAGGCCTGGAGGGTGGTGAGGGTTCGAATCTCCATGGGGAGCTTGTTCCAGAGGGTCGGAGCAGCCACAGAGAAGGCTCTCCTCCGGGTGGTCGCCAGTCGGCATTGGCCGGCGGATGGAATGCGGAGGAGGCCTAATCTGTGGGATCTAATCAGTCTATTGGAGGTAATTGGCAGCAGGCAACATGGAAGAAGAAAAGGGAGAAAATTTGGCAGGAACAATGAGAGAAATTCTGGCAGAAGCACTGTTGATAACCAAAGGGAAGAGGATGGAAGGAACAGATGGAGGGTTTCGAGTCTTTACAAGATATGCAAGGAACAACAAGGTGCCAAGAGAAGTCCATATAAGACTAATCAAGAAAACAATTAGAATACAAATACCACAAATGACAAGAGATATAGGACTGCACTACTACTGGAAGGATACAGGATGAAGAAATGAAATGTAGAATATGAATTAAATTAAACTTAGTTAAATTTAGAGTATTATGTATAAAATAAAGTAATAATAGTTATAGCTAAATAAATGATTAATAATGATAATAATGCATACACACACACACACCCCTCTACCAGATTAATAATTTGAAATTTTATATGAATTGTAAGTAAGGACTATGGAGAGGATGCTTAAAACTTTGTTATGAAAGATAAACAATTCTATATAGAATAGAATATAAAGATGTAATACTATTGGCTGAATTCAGGATGATGTAAATGCCATAATATAAATTTATCTTAAATTTAGAATATTTACATAAAAAGGATGTAATAATAGCTATAGTCAAATGAATGTTTAATAATCATAACAATTGTATATGTGTATGTATATAATATATGATGTTATGAGTTTTTATGTAAATTGCAAGTGAAGACTATTGTGAGAAAGCACAAAGGTTTTGTAACCAATTGACACACTGTAAGTAATGGAGAAGGATTTTTATTTTGTGTGTGCTTATGCCTGTATATTTTATATTTGTCTAAAAATAAAAAAAAACTTTTTTAACAACAAAAAAAATTCTATAACATGAAATTAATGAAGCAAGAAGAAAAACTGATTGAACACAAATTAACAGATTTGCCATTGCTATTCCTGATCATATTTTGGTGCTATTGTTAACAATGTTTGGCACTACAGAGCAAATAATATTTTTTAAATGCCAAATAACGTAGGTCATTTGAGATTATTATTTTTTTGATAAATTCTTGACATACATGAAATCTGTAGAAACCTGGAATTCTTAAGAATTTCCACTAATTTTTGGGAATTGTCATTCTTTTTCTAAAGGTTATTATGTGGAGGTTTGATAACGATATATTCTAGGTCCTGTAATAGTGGATTCATGCATCAGTGAGTGTGTTAAACTCAAGGTTCTCCAAATTCTGCTCCAACCTCCCAAATCTCAGTTATTTAATATGGAAAAATGATTGGGATCAGAGGAAGAAGAGAAAGGGAAAAGAAGAAAGCTGTGGTTGAATGCAGTTTATAAAAAACCGAAAAGAGAGTGAAAGGAAATTTGTAGGAGAAAAGGCAATTTATGAAATGGTGTACCATAGAATGTGATGAAAACAATGATGGTTTTCAAGAGAAGGACAAAGAAGGATCATGAATGATGTGGATATAAACTAGGGTTAGCTATTTTGCATTATTTATTTCTTTTTTTTTTTACTCCATGTCTTTACTTTCTACTTATTTTTACTATTGTACCTTTCTTTTCTACACTTTGCATAATATCATTTACCTCAATAGGAAAAATGTGTATCTTGGCTTTTCTGTAAATTGTTGATTAATTTTCTCTATTAGTTCCATGTATACTTTTTGTTCCTCAAATGTACAAAATTCTGATAAGCAATATATGAGAATGATAAGCCTAAAATTAAGAAAAAAGAAACAGCCCCACCCAATGGTGGGTTGCAAATATTTTTACTACCGGTTCGGGTGTGCTCCCCCACATGTGCGCGTGCATTGCTTCAGTGCATGTGCAGAAGCGTCCAGGCGGGTGGGCGGGGCCTCCTGCCACCACTACTACTAGTTGAGCCGAACTGGACCAAACTGGGAGCAACCCACCCCTCCAAATTCCCAAAGAAACAAAATAATAGTTCTGCTAATGTGTATAATGCAGTACTGCTCACTTTGCAGCATTGTTTTATTCAGTCCAGTCAGTATTGTTGTGTGAGCCTTCCCTTCCCAATCTCCACAAGATTGCTCGCTCCTGTTTTAATTGTCTGCCAAAGCCTGGAGAAAAGTGTCAGCAAATACATTTTACGGATTCGTTTGAAATGGGTGAACAGCACTACATTTTCTTATGTACAGTGTTTGATTCTGATCAAACAATATCTGCATTTTATTTATGTTAAGTGATCATCTGCCTTGAGCAATATGCAATCCAATTATGTCCTACGGCTGTTCTCAGAAGTCACATTTGCCTTATGGCCAAAGCAGCATGTTGATTTCGGGAGCCTCTCCTTTCATGAGATTTTTCTGGAAAAGCATTCCTGACTTGTCACAGAGAATGCTTTCTTTGTAGAATTAGATATTAGAAAGGTAATAAAAAAGAACAAAGGGGTTTTACTTGGAGCCATGAAAAGTCTGCCAGACCAAAATAGCAGATATAGCCAGCTTTGCATGTCAAACTGAATTGAGCAAAGGATATTCAGTTTATGAAGTCGCAGGCAAAGGCTGTGATGATGACTTACATCAGCTATGATCTCTAAAGTTTAGCCATCTTAACTTGGCTATTTGCCATTTTAAAAATCCCTTATGTAGCAAAATGAGACGTCAGTACTAGAACTATACATATATGAATGTCAGGGTTTTTTTTTTCCCTGTAAAACTTTTCCTTTCTGTTGCTTTGTTTCCATGGCTCATGTTTCCCTTTTTGAACAACCTAATTTATTCTAATTTATTTCTGAAATCTGCCAAGAATAGAACCTTGAAAGATAATTTAAGTTTTTCTAGATTCTCCAATTTGAATTTTAAATAAATAATATGTTAAGTATACATAAATCCATAATTTCTGTAACTTGCTAGTGCAAAGAAGTGAAAGCTCACTGTATTTATGTAGCATTAGCTACACAATCATCAGAAGAATGGACTTGGTGCTACTAAAACTGTTGTGTTTGGAAATGGATATAATTAACAGAATAACACTCTTGGCAGGGACAGTTAAGGTCTTCTAGCTCAGCCCACTGTTCAAGCAGGAGATCTTATACCATTCCAGACAAATGGCTGTCCAAAACCTCCAGTGATGGAGCATCCACAACTTCTGGAGACAAGCTATTTGACTGATTAATTGTTGTCACTGACAGAAAAAAATCTCCTTAACTCTAGGTTGGATCATTCTTTGAGAAGCTTCCATCTGTTTATTCTTGTCCTGCCCTCAGGTCCTTTGGAGAAGAGGCTGACCTCCTCTTCTCTGTGTTATCCCTAAAATATTGGAAGACTGCTATCATGTCACCCCTTAGCCCTTCTCTCACATCAGAATTCTGCTCATTCTTATTCTGTCTAGTCTCCATTTCCTTTGTCCCCCTGCCCTTCAATTTAATGTTGAATATACCAAGATCAGTCTTATCAATCTGTGGTCCATGGACCCCTGGAAAGCCGTGATGTCATCACAGGGGATCTGTGAAGGCTTGAAGAAATGTTATTACTTAAATCTTAAAGTCTTGGTGATCCGTGGCCATGGTCTATGGCCACAAAGGGTATTTAAAAGGGGTTTGTGGTGAAGAAAAAGAGAATCACTGCCCTAGACCAGTTCTGTTCAGGCATAAACCTCCTCCAATCCGTTGAGAAGACATTTGGTAGATAGGAGTTGCAATATGCATAACCACTGCCAGGAGTCCAGATAGTCCAAATGGTGAGATTTTATGTTAGAACAAATTTTGAATGACTTGTGGCTGATGGATTATTTGGGGAAATTCTTTTTTAGAAGACAGTACAGAAGGGATGATTTATATTGGTTAAGCCAATTCTCCTGTCTGAAGGAAGAGGTTAAATGACCCCTGGGCTTCCTAGATTTACGATCTGAAGGGAAAGGCTAGAGAAAATATGAATTTGCATGGAGATGAGATATATTTACCCATTTGTCAGTTGTTTGGGGCCAAGAGTTGCACAGAGAAAAGAGCCAATTATGGGAAGCAAGAATTAGAAGAGAAAAAAGCTCACAAGCCATATACAATATGGCGTAATTTGAGCTTAGCAAGTTGATTCTTAACAGGTTGATTCTTAGCAGGTTGATTCATAGATGTTTTAGTATCATGTCTAAGAAAGCATGTGTGCCATAATACAGCTTACTTGGTTTGATTTAGCCATTAGAGGGGAAAGCAGATTGTAGCAAATTTCCTTTTAAAGCTTTGCACAATCCACAAGAATCTTCACCTTAGCATCGTGTTCACCCATTTATGTTCTCTCAGAGTATGAATAAATTTGCAAGTCTGTATTTCTCCCGTTTTTCTCTGCTCAGTCTATCAGATCTTGCTCCAGGTGTCTTCTATCAAACAATGTCAACTTGTTGGACACCAGAATCACCTATACTCTATAGAACAACATCAGTGGTGGGTTTCAAAAAATTTTGGAACCTCTTCTGTAGGTGTGTCCTGCTTTCCGGGTCCACTGATGGAACCTGTTCTAACCGGTTCGGTAGATTTGATGAACCGGTTCTACCGAATAGGTGTGAACTGGTAGGAACCCATCTCTGAACAGCATCCTCAAAGCAATTGAGATGACCCCACCCTGTTAGCCTTTTGCAAGGTCTGCTTTTTCCTCAGGTATTTGGGTTATGAGGTTTGCTGCTATTGATGTGTTTCTCTGTGAATGGGGTTGTTGTTTTATCCATGGACACTGGGGGTTTGTATACTGTGGTTTTGCATTTTAATCCTAGTACACAGCCCAGAGTTTCCACTGCAAGATGGCTGGCCATATTAATCCTATCAATCATTCATTCTCACCAAGTGTGTGTGACACTGTATCTTCAAAATTACAGCAGTTTAATATAATAATTTCTTAAACTTTTATGCCACCCTATTCTCAATGACTCTTGATAGCTCACAACAATCAAATGAAGAAATTACAATCCAATCAGTACAACATAACATACAGCTACAGATATAAAGGAGAATGTAGAGAAAGAAAGGAGTAAAATGAAGTATCTGGAAAGCTATAATGTAAGGCAACCAAATCTTTTCAGCTGGTATTTCACAAGCATTTTAACATTTTCTACGTATATTTTCTCCAAAGGTTATATGCAAAGATAGTCCAATAAATGGATTAATAACTTTAAAAGATATCTTAAAACCTATCTCTTACACAAAATTGTAAAAGTCCTGATGGAAGGATTTTGTTATTTTATTGAAAGGGCTGCCTCATTTTAGGCAGAACGATCTCAGTAGATTCAATAGAAATAATGAACTGCTCATGGGAGATTAAATCTCTCTCTCTCTCTCTTTCTCTCTCTCTCTCTCTTTCTCTCTCTCTCTCATAGCTGTTGTCTTTATCCAGCATTTCATGTTGCATATTTTAACACCTATCGATAGTGTTTACTTTTTGTTACTTTTCTAGCCAAAATAAGTTTTTTTTTTTTTTTTTTTTTTTTGTTTTTTTTTTTTTTTAAAAAAAACTAGGCATGAGCAGAAGGTGAGAATAAAATTCAGGATATTTATTGTTTAATTTATATTAATCATTGTTAGAAAATGTACTGCTTCAGGACTGTATAGGACTAATTGTCCCTAAAACATAAAGTTGCAAAAGATGCTGAAAAATCTTAATTTAATTAGCTTAATTAAATTCATTAACGCTTCTAAAAGAGATTTAACACTAATTTGAACCTCTAAAATTGAATTTAAATTGTTAATCAGTCAAGTGAGGTAGTAGGTTATTCTGTTCATTATGGATATGGAAAGAAGGGCTGATCACCAAGAGGTTTGTCTGTGCGAGTCCTATTCTCAATGGAGTGTATTTTCCAGAAAATCAAAAGGAAAGATAAGATGATGATGATGGTAACAGCGATGGTGGTGTGACAATTCTAGTACTTAACTTAATATACAGAGATAAAACAGGATTGAGCTGATTCTCCCTTCTCTCTCTCTCTCTCTCTCTCTCTCTCTCTCTCTCTCTCTTTCTCTTTCTCTCAACATACAGAGGTACATATAGACATCCACACTCAATATCTTTTAGCCAACAATGGTAGAATGTCAGCAAACTTATAGCAGTGACGTAACCTATAAAATCAAGATAATGATTTAACATATATATAAGGAAGAGAGCCTGTGGCTTAGTGGCTAATATAACTGCCTAATATGTAATAAAGCCCAGGTTCAATTCCCAGTAAGGGTATGGCTAGCTGATGAGAGCTAAATAGCTTTAAATTAATCTATACTAGCCTCCCTTTATTTATTTATCAGCACAAATGCAACACAAATGTAACAAAGGCAACAGTAAAAATAATGGCTTTCTGTCATGGTGATGGTCTCTTGTGATGAGCCGATAGACAGAGAAAGGAAGCAGTATGCTTCCTCCCATATTTGGGCATACCAGGGGTTGTGACACAATACATACCTATTTCCCTTGCCTAGCTGATAAAGGAAGAGAGCCTGTGGCTTAGTGGCTAATATAACTGCCTGATATGTAATTCAGCCCAGGTTAAATTCCCAGTAAGGGTATGGCTAGCTGATGAGAGCTAAATAGCTTGAAATAGATCTATACTAGTCTCCCTTATTTATTTATCAGCACAAATGGAATATATATATTCCATTTGTGCTGATAATACAGTATATAATACAGTAAATATTACTATATATTAACATGTACCATTTAATAAGAGCAATATATTTAATCATATACAGTGTTTCCCTGAAAATACAACCTATCCCAAAAGTAAGTCCTTGCTTGATTTTTACACATGTGCCAAATATAAGCCTAACCACCACCCCAAAATAAGCCCTAATTAAGACCCCACCCACTCCAGGGTGCACAGGAAAAAAATTAAGCTAGGGGGAGATGGGGGTGGAGCTGCTCTACTACTTACCTTCGAACAGTTGGAGCCAGCCTCGCACCATGACACCTGCCTTGCCGGCCCATTTCTTCTTCAGCCAGCAAGGCTGGCAAGGCTTTCCTAAAGGCCTCTGTGGCTGATCGATCCAGAGCTCTGTTATCAGCTTCAGAGGCCTTCAGTCTTGCCAGCTACAGAAAAGGCTTCCTGAAGGCCTCTGACAGGTGATGCACACAAGTGAGGTGAGTCAGTGGATGACATCCCCCCCCCTCAAAAATAAAACCTGGTGCCTATTCCAGTGGCAAAAGAAATATAAGACAGGGTCTTATTTTCAGGAAAACACGGTATTATATTCAATATTGACATAATAGTATTTTGCTATTCCAGCAGTTATCTAGGATTGTAGATCTACCTAAATGGTAGAGAGAAATGTGATCATATAATGGAACCATCAGAAGAGCCACTTTGATACCATAAGTATATTACCACTGGATCATATTTGATTATAGATTAAATTGTATAGGGTGATTAGAAGGGAAGATTATATTGTAAGTATTATGAGAATAATAGTTATAATTATGGTGTGTATAAAATTATGTGTATTCAAAAGAGAGTTGATACAGAAAGCATACTGCCATTGCAGAAATGGAAATGTTATGTATAACAAAGAAAAATGTATAATAAAATATTTTTTAAAAAAGAAGAGCCACTTGATTCTAGAGCAGGTTGCTATTATTAACATATTATACAGGTATTTATTGCTAAGAAGGTTTTGTCCAGTGGTGGCTTGCAGGCGGTACATCCCGGTACGGGCATACCGGAACCTGCCTGGAGCACCAGTTACCGTTCCGTTACGGTGCTCCAGAGGGCCCGTCCGTGTTAATTGACTTCTCAATTAACAACAACAAACTACTCTATTTAGAGGCAGGAAACCCCACACTTACACATACTGATGATGTTACCTGGTTGGATAATGAAATGTCTGCAAGATTGCATTTCAGTTTGGTGTTTGGGAGAGCACCAAAATAGATCTCACAAAACTGGAGCAATATTTTGGTTCACAACTTTCAGGATTTTCTTGCGGTATAAAGATTTCTATTGTGTTGAATCTGAAATGAAAGGGAAAGAGAACAGCAAGCATAGAATAAGATATCAAGTGGTTTCTCCTAATTGCATTTCTTAAAAAAATTCTGACCTTTGACATATTATTAATCAATTCCAAAAAAAAACCCAAAAAGTTTAATAAGACTAGCACAGAGAAAGAAAAAGAGCTTATTAATAGGTGCCTCGGTGGATCAGAAACAACTCTTCTACATTGGAGTCAAATATCACCTTTTCTTTTCTTTTTAATTTCTGTGTTACTTAAAACAATGACTTAGTCTGCCATAGTTCCTCCATTCAAAGCTACTCATGGTATAGATGGCTTCTGTGAGAATTGGTGGTTATCCCTAGCTGTCTGTCTGTTCTCCCTACCCCAATAACTTCACAACTGGATCTCTGCAAGGAATCTACCTTTGAAGGCAAACTGGCAGCTGGTACAGCTAACCTGTTGTTCAATAACAGACAGGATGCTTTTGGTTATGAATTCACTAGTTGTAATTTATTGCTGGTTCTTAGAAAATGCATTGGTGAATGGCTGCAGTCCCAGGGCACTGTTTGAAAGTCTGCCTGCCTGTTCATGAAATAATAAACTATTAAACATAGATTATAGACAGCATCTGGGGAATGGGGAATGGACAGGTTTTGGATAACTTATGTTTTCTTATGATCACAACCATTTACTATTTGTATATGCTATCTACCACATGACTAAGTCCCAATGCTCTCATCGGCCAAAGAATGGGAAAATCCTGCTCTACACTGTACAATTATATTGGAATATAATCCACTAAATGGCATTTCATCTGATTTCTAGAAAGAACTGCCAAGTATCAGGGGCATTGCTTCAATAACTGTGTGCATTAGAAGAGGCCATATCTTTGCCATGCTTTTGTTAAACAGCTCTTCTGCTTCTGCCAACTTTCTTTAACAGTCCCTATTTTCATCAAGATAATCACAAGGAGAGTATGTTCTATATTTACAAATGAAAATAAATGTCTGCCTGTGCCAAGAAAGAAAGAATACAAACAGGCTATAGATTACTAACTAAAAATGTCCTTTTTCTGTGATTTAGCAGTTGGTTTCATGGTATTGATTTACTCCATACAATTCCTTTATAAATGTGGTTGCACTGTTAGGGGGGTATAAGATTTGGCAAATCCCGAATCTAGGAATAAAATGAGCTAATTTGGAAAGAACTGGGAGATGCCCAAGATGAACCATGTTTTGAGTAGAAAGAAGGGAAGAAGGAGAGAGGGGGGGTGGCCCCCCCCCAAAATAGCAGATGAGGCAGAAGCAGTTCTACATACATTTCGCCACAAGCAGCTGTATAAAATAAACTTCACAGTGGGAAGGAAGAAGGTGATGTGATATGGATTCTGACCAGGGGTGGGTTTCTCGCCCCGTTCCAACTGGTTCGGTTGGAACGGGGCCGGCGGCATCCTCGTGCATGCACGCGGTGCACACATGCGTACTAGTCTGCGCGATGCTCCAGCTGCTCCTGGACGATCGCGCAGGCGCTGTATGCATCCTGCGTATGCGTGGAAGCGCAGAACTCATCAAAACCGGGTAAGGACCGCGGGCGGGAGCGCCCTTTGCCGTTCCCGGAAGTTACTTACTCCCGGGTTCGGCAACCAACCGGTTCGCAGGGACCGCCGCGAACCGGTTGAAACCCACCCCTGATTCTGACTGACATTTATCTTCTATTCTTAATGAGTAAATTAACCCAGGATCTCCAGTAATTAAGATCTTGGAAACTCTCTCCATATCACATAGATATTAGGCATGGAGAAGTCATTTGTTCTCAGTCTGGAGTATACTGTTGCCAGATCAGCCCAGCAATCATTTTTGAGAGAAAACTCTTTCCACTTCAAATGGATCCACATATATGTTTTGTTCACAGGCAGGTTTCATTGATGTGGTTTTAAAGTATTTTTTTCCATGATGCAGCTCAAGATCTCATGCTCACGTTGGTTGGTGCACTCAACTTCATTACAGGCTAACTCCAGCAATTTCTTGGTTGTTTTGCAAAAGAAGGAATGCTCTCTCGACTGAGCCAATGGTTTCTCTGGGCTTCTAGAACTAATGCAGGTAGTCCTCAGCTTATAACCAAAATTCGGATTGGAAATCCAGTCGTAAATCATTGCAATCATAAGTTGAGGCTGAGACATCCATGTAAGTAGATCTGTTTTTTTAAAACATTTTTTGTGCTGATGGTTAAGTGAACCAAGCTCTTGTTAAGTGAATGGCATGGTTCTTCTGAATGGACATTTTTTGCTGGAAACTGGCAAAAAAATGGTGCAAATCGTAATGGTGTGACTGCAAAATTCTGCAACCAGAAGTAAAGGTGAGCTGGTTGCCAGGCATCTGAAATGTGGTCTTGTGACCATGGGGAATGGGGGCACAATGTTTTATGACAGCCAGAAGTGCTTTGTAGTCTGTAAAACACCTAATCCAACACCTTCTTAACTCAAAAAAAAAAAAAAACCAACCATTTTTAGTCAAGGACTATGTATATTAAGAGCCATGGTAATGCAATGGTTAGAATGCAGTATTGCAGGCTAACTCTGCCCACAACCTGGTGTTTGATCCTGACCAGCTCAGAGTTGACTCAGCCTTTCATCCTTCCGAGATCAGTACAATAAGGATCCAGATTGTTGGGGAAAATATGCTGACTCTATACACCACTTAGACAGGGCTGTAAAAGCACTATAAAGTGGTATATAAGTCTAAGTGCTATTGCTATATTATCATGAACAGTATACTGAAATGGAACAGTCATAATAGCACTTTCTTTTGGGAACAAAAGGCTGTCTTCAAAACACATTAGAACAAATCAATAAACAATACTTTGTATTATTTTCCCTGGGGCTTTCATTTAGTTTTTATACATTTGTCTGCTTGCTTGTTTAATAAGTTCATCATTGTACGGTTTCTAATAGCAAACACCAGGCACATTAAGTGCACCGATCTCTGATACCAGCATTAAAGAATTACATATGCCATATGTGGGAGATGAGACTCCTTATGGAGATGCTGCAGTGAAAAGGAAATATAGCTTAGTTTGTCACTTTCCACCATAACTGATCATTCATACTCTATATGTATCTCTCCAACATGCACATGTCAAAAAGGATACTAAAGGAGAGAAGAGATAATTTTTATCTTCTCCGTGTCTTATTCCTGGCATGATTTACATTCCCTCCATTCTGCTTCACTAATTCCTTTGAAAATATATATATATATGGAGAAACGGTTTTATTTTATGCATCACACCTATAAAGTGAAGTTCCTTTTCCCTCTCACAATATTTTAAGTAATATGCTAGTATGGCGTCAGAGAGGCTGGGATCTCTCCCTGGAGAAAGGGGATCAGAAATAAAATTAGTGGCTGTTCAAAGTTACAACAACACTGTAAAAACTGACTTATGATCACTATTCACACTTATCACTGTTGCAGCATCCCCATGATCACATATCAAAATTTAGACGCTTGACAACTGGCTCATATTTCTGATGGTTGTAGTGTCCTGGGGTCTTGTGATTCCCTTTTGCGAACTTCTGGCAAGCGAAGTGTTACTAACTTAACAACTGCAGTGATTCAGTTAACAACCATAGGAAGAAAGGTTGTAAAAGGGGGCAAAACTGTCTTGCTTAGCACAGAAATTTTGGCCTCAATTGTGGTCGTAAGTCGAGCACCACCTTTTTTTTTTTTTTACAAAAAAATATATATTCTGGGATAGCAATAGCAGTTAGACTTATATACCGCTTCATAGGGCTTTCAGCCCTCTCTAAGCGGTTTACAGAGTCAGCATATTTCCCCCAACAACAATCCGGGTCCTCATTTTATTCACCTCGGAAGGATGGAAGGCTGAGTCAACCCTGAGCCAGTGAGATTTGAACAGCCGAACTGCAGAACTGCAGTCAGCTGAAGTAGCTTGCAGTGCTGCATTTAACCACTGCGCCACCTCGGCTCTATCTGTATGTAGCTCTTTGATAGTCCTATGCTGAATACTTTGCACTAATTCAGAGAGAAATAGAATAGAATAGAATAGAATAGAATAGAATAGAATAGAATAGAATAGAATTCAATTCTTTATTGGCCAAGTGTGATTGGACACACAAGGAAGTTGTCTTCGGTGCATAGGCTCTCAGTGTACATAAGGAGAATAAAATATATTCATCAAAATAAAAAGATACAACACATAGTGATAGTCAAATTACTAATAAGCTATCAAATGTACTAGTAAACGAATAAAACAATAAATTGAAAGATACAAGCAACATGGTTATAGTCATAAGTGAGGAGAAATAAATACTAGGAAGAAAGAGAAGATAATAGTAATACAGTCTTATCAATTATTGACGGTGTTGAGAACTAGTTGTTAAGCAGAGTGATGGCATTTGGGGAAAAACTGTCCTTGTGCCTAGTTGTTCTGGTGTGCAGTGCCCTATAGCGTCGTTTGAGGGTAGCAGTTGAAACAATTTACGTCCAGGATGTGGGGTCTATAGATATTTTCACAGCCCTCTTTTTGACTCGTGCATAAACAGGCCCTCAACAAGGCAGGTTGGTACCAATAGTTTTTTCTGCAGTTCTAATTAGCCATTGAAGTCTATGCTTGCCTTGTTTGGTTGCAGAGTCAAACCAGACAGTTGTGGAGGTGCAGATGATAGACTTAATAATTCCTCTGTAGAATTGAATCAGAAGCTCTTTGGGCAATTTGAACTTTCTGTGTTGGCGCAGAAAGAACATTCTTTGTTGTGCTTTTGATGATGTTTTTGATGTTAGGTGTCCATTTTAAGTTCTTGAGATATGATAGAACCTAGAAACTTAAAGGTCTCTACTGTTGATACTTTAGAGGTCTCTACTGTTGATACTGTGAAGGAAGGGGAATCCAGAGCTGGGATACTGTTCGTGAAGAAAGTCACTAACAATCTTTCAGAGGATTTAAAATAGTCTCTCTCATTTATTTTCTTCACAGCAGGCTTGAGGGCAGGCGTTTAGCAAGGAAATACCAAGGGTTAAATAGAAATAAAGTGGAGTTATATTATATAGTTTTCTCCTGAGCTTTAATCCAGACATTCATCTGCATATTTTTATAAAAACTTAAATGATTTTTCCCCATTTGGGAAAGGATTTCTGTATCCCTTAATTCATCTTTGACACCTGAACTCCCATTAATAACTTGCATATTTGTCTTTCAAATACTAAATGATTGGTGGATGAAATGTGACTTGGCAATGCTGTTCCCTTTGTTATTACAATTATGCTCCTGTTTCAACAAGAATTTAACATTTCAGAGATACAGTGTCACTGGAGGAGACCAGAAATGATCCTTTTGTCTGATTACAATGAAGATACTACAAAGATGTTTGTCTACTGATGATAAAGCATACAAATTAACACGGAAGGTTAATTAATTAGCTCCACAACAGGGTCTTAGCCTAGGTGCAGATAACTTTCTTTGTATCATAAATCAAATATGAACTGGGACACCTTTCTAACCAAGTACCTGGAAAGTAAGGAATTTTTTTCCTGTTAAACAGTGGCTTAAAAAGAAGCAAAAAGGAAATAAGAAAAGGTTTCATGTAATGTAATAAGTGAAATTTAGTCTCAGCAGCTCCCTAGAGATACCAGTTGGTTATGTTATAGTGGCAATTAATGATCCAACAGACAAGATTTCTTTGACAAGCTATTAAAGATATACTTGAAATGCTCTGCCACTTCAGCTTACTCTCTGATCTTCCTACTTTCTTTCTCCAAAACTGAATGGCTCCCTCCCTCCTTGCTTTTAATTTTCTAAATTTAGTTTTTGCCCTATAGCAGAACTGGAGAAGCTTCTTGGATGAGAAGTGAAGTATCTTCAAAGAAAAATAAACTCCAGTTGCCTTTTGAAAAAGCACCTTTGGGACAACCATGACCTGGATGACTGAGAATCTCCATAGACATTTAGCCCTATAGCCAGGGGGTGAAATTCAGCAGGTTCTGACAGGTTCAAGAGAACCAGTAGCATAAATTTTGAGTTGTTCAGAGAACCGACAAGTACCACCTCTGTGTCAGTGTTGCAAATATCACGCAAAATCAAATCAGAGTCCAAGGCAAAGTATTCCTCAAAGTTCCAATTTATTAAGAGAGACATGTTGGCAGATCTGTGGAAACCTGAATCTGAAAGCTTCCCAGGTTTCCCCACCCAGTTGAAAATTCAACCCCCACACCCACAAGTCCATCACATGGTCCAATCTGCCACACTGGCAGTCCCATCCATCTTGTTCCGGTCAGGCTCAAAGGCGTAGAGAACAAAATATGACTTTGGCTTTCTAGAAAGGAATTTATTTTGACAACAACACATTCTACTCCTTACTATTCCCGCTCCCAATTCCCCACTAATGAAACAGCACAATAATAGAGGTGTGGCAGGTCAAAGATCCTAAAAGGAACTGGCTGCAGGCCTGGCACCAGAGTGGGGTGGGAATGGAGATTTTGCAGCATTCTTCCCCTGCCACGCCCACCAGCCATGCCCACAGAACCCGTAGTAAAAAAAATGAATTTCACCACTGCCTATAGCTATTTATACTTCTCCAAGTGACAATCCCGTAGTTTCTCCTGAGGATTGTCGCCTACGTACCTTGAGCATTCTACCCCCTCTTATCATCTCAAGTGCAGAGAAGTCTCTTCTTTATCCTAGTCCAGCTGCTTTATGAAGACTTGTTTTTCCTGACTGGTGATAATGTCTCTTTGGAAGAGGCTAGTGTTTATTTAAAACATAGTATGGAATTTTCAGGCCTTCTATGGTGCAATCTCAGACTGGATCAAGACATTTTGTGGCTGAAGTTTGAGAAGAACAGAACAGAGCAGAATAACAGAATTGCAAGGCATGTTGGAGGTCTTCATTATTCAACCTACTGCTCAGGCAGGAAACCCTATACCATTTCAGACAAATGGATATCCAATCTCTTCTTAAAAACTTTCAGTGCTGGAGCATTCACAACTTCTGAAGGCAAGTTGTTCCACTGTTCTTTCAGAAAATTTCTCCTTAGTTCTGGGTTGCTTTTCTCCTTGATTGGTTTCCACCCATTGCTTCTTATCCTGCCCACAGGTGCTTTGAAGAATAGCTTGACTCCCTCTTCTTTGTGGCAGCCCCTGAGAACACTGCTATCATATAGTTCTGTTCATCAAACTAGACATGGCCAATTCCAACAACTGTTCTTTATATGTTTTAGCCTACAGTGCCCTAATCATCTTTGTTGCTCTTCTCTGCACTTTTCTAGAGTCTCAACGTCTTTTTTACATTGTGGCAACCAAAACTGGATGCAGTATTCCAAGTGTGGCCTTACCAAGGCAGTATAAAGTGGTATTAAGACGTCACATGATCTTGATTCTATCCCTCTGTTTATGCAGCCTAGAACTGTCTTGGCTTTTTTGGCAGCCACATCACACTGCCGGCTCATATTTAAATAATTGTTTAATAGGACTCCAAGATCCCTCTGATAGTTACTATTATTAAATGAGATACCACATATACTGTACCTGTGCATTTTGTTTTCTTTCCTAAATGTAGAGACTTACTTTTTTCACTATTGAATTTCATTTTGTTAGATAGAGCCCAATGTTCAAATCTGGAATCAATTCCCATGCTTGTTCTAATTTGTCCCTTACCTTTCCATACTTCTGGAATCTGCTCTGGACCCCCTCTTTAAGCTTTTAATCCAGTCAAACTGACAGTTATTTGTCACTGATATTGCAAACTGAATAACTGGGGTGTTTGCAGTTGCAGTTGCAGTTGCAGTTGCAGTTGTGTTTATTTATAGGCCGCCCTTTTCCCTGAGGGGACTCAGGGCGGCTAACAACTTGTATGGGAGGGGAAGACATACAATAACATAAAAACACAATATATAATTAAAACCAAGCAACATTCATACAACATTCGGGTGGGGGCGGACTATGGTCTTTGCCCCCAGGCCTGGCGGGATAGCCAGGTCTTGAGGGCTGTGCGGAAGGTCTGGAGGGTGGTGAGGGTACGAATCTCCACGGGGAGATCGTTCCAGAGGGTCGGAGCTGCTACTGAAAAGGCTCTCCTCCGCGTAGTTGCCAGCCGGCACTGGCTGGCAGATGGCACTCGGAGGAGGCCTAATCTGTGAGATCTTATGGGTCGAGAGGAGGTGATTGGCAGGAGGCGGTCTCCCAAGTACGCAGATCCACTACCATGAAGGGCTTTGTAGGTAGTAAGAAGCACCTTGAAGCGCACACGGAGATCAACAGGTAGCCAGTGCAGCTCGCGGAGGATAGGTGTTATGTGGGTGCACCTCGGTTCACCCACAATCACTCGCGCGGCCGCATTCTGGACTAGCTGAAGCCGCCGGATGCTCTTCAAGGACAGCCCCATGTAGAGCACGTTGCAGTATTCCAGCCTAGAGGTCACGAGGGCGCGAGTGACTGTTGTGAGCCTCCCGATTCAGGTAGGGTCGCAACTGGTGCACCAGGCGAACCTGGGCAAATGCCCCCCTGGTCACAGCCGACAGGTGGTAATCAAAGGTCAGCTGTGGATCCAGGAGGACTCCCAAGTTGCGAACCCTGTCTGAGGGGTGTAAAATTTGAGCTGTAGCAGCAGCTTACTAATTAATAAGAAAGCCTTCCATGTTGCAGCCAGTCTATAGTGGAGCTAGAATAATATTGCTTCTGATGGCTTTGCAGTTGTTACAAGGAGATTGAAGTGTAGAAAAACAATTTTCTTCTTAACTCCATGCAGTTCTTATGACAATTGAACCTGAACCAGTAACTGTCCTTGATTTCAGTCTTCCAGAACTGACATTCCCCATTAAGTCCCATTCAGAAAACCAACATTTCAGAGGGAAAAAAATAAGCATACACTTCAACATCTTTGCCCTGGATTGATTATTATTCAGTAAACAATCCTCTCACATTTCATGCCCTTTTTACTGTATTTTTAAACTGAGATAGATTCCTCCTGCATTTCAGAATTCAGAATTAAACCTCATTTCAATAGAAACCCTCCTGAGGAGGATGTCTATTTCATAATTAAACCCTGATTGTATACTTCGCTTGTCCCATTTGAAAATGACAGAGGACAGAATTTCCTTGAGACATCAAAGTGATTACCAAAATAAACAGCAAATGCTGCTTTCCTAAAATGGACCATTTTATTTTATTCTATCCTATTGTAGGCAATGAGGGATCATGTCCATTTTTTTAATGATATGAACAAAACTCCTGATTTCAGAATCGAAAAGTTCCTCTTGAAACGTTGGAGTTAAGTCTTTCTATATCTTCCTTTCTACATCTATTTTTTTTCCTGATAAACTTTTTTTATAACAGATGGCATTTTGAAATCTGTGAAAATAAGTTCTTCATGGTACAACTCCTTTCTTCCTCCAGTGACTAAAACTACTTTTTTTAAAAAGGAAAAGCTGGCAGTATGTACACACACAGACACACACACACAAAAACCCCAAAATTATCTTCTTCAGCCAAAATAGTTAATTAAACTAGCAATTACTAATAATCGCTAGAGTGAGTCATGTTTGTTGTCTTTAAAGTACATTTCTCTGCCAGTCCACAAGTTATTCTGATGTGAAATTTTGGCTCTTCAGTTTGGCTTTTTAAACAGACCTCTTGGGTAGGATACATAATTTTAATCACCCTGTCTACAGATAAGCAATGCATTTTTTTTTACTAGATTATTGGCAGGACACTGTATTTTCCATTATAGTCTTTTGTGAAAATTTATGATTAAAGGAAACAAACAGCCTTACATTTGAAGAGGGAATACATTCTCGTGGTTTAAGATTTCAGTAATTTTCTGTACTAACAGATCTCATAACTAGGAAGGGGGGAAACGAGAATTTGCCCCTTTAGAGACAAGTTGCCATTTCAGATAATTAAAGAAATGAAGCACCAGTCCCTGTTATTTCCATATAAATATGGTCATTAAGAATTCATTTGCCAATTTCATTTCAAAGAGATTCATAACAGTAGGGGGTGGAATGGTTAAATGGTCATTTAAAATATTAATTTCTTTTTATTCTGGTAGAAAATAATAATCATTAATGGATGTCTGTATTCAGAGAGGAGGTTTATGACCTGAATGCAAGTAAATTGTATCCCCACCAATATGTTTTCATTAAAAAATATCAGCCAGATATTTTATTTGTGTGTGCAGAAAAAAAATCAGGAAAGAGCTTGTTTTTTCTCTGAACTGGGAAAAACTGTGTGAAAGGTGAACCTTGACAAAAGATGGACTAGAGTTTCTGCTGCAAAACAGCCTAATTCATTTGATGGTTCCCCATATATTTAATGTTTCTTCCTCCTTTCAATAAAATTACATAATTTAATAAACTGTTTCTTGGCAATGAAGACAATTTGGTGGTTAAAAAAAGAACATTTGGATGAGTTTCAAAGGCTACATCCAGAAGCACCCTTTAGCTTTAGAAAATCCAGTGGTGAATCCAACTGGAAGAATCCCATTCTCTAATAGCATCAGTTTCCATTCATCCTGTGTGAGTTAACTAGATTGTTTAAGGGGGAAAAGCACTCAATGTTAAAATGTTTATTGTAACATCTTTACTTCCATTTATCATTTCTTTTAGATTCAGTGTATGTGACCCAGTGAATAGTAGATTCATCCAAACCTCTACCCATTTAGCTTCTGTAGGCTTTAAAGACCTGGTTTTTCCACCAGGCACTGGGAGATAGATGGTGGCACCGTAGCAAGGTTTTGCTGCTTTACTGTTTTGTCTTTTTAACTGGTGTCCCAAAGGTCCGAAAGTCCAGGGGCAGCTGGACTTTCTGGGTTTTTCTTTGAAGATGTTTTTGCTTCTCATTCAGAAGCTTCTTCAGCTCTGACTGGATGTGGGAATGGAAGGATTTATACTATAATTACAGCGAGTAATTTGCATTGCTTTTAGAGAGTCATTGGGCCACCTGGGGATTATCTGTGGCATCAGGGTCACCTGAGTGGTGCAAATGGGTGTGGAGCAGGGTGGGTTCCTGCCAGTTCTTACCTCTTCTATAGAAGAATTTCCACAAATCTACAGTGCTGTTTAGAACTGGTTCCAGCTCCCTCCCCCCCCCCCCGCCCGTCTGCACTCATCAAGATGAAGAGCGAGAGGAGGAATTCTGGGAGTTGAAGTCCACAAGTCTTAAAGCTGTTAAGTTTGAACACCCCTGGGTTTTTTCTAAAGGGTTAGGGGTGCAAGGGTCTTGTAACTTGACAGCTTTCAGACTTGCGTGCTTCAAATGCCAGAGTTTCTAAGCCAACATTTTGGTTGCTAAGCAAGAGCTTGAATGAGAAGCGAAACATCTTCAAAGAAGAACCAGAAAGCCCATTTGCCTCTTGATGGGGAAGAAAAAGCACCTTTGGGACACCCATGACCTGGATGACTGAGAATCTCCATAGACATTTAACTGGCTGGGTTTTACAGTTTTTCAAAATGATTTTATATGTCTTTTCATCTTTAATTGGCTGAAGGATGGACAGCTCTATAAATGTTACAAACCAAACAACATTCAAAGGGGATATCTAATCCTTTCTTCCAAGCTCTTATGTTTTTTAAGAGAAATTCACCCATCTAGAACAGCATTCAGCATAAATTTAAACTGAGATGCAGTGGAAGTCTTCTTGAAAACAAAGTCCACCACATCTTAAGACATACAGAATGTAATACTTGATAAACATACCTGGAATATGAACATTTGGAATGGATCATTTCTACCTGGCCAACTTTAGATGATGGCTGATTTTGTTGTTGTTGGTAGTTGGCACATGTGCTCAGTAGTGTCAACCCATTTACCATGTCCTCAGTTCTGCATATCAGAAAGTACAACACATGCCTTACAGTTAATGAAAATGGTGGGTCATTGCCAGACACAATTCAGTTAAGGGCCCACATTATGCAAGAAGGGTAGTGCTTTACTTCTGGAAGCAACCTCTAGCAACATGCTGTAGACTAATGAAAACATTGGCTGTTTGGACTGGTTCAGTAGAAACACCACCGGGTGACTTATTGAGGGTGAAATCAATAATAAAATGCAACAATGTGATCATTCATTCCATCTGCCTATTTCTTCATAAGCAGAAGGGCTGCAGCTAGGTTGTCATACCAGCTCTTTCCCATTAATGGTTTATTTAGATCAAAGCAACTCTTCATGTCAGAGCCTTCCCATTAGGAGTCTCCAAAAGGGCAACTTCTCTAGAGTAAATGTTTGAAAGGGTAGCAACCAGAAGTTGTCACTTAGTCATGGTAGGTTGACTGAGTATAAATTGAGAACGGACCCCTGAGTGGGCCTAAATTTTTAATTCCCCCAAAAAGCCAAGTGCTCAATCTGGCATCACATTGGGCTTGGATCTACAACTCTGTTATCATTTGCCTGCTTCTGTGCTCTTAATTCTAATGACCCTTTGTTTTATTAAAAAGGTTTCTTTAGCTAAAGGGGATGTCTTGGTGATCAAAGTGCACTGTTGGAAACATATTAACTCCCTGCCTTCACAGCTAAGTCCCCAGTTTGTCATCCTAAAACAATGAGACTATGAATCTGTCTTATAAATTTACCAGCCCTTTTTTTTTTGCCAGCTGCTTCCATATGTGAGAGATGAATACATTTTGAGCCTAGTGCAGTGTTCTCACTTTCCCCAACTTGATATTTGGTACTTCAATTCCCATCGTGCTTAGCCAAACTGGAGCTGCATTATGGAGAACCCTGGAATGCCTGAACATGGTCACATTCATGCTGCTTACTAACATCACCTTCCTTTAGCCCTCGGCTTCTTCTAAGTGCGTAAAACTGAGGAAGGACTTCAGAAATGAGAAGTTTGAGGAACCGCTTAATACAGTGGTTCTCAACCTCTGGGTCAGGACCCCTTTGGGGTCGAATGACCCTTTCACAGGGGTCGCCTAAGACCATCAGAAAACACATATTTTCGATGGTCTTAGGAACCGAGACACCAATTTTATGATTCGGGGTCACCACAACATGAGGAACTGTATTAAAGAGTCGCGGCATTGGGAAGGTTGAGAACCACTGGTTTAATAGAAAGATACTGCAGGCTGACTGCCAAGTCAAGAAAGAACGTGGGAGCACACAAACATTTGGCTAGTTATATCAGTTGCTATGCTAAATTTTCTTTTTGCATTTTTCAATCAAGTAAAATAATTTATGTTTGGTTTGTCTTTCAGCAGAGAGAGAGAGGGAGGAAAGGAAAATGGGACATTCTTGCACATGGGACAAAGTTCTTATGCAAGTGTCCAATTTTTCTCAACAGCATCTCTCAGCAGTCAACAATCTCTGGCTTCCCATGACTCACTAAAACCTCAAGGGAGCAGAGCAAGAGAAGAAATCATGTTGTGGTGGTAATAGTGGTTTTCCTTCACATCCAGCAGCGCCGGTAGTCAAAGAAACTGAAGAGCAATTGATTGATGTTTAACTGGAGGGGGAAAAGCCAACTGTCACTTTGCTACTTTGCAACAATAAAATCAGCTCAAAACTTGCAAAGCAAAACTGGACTGAAACACCCTGAGAACCAAACAAAGAAATTGCTCCAGAAGAAAACTTTCAGGAAGCTAAAAGGTTTTGGCATGATCATACCTGCAGCTGAAAAGAATGAACAATAATAGCCAGGAAGGTGGGCTGCCAGAAGTCACTCAAAAACCAGGTAACACAACAGAACACTGGGCTTGTTGTTCATTGTGCTACCCCAGCCAATCCTTTCCCCTGTTGCCTACGTCAGACATTAATTCTTTGTGTGAAGAAAAATAATAATTGCAGTCTTCGCAAAGAAAAAGTTATGAGCTATTGTCTCCCTCAAAATAGTATTGGAAAATATTTTAATGTTTATGAGAATGAGTTGATTCGAGTAACTTATCACAGTGTGAATTCCAATGTTATGAGAACAAAACTGACATGATTTGTGTGGCAGTTTCACATAATGTATTGTTGTTCTAGAGTTAGAATAATGGGAGGGAATAATCAGAAAATTGATCCCTTATGTTCAGAACAATTCTGCAGCCTTCACCAAGCCTAGATCTCAGTTATAAAGAAATGAATGATTATTTATTCAGCTAATAGAAAGATAAATTGGATTTCATTTTATAAATGGGAAAAAATAGTTGTAAATATCTTGCTAAGATTAAATAGAAACAGCCTTGGCTGAAGTGCCTTTCCAAATGTCCTGAATCTTGTTCACTTATGGAATGCAATCCACATTTCTTCTCAAGTGCTTCTGTTTGCATTTCTAGCAAGCAAGCATTGTTGCTGCTGGGGAAATATAGTTATTTCCTGAACAAACAAGTATAATTCTTCCCTGGTGTAGTTAAGTGGTGTTATTTAATGTGCTGGAAGAAAAGCATGGCACTTATTGGATAATACATATTGAGAAGAGCCACAGCCTCATTTTCTGGACTGAGGGGCACAAGTCTCCAGGTTTTTGGGACAGCATTTTCTCAGAATTAAGCATTGTGGGAAATACAGCTATTCCTTGACTTTGGACCATAATTGAGCCCAAATCTCTGTTACTAAGTGAGACATTTGTTAAGTAGTTTAGTCCCATTTTCCAATATTTCTTGCCACAGTTGTTACATGAATTGCTGCAGTTGTTAAGTTAGTAGCATGATTGTTAAGGAAATCTGGCTTCCCCATTGATTCTGTTTTTCAGAAGGTTGCAAAGGAAAATCACATGCATATCATGAATATGTAGCAGTTGCCAAGCAACTGACCACATGACCATGGGAATGCTACAACTCTTGTAAGTGTGAAAAATAGTCATAAATCGCTTTTTTCAATGATGTAATTTTGAACGGTCAGTAAATGAGTTGTTGTATGCCCATTGAGATTAATTGTGCCATGTAGTAATACTCTTGGGCTTCAGGATACCTCAGAAAGATAGTTTCAGATATCAATTTATGGAAGCTGCCCTCCCCTACTCTAGACAGAGAGGTTTATTTTTAATCTCTTTCTTTCCTCTTCTTTCTTTCTCTCCATTTTACCTTCTCCACTAATGTATACATACATTGGCAATTCCTTGCCTTCAACATGTAAGAGAGTTATGGTATGCTGCACCACAAAGCTGCCATCTAGTCTTGCATTGAAGATTTTTCCAAACAAAACGCTGTATGGCTCTCACCTTTATGTTGTTTCAAAGAGCAGAACTGGGCTTCAGTTTGCTTTGCAAAACCTGCATTGATGCACAGATAATTTAGGGAGGAGAAATTATCCTGCCTGATTTCATTCTTCTACAGAAAACTCTTTCAAAGCTAGGCATTTGAGTTTGATTCATCCCCTGAATAGTTCTACTGGCACTATTGTGATTTGGATCTTTGGCTGCTTTCCAAGTTGGAGGTATATGGAGCCTTCAAGACCAATAGACCTTGATAGATCTGTCTTTCATGAATTTAGTAGGACCCCATTCAAAGCCATCAAAGTTGGTGGCAACCATAACTTCTTGTGGTAATGAATTTGAAAAAAGTGATTTCCATGGTCTGTTCTAAATCTCCTTCCAGTTTCATTGGATGATCCTTGCTCCTAGTATTTTGAGAGAAGGAAAAATATTTTCTAATTTCTCCATGCCATGGGCCATTTTATTCACCTCATATAACCAGTCAGTCACCTTTCTCCAGGATAATGAGTCCAAAACCTTCTCATCTTTTCTTGAAGGAATGTGTTTCAGCCCTTTGATCATTTTGGTTGCTCTCTTTTTTACCTCTTCCATCTCTAACGTATATGGTGTTTTTTTTTCCTTCCAAGTGTGTTGACAAGAATTGTATACAATATTCCAAATGTGTATCAGATTCTCTAAGGTGGTTGGCTTGGAGTTAAAAGAAAGAGATAATACTCTTGAGTTAAGTTAGATTAGAAGATGAGAAGAACTATGAGAAACAGCTGTGGACAGAAGGAAAGGGAAAAGAGCTGAGAGACTTGCACGCTGCAATCTTGCAAAGTCATGTTTTGTACAAGAAAATAGAAGAGCCATTTTATAAAGGAAAGGACAAAGGGAAATGGGGAACAGTGCCTAAACATCTTCACCATTGCAATAATCTTCTGCACAGTAGTGCTGTGATAGTGCCCTGCACTACACTCAAGAATGCAGACAAGTTTGTTTATTTATTAGGGCTTTTTTCCGCTGCCTTTACTTCTTTATAAGTAACTTATATGTTACTTACTCAATGTGGCATGTATACCTAATACTCCTTTCTCCTCCTATTTTCACAATAGCAACAACCCTTTCAGGTGAGTTGGGTTGAGAGAGAATGACTGGTTCATAGTCCATAGTCACCCAGCTGGTTTCCATGCCTAAAGCAGGACCAAAACTCAGTATCTTGGGTTACTATGCCAACACCTTTACCACTACATCAAACTGATTATCAAAAGAGGTTGGTTATCCTATGTAGATCTGTTCTATAATACAGTAATGGTAATGAGAAACAGCCAGAAGATAGAGATCTCTATGAGACAGAGTCAAAACAGTCCAAGTGGCATCATGTCATTACAACAATCCCTGTAACTTTTTGATGACACACACAGACTCTCCAGCTAAGGAGAGAGAAAAATAATAATTCTCACTTAACTTGATTGTATAGCCCGCCCTGGAAGACAACACTGGTTCAGAACTTTCTCAAGAGATAGGTATGGGACATAATTATAGTTGCTTGTTTATAGCAACCATCAAAGAATCTCTGATTCTCTAGATAAATCTGCAGAAGATGAGACAAACTCTTATAGTTAGCCTCCATCCTGGGTTCCTCATACATCCATTTCCTAAGCAGAAAACACCATTACAAAAATACAATCCTATATAGATTTCCTAATGAACTGCTGATCAAAAAACAATATTGTTAGACGCTTTCAACTGGTAGAGCTCTAATCACACATTGTGAGGGCACCCCAGAGGTGGTATTCAGCTGGTTCTCTCCTGTTTGGGTGAACCGGTAAGGAAAGTAAGATAATCCCACTTTCTGGGGCATCCCGACTTCACTGCAGAGAGCAGTATGGATTGTCTCAAAAGTATTAACAAACTGTGTGGCCTCAGTTCTTAAGATATTCATTATCTTAAGAACTGGCACTTACCTCCAGCCAGGCTGGCCAATGTATAAACATTTATCACCTAAATGCTAGAAATGTGATCAAACACCGGGCATGCTACCACATGTGGTGGTCATGTAGCAAAGCAGAAAAATATTGGCAAAGGATACGAAGGTGGTTGGGAGAAATGAATGGACAGAAATGGGAACTCAAACCAGAAATATTCCTATTAGGAATTACCAAAGAGGATTTAAGCAAAGGGTTAACATATTTAACACGACATATCATAACAGCTACAAGAATTGTTTATGCCCAACAATGGAAGTGTGGAAACATTCCTAAAGAAAGAGAAATAACAGAGAAAATACTTGACTGTGCAGAATGTGATAGACTGACGCTAGAACTGAAAAATAAAGGAGAGACAGAGTACTATGAGATTTGGGATAGATTTTATCAGTGGTTGGATTTAAGGAAGGGAAGCCGGAAAGATAAGCACAAGGATGTATAGATTGAAATAAGAGGTAATATAGGTAATATATTATGTAATCGTAACTGTAATTGCAACCATGTAGAAGATGTTAAGTATGTATATATAATGAACAATAGTAATGGATATTGAATACACAAAAGATCTGTGTTATATTCTGTGTGGCGGAGAGATCACTAAGATGGTTTCACCATGTCCAACGTTTTTTCTTTTAACAATAAAAGTTTTTTTTTTTAAAGATATTCATTATGTCTGAATATGGGTTCTGCACTTCCAACACTGTTCCTGGTTATGATATCCTGATTGACTCTAGTGATTATCCAAAATTCACATCTATATAACTCTCTCTACAAAGACCTACATAGCTTAATAATGTAGAACTATGGCAGCACTCTGCTATTAGATTATAAGAATATCCTTGCTGGATCATCTTAAGGCTACTTTTAGTCCAACGTATTGTATCCAACAGTGACAAAATTATTTTTTCTGAGAAACCCATAGGCAGCACACACAAGTACACACCATGGACATTTAAATAAATAAATATGGCATTCTTTCATACATAGGCTTTTCATTTCACAGTGCTCTGATTTTACACATACTTGGCATAACCTCAGAATGTTTTGACAAAGCAATGATGGATGATTAAAACCAGGCTGATTCTCATCTTATAGAGCAACTGTTTAACAATGGAATACTGTGCACCTTTAAAGCTTCTATGGGAATCAAATATAGGGAAACTGCAAATAGCTAGTTGTCTTTTCCTGAAACAAATGTATAACTTTGTTCTCATATCATGAACTGTAAAAGCAAATAAATGGCAATTTGATTAATGTTCACCAGCCATGTCGAATGGAATAGCCATGCCAATCCATGATTTTGTTGTGGGTATACAATAGATGTGAACCACACAGGACTGTTATTGTGGAGAAAATGGAGGAAGGATCATTAGGGGCTGTTTTCCCCAACTTGCTAGTCATGAATCAAAAACTATGTGTGAAGGACATACAAAGATGTCATAATATTATTGATTTGCTATCCCATTTTTGCTTTGTACAAATCAACAGGTTATTTGTAATTCTTTCTTCATGAAGAGTTGGGCTGAAACAGAGTAAATGACCAGAGTCATCAAGCCATCTTGGTCTCTCAATGTTGACCCACGGAAGAGGCAACTTGTAGAATCTTTTCAACTTCTAAAGCAATAATTTCCATCTTATTCCAACATTAGTTACGTCACATGGTCTACTTGTCACTGTCCATACCAAAATAAAGTGAGGGTGGGGCTGTCCTTGCTCCTACAGGTTATATGAGGCTGGTGGGGGCACACATCCCGTGTACTGAAAGAGAAGTTGGAATGATCTCATAGAATCCGAACTAGTTTCTCATGGTCTTTCATCTGAGCACATATTTTCTTTGGATTATCATGAGGCTAGACATGTACTCCTCCAGAGAATGAAAGATTTGGAATATTGATTCAATGTCAGTGGGAACCCATACATCAGCAGAACCTTGATCCAATTGGGACCCAGTTTCTTTCTCAACCTCCTTTTAGACATGGGATACCATCTTGTCATTCCCTTCTTGCTGTGTATATACTCAAAAATTCCCTTAGCTGAACAAACTCCATATGGCTCAGGAGAGATCAAAACCATTGCTTGTGTAATGATGTACTTCATTTTTTGTAGTCATCTAAGAAACTCATTGGTTTTAGTTATCTTGCCACTAGATAGACAGAGCTTTGGAATACAAACTTTTTCCTTTCTGAGGCAAAATATTGTGGGCAAATTTATCATGGCAGGTGTTAAAATATGTCATCTAATATGATATCCTTGATTAACATATGTTTATTTGCTTGCATATGCTTCTATTTATTATTATGTATGAATCACTGATTGCAATAAGGATAGTATGTATGATACTCTAATTGAAGGGTATGTTAAGGAGATTACCTGCTGGTTAAACAACCTGAGTTCTTATTTAATAAATTGACAATAGATGTTTCAGTGGGGTATTCTCATTGCTTCCTCCAAATGGAACCCTTTAAACATTTCAAGTTATGTCCTGATGGCATATAGAACACTCAGGTTATGTCAACTTTTGTTGGAATGTAGCCAATATGAACTACAGAAGCTCTTTAATTGTAAATTTTAAAAAGAAGGCATATTTTCTGTTTCATGCCCACCCTTCTTAGCTCTTTTTAGCTATATAATTTACATAACTGCTCATTTCACATATCACATAGTGACTCTGGATGGCTTACAATGGGAGAAAAAATAAAATAAAAAGAACTTTAACTCAATAATATTATGCTAACACGCTTACTATTGTTGTAATGTTTGAGTTCAATTGTCTTCATAACATTTCAGATTTTATGGCTCAGTGTTATCCCAAAGTGACTGCATTCTTTTCTATTGAATATAGTTGAAGGGAACTATGAAATACTATTGTACACTGGAAGAAATATGAAGCCTTTGACTGTAAGAACATTATTCATAAAGAAAGATAGATCAAGACACTGAGACCCCAAAAAATACAACCTAAACCTTATGTTCAACATATAAAAGAAATCTTCCCAAACCCATTTTTAGTGAATATACATCACTCTTGAAATATTATTTCAGTTTGGCTATTGTACTGCTTATCTATCATAAACATAATAGAAAAAGGCAGAAACACGTGTTGTTTTTTTTGCACTGAGAAAATATATTATAAATTCAGCGTACAGTGGCTCATTTTTTCATTTTCATTTTTTTTTTCATTTTATTAGCATTTATAGGCCGCCCTTTTCCCTGAGGGGACTCAGGGCAGCTTACAATGATAGGGGAAGGGAGTGCAGGACAAAACACAAAAAGAAAATGTGAATAAAACTAATTAGCAATAAAAACCCAACATTCATTCAACATTCGGGAGGGGCGAGAGTAAAGTCTTATCCCCAGGCCTGACGGGATAGCCAGATCTTGAGGGCTGTGCGGAAGGCCTGGACGGTGGTGAGGGTGCGGATCTCCACGGGGAGATTGTTCCATAGCGTCGGGGCTGCAACTGAGAAGGCTCTCCTCCGCGTAGTCGCCAGTCGGCACTGACTGGCGGATGGAATTCGGAGGAGGCCTACTCTATGCGATCTGATGGGATGAAGGGAGGTAATCGGCAGAAGGCGGTTTCTCAAATAGCCAGATCCACTACCATAGTCATGCATTTTTGTTTTAAAAAAAGTAAAACAAAATATAATAAAAAATAAGTTATCTAAGCAGAACTAATTTCTTTAAACTATGCTAGTAACTTGACACATACTTTTTTCCCCCACAGAAAAAGAAAATATAATCCCACATAGAATCCCACATAGAATATAAGCATATGCTTCAAATTGAGCAGAATTCAAGATTTTAGTGGGACTAAAGTCTTGAACAGGAATGTATGAATCAGTGTAAATTATTTCAGTTTTAATATCCACATCCATCAGGGCAGTATTCATTTCTTTTCTTTTTTTAAAGGTGCCAACAAATTAACATGGCATCGTACCTGGGTACCTGAGAGACCGCCTCCTGCCGATTACTCCCATAGATCGATTAGATCTCACAGGTTAGGTCTCCTCTGGATTCCATCTGCCAGCCAATGTCGGCTGGCGACTCCCCGGGGGAGAGCCTTCTCTGTTGCAGCTCCAGCCCTTTGGAACGACCTCCCCGTGGAGATCCGGACCCTTACTACCCTCCCGGCCTTCCGCAAAGCCACCAAGTCCTGGCTGCTCCAGCAGGCCGGGGGGCTTGTGAAATATCCAACCCCACCGTAACTGTGGATGTTGCGTATTTTAAGGTGTTGTCTTGTTTATTTATCCCCTTCCCTTGTTTATTGTAAGCCGCCTGGAGTCCTTCGGGAGTGGGCGGCATACAAGATCAATAAACTAAACTAAACTAAACTAAACTAAACTAAACTAAACTAAACTAAACTAAACATCTATTCTTGTTTTCATGACTTAGGGATCTTTTTCATGTAACATCTAATTTACTTAATTGTTAATATAAATTCCCAAAGAAACCAGATTTTATAGAAATTCCTCTTGTATAGAGGATGGTACCACCTATTTTTAATAGTTACTGTCTCTCTTATAAGACTGACAGAATGAATGCAGTAGCTCTATAAACTTGAAGTTCAAAAATGCCATCATGCTTGCTTGCCCAGATAAAAGTAGCATATCCAATTTATATAAGCTAAATTTACATTCAATTCAGAACTTACATTTTTCCAAATTTTGCAAGATACTTAATGAAACAGGTATAAGAATGTGTAAAGAGCAAAGGTGCAGAAAGTAGATATATGTGAGGAAAACATACGTCACAATTCATATGGATTTTCAATGCAAAAATAAATTACCCAGGATACAGACGAATTTAAATAAAAACCTCAATGACTAAACAGAATAAAAACTTGCCAACTGTTCTTATTCTCTGTTACCCAAACTTGTCTGCTTACTTGCTCTGATTCAAAGGTTTACTCCAAAATTGATCTTTGTTGAAAGTCAAGACTTTTGGACCACAAGATTTCTTTTGCTATCTCATCACTTCTTATGATTTTACGTGCAACTTGCAAATCATGAAAGATAATTATCTCTACCTTTCTCTTTCTATATTTTGAAATTCTCATCAAAGCAGTCTTTGAAATTCTCCTGAAAGCTTCAGCCAGCCAGAGTTCTTGCAACCATCTTCTGCAAAGGGGACATTTTCATTAGCAATGCCTTAACTTTCTAATGATCTTTCCCAAAGGGCATTCATTCTGATGCTGTTGTGCCAGTCAGGAACATTATTTTTTAAAGCTTGTTAGCTTGTTTGCTCTTGTCGATCTCCTTTTTATAGAGCTCTTTCTTTTTTAGCATAGTTGTGGTGTTTTCACACTTTGGTTGTATATTTAAAGAGGAAGACACAAATATAGCCAAATAAATTAGTCCACCACAAGGGCAATAGAAAATGAGGTACTAATTTTTACAGGCAAGTAGAAGCATATCAATACCCCATTGGGACATTATACAAAGAGGCAGTTTTGAGCTGCAGAAATAAACTGGAAATGTTGCTTCAAACCAAGCTGGTGTGAGGATGTGGCACCTGTCTATACCCCTTTCAAGCTATCTCTTCTTCTGAGAATATACGGTTGCCCATTAAGATTTCATTGTATTTCTGGGAGAAATCATAGTAGCAAATATTTATTTTGGGATAAAATCTGAAACATTTCTCATGATAACTTATAAAACTTTCCTATCTCCATTGTCAATCCAAAGATATCAGTTTGTACACACACATCTGTGCATTAACTTGTAATAACTATATACAAAAAAGAGCATTTGTAAGTATTCTTGTGTTTGTGTTTTCTTCCACATGATACAGATCCCACATTATCAGAATGCAAACTCAAGTGGAAACCACCGATTACTTGATTGCACTGTATGGTATTATTATTTTTTCCTGAAGATTTTATTTGAGCAATGTGTGTTGTGGCAGAGCTTAAGCAGAGTTTTCTGGTTTAATAAAACACTATGGCTAATACCGGATAATGACAGTCCATAACAGCAGAAAAGCTTTAGCATTAATTTTAAAGGTAGATCAAAAGCATCAGAAACATTATTCTCACCAAAATAGCAATACACACAGACACACAAACACAGAGACACTCTTCCTTAAAAGTTAGATTGATTGTTCTCATGTACTTATGGCTGCTTATGCAAGAAGTAAAAGGCATAATGACATATTAAAAGAAGGTGGGTCTTGAAAGTCAACATACTACTTTTATTCCTGCATAAATCGAAGTATAAGAAGCTTTTTATCAACAGATATCTTTTGGGAGCTGTTAACTATTTCCAGTATGACATTAGTGGAAACATCCCTTTATAATGGATGCGGTGGCTCAGTGGCTAAAATGCTGAGCTTGTTGATCAAAAAGGTTGGCAGTTCGACAGTTTGAATCCCTAGTGCCGCATAATGGAGTGAGTTCCTGTTACTTGTCCCCACTTCTGCCAACCTAGCAGTTCAAAAGCACGTAAAAATGCTAGTAGTAAAATAGGGACCACCTTTGGTGGGAAGGTAACAGCATTCTGTGTGTCTTCGGCATTTAGTCATGCTGGCCACCTGACCACAGAGATGTCTTCAGACAGCTCTGGCTCTTTGACTTTGAAACAGAGATGAACACCACCCCCTAGAGTCAGGAATCACTAGTACATATGTGTGAGGGGAACCTTTACCTTATTAGTGGAAACATTTCAATTCTTTATCGTGGAGCACATCTTAAGACTAATTCCAGTTCATACCACCATATGAAAGAAATCTATAATAATGACTTCCTCACATTTTCCTCCTTATAGTGTGTGCAGTATTAACTGGTTGTAGATATAGATTCTTTGAGACCTAAGTTACACTTCAACACATAGAAAATTTACTCTGTGCCATGTGGATTTCTTGAACTGATCAGCCTAATTCTACAAATCTAGGACTGTGTGGGAATTGTATTCAACATTTGTAATGAATCCTCATTCAGTTTGTTACAAAAGCAATTGCTTTTTTCCCATTTAACCATGAAAGCAGTTTCTATGTCATTCTAATTAATAGAGTTCAAGGTTCTTACTCATACCTTGGCTATTATTAAATGATTTAGTTACAGTATTAGGTAGTAATAGGCTTTGTCAGAATGTCCTGTCTTGTTCCGTACATTCACCTCCCTAAGGTTCTACAATCATCCTGATTTCAATTAAACCTTTAAAAAAAGACAAAAAGAGGGAGTCTTTTAGAGTATAGACATCTTCAATACTGTTGCTGTGAAAGTACACTACAGCAGGAATGTCCAACTTATGGACATTTAAGTCCATAAGTCTTAAAGTTGCCAACATTGGATGCCCCTCCTCTACAGGAATGTAGCCAATAGTCACTAGGACTGGAGCTCAGCTCAATTCAAGGAATTCTTTCATTTTTATCTGGAAAGGAACAGCCTTCCAAAGGACTTCATCGGGTTTTTGCAGACAAACTGTTTGTTGCTAGCAAGGATGATTATGTGGAACCTGATCTTTAGTTCCCTGATTTCATTGTATTTTTTTTTTACATCTCAATCCCTTTCTGCATAGTGATTTGCAGTGCAGAAGGGGTCTAGCATCCCCGAGAGTGTATAAAAAAGTGACGCTAGGCAAGAAACAGATGGCATTGTTAAAAAACTAAATGATCTATTTTAACAAAGTAAATTGATGTAAATACAAGATATAATGGATGGATGGATGGATGGATGGATGGATGGATGGCTAGATGGCTAGATAGACAGACAGACAGACAGACAGACAGATAGGTAGATAGATAGATACATACACACACACACACACACAAACACACACACACACAGAGAGAGACAGAGACAGAGAGAGATAAACAGACAGACATGACTGATAAATAGACATACAGAGAAAGATAGAGATGGATGATTGATAGGCAGATGATTGATAGATAATAGAAAGAGACATATATAGATATGATTGACAAAAAACATATAGGCAGGCAGATAGATAAATAGACAGATTCTAAGCATTTGTTTTAACCTGTTTCTGAAGTTGTGAAAACTTAGGATTGAAAGCAGCTGTCAATATTATTCTCATACAAAAAAAAACCTGAATAAATTCTAGTTTGTTTAAATCCAAATTTTAATATCAGTTTTGCTAACAGTTTGGCTGTTAGACTTCTCGTTCATCTTTCCTCCATAAGGCAATACACAGTATATGGGGATCTGCCTTCATTTTATCCTCTCCAAACTGTGAGGGGTAGATGGAGCTGAGCATGAGTGACTGATGCAAAGTCCCCCATTGAGATTCCACAGCTGACAGTAGAATCTATTCTAACACTATCACCATTTCATCATACAGCCTTTCCCTGCCTAGCAAGAATGGGCAACCTATAATTTGCATTCATCCCAGCCCAATTTTGCAGACTTTGGCACCTATCTAAGATCCTTATATTAAAATTGGGAGCAAACCAAGGCAATCTGGCAATATAACTTCCTGCAAAATATTTGTGTGATGCTTCCAACTGACATAATACATTTTTTTAAGTAAGCCTCCAAAGGAATTTTAAAAAAATGTGCTAAGTGAGATCCCCAACTCATACAAACCCACTTACTAGCCCTTTAAGGCAATTTTATTTATTTGTCTTTTTTTAAAAAATGTGTAGACCTCTTTTGAAAAATTGTTGCCTGTCTCCTGTACAGAGTTAGGAGAACATTTCTCTATGTAATAGCATTGAATCATACAGTTGAAGAAGTATTATAGATTTAATCACTTAATCACAAATGAGGATTGAACACACGCAGGTCCTTCAGCCTTTCTTCACCAAATATTCCCTTGATCAACTTCATTCCCTTTCTCTGAAAGCTTTCCAATAATCACCACCTATCTTTAAACCTTGGCATTCAGACATAGGCCCAGTACTTATACACAAGGTCTTATTTGTGTAGAATCTAATATGAATTTCATGATTTGGACATGCCAACGCTAAGAGAAACCTAAAACTGTATTTTATCTTTTGCCCTCTTTGCCTTGCAATGTGAACATTCTTGACCTAGTTGAGGAACACCTGAAAGAAAATAAATACTGAAGAATATGAAATGGATCTGATGTCAGAGACATTTTACTCTCTGCTATTTCAACAAGGGAAAAATATGTTCTTCATTGCTGCTCCCTGTCTTCCCCAAAGACTGTTCAATGCCTATGGATGAGCTAGCCACAAATCTTTCAGCTGGCAAGGCATCAAACAATACTCCAAAGCTGAACATTTTTCTCAGACAAGAGTTTCCCAAAACTACTGTCCCTTGCTCCTTTCCCAGTATATTTATTTTGGAAGAAATCCAGGGGGCAAAACCTAATATATTATCCAGACTGCAGTTGAAGATCAAAGATGTTCTAGTTGCTGCTTTCTGAGATCCTCCCTTAGGACCAAGTTGTTGAAATATTAAACACTGAGTTGGATGGGGAATAGCTCAGTGGTGAAGGAATTTATAAAAGCTAGAAGTTAAAAAAAATGCTATACCAATATGTATAGTTTATTTTTAATACCATAACCATTATTATAAATATGTTCCATGTGCAAAATTATGCAACGTGATGGAGGACCTTGTGATAAACAGTTGTCAATGTATCATTTTATCTTAAGTATAAAGAATCTTGTAGGAACTTAAAAAATAGAAAATATAAAAAGAGTATCATGCCATGGAATAAAGTGCATTTCTTAATGCATTTGAAGTCTACTCCTAAATTATTGGTACATCTTTACCTTGATTACACATCATGTACTTCATGGTCTATAAAGTTATGTCATAGCAAAGTGGTTAATATTTACGATGCTCCATGTTGGAGATTCCACCACAATATGAGAATGACTAACATGTAGCAGAGGGAGTAGCAATCAGTCAGATCCCAGTCCATGCCTTCGCCTCCAATGCCAATGGTTGAAAAAGAATGAGATCACCAAACTCCACAGGATTTTAGTATTTTCTCATAAAATTTCAAAAAAAAAAAAAATCAAGAATTTGCAATCATTTGACTTTTTAGCCATTTTTTAATATGTTATTTTATTTTCAGTTTATTTTGCAATGGCGTACAGTGTTTAAAGATAGAATATATCCCTTGGTCCTGCAATGTTTTTAAACCTTGATTTAATGTCAAAGAAATAAGGGAGTCTCTTTCTTTGATTCTTCTGTTTTCTCTAAGAAGTATTCCATGGCTTCCTTATATGATTTAAATGGAGTTGTAAATTGGAAACAGCCTGTGATGATCATGATGAATCTAGCATAACATTTTTTTTACTTACACTTCAACATTAATTTATCAGTTTGTTTGCTGTTATCTCTATACCATTGCTTGACGTACCATTAATTGTAGTATGCCAAGCAGAATTGCTTCTTGTGAGATAGACAGCCATGTAAATTTGATTAAAACAAACAAACAAATAGATATGTTTAAATAAATAAAGCAGGGTGTTGTATGTGTCGGTGGATACACAACACCAAACAGACTGATATATATATATATATATATATATATATATATATATATATATATATATATATATATATATATATATATATATATATATATATATATGCGTTTTTGCATGCACAGCGCCCCCTGCGGGTTATATGCGTGGGCGGGGTATATTTTACACGATCGGAGGCTTGCACAGGCTTCTTTCTCCGTTTCTTCCCCCACCCCGATCTCAGCTGTTTCCTTCTCCTCCGTTCCTTTCCTCTTCCCCAGCTTGCGCAGGCTTCTTTCTCCGTTTCTTCCCCCACCCCGATCTCAGCTGTTTCCTTCTCCTCCGTTCCTTTCCTCTTCCCCAGCTTGCGCAGGCTTCTTTCTCCGTTTCTTCCCCCCCCATCTCAGCTGTTTCCCTTCTCTCTTACTCGGCGCGGGTTATATGCGTGGGCGGGGTATACGGGAAATATTTTACACGATCCGGAAAACCCGCGGGTTATTCGCGTGGGCGGGTTATTTGCGTGGGCGGGTTATATGGGTGAAAATACGGTGTGTATATATATATATATATATATATATATATATATATATATATATATATATATATATATATATATATATATGTTATATTTATGCTGATAAATAAATAAAGGGATCAGCATAAATATAACAAATGTAACAAAAAAGGCAACAGTAAAAATATTGGGTTTCTGTCTGGATGGACTCTTGTGACGAGCCTAATGACAGAGAGTGGAAGTGTGACCTTCCTCCCATACTTGGGCATACCAGGGGTTGTGACTTTGAGAATATATATATATATATATATATATATATATATATATATATATATATATATATATATATATATATATATATTAGTGTCACAACCCCTGGCAAGCCCCAATTATGGGAGGAAGCTAACTGCTTCCATCATCTGTCAATCGGCTCGTCACAAGAGTCCATCACGACAGAAACACAACATTTTTACTGTTGCCTTTGTTATATTTGTGTTTTTTTTATTTGTGCTGATAAATAAATAAAGGGAGACTAGTATAGATCTATTTCAAGCTATTTAGCTCTCATCAGCTAGCCATACCCTTACTGGGATTCGAACCTGTGCTGTATTGCATCTTAGGCAAACGTCTTAGCCATCAAGCCACAGGTCTCCTCCTTATCAGCTGAAGCCAGGGAAGAAGGTATATATTAGTGTCACAACCCCTGGTAAGCCCCAATTATGGGAGGAAGCTAACTGCTTCCAACATCTGTCAATCGGCTCGTCACAAGAGTCCATCACGACAGAAACCCAACATTTTTACTGTTGCCTTTGTTATATTTGTGTTTTTTTTATTTGTGCTGATTTTCTGTCGTGATGGACTCTTGTGACGAGCCGATGGCTAGCTGATGAGAGCTAAATAGCTTGAAATAGATCTATACTAGTCTCCCTTTATTTATTTATCAGCACAAATAAAAAAAACATATATATATATATATATATATATATATATATATATATATATATATATATATATATATATATATATATATATATATATATATATATATATTGTTCAGGTCCTACTGAAAAAATGCTAAGCTGAATATGAATTTTTACTACAATCGTACTTTTTTTTCTTCCTACGCTTTCCACTTTGGGGGGAAGTTTAAAAAATCAGCACACAGCTTCGGACTCACCTGATTATAAATATATGCTTTGGTTATTTTTAGCTGTGTTTGTTTTGCTTTGTTTGTTTAGACTTTTTCCAATTAGCCTTCTTGTGGACCTCATTCAGAACTCCTGGCTTGGTGAACAATGTCTGCCTTGAGATCAATACAACTAATTGTACCTAATTGATTATACAATTTGCATTAACAGATTTCCATTAAATCCCTCTGTGTGAACTTTGAGATGCTAATTATTGTGTGGCATTGGAATGGTGATGCAACAATTAGACTTTGGGGCATTCGCAAGACTAGCCTTAGTTATTCTGCATGCTATTTTGCCAGCACGTGTTAGAAAGTAGTATCCTTCCTAGGCAATCCTGCGACATTCATCTTAATTAAATGTGATTTCTTTGGTTTTGACTTAGAATGCTGTATAAACTCCGTCACTATGACTTGCAAAGTGTTGTTATTGATTTAAAATGTTGGATTAATCCAGCACTGTTATATTCAATAAACATGGTTAAAACCATGACTTGGGGCAATGCTTGAGCATCTGATATCATTCAAATGTTCATAATGTTTATCTTTGTGTGACATTTTTTATCAAGCCTGGAAATTACAGGTTTTATTTTTACTCACAGTTGAATGAAATCATATTAAATACTGGATATTGAATAAGAAGAAGCTGAATCCAAAATAAAATATTGGTTGTTTGTTAGTCTTATTGGCTGGGACCAGATTGTTATGCAGATCCAGTCTAGTCTTGGACTATACCCCAAACCATTATTATATTACATTTAAATATATAAATACCTCCCTAAGACCAATAAGATCGCACAGGATGGGCCTTCTCCGGGTGCCTTCAGCTGGACAATGCCGACTGGCGACACCTCGGAGCAGGGCCTTCTCTGTTGCCGCTCTGGCCCTATGGAATGAGCTACCCCCAGAGATCCGGACCCTACCCACTCTCATGGCCTTCCATAAGGCTATTAAAACCTGGCTTTTCCGGCAGGCCTGGGGCTGTTGACCTCTTGATTCAGGTCCAGCCCCCCCTTTGATTGGCTGCATGTTGTGTTTTCTTCTTAATCTTGTTGTATCTTATTGTTTTAATCCTTTTTTAAACATTTTTCATTTCTGTAAGCAGCCCGGAGACCTCCGGGACTGGGCAGCCTATAAATTCAATAAATGAATGAATAAATGAATGAAATTGATTAAATGAAATAAATATCACAGAGTTTTGGGAAATTATGGTACCATAATTCTTTCTACAGAAGTTCAAAGCAAAACTTTTTTACTGTTTGATTTTGGGGGGAAAATATTAGGAATTAATATATAGCTGGAGAAGGATTATTTTTTTAATAGGAATAATAATTATACACACAAATACACACTTTTGAATTATAGATGGTTTTTATGGTCAGTACACCATCCGTCCATTTTAATATTGTATTTAATTTTTAACACTTGAACTGTTAACTGTCACAACACAATTATAATTATGTGAAGTGATTAGTGCTTGAAAAATCACTGCCATGTTGTAACATGAAAAAAGTAGTAACTAGCAAGGAATTATTCCTAATATTTCTAAAGCTATTTTACAGGAGACGTAAGGGTGACATTTCCCTGGGGAAAAAAAAACTATGATCCTTTATAACTTAAAGCATTTTTCTCTTTTTAATTGACACCCCAAAGGCCAGCGGAATCCATCTGACTTACACAAACTTTTTTGAATTTTCAGATTGAAACCTCTTTCAGATTCATTCAGAGTAAATAAGAGGTAGAATGGTCTTGGTTTTCCCTTCCCTAAGTTTGCTCTCAGACTTCTCAGTTCCCACCAACACAATCTGGTGATTATTGTTATACATTAATTGCTGAAACTTTAAGTACAGCAAGACATTAACTTTGTGTGCATAGCTGCAACAGTACAAAAGGAATCCAAACAATGTGGAAAGCCAGATTCATCTTGAATGAGTCAGAGAGTTGGCAACCTGATGCTTTCCAGGTGCTTTGGGCTTCTACTCACAGAATCCCCAGTGATATTATCCCCATGTGGGTTTCAATTAAAACATCTCTGCATCTGTATTAGTTTTAGTTTAGTTTTAGTTTTATTTGGCATTTATAGGCCGCCCTTTTCCCTGAGGGGACTCAGGGTGGCTTACAATTCATGGGAGGGAGTGCAAGACAAAACATAAATATGTGAATAAAATAAAATAAAACAGTAAAACACAACATTCATTCAGCATTCGGGCGGGGCGGATTAGGATCTTATCCCCAGGCCTGACGGGATAGCCAGGTCTTGAGGGCTGTGCGGAAGGTCTGGACGGTGGTGAGGGTACGAATCTCCACGGGGAGATCGTTCCAAAGGGTCAGAGCTGCTACTGAGAAGGCTCTCCTCCGCGTAGTCGCCAGTCGGCACTGACTGGCGGATGGAATTCGGAGGAGGCCCAATCTGTGCGATCTGATGGGACGGAGGGAGGTAATCGGCAGAAGGCGGTCTCTCAAGTATTCAGATCCACTACCATAGAGGGCTTTATGGATGGTAAGTAGCACCTTGAAGCGCACCCGGAGATCAACAGGTAGCCAGCGCAGCTCGCGGAGGATAGGTGTTATGTGGGCGAACCGCGGTGCGCCCACAATCACTCGTGCGGCCGCATTCTGGACTAGCTGAAGTCGCCGGGTGCTCTTCAAGGGCAGCCCCATGTAGAGCACATTACAGTATTCGAGCCTAAAGATCACAAGGGCTCGAGTGACTGTTGTGAGGGCCTCCCGATTCAGGTAGGGCCGCAACTGGCGCACCAGGCGAACCTGGGCAAATGCCCCCCTGGTCACAGCTGACAAATGATGGTCGAAAGTCAGCTGTGGGTCCAGGAGGACTCCCAAGTTGCGAACCCTGTCTGAGGGGTGTAAAATTTGACCCCCCAGCCTGAGTGATGGAACATTGGCCAAATTATTGGGAGGGAAACACAACAGCCACTCGGTCTTGTCTGGGTTGAGTACCAGTTTGTTAGCTCTCATCCAGTTCTTAACGGCCTCAAGACCCCGGTTCACAGACAGTAAAGTTTTAATATTACAGGTGAATTACAAGTGAAAATTGCAGTAACGTTCTACAGTGTACACAGTTCCCTAATCAAGGTTTCATCTTAGCCATTCTACTAGGTCAGTTTCCACCCTCTGAATGTAGTCAATATTTCCTGGTCACTGAATAAGTTCAATTTTCAATGAAAGGTTTTATCTCCCTACTCTTTTAAATCATGTTTTTCCCCCCTCAGAGTTTTTTTTTCTGTAAAACTTCAGGGTTGCCTCAGGCTTTGTTGCCTTGGTTGATGCTACATAATCAATGACACTCACAGCCTGAACGTTTGAAATCGGGAAAATGATAATAGACAAAACTTTTTTTTTAAATTAAATGAGGAACACCAAGCCACTAATTTAGCAAGATGCCTCCATCGCGCATTGAAACGAGTTTCAAATTTGTGTAACTGTTAATGAGAAAACTAGAGTTCTGTGACTGATTTCACAAAGGATTATTAGGACCCTCATAAAACTACAGTTGCCAGAATTGTTTAAAGGAAGCAATGATTTCAGTCTAGTTTTCCTATCAGTTAAAAGAGTCACTCTCGAATGTCTCTTCAGATCCAGAGGGGGAAACAACCTAATTATACAGTCGAAGGCAAATTGCAGGAGACTACAATTCAAAAATTAATTCTGGGAAAAATAGCTTGGCTAGGACAGATAATTCCCAAGTCATGTGTTTTTAGTTTTTGTTAAAGCCCAGAGGCTTTAGTCAACAGTAATGGATGTTAAAAGTTGATTCATTCCTAATAATGCTATCTAAGGCTCTTATAAATGGTTTTTCAATACTCTGGTTCTTCAACCATGTATTTTAGCATATAATATAGCCGTTATACAGATAATAAATGTCAGTGTGATATGGTGGTTTAAGTGTTAAACCAAGAATAAGGAGATACAGATTCTAATCTACTTTTAGTCGTTGAAGTCCACTGGGTGATTTGGAGCCAGTCATTCTTTATTTGCCCAACCTACCACAAGGTGTTCTTGATGTGAGGGGAAATTAGGAAGACAGAGTACTATACTTTCTAAAATGCATTCCTAAATGAAAGGCAGGAATGCATATAACATATAGAAAGTATTTTTATTTCTTTATAAAATGTTTAGGCCACTTCACTCCACAACCACTCTGAATAGTTTCACAAGATGAGAAAACAAAATAAAAGAACAGGAATCCTATGAGAACAAATACATGGGGCAGCTCTACATGGGGCAGCCCTTGAAGAGTATTCGGAGACTTCAACTCATCCAGAATGCAGCCACGCGAGCGATTGTGGGTGCACCTCGGTACACCCACGTTACACCTATCCTCCGCGAGCTGCACTGGCTACCGATCAGTCTCCGGATACGCTTCAAAGTGCTAGTCGTAACTTATAAAGCCCTTCATGGTATTGGATCTGGGTACTTGAGAGACCGCCTGCTGTCAATTACCTCCCAAAGACCCATTAGATCACACAGGGTTGGCCTCCTCCGGGTTCCGTCTACTAGCCAATGCCACCTGGCTACTACCCGGGGGAGGGCCTTCTCTGTGGCAGCTCCGGCCCTCTGGAATGAACTCCCCGCAGGGATTTGGACCCTCACCTCTCTCCAGGCCTTCCGAAAAGCTGTCAAAACCTGGCTTTGCCGGCAGGCCTGGGGTTGATGAGTTCCCTCCCCTCTCGACTTGTATGGTTGCGTGATTCTTGCTTATTTTAATTATCTGTATTCTGTTTTATGTTCCCCCTTTTCCCTTTTTGAATTGTTCGCCGCCCTGAGTCCTTCCCGGAGAAGGGCGGCATACAAATAATAAAATTCAATTCAATTCAATTCAAATAAAAAAATACAAATAAATACAAATGAAATAAAAGCAAATAACAAGGCACCCATTCACATTACCCCACGTAGTTCAAGGACTACAAAAAGCAAAGTTTTTAGGGCTTACTAAAAGGTGGGCAGTAGTACCTCTGAGAGAATATTGTTCTTGTTCCAGAGGACAGGTCCTTCAACAAAGAAGATTCATTTCTTGGCTCTTGCTCAAGGACATTGTTTGATCAAAATAACCCAAAACAAGTCAGCTTTGTATGATTGAATAGGCTATGAGAACCAAAGTGAGCCACACTACAAGAGCCACACAGCAACCACCTCTGGGTCAATTAATACTCACACAATGTATGGAAGCTGTGACATGAGTGGCAAAATTATCATTTATTGTCAATTGCAAAAATGTACATTTTCAAATAGGACCAGTCAAATGTGCTTGTCCATCAATTCTTTCCACAACCATTAGTTTCTGTAATACCAGTAAGTGTGTGGGCAGTTCAAACTATTACACTGTGGCTTCATCTATGAAATTGACATTTATGTCCAAAACTATAAGAAATGAGAGTTACATTTCAAACTCTGAGGGTGTATGAAAAGTAAGAATAACATGCATTTTCTTTTAGCCATCTGTTTGAGCTCTTAATCTTTGAAGTCCCTCAAAGGATAGCCTATTAATTTTTCCAAAGGTGAGGCTTTGTAGGATTTCAGGCACTTGCTTGCTACATGGCCTGCAATTCCACAGGTGCAGCACTTTGTGCCTAACACAGAAGTCTGTACGGTATTTTAGAAGTGCTAGGTTTCATGGGGGTAGAATCATAAACTGAGAGTCACCATCTCGGTTTTCTGTCAAGTAGAGAATTATTTTTATTGTTGCATAGATTATCCACTGCTAGCATCTGAGGACCTTACAGGAAACAAGATGAGGATGGGAGTTGGGGTGGGGAATAAGGGTGTAGTAAAAGGAGCCCTTGTGGATTTTTTAAGGGGCAATGCTCATCTCCATTTCAAGGCCATTGATCTAGCACTGTCTGAAGTCATTTCCACAGTGATATGATGTGCCAGAGCATTATACCATCCCACTGGAGTACCGTAGTACCTATTAATCTACTCACATTTGCATGCTTTTGAACTACAGCAGATTGGCAGGAGCTGGGGCAAGCACAGGAGTTCATCCTGTCATGTGGTACTCAGGTCTTGAATCTGGGCTATCGGCTTTCCAGACGACAAGCCCAGCTCTGTAAACTGCCTAGAGAGAACTGTAAAGCACTGTGAAATAGTATATAAGTCTAAGTGCTATTGCTATTCTTAACTGCTGAGCCACCAATCTCTGTAGAGAGACTGTAAAAACCTCCTTTCCTTATTCTTTCCTCAATGCCTCAAATCTTCCACTTGCCATTCAATTAACAAATTCTCCATATTCTGTGGTGTGTCTTTTCCCACCTCATCTCTTGGTTCCTCAGAAAGTCCTTGTAGTACTGGTGATCACAGCAAGAGCATTCACATCTATTGAATAATTCTCACAAACATTGAGTTTACCTTGTTGCAGTTTTGGAATCTCTCAGCTTTCTATAATTCTTCTACTTGAATCTTCAAATGCAGCTCCAGGATCCTGTCAGGAGCCTGCAAAATCAAAATCATTTGACATCCTATATTGAAAAAGAATACAATATTAAAATTCCATCCAACAATCATGAGAAGCAGTAGTGGCAAAAAAAATGGGTTGATTTTAATTATGAATACAGGGAGTATCAATAAATGCAATCTATAAAAACAAAATCTATTTTAGGACCTTGCATAATTTTTAAAAGTGAGACTCATTCCTAAGAGAATAAAGTTTAAGAAAACTGTTTAGTAATGAAATAATAATGGAATCTCAAAATATGTCAGAGTTTCTCCTTGCTACATCTTTAACCAGTGTTTCTTAAACTTGGCCACTTTAAGATGTGTGGATTTCAACTCCATGCCAGCTGGAGAATTCTGGGAGTTAAAGTCTACGCATCTGGACAAGGTTGAGAACTTCATCTTACACCAAACAAAATCAAGGGTGTATGTGTGCATGGAGTCTATTAAGTTTCCCAAAGTATAGTATTTTTTTTTCTGAACATCTTCCATTAATAGTTTTACAAAACACAGGATAACAGAGTTGGAAGGAACTTGGAGGTTTTCTAGTTCAATCTCCTACTTAAGCAGGAGAACCTATATTATTCTAGACAAATGGCCATCCAATCTTTTTTAAAAAACATCAATTGACTTCTTGTTATTAGATAACTTTTTGTTATCCCTTTCCCATTCCAAGAGTCAGGTTATATTCCATCACATTTACGTGTTAAAAAAATTGTCTACCCTTTGAGACAGTGTTGGAAGACCCAACTTTGTAGCTTTATTTCATCATTACATTGACATCATGATGGCCTTAGTAAAATCCTCAGATAGGTCCTGGGCTTTCATTGAGATCCTCCTTTTGTCATTTTGCTGATTTTGATCCCCAACCTATTGATACCACTGTCCATAGAGTTGTTATGGGAGAAGGGGAGGCAGAGAGTAAGAATGCCACTTTGATCACCTTGGGGACTAGACAAGATTAAAAAATGAATTGAACTGTTTTGAATTATCTGACATCAGTGTATGTCAGCTGTGTCCAACATTGGCAATTTTAAGACTAGTTGGCTGGCTGGCTGGTTGGAGAATTCTGGGAGTTGAAGTCTTAAAGTAGCCAAGGCTGGACACCTGTGGTTTACATGGCTTTGTGTCTTGCTTCTTAAATTTGTTTCATATTCATAAATAAGTGTATTGACTCATACATCACATTCTACTTTTATAAAAGTGACAAATATATCACAAAGTTAACCCAACCAATTGGAAATCCTGTCCATATCAATCTACATAAGTGAAGAATTTAATCAGTGATACTATCCTGTGATATTTCGTATTCACTTCATAAGTGAATATCTGTATATCATAGTCTTTTCCTTTAACTCTAACTTAATTACTAAATGTGGAACAGTGGAAATCATATGAATTTAATCTGCTAAAGGTTCATAAATATCTTTACCTGCAATCTTTTCTCAATCTATTTTAACCTGTTGATACCTGTTTGAATTCCAACAGAACATTTGATTAAAACTGACAAGGATTAAAGCGAAGGTTTCAATATCCTAATGGTGTCACTTCAAATACCTGCCGGCATCTCAGTGATCTGAGGTAAAAAGTACAGCTTTCTAACAAGGCAATTTAGTAGAAACAATGAGTACCAAAGCCAATTTCATTTAGACCATTTTAAAAGGAAAAAAATTAGGATTCCTTGTACGTATGTCAAATAAAAGCCAGAAGTCTTGTGCCAAATTCTTGGATTCTCTGACATGGATATTTCCTTTTGAACTGTTTTTCTTCAGATACCTTATTTCAATTGTTTTGGAAGATGCATCTAATCCTCTGTTGTTTTTTTGATTAAACATAAATTGATCAGGCCACACACCAAAATAATTAGCCATATAATTTATCAGTGTGTGTTTCATGTGTCCATAATGGCAGGATTAACAGCTTCCCAAGCTACAGTATACATTTTGTTCAGTACTTGAGGTGTTTGCTTTTCTCTTTTCATATGAAATTCAGCAAAAAAGATTATCCTCCTTTTTTCCTAAACACCTGAACTTTATTGGTTGTCATTGAAAAGACAGAATGCAAGAAGGAAGGTATAGTTCAAGGGTAAAATACTTCAGAAGGGAGGGAGGGAGGGAGGGAGGGAGGGAAGGAGGAAGGAAGGAAGGAAGGAAGGAAGGAAGGAAGTATTGGAGAGTTTTTATAGTATAATTTATAGTATTTGTTTATTTGTATATTTCAAATTTTAAAATGGTGATGGAAGGAATGTAATTTATTCAGGGACAAAAATGGTGCCAAACCATTCTCATATTCATTAGATGTCTGAAGATATAATATATGCAATGAATCTGAAAGAGGTTTATGGAATCCAAAAGTGTTTGGATGCATAATTGGACTGAAATTAAATGGCAATGAATGTATTTTTAGGACTTCAGAACTGAGCCCCAAACAGCAAGAACACTTTCTCTAAACTTATTATAATTTGAAACCTTAACTACCAAGAGTCATTGATACTACTCTGTGGGCAGTTTACTAATTCTACAAGGATAGTTCCTATAGCAACCCACGGCCACTTTTCATCTGGCAATAACATTTTATGATTTCCCCCAAAAAAACAACAACATTTCTGCGGCATTTGCAAAGCAAGGCTTAACCATGATAGATTTTAAAAAATCAGACATGAAGTACAAGAATTGAGAATTGAAATAGCCACTATAGCATGATGGGACAGAAGCAAACATAGGGAATAAAATTTTAAATGTAAATGTTAAATTCTCTTTTACTGGCAATTTTAAATTTATTTACAATGCTTGTAAACAAAAATCTTCAAAGTTTTGGAAGGGAGAGCATTAATCAGTTCAATGAAATGAATTCCTAAGTGTATTTGGTTCAAATATATCCATTTTGATCAAAGTTACAAATTCCACTATTTATGATTCTTGCTTTTTTCCTTCCTATATATGATTTTGATGACTGGCATAAAAAAGCCAATGGATATTTAAACCTTTCATTGAACCAGACAATTATTTCAGTAACCAAAGTTTAACTACTCCAACTTTATCCATTTTGTTGTCTCCAAATGGTTCCTAGTTTCAAAGCAGCAAGAAAGCTTCAATAGAACAATATTTCCTGGAAAGTCTGAGGTCGTCCTGTTGGATAAAGCCGGACTAATCCATATAAACAATAGCTTGCCATGATCTCAGGCAGTGGTATTACCACTAGGAGAAGTTCTTCCAGTTGTATTTATTGAGAGAGTTTGAACCAAAATCAGGAATTGTGTTACTGGTCTTCTCACTTGGTTGTTAAATCATGTTCCCATCTTTTTCTCCTTGTTGTACATATGTAGTTAAAGCCTGACCAATAAACCCTGAACTATATCTGATGAAGGAAAAACCTATCTGGCACCATCTTCATTTTATCAATAGTTTTTTAAATTATTGTGCCTGATGTTTGTGATTATGGTGAGAGACTTATAACTGATATTTTAAACTTTTTCTTTTTTTTCCCCAAAAAGTAAGGCCACTTTTTCCTATGATTTTTTTTTTTTTTTTTTTTGGATTGGGGTTTTGGTTTTGTTTCTTGCCATCCATTCCCTATTTAGGGGCTCCAGCAGATAAAACCACCAAATTGTCACTTATATAAATCTAAACAACTACTGAATATTAAGATTATGAAGTTGATTCCAAAAGCAGATAATTTTTAAACCTTTTGCCATAGGATAGTGGCACTCTCAACCACTAAGCTGCAAAGAAAACGTGAAAGGCTTTTGGTGGAAAGAATTTAAGAATCCCATAATTCTGAAACATCTTTAAATCCACAGGCTTCACATTTAAAACAGCAAACCAATAGTTACAAGAAAACTGCATCACAAAACCGTGTATTTAGATGGGGATGGGAGTCAATGATGAGTTAATTGAAGGGGAATGTTTTATTTGGGGGTCTTCCGTCCCCATTAACAAACAAACGCCTGCTTGTGGTTATTAACTCTTGAACCTTACACTGGAAATATGTGCAAAGTGCAAACACTCCAACATTACCCTTTGCTTTGAACAACCACCTGCTGCTCATTAGAAGAACCATTGTTAATTACATGCAATTATTATCTATTATTATTCAGAGGCAATTATTTTGTTTAATAAACACATATTCTCCATACATTTAGTCTCTTTTTCTATGTATGATGTGGAAGCAGTGGTATCAATGGCTATGCGTATGAAATTATTTTGAGCGAAACCTGACTCCCTGTACCTTTATGAATATAATTCCTTTTCAGGGTTACATAATGAGTTTGATAGTACCTTTTTCCTGGGTATTAATGCAACTTTGCAGTCATTTCTAAAATCTTTGTAGTGACCAGTTGCCTTCCAACTAAAAATTAGCTAGATCTAATTCCTCCTCCTCCTCCTCCTCCTCCTTCTTCACCCTCCTCCTCCTTTCCTTCAAAGACAGTCTTGATTCCCTGGTGACTGCATGGATTAGTTCCCCTTGGTAAGAACTTAGTAGTGTTTGACATTGCCTACTTACTAAGATTGAGAGAGAGAAATGGCCAAAGGACATCTATCTGTCTTTGTGCCCAAGGCAGGACTAGAAGTCACATTCTCCTAGTTTCTTAAGCCTGGTTACTTAACCACTACTCCAATCTGATTTTCTGCTCAGATTCTTAGTCCTGGTTCACTATCTTTATTTATTTACTAGCTGATAACCTAGCACTGCCGGGGTATTTATTTATACCAACCCTCATTCCATGAACGTCACTGCAATTTCTAATGTTGGATTTTCCCCCTTACCATATGGAGCCCCCTTGTGGAGTACTGTGAGGCTGCTACCATGGCAATTCCACAGCGCTGTACAGTAGAAGCAATTTTAAGGCACAACAGGCTATATCTTAAAAAGAACACACATCCCAAGAGGTGTTATTGGTGACTAGCTCCCAGAGTATTTGTTTCCAGAAGGTAAGTAATCTGTGTACCAAGTTTGGTTGAAATTGCTCGAGGCATTCCGGAGTTATGCTGGAACACACACACACACACACACACACACACACACACACACCAATAATGCACAGTATTCATGTCAGCACAGTCATCAACATAAACAACCTGCATTCAGTGAAGAATTTTACTGGCAGAATCCTTCAGCATTCAAAAATCCAACCAAGGCACGTTATTTAAAATGCAACTGGCAGGTACTCACTGCAGGCTTACATATCATGAAGGATAGCAGTGCAGTTTATTTTCTTACAGTAACTTTCCATCAAGTATGTCAAAGTTTCTACTACATCAGTACTGTCATCTGTTGGTGATGTATACCACTTGAGGTATTACTTTTCATTCACACTGCAGTTTGGCTAGACAATTTTACACCGAAGAAGTACAAAAAAATGAAAAAGAAAAATCATTGAAGAATAAAATGATTTTTGTTCATTATTTCTTTCATAAACTGGGGTTTTTAAAAGCATTCAATTATTTGAATGGTAATCATCCAATTCTGGTTTGATTTGGGTTAATTAGATAGTATTTGTTGTTTAAAAAGAACATTATTTTTTCATATTTGTAAATAATCCTTTGTCTCTTTTCCTAAAAGGCAGCTAAGGAAAAATTAAAGCAAAGATGAAACATATCTTGTTTCATTAAAATTGACTAAACATTAAGAGTGTTTGTGATTATCTCTTGAACAATACTTTTTTAAGATAAGAGGAATCAAAATTCTCAGGAGAAATATTATTTCTATGCTTCATGCAGCAGCATCTACAATCTTTTCTGTAACTTTTTCCATTCTTAGTTTGCACTGTATGCAGAAGCTGCCAGTGAAATTAAACAGAAATATCAACACTTTTAAGATGCATCCATTAAAGTTATATAACACTAAACTGAGGTAAGCATAAAAGGGATCTCCATTCAAAATTGAAATGAAATGTATTTAAATAAATAAAAAATCATACTGATTCACATCCCTCTGTTTGATTTTATGGGTATACTATCACACAAGGGTTTTCGGAAGCCTTTGGAAACTCCTAAATTACCATTATGTTGGAAATAGCATATAATACACTTCCAATTGTTGCTGGACTAAATTCTAAGACATCCAGTCAGCATTACCAAGAGTGAAGGACATGGGAAACTATAATTGGAGATTATACACCAGTGGTAGTCAACCTGGTCCCTACCGCCCACTAGTGGGCGTTCCAGCTTTCATGGTGGATGGTAGGGGTTTATAAATGTTATAAAGTAAAGTTACTTCCCTACTTTATAAATCACCATTACTGTGGAACCGGTGGGCAGTTAAAAAATTTCACTACTAACAGAGATACCAAAGTGGGCGGTAGGTATAAAAAGGTTGACTACCCCTGTTATACACAGAGATTTCTGATCTTTTAATTAATGCAAATATTAACTATTTATTTACAAATTGCAAAGTCTTACAGATAAAAAAATAGTACTGAATCCTTGGTCACACACAAATACATTTTCCCAATTTATTAAAGGCCAATTGACAGCCATTTTTGTCTCCCACAAAACAGTCTTAAATCTCCAGATTTAGAAGCCTGTTTTGAATTTCAACTTGACTAACCCGATTCATTTCCCTTCCTTTAAAGACTGTTAGATCAACATAAGTAGATTTGCCAGAATTATTTCCCTCAACTTTTTCAGCAATTTGGGCCTAGCAATCAGGCATTGGCACAAGGCCGAACAAGATTCTCATAGTACCTCTGCAACCACTTTTGTGTCATCTTGTGACATTTAGAACATCCTATTTTTAATCAACCGTTCCTGGGCCTGAATCAGTTAAGCTGTAGACTTTGACCACTAAATTGTTGAACTTAGGACTTTAACTGACATCTTTAAGCTGTAAACCTTCTTGGGCTTCCTTCCAGGTATTACCATCTCTGAACCACAGAAAGGTCCATTGAATTCATGCAGGTCTAATCCTAAAATGGCAGGTCACGGCCTTGTGTTGTAACTTTCAAGCCATTTGCTTGAGAATAGCAGCTGTGATTACCTCTGAGATGGCTATGAGATTGTGGTCTTATTGGCTTCATGCTTACATACTCCCTGTCCTTCGCCAGCTTCACAGAAATGTGTTTTTCTTGTTCTACATTTAGAGGCAACTGCCTATTATAGAAAGATTGGTGAAATCAAAAAGTCATAAAATGCTATCAAAAGCCAAAGATCCACAAAAAAAAAGAATGGATGTTTTGTTTTCTCACCTTCTTCTATTAAAATGAACGGTAACTAAAAATTCTTATACCAAATAGCAAATTTTTTTTTTAATGAATTCTGTACACTGACTTTAAAAAATATTTTTTTAAAAAATAAAATGTTAAACTTTTATTTAAAAAAATTAAGTAAGAATTTTTAACATGAACTAAAAATTTTAAATCAGAGATTTTAACATCAACTAAAAGTTAGTTCAAAAAGAGGAAACTATAAGAAACCAGGTTTTTTTATATATATATTTCTCTACTGCTTTTAAATGAGTATTTATCCTGCAGGATTTACAGCATACTTGAGAAGAAAAGTCTTGCCGAAAGAAACTCATCAGCATGTTCCTTATGTTTCTTCATAAAAATATTCATACAATCCTTCAGAGATATAAAAACAGCCATGGAACATAAACACACCTTATCAACATGACCTTCTTCTATTGTTTTTATCTCATCTCCAGCCAAGAAACTTAATCATAAAATCATAATAGTGGAAGTCACTGAATAGACTGTTTTGTTCACGCAGCTATGTTTACTAAGTGCAGAATCCACTATGATCACTCTGATGGAGACCATCTGGGTCACTGGTGTCAAACTCACAGCATCACATTGCCATCACATGACTTCGCGACATTTTTCCCATTTGTAGAGCTGGGGTGGGCTTGGCCTGTGCGTGATGCATCCAGCCCATGGTCCGCTAGTTTGACATCTCTGAATTGTAGCTCTGTTAGAAGACTCTACAGCAAAGGACAACTCACCCTCTAATAGGGCAACTTGTATCACTAGCTGTCAACTTGTACAGGCCAAAAGTTCACTTACTAGGTCTTCTAATATGTAAAGTAGCACTTCTATTTCTTCTACTTAAAGAATATGTGCATCTTCTCTGCAGTTGAAAATATGATCAGGGATTGGGAACTGCCTGCTTCCTTTGGGTGAGTTTAGACTGCTATGTGCATACTTCTTCCCATCATTGGGAGTTGCCCTTCATGATAATTTTGGCTTGGGCTATAGGGATGATCCAACTTTTGGATTCCACAGAGGCAGCTGCACCCAAAATATTTGGCTGATTATTTTTCTGAGGTTTTATTCTCATCCCCTTCCCCTCACATATTTGCTTTGAAAACAATCCCCGGGGGACTGTTTGGAATCATGAGAAGGAAATAATAGCAATAGCAATAACAGTTAGACTTATATACTGCTTCATAGGGCTTTCAGCCCTCTCTAAGCAGTTTACAGAGTCAGCATATCACCCCCACAGTCTGGGTCCTCATTTCACCCACCTCGGAAGGATGGAAGGCTGAGTCAACCTTGAGCCGGTGAGATTAGAACCGCTGAACTGCAGATAACAGTCAGCTGAAGTGGCCTGCAGTACTGCACCCTAACCACTGTGCCACCTCAGCTCCTTGTTATAATGTTAGCTGTATTTCCTTTTCACTCATAGCCAGTCATATGATCTATCATGGTTGTCCTCTGCCTTGCAGAACAAGAACACTGGAAGAAGAGCAGAGGTTGCCTGCAGAAGATGAAGCAGCACAGAGGACTCTCACATCAATATATAGAAAACAGGACAAAGCTATCATACAAGTAGTCCTCATCTTACAACCAGATTTGAGGTGGGAATTTTGATTATTAAGCAATGCAGTGGCAAAGTAAGACATTCCATGACATTTAGTGACCACAATCCCAACAATCCCACCCCACCCCAATCCAAGCCATTCTGGGCTTGGTCCCTTTCAGTTCCAAGACTCAATATGGTAAGGGACTGTCTCAAACTCCCACACCCACGTATCTCACCCCTCTCTTCCTATTTCCCCATTTGCACCTTGATTTGTTCGGTAGCAAGCAGACTCAGAACCACACGAATCTGAGACTGCTTGCCATGCCCTGGGATACTGCAGCTGTTCCAATTCATTCCCAACTGCCCTCATCACTCTGCCCTCCATGCCCCAGCTCACCTTTGCTGCTTCGTTTCCCACTGTTATCGAGGGATGCCTGCCCTGGCTGATAGGATATACAGGGCTGACTTCATGCAATGAAACCCACCTCCCAAATCTGAAAGGGCTCCGAGTGCATTGAAATGCTCCTTTTGGGTGCAATCCTGTGATATATAGGACTGGCTTTGCACTGTGAAAAAATGGAAGAAATGCCAAAGGGCAAAGTCAGCTTGTTCTGACCCAGCTCCTCAAACACAACAAACCCTCTGACGTGAACTCAAAAGATTCCTTTATTAGGAATGCCGGCAGTCCTGGCAAAAAGTTTCTCTCATGGGCTAACAAGTCCATCCATCTGGAAGATGAATAGTTCTCTGCAATACCTATTCATCTCTGCCCCCTGCCTTTTATCTTCAGAGCTAGGGTAGGTCCGTCCCCTTCTCTGCCTTCTGCACAGCCGTGTGTCAGGCACTGGACCCAGCTCTTCTTCTCCTTCTTAATCAACCACCTCCAGACCTGGGGCCGTTGACTCTCCATCTGAGGTCTGATGGATGGCCCAGACTCCACCTGTCTTTCTCTCTCTGCCAACTCCATTCCCTCTTCCCCCTCGGAGCTCCTAGATTGCTCTGATGCTAACCCTGACTCCCACATCTCCTCCTCTTCCTCCGATTCAGCTGCTGGAGGGGCTGGTGGCTGACAGTCCACCTCACAGCTTCTTCAAAAGTTCTTTGCAAAGAATACACTTTACCCCGGTTTCTATAGCAGAGGAGGAAGCAAGGGCAAGCCAAGCCTGTTGCTGCTCAAAAACCCAAAAGAAGATGCTTGATCTGTACAGGAAGTTAACCTAGAGAACCAATCAATGTCACAGTTTTTGATCCTGTCTACCTCTGGCCATAAGACTAGGACCTCTAATTGAACTAATTTCCTCTCCAGCTTCCTTCTTTATCTCTTCTTAAAGCAGGAGATCACTTTCCATTTATTTCTTAGAAAGATGTTAATATATTTTTCCCTTCAGGCTGAAGGCGCAGTTCATATGTATCTCAGATTTTTGACTGGTGTTCAAATTAATCCAGCCTATGTGAAATGGCAATTTTGAGGAATACAAATAATGAAGTTATGGCTTATTTTATCTTCATCTTCACTTCAAGAAAATTGCAACTCTAACTTTTGTTCCCTGCATTGTATCTGGTTGTCAGCACAAATAGTTCTGGTCCCTTTGGGTGTTCTACCCAGTTTTGGGATATGCATTTTCAGTTATGTGAGCTTTAGAGTCTCGGAGAGGAAAACTCTTTATAAGCACCCGGTCATCTGAAGAAAGTATAAATGACTTGAAAGTCAATAGATAATTCTTCTTCCAAATGAATTTTTTTCTTTAATAATAAATCACTGATGAGGCACTGCAAAAATGTTCTTTTTTTATGGCTTTCAGAAATACTCTGCTGATACCAGAATTCATGAAGACTAGTGGATTCTAAGAGCTATAGATTTTATACTGAGTGCAGGAAAGTGTTTCCTTTCATTACATTTACAATAAGGAATTAACCCCAAGGGTATCTACTTAATTTCATAATATATAGACTGGAACACGAGTAATGTGAATCTTCTAAAACGCTATAGGGAAGCAACTGACCTTTACTCTCATGAGAATTTTCTGTAAAATATACTGGAGGGGAAATAGTGAAACAAAGATTTTTGAGTTAACATATGCCAAAATATTACTAATTCTGTGCCCTGTATGATAGGGAATTTGCAAACACAAGCTTTGGTGAATTTTTGTACAAAGCATTCTTTTTGGAGCATTTCTTTTGAAAACAACAAGAAAGTAGATCAGGAGGGAAGGGGAGGGGAGAGGGAGGAGTTTTACAGTTGAAATTAGAAGTCCTAAAAGGGAACAGGAGAAAGAGAATATAAGATATAATCCATTCAGATCTAACAAAACAAATGCAAATCTTTTGATAAAGGCAACTTTTGGAAATCAATGATAAAAATGGCCTCTCTTGCATTCCTTATAGCAAAGCCGACAGCAATGGAAGCTGAAACTTACTTCAACACTACTTCTTCCATTTTAAAAAGCAAGAATAGTCACTATACAAGCTTTTCTGCTTTGTACCACTGATGGTGGTCACCCTTGAGGATCATCCACATCATTACCCAGGCAATGGACATAAATTAGTTTCCTTGAGTGCTCGGGAACTGATATGTATATAATCTTACAATGGAGATTTCCCCCTGCAAATATTCATGGTGTTTGTATGGCTATCTAGGGGAAGCAGTAATCAATTTAGATATATGGGTTTTATCCAGAGTATTCAGGTAGGGTTATGGGTAAAATCAAGAAAAGGTCCTCCATTTAGTCCACCAACTAGTTCAGGTGGTGAGGGATAGTTAGATTGGCATTTTCTTTCCCTCCGTATCTACCACAAGAGGAATTCATTTCATCTGTGCAATAAGAAAGGCAGAATTGTTATTCTAGACAAGTTTCAGTGCAACCTTTCTTGTCCACTGTTGCCAGTAAGCAGACATCTTCAGTTATGAGTAAACAGAACAACAGGCAAAGAAACTTTCTTGTTCCATTTTCAAACAATACTTAAGGAATCTGAAATATTGATTTCAGACAATACAAATAGATAGTTTCCAGCTGCAGGACTTTCAGGTTGAAAAAAGATACCAAATCCGTTCTTTTGTCAGTCAACTAAAGAAAAGCTGATGATCTAAACAGATCTCATTTTTGGCTTGTGGATGCTGACCAGAGATGATAATGGCTGGACACATGGGGTGTTATTTATGAAGCTACAGAGACACTTTGTCTTCTTCATAAAAACCAACTATTTACAACTCTACTATGAAGGATCCCTTTGGAACCTGGTTAGAGCAGATGTCAAAGAGAAGTTTCCTAGAAAATGAAAAGTGCTAGGGAAAACTTAGGGGGACAATGCATCAAATATCCCTAGGAAAGAGGAGATGTCAGAATTGCTTGACTAATCATTAGATGCATCAGGAAGACATTTGCTTGATGATTAGTAATTGTAAAGGAACTCCAAGAAGGGGTCAACGATCAGGTAAAAGGCAGAGAGAAAGTAACCGTGAATGCTGGAAGAAATATAAAAGAAGCAGAAAATAAAAGTGATATAATTCAGAATGAGGATATCTTTCACAGTTTTAGCAAACAGTTTATCAAAAGTGTAAAATGATCAGGGTTAGCAATACAGTTAATTAAATATGAAAGCTCACTGTCTTTCCCCACTCCGCTCATTAATCCAAGACCATATTTCAGATCAATATGTAGATTGTCAGTTCCTTCTAGAATGATACCATTTGTTGAAAATACTTTACAAACTATCCTAGAGAAATTGACCATATGTTTTCTCTGCTGTTGGGGATATTACTTAGATGAGCAGAATTTTTTTAAGGTTGATATTTGAATGCAAGGATTCCTGGCTATCCTAGATAACAAGATGATAAAAAAATATGGACTAAATGCTAATAGCAAAAGCACTTAGACTTATATACCACTTCATAGTGCCTTAATGCTTTCTCCAAGTGGTTTACAGTCAGCATGTTGCCCCCATCAATCTGGCTCCTCATTTTACCAGCCTCGGAAGGATGGAAGGCTGAATCACCCTTCAGCCAGTCAGGATCAAACTCCTGGCTAGAGGCAGAGTTTGCTTGCATTTTAACCACTGTGCCATCATTGTTCTAATATTAATATTCTAATATTAATACTGTTAAGTAGATCAGTCAATTGTTAATTAAGCATATTTGATGGATACATACATACATACATACATTCATACATACATACATACATGCATGTAGTTCTTGGCTTACAATCACAATTCAGCCAAGCAAGAAGTCCATATGACCACCTTGCTTAACAACCACAATTGTGGCTCTCTTCATTGCAGTCATTAAGCAATTGTGCAGCTCATTAAACACAGCATGGGGTGCCTCAATATTTGGACAGCCATCTCAAATGGCACATTTCCTTTCCCAAACAGGGAGCAAGATTAAATGATCTCCATGGTTCTTTGTAAATTCCTAAGGGTCTATAAAGATCTTCAAATTATGACACATATTTTTAACAGCTTAGGACACTACTGAAGCACTTTCAATTTCTGCTATATTTCACCAGAATGATAAACAAAGCATAAAATAAAAGTATTTAAAACATTAACTGTGAACATTCTTCTTGAGTACATTCATTTATTCATATACAATATGTTAGCATTTATAAACAAATACGAACTTGCTGGAATACGCATGAGGAATAAAGTAAACTGATTGAAAAAGGGAAATTAGACATAAGATATTTGGCAATATAATTGACCGTACCACTCTTTCCAGAGGCACATTAAGGGAAAGGTTTCTAAAAGTGAACTGAAATCTGAATTAACACATCTGTAGGCAAGATAAGATATGAAACTGGACAATGGATATCTCATGCATGAGGAGAATTTTACAAAAGCCTTGGAAAATGACATCCTTTCACTCTGAACAATCAGGGCATATAATTAACTGCCCACACACAGGTTTATGAAGTCAGGAAATAAAGGGTACATTCTCAATATAATTAAGTGTGAGTCTAATACATATACAAAAACTCATGATCAAATGCTATTTGCAGGATTTTCTTTTCAGAATCACTTCTTGTTCTTGTAAAACAAATTCCAGCATTTGCTGAAAGACTCTAAAATATAGAACTGTGCAGTTCGTAATCTTGAGTAGTTTCCCATTTTGGGGATTTCCAGGCCAAAAGAGTGTGAAAGAAAATGTCTAATAATAACCATTAATCATAATAATTAAATAAAATATTCTGCTCATAGGCTGAATAACCCTGATTCTAGGAGCTGGAGGACAGCTCAAGAAGAAAGCTGTTGACTTCAACAATGTTTAAGTTTCTCAGCAGCACGACAGCAGTAGCACGTACCAGGTGGCTTGGTGGATCAAAATGAAGGCCTCTCTTTTCCAATAGTTTGTTCCCCCTTTTGCCAGACAGAAACTTCTGCCAACCCACAAGCAGGCCATGAAGGTAGTATGATGAGTATTTGTGCTCCCTGAGCAACCAGTAACGATATCTGTAAATATATCTTTACAGCACTTTGGGAAGATTAAAAAGAAATACCATCACATAGTCCAACTAGTAATGGATCCTAGTGGCATGGGGCTACCATCTGGCTTTTCTCTTTGCCAACCCAACTATTTTCAAAAGCTGGCAAGTAGAAATGGAGTGAGGTTCGTAGAGCTGAAACCAGTCTTTCAGATAAAAAGTGTAGAGAAGTAGGTGCAGGAAAAAGTCACAAACCTTTACAGGATTTAAAATAAGTGGCAGATGACCTCACAAATCTCAAACCACAAGTCTGGTTCACTCTAAGTGTTAAATGATCGAATGGTCTTGACAGTGCTATCTTAAAATCTTATCAGGTCATTAATAGTGCAGAGCAGTGGTGGGTTTCAAAAATTTTTACTACCAGTTCTGTGAGCATGGCTTGGTGGGCGTGGCATGGCTTGATGGGTGTGGCTTGGTGGGCATGACAAGGGAAGGATACTGCAAAATCCCCATTCCCTCCTGATCAGCTGAGACTCAGGAGGCAGTAACCTTTCCCTGGAGTGAGGAGGGAATGGAGATTTTACAGTATCCTTCTCTTGCCATGCCCACCAAGCAGGGGCAAACAGAGGTGGGGGCAGGAGCAGTCAGAGATGGTATTTACTGGTTCTACAAACTACTCAAAATTTCCACTACCAGTTCTCCAGACTGGTCAGAACCTGCTGAATACCACCTTTGGTACAGAGATGAGAAGAGCAAGGGCTACATTTTTTCGGATCCTGCCATAATTTTCAGATTAACCCATGAAATTCAAGACCAAGACAAGGCTGCTACATGCTAATTATCAGCTTGGAGAAAATGGATTTTTAAATTATTATTTTCTATCCTGCTGCTTGCTAATAGTGGATGGGTGAATTTAAGGAGTAAATGCATATATAAAAATATACATTTTGCTAACGAATCATCCATCATACTCAGCATATGGTCTTATTATAGCTTATCTCCCTCCCCCTTATTGGAAATACCTTGTAAATTGTATTTTCTGTTGCCAAGTTGGAATCAGGAAATAAATGAATAAGCAAGCAAACATTCAGCATAGACCAATAAAGTCTGCCTGGTTTCTACTGTACCATCTTAGGATGAGTCATTGTAGATCCTCTGCAACTGACTTAGTAAGGGAAGAGAAACAAGTGCTCCATGGTAGCTGTGGCAATAAATATTATATCCTCAAATAAACGTATTCCAATCTGTGGAGCTTTTGATCATCTTTTTTTTCCAAAAGATAAAATGGCGCAAGTATACATTAACTTATTTGGTCTTGTTGTAAGAATGTTAAAGCCACACAGGAATAGCTACTTGCCAAATAATAAGACCAATAAGAAAAACTACCCAATTCTATTCATTTGCCCCTCTGACATTTAAATAGATGAAAAGGTATGGTGGTAAATTTGGAAGTGTAGGATACTTTCCATCACCACATGTTCTAGTGAAAATTCATGTCCATGCTCTGATCTCTCTCTCTCTTTTTTTTTTTAAAAAAATCCATCATTAGAGAGAGATATCCAATGGACCAAAGAAACAAACCACTAACAAATTCATTGTGCGAAACAGAACTGAAATTCAATGTACAGACACCCAGGAGAGGAAGATTAATCAAATTCAGCGACCTTCACTTCTGACTTGAAAAGTTCAACTGATCAAACACATGGGGTTTAGTGACAAATAAATTAAAACTCCACTACAGACTCAAATGCAAGCTTCACTTTTCAATTAAAAATAAAAAAAATATGTACAGATCATTTGCTCGCCGATAAGAGAGGTGGCTGGATTCAGCTACTATTATTATTATTATTATTATACAATTGTATCACAGCGGCCAGTTGTTTTGCTGGATTTGGCATTGGTTACTAGTCGGGCCCCACTCAGGGGCCTAGGATGTCGTAACGTATTGTCGTAATTTGCATGCAGATCCAAGCAGTGCGGCTTTTTGCATTTGACTGATGGTGATTTTGTCAATTTTTAACTGTTTTAATTGTAATTCCAGTGCTTTTGGAATAGCACCCAGTGTGCCGATTACCACTGGAATTACCACTGCTGGTTTGTGCCATAATTGTTGAATTTCGATTTTTAAGTCCTGGTATTTTGTGATTTTTTCACATTCTTTCTCATCGACCCTACTATCATCTGGTATTGCAATGTCTATTATTGTAACCTTGTTTTTCTCAACCAGTGTGATGTCTGGTGTATTATGTGCCAGTATTTTGTCCGTTTGTATGCGAAAATCCCACAAGATCTTGACCATCTGATTTTCGGTGACTTTTTCAGGCTGATGTTCCCACCAGTTTGTTGCTGTTTTAATATTATAATTTTTGCACAAATTCCAATGGATCATTTGTGCTACTGAATTGTGCCACAATTTATAATCAATCTGCGTGATTTTTTTACAGCAGCTGAGTATGTGATCAACAGTTTCATCAGCTTCTTTGCAAAGTCTGCATTTGGCATCATCAGAGGATTTTTCGATTTTGGCCTTAATGGCATTTGTGCGGATAGCTTGTTCTTGCGCAGCCAGGATTAGTGACTCTGATTATTATTATTATTATTATTATTATTATTATTATTATTATTATTGCAGTATTTCAAATCATCAGCAAAAGTATTGGGAAAGAATACTAGCAGTCAGACTGAACATGAAGTTCAGCTCTATTTTGGAGAATAATGGCTAGGTGAAAATTTATACCTGATGCACATAGCTCTCCAATATATTTAGAATAGCAGCTTAACCCTCTTAGGTTGTTGTTTGAGATGTTCCCCACAAAGCAATATCCATAAGACTGTCAATCAATGGGAGAGGTGGCAATAGGTCACCTTCTTCCTGAGGTTTTTGGCTACTACTGATGGGCAATATTGATTGGAGGAATCAAAGCCGATATTTATCTAAGAGGCATCAAGTCATTGTGTGGTATGGAATTTAAGCAATCCATTCAACAATGATCCCTTGAGCTAGATCTTAAGTATTTGTTAGTGCTTTCTCCAGGAATTCAGAGTAATTTATATGGTGATCACCTTTGAGTTTATATTCTTCAAAGTAGTCTTTTGTAGGCAGAATAGGCTAAGAGAAAATAAATCTCCCAATGAGTTTCTATGGCCAAGACTGAATATGGGACTCCTTAAGTTCTCATCCAATATCTTACTGACTTAGCATACTGACTTAGGATACAATGATAATTTTAAATGGGAACAGAGAAAGAATAGAATAGAATGAATAGAATAGAATAGATCAGTCCTGAAGGCCATCTTTTTCTTTGGATCTTCAAGGCTGCCACACTTAGTGCTGTGGGAAACTGGGAGGCAGGATTACAGGGAGTTGCGGGGAATATCTAGCCATAATAACATTCCTTTTCTATGAGAGCCAAGGATATTCGGCCTGCACCTGGAGTAGCGTAATTGGGAGGTATTTCCAGTTGGGACAGTGCATTGATTGGACCATGTGGTGGATATGTGCTGGGGAAGGGACCCGGCCTTTCTTTTGGGTGGGGGAAACCTGGAAGCTTTCAGATTTGGATTTCCCCAGATGTGCCAATATGACATCTCAAATAAAATGGAACTTTGAGGAACTTCTAGCCTTGGAGTCTTCTTGCGTTCGGGGTGTTGTTTGGAACCCTGACAAGAATAGAATAGAATTATTGGCCAAGGATAATAATAATGCAGCCCTACTATATGGGTAAATATATTTAGAGGTAAGACCGTACTGTGGTTATTAGGTGTTAGCAGAGTGATGGCCTGAGGGGGAAAAATCTGTCTTTGTATCTAGTTGTTCTGGCATGCAATGTTTTTTTCCTTGTGACAGGAAAAAATAGTCTTAAATATAGTGATATCCTGAGGAGAGAAATTGAAACAGTTTATGCCCAGGATTTGAGGGATCTGTAGATATTTTGTCAGACTGCTTTCTGACCTGTACACAGGTCCTCAATGGAAGGCAAGCTGGATGCAATTGGTTTTCTTTTGTGCAATCCTAACCATCAGTAGAAGTCTGAACTTGTCTTGTTTGGTTGCTGTACCCAACCAGGCAGTTTACACAGACAGTCTGTACCAAACTAGACATTTCTTACAGAAATGTAAGAAGTTGCCTTTACGTTATGTCAGATCAGCTTAAGTTGATCTACTTTGCCAGCATTTTCTGCAGTTTCTCCATTCCTAGATGGAGATACGATGAGTTGAACGTGGAAACTTTGAAAGGCCAAGTTTGTGATTTAACCGCAATGCTACACAACTTCTCTCCTTCCCAGGGTTGACTTTTAGTCAACTGTGATGTTCATATCTTCTGATGAAATATTTTGCACTCCACATAAAACCATAATAAGTGAGACTAGGCTCACTGTGCCTGGAGGGCGGGGAGGTTCCCCTTTTCAGCTTGCGCACAAGACAATGCATTAATTTATGAATTTATTTTCCTTGTGACAGGGAAAAATTGTCTTAAATATGATCTGTTTCAGTGAGTTTGCTAATTTCCTTTCTTCCTCACTTTGTTATCAAAGTAATACATTTTCTGACACCAGCACACTAGTGACCAGCATGACTAATCATCATTCCATTGTATTTCCACTGTGGAAATAGCTGTTTGTATTGCCATTGTTCTCTCTCCCAGTGAATTAGCATTAGGTCTATTACAGTCCTCTTACAATTTCCAGAATGTGTTATACTCAGCAGAAACATTCTGCTGAATAATGGCAAAAGGTGTCTTATCAGTTTCTTAAACAATTCACTTTTTACCTGCTTTCTGCTTTATCTTTCCCTCTTTAGTCCTGAAGGTCAAGCTAGAAGGAGAATGGAACTGGGGCCTCTGCTCTCTGTGGGATGAGAATTTCAGAAGCTGTACGGTTTGCACGAGCAAAGGGGATTCTAGAAGAAATAAAAAATGGAGATGAAAACAATATGTAAGGTGACATTGTTTTAAGTTTCCATATTTTGGGCTAAGGATTCTCTACTTTTTTGGGAGCGGGGGGATATTCCTGAAGTGGAATTTGACTTGAAAAAGAGGGAGAAGCTCAAAACCATCTTCTTCTTTCTAGTGTTTCAACAAGCCACCTTCCAGCTTGCTTCCCTGGGCACTAATGAACTTCTCAAATCATGAATATTAGAAGGGTAATCATGAATCCATTCATCCCTAAAGGAAACGTATAAAGGTGTTTCTTTTTCTGATGAACTCTGTTTGACTGAGCCCGCACTCCCATATCACTTCTCCGAAAGCAAATCCTAATGAACTCAGTGAGGCATACTCGGAATAGGCATGTACAGGATTGCATTATAATTCCATTAGCCCTCATGCAGCAACATTTTTATTAGGGGAAACCACAGGTCTAGAAATAGTGAGTGAACCTTTGGCTTGTCCTCTAGAAATGCATATTTTTCAAACTAAAAAAGATGCTACATTCGTCTGATGAAGAATTCCAAAGTATGATTAATACTCATGTCAAAGCGAGCCAGGTGAGTTGGCTAGCATATGGATCAATGTGTTGGCAGAAAGGTGGGCACAGACTTGACTATTTTCTTTTTCTGTTTGCCATATGAATTGGAGCAGTGGTGGGTTTCACTTATTTTTGCTTTGCATACGCACATGCGCTTCATGTGCGCATGCACCTTCCACGCACGTGCCCAGCCTTCCACACATGTGCTTTGCTTGCTCATGTGCCTTCCATGCATGCACCTGGCATTAGAAATGTGGCTAAATAGGACAGCAAAGCACCGGGGTGAGTGGGCAGACCTGCCTGTGATGTGCATTACCAGTTCACCCAAACCAGTCTGAACTGGCTGAATACCACCTCTGAATTGGAGGTTTTCTTTTGCACTCCAGATCTTCTGAAGTCTAAGAGAAGGAGGAGGAGGAGGAGACATTCAGACCTGGAAGAATGAATTAAAACCAAACCTGTCGATCTACTGAGAAGCCAACGATCCATCAGAGCCTGGGGAAAGCAAATTCTGAAGAATTCATCAGAAGGAAGAAAATTCTTCTCTCAGATGACTTTTAAGGAAGCTCTTGTCTATTTTGCTTTGGTTATTTTGTCATCTATCCTAGGAGAAGAAGTGATCTCTTCACAGACAACCTTCACACAAGGAGGTAATCTGCTCCAAATCTGGAAAGGTATTGAACCATCAGAAAAAAATAATCATAGCAGGGTCAGATGTGAATGAAGATGCTTGTATTGGATCATTTTATAGCTGGATCTGAGCTGTATTTTTGCCTTCTAAAGTGTATTTTGATTAACAAATGTGGTATATGTGTGTATTTAGGGATAGTTTTACTTTAACTCAACTATGAGTTAAAGCTTAGAAGATTCATGATATCTCCCATTTCTCTTGTCTTCAACTCTCAATTAGCTCTTTAACCTTAATTTACATACTAAACAAAAGGTATCTTCTGGAATTAATAGTCTCATTCTGACAGGGAATTTAGCCAACTACATGGTTGTGGGGGGGGGGGGGGGTTTAGCATCAGAAAAGGCAAAGAAGCTGAGAATACTGGGCATGTTTTCACTTTCTTCCTCCTGAGTGAAAGGACAACTAGTTGTTGGTAAAAGGTTAGATGGTAGCAACAAAATAGATAATTCCCATAGAATGTTGAGGGGACAACAAAAGAGTTGTGAGCAGAGGAACCAGAGATTCCAATCTGCCACATTCTTGTTTAGACAAGCACCCACTGCATTTTTTTTGTTTTTGCGTTGCTGTAATCCCTTGCTTTGGAGTGGAGTCAGGGCAATTGAATGTAGTTGAGCGTTTACTGGCCAGATGCCCTTCCTGAAGCCTATGCAGAATTCACAGCAGATATTTTCTCTTTGCAATCTGACAGAGAAAATCTGCTGCTGCCTAGAATTGAACTCTCAAACTTCTGAGAGGAGGCAAGCATCTTCACCACTAGGCCACCATTCCACTCATAAGCACCCATGGCATTACATAAGCAAAATCACAAGGCTAATAGGCTGTCAACTATTACAGGTTGATTGTAATGCCAAGATCAATACAGTACAGTAGCATATTTTGACCCCAATTATGTGTCTCTCAATGTGCATTACAGCTTGATAAGCTTGACTGCTTGACTGCATTCTGTAGCATAGATTACCTTGTGGATTTCCTTAAATTCATTTCTGATGGACCCAAGAATTGATTCTTAAATTAAAAAAAAATGTAGCCTGAACAACCGTTTTGCTATTACAGTACAGTGTGTATAGGGTGAGAGCAGGCCAAATGAGTGGCTGGATTTAATGAAATGCTTTTCCATTGATGCTCTCTGACCATGGTGATACTCAAACAGGTAGAGCCCACTTTTTCAGTTGCATGGAGCCTCCTGATACATCGTTAACAGGTGATGGTTCTACAGATACAGGATCATGTTACCTCAAACTTGCTACCAACTAAACATTTATGTAATGAAGGACATAAAGAAACCACACAATTTTCAAAGGATGAAGCAGCAATTAGCAGCTAATGTGGAGTAAAAAGAGGCTGGAACACACACACACACACAGAGAGAGAGACACACACAAACACAGGATTGATTATTGCAATTGCATTGAATTATGCTTCCATATTTTCACATCTTTTTGTGGAAGAAGGAAACACTCTCCCATTCCAAAGCAAAATTGGACTTGGCTTTGTTTTATTTTTTTTTAAAGGACAATAGAACCAATCCGAAAACATAGACTTAATCAATGACATTAAATTCCAGGCAACAGAGCTTCTCTGGAGACTGTCTGGCTTTGTTATTCTCAATGTAGAAAAGACCAGCTTAATCATTGCATAGTGCTTTTCTTAGCAAATTAAAATATTAATTAAAGAAGCAGTATTTTATCTTTCTTCCTGCTATTTAGTGAATGAATCGTCCCCTCTCTGCTACAGATTTTCATGATGCAAAGGATCCAGGCTTAGTATGTAGACCTTTCCCCCAAACGTCCACTCCTTTCCATATGAGAAATCACAACAGGCAGTCCTTGACATATGACCACAATTGAATCCAACATTTCTGTTGCTAAGCGAGACAGTTATTAAGTGGATTTTGCTCCATTTTACTATCTTTCTCACCACAGTTGTTAAATGAATCACAGCAGTCATTAAATTAGTTACACAGTTGTTAAGTGAATCCGGCTTCCCCATTGGCTTTGCTTGTCAGAAGGTGGCAAATGGTGATCACTTGACCCTGAGATACTACAATCACCATAAATGTAAGCCAGTTGCCAAGTGTCCAAATTTTGATCATGTGATCGTAGGAATATTGCAAGAGTCGGGAGCATGAAAAGCAGTCATAAATCACTTTTTTCAGTGCCATACTACCAGTGGTGGGTTTCAAAAAAATTTGGAACCTCTTCTGTAGGTGTGGCCTCCTTTGTGGGAGTGGCTTGCCGGCCATGTGACCTGGTGAGAGTGGCTTGCTGGCCATGTGTTTTCTTTCTCTCTCTCTCTTTCCTTCCTTTTGTCTCTCTGTCCCTTTTTTCTTTTTTTCTTTCATCTCTCTCTCATTCTTTTTCTTTCTTTTTTCTTTTTTCTTTATTTCTTCCATTATTTCTCTTTCTCTCTGTGTGTGTGTCAGTCTGTCTGTCTGTGTGTGTGTGTGTGTGTGTGTGTGTGTGTGTGGGTGGGTGGCAGTGGTGGATTTCAAAAAATTTTGGAACCTCTTCTGTAGGTGTGGCCTGCTTTCAGGGTCCACTGGTGGAACCTCTTCTAACCGGTTCGGTAGATTTGACGAACCGGTTCTACCGAATAGGTGCGAACTGGTAGGAACCCACCTCTGCATACTACCATGATGGCAAACCTATGTCACGCATGCCACAGGTGGCACCCAGAGTCATTTCTGAGGGCATGTGAGGTGTTCTCCTGTCAGCTCCAGCGCACATGCATCTGCTGGCCAGCTGATTTTCGGCCTTGATTTTTGGCCATTTTCGGACATTTTTTCCCTGAAGCCTCTGGAGGGTAAAAAAACAGCCCAATGCGCAAACCAGAAGTTTGGGAACGGGCTTCCGGTTTGCATGTTGGGCTGTTTTTTTGCCCTCCAGGGGCTTCAGGGAAGCTTCCTGAAGCCTCAAGAGAGCAAAAAATGGCAAAACGGGCATCCCAGAAGTCCATTTGTGAACTTCCGGTTAGTGTGTTGGGCCATTTTTCATCCTCCCCAGGCCCGTAGAAAGCCTCTAGAGCCTGGGGAATTCAAAAAATAAACCTACCATGGCCATCAGAAGTCAGAAAATGGGCCTTTCCGGCCTTCAGAGGGCCCCCATGGGGGAGGCCATTTTCACCTCTCCCAGGCTCCTAGAAAGCCTCTGGCACCTGGGAGGGTGAAAAAAGGATCTACCAAGCCTACAGGAAGAAGGAAAATTGGTCATTTCTGATCTTCAGAGGTCTCCAGGGGTGTGTGGAAGACTGTTTTTGCCATCCCCAGACTCCAAGAAAGCCGTGCACTCGTGCGAGGGGGTTCACACACGCATGTGCAGGGGGCACGGCATGGGGGCATTAAATTAGGAGGTGGCACACGAGCATGACAGCACCCAAGGCAAAAAAGGGTCGCCATCCCTGCCATAGTAACTTCAAATGGTTGTAAGTCAAGGACTACGTACATATAAAATCACTCTAACCTTTGCAAATTCATGAGAAAAAATTAGATAGCCATGATCAGTTCTTCTGGAACAGCAGGAGCAAGAACCTTAATGTGTGTGTTGTGATACTGTATCTGTTTTGCTTATATTATTATTCCATACCAAACCTTGTTTACTGTGTACCATGTAGCCCAGGTTAAAAACCAGTTCAACCACTGATCCAGGTATGTGATTCCTTCACAGCATCTACAACTCAAGGGCCAGGGCCAGGAACATCCTTGGCTGCCTGAGTGATTCTTAAAACTCAAGATGGTAGCTTGGTCCTTGCTCACTTTCATACCCGGTGAAGATACCCTGGATTTCATCCTCAAGGACTATCCAGGTGATGGCAAGTGTCTCCGTTGGAGAAGGGACAATTTCATTTTCTTTCCTTTTAAAGCTATAATTCAAGTTTCTTGAAGAAACCTCACTTGGTCCTAGATAATAGGACCAATCACCTGTAGGCTAATAACTAATATGTCTTTCCCAGATAAGCTGATAGATTGGTAGTTGAACAACTTCAGTCACTGGTTGGTCATTTCTGTAGTAGCAAAAAAAAAAATTTATAGCATTTTATAGCATTGTCCAACTATCCCTGAGGTGAAATATCACTAATAAAGACAGGCTGTATATTGTCACAGCAATGGATGGCTAACATTACATGATGATATAAATCACTAGCATGAAAATGGTTATTGTCCATTTCATTTTAAATTGGTTTTGGGGTTTGGAACAAAAGCTGCTCAGGTCATCCTACAGGGCGATTTTCCCCCCTTTTTCGGGGAGTGGCCTGTCGCCGGTCGGCAGCTTAACAGAGCTGCCCCCAGAATTCAGGATCGTTATCTACTCAATATCAAGAAGATAACTCTTTTTTCAGACAAGAAAAAAGCAGTGAGGAATCTCAGCTGGTAAGAATCTTCTTTGAAGTTCACAGTTTGTTTCTTTGTGAGCTGTGGACGGAGGGGGAGAATCAACCCAAAGCTGAGTCATTCAACTCCGACCTGAACTTCGCAGCTGTTATTCACAGCACGAGACAGGATCCCCTCCCCCTCAGGACAATCTTTAGAAAAGAGACTATTAAAAGTCAATACGAGCAAAGACCAACTTGTGAACTTTAAAATCTTTTCTCTATCTGAAATACCAGCTTCAATGTTATAAAAACCTCTTTTGCTTAATTGTCTTCAAAATGGCGTTTACAGCTTCTGCATCTGTTATCTCCGGCTTCCTGCTACAGAAGTAAAGAAATAATCTCTTATAATTTAATTAGAGCTACTCCCTTAAAGCTTTCAAGACTCTTTGTTGACTCAGACACATTCCAAACATTCTAAATGGACTTTCTCTTTTGAAATCCTCCGTAAAACCCCTTGGAAAAAAAAAAAAAAAAAGAAGGGAAAAAAGGGGGGGGAGGAATTTCTTTTTCTCCACATAGCACAGTGGATTAGTAATTTAGAATAAATAATTAAAACCAAAATATAATGGCATCCAAATCAACCTCTGTTAAATTACCTCCGAAAACGTCTCCCATACCTGGCACAAAGTTGCAGCCCCCACCATCTATGCCCCCTAGTGGAGATGTACTAACAAAAGAATTTTTTCTGGAAATGTTCAAAGAATCCAGAGAACAGAACTTAGAAATGTTTAAAGAATTCAGAGAACAGAATCTAGAAATGATTAAAGATTTCAAAGATGAAATAAGGAATGAGATGGAAGTTCTATATGACAAATTCGATACCAGGGTCACTAAAATGAATGATAATATGATGGGAATTGTAAATGTGATAACAGAATATATTTCTGGAATGGAAGATAATTTAGAAACTCTCAATGAAGCTAAAACTAACCTGATATCCAAAACTGAAGTGGTGGAACAAAAAATTGATAATGCTGAAAAACAAATTATTATGATACAGTATAAGCAGATGGAGCTTGCATTAAGAGTGAGGGGGCTGCGTGAAGAAAAGCAGGAGAACTTAAAGCAAATGTTTTCTGAAGCTTTTGACCGTCTGGTGGGAAAACCGGGATCCAATTTTGATTGGCAGATTGACAGGATTTTTCGTGTTAACTCATGGGCGGCAAAACAAAGGCAACTTCCCCGAGACGTGGTAATATACTTTGTTACAAGAGAATCTAGAAATATGATACTACAAGAGTCCTACAATACTAAGCTTCAAATTGGTGGACAGGACCTGATTGTTCTGAAAGAAATACCGCCTCAGATGCTAAGAGCCAGAAGAGATTATGCTTTTCTGGTGGAAGAGCTCAGAAGGCGCCAGATACAGTACAGATGGGATGCCCCATTCGGTATTATAGTTACAATGGACAAACAAAGATATCGTCTCAGCTCTGTATGGAAAGCTCGTGATTTCTATCATAAGATTCTGAAGATGGGATATCCTGAACCTTCGGGATATGGTGAAAAACCACGAGACGAACAAGATAAACAGCAAACCACACAACCATCAGATAAAATGTATCATCTCCCTCTTCCGGAAGGGCAAGGAGTCAAGGAAAAAAGATCCAACCGCAAGACCACCAGACAAACGGATAAACAAGCTACTATGCAACAATCTCAACAATCATTGGCCACTGACCAAGGAGCTACTGCAACAAGCTCAGAAGCTGTGGGAGGAGCCAAACCAAAGGTGAGACAGGCCTTGCGGGAGGCTCTAAAAAAGCTTCAGGCAACCAAAAATGACAACTAAGATTTTGACATGGAATGTTAACGGATTGAACTCTCCACAGAAAAGAAAGAAAATATTTCATTATCTTAAACAGTTTAAGAATGACATAATTTGCTTGCAAGAAACTCATATCAAATCAACCGATCAAAAATATTTGTTTAACCCCAAACTGGGCCAACATTTTGCGACCTCAGCCATGGAAAAGAAAAATGGCATAGTAGTATATTTAAGAAAAGACATTAAAGCTGAGCTAATTGAAGCAGATCCCTTTGGAAGATATATTGCATTAGATTTAATCTTAGAAGGGAAAAAGACGTTACTTTTGGGAATTTATGCTCCTAATCAACAACAAGATGGATTTTATAGAAATCTCCATGCTAAATTAGTACAGTGGGATTTTGAGTCTTGTATATTAATGGGTGACTGGAATGGCGTGATCGACACCAAAAGAGATAAGAAGACAGCTCGCCTGAACACCAAATTTCGAGCTAAGTTACCCAAACCCTTTTTTGACATGCTGGACGACTTTGAATTGCGAGACGCTTGGCGCGAGAGGCACGCAGAAGAATATGACTTTACCTTTTTTTCCAATAGACATCAATCTCTTTCAAGGATTGATTTTATACTAATTACAAATGATTTACTTTGTAGGGTGAAGAAGACAAAGATTATGGCGAGAGCTCTCTCAGACCATAATCCAGTCTGGATGGAATTGGGAAGGGTAGCCCAGGCAAGAAGGTCCTGGAGGTTGAATGAAAACTTATTTAGATATGAAAAGTATGTTAATGATTGTAAAAAATTGCTATCGGAATATTTTGTCTTCAATATGAACAAGGGTACATCTTTGGAATATGTATGGGATGCAAGCAAAGCGTATATGAGAGGAGTATTAATGAATATAAATAAAATACATAGATACAAACAAGGGCAAAAACGAAAAGAATTGGAAGAGGAAATTAAAGGGAAAGAGTCAGAATTAACATTGAATCCAGGAGATACAAAGATTAGGGAAACAATTGCTATATTAAAATCTCAGTTTGATATGCTGATCTCTGACCAGGTAGCTACTAGTTTATTATATGCTAAACATAATACTTTCTGCAATGCAAATAAACCCGGTAGGTGGTTGGCTTATCAGATTAGAAAAAAAAGGAAAGCTCGAAATGTAACCAAATTGTGTCACAGAGGGAAGGAAGTGTTTCAACAGGAAGAGATTCAAAAGGTATTTCGGGAATTTTTTACAGAGTTGTATAAAGGGGATAAAATTAAGGACGGAGATATAGATAAATACCTAGATAAAGAGAAAATCCCCCTAGTCAGAGAAGAACATAGGCATAAGCTGAACCAACCTATAACCTCTGGGGAAATTTTGCAGGCAATTAAACAACTAAAGTTAGGGAAAGCACCAGGCACAGATGGTTTAACAGCTGTTTATTATAAATATCTACAGTTAGAAATGGTAGAACCCCTCAGAGAACTATTCAATAAAATTCAATCGGGAGGGAAAGTGCCTCCCTCGTGGAAGACTGCGTTCATATCGTTGATACCCAAAGAAGATCAAGACCTCACCCAACCAAAAAATTACAGACCTATTTCATTACTTAATGTAGATTATAAAATTTTTACTAAAATATTAGCAAATAGGCTAATGGGGGTAACTCAGCAACTGATACATACCGATCAAACTGGTTTTATACAGGGCAGACAGATGAAGGATAACGTTAGATTAATTATCAACGCTTTAGAATACCTGGGAAAGAACAATCAAATCCCGGCCGCATTCATATTTTTGGATGCGGAGAAAGCCTTTGATCGAGTTAATTGGCAATTCCTGCTGAAGACATTGCAAAAAATGCAGATAGGAGATGGCTTTTTACGGTCAATTGGTGCAATATATCAGCAGCAAACAGCCCAGATCATTGTCAATGGAAGTCTGACAGACTCCTTTCAAATTGAAAAAGGTACAAGACAGGGCTGTCCTCTGTCCCCATTATTGTTTATTATAACTTTGGAAATACTGTTGAATAAGATACGGGGCCTGGGCGGTCTAAAAGGGATCAAAATTAGACAGCAAGAATATAGAATTCGTGCATTTGCGGATGATCTGGTTATAATATTGGAACAACCGCAGGAATCTAGTAGGGTATTATTGAATACGATCAATCAATATGGTCAAGTCTCGGGATTTAAAATAAATCTAGGAAAAACCAAAATAATAGCTATAAATATGACTATCAAACAGAAGGAAGAACTGGGGGCGACGCTAAGATGTGAGGTAGTTAAAAAAGTTAAATATCTTGGAGTTAATATCTCAATCTCAAATGGGAAATTATACAAGTATAATTATGAATCACTTTGGCATAGTACACAGTTGGAGTTGAAAAGGTGGGAAAAACTGCATTTGTCCTTGCTGGGTAGAATAGCGGCAGTAAAAATGAACATTTTACCAAAATTTTTATTTCTTTTTCAAATGTTACCAATACTTAAAAGAGATGCGAATCTTTTAGAATGGCAGAAGGGTATCAACAAATTTGTGTGGGCAGGAAAGAAGCCGAGGGTAAAGATGAAAATAATGCAAGATGCACGTGAAAGAGGAGGATTGAAATTACCTAACTTAAAATTATACTATGACGCAGTGGCATTATCTGCAATTAGTGATTGGATTCATCTAACTAATGACAGAATTTTGAATATCGAGGGATATGATTTGTTATATGGTTGGCATGCTTACCTGTTATTTAACAAAAAAACGGATAAGAAATTTAAAAATCACATCTTAAGAAATGCTTTATTGCGGGTTTGGAAAAAATATCAACATAAACTAAATGATAAAGTGCCCATGTGGGCAATTCCTAGACATGCAATTGAAAATATGAATGTAGAACAAAAACACGATAGAACCACCTATAGACAACTTCTTATCTCAGAAAGAGGGGTGATGGAACTAAAATCTTTAGAGGTACTTAAAGAAGAGAAGGTAGTTCAAACGTGGTTTCAGTATGGTCAACTACAAGCTAGGTGGAAAACAGATCAAAAAACTGGCTTTGTAAAAGTTGAGGATAATCTGTTTAAACAAATAAGAGATCAAAGCTCAATGCATATAAAGAGGATATATAATGTATTAGTACAGATGGATTCTGAAACGGAACTGATTAAGGATTGTATGATAAAATGGGCTCAGAATGTCGAGGAACCAATAATGCTTGAAACATGGGAAAGAATCTGGGTAAGAAATGTGAAATTTACACAAGCACAAAACTTGAGAGAAAATTTTTATAAGATGTTTTATAGATGGCACCTAGATCCTAAAAAGCTTGCCTCTATGTATCCAAATGTTCAACCTAAATGTTGGAGATGTGGTTCTTGTGATGCTACATATTTTCATATATGGTGGACATGTCGTAATGTTAAGGCATTTTGGATAAAAATATGGTGGATCCTGCAAAACATCTTTAAAAGAAGGATAAAATTTACCCCCCAGCTGTTTTTACTGGGTATATGCATTGATTTTACAGTAGCAGAGACTAATTTGATCCTGTATTTAATAACGGCAGCAAGACTCTTGGTGGCGCAGTATTGGAAGAAGAAAGATTTACCCACCATTCAAGAATGGACTTTGAAAGTTATGAACTTAGCCGAAATGGCCAAAATCTCAGCATATCTCAAAGAACATTCAAACGAGAGATACAAAAGAGACTGGAAAAAGTGGATTGATTACATAAAAAGTAAATATGGGACTAAAAAACTCCAGATAGCTTATGCTTAGTATCAGTAATAATTTAAATTGTTTAAAATTTGGGTAACAGTAAGAAGCTGAGTTCAATGTAGAGATATTTCAGACTGTGATTGTTCAAAAATTATACCACGTATGGTCTTTGGGAAGTCGGGGGGAGGGAAGGGAGGTGGGGATTTAGGGGGAGGGGGGAGGGGGGAAATACAATATGTGTTAAATTCCATGATTGTATTTGTATACTGTGGCTTTTCAATGTTAGTGCGAAAATAGTACAAACCGAATATACTGGAAGGTAATAGATACCGAAGGAAAGAGTCGAGTGAAAGAAGAAGGAGGGTGGAGAGGGTGAGAGAGAGGAGGAGGAGAAGGGAGGGAGGGAATGGAGAGGGAGTGATAGGGTTAGAAAGAAGGGGAGGGGAAGTAGGCGTAGAGGGGTGTGTGAGAAGGAAGAATGAAAGTTGGAGGGGGTTGAAAGAGGGTGTATGGCAGGCCAAGGTGGTATACTGGGTTTGTATTGTAGAGGGCATTTTCTATATGAGTGAGGGCCGTGTTTATTATTCAATGTCATATGCCCTGATCAAGCACAGTGAATATGTGATTGTATAGAATGAAAACATAATAAAATATACATTAAAAAAAAAAAAAAGGAATGTTATTAAATACAGAGCTTTCTTTTGTAAGGTTTATAAGAGATGAAATGACCTTTTTATAACATTTAAAATTAGCAGGAAAATTCAACAACTTCTAGAAACCTTATTTGTGGATCAGCCTTGCTATGTTTTATATAGCATATGCTCATATTTGGGGAACTTCATGCATAGATGCAAATATAAAAGATTTATAAGCTTCATTTTTTTCCCCACAGGTGTTTTAAGAGTGATATTCTTGTCGTTAGAACAGAAATGAGTGTTCAGGTGCAGATAAACTTGTCTCTGATTTTGTAAAAGACAAGCAACAGGGAAAAGCATGAGAGGACATGAAGGACACAGAGAGTGATAAAGCAACTTCAGAGCGTAAGATGGATGAGTGAGTAAGAAGATGAGTGAGAAAGAGAAGACAGAAAGATAATGATAGTATAAGTAGGGTAGACAAACAATTGAAGCAGAAAAAGCCAGGCTGATCTATAATGAACTATAGAAAAATAATTGAATAATAGAACAAGAGAAAAAGAGAGGCAAAGAGAGAGAAAAGATTTAATTAATTAATTAATTCATTCATTCATTCATTCATTCATTTGATTTTGATGCCACCTCTCTCCAACCAACTCCCACTGAATACATGTATCTTGGGTGGGACAATTTCCCCAAAAAGTTTGAGAAGGCAACCTTTCCCGCTTTATTGGGAAGTCTTTGCCAATTCCACGGACCAGGTTTTGGTTAACCATACAAGGCAAGCTATTTGTCCAAAGGACCAGTCCTACTTTCAATCCATAGAGCAGGGGTGACAAACGTGACTTTATCGGGGATCACATCAGGGTTGTATGGCTGGGGGGCATGGCCAGGGTGGCCAGCTCAACATCACTCATGTCAGGGGTACCTGTGATGGCCTGAGCACTCTGCCAGTGAAAACGGAACTTGGGAAGGATGTGCGCAGTCTACCCCCCCTCCCCCGAGCTGGCAGAGGGTTGCAGGAGGCTGACACAGATGAAAATGGAGCTCGGGAGGGCAGCGTGCAGCCTTCCCAAGCTCCATTTTTGCCGGCAGAGGCACCGCATGCTGGTCCTTCACTGTTTTCAAAGCAGTTCCTTGGGCCAGATCTTAGCACCCCGTGGACCGGATCTGGCCCATGGGCCTTGATTTGACACCCCTGGCATAGAGAATAATTGATGGAGCTTTTTCTTGTCAACAGGAAATTTTCCCCAATCACTGGATCTTAATTTAGTCTGCAGTACAGTTCCAGGACAAGCATAAATTGGCTGTCTTTTTGCTGCCCTCATTCTCAAGCCAGAGTAGAGACTAGCTATCAATTGATGCTATCATCCTTTGGGGATGCCTCCTGACTGAAGAAAAACACTTGAAACCGACTGTACCCTAAGATGACCATCACTGACCACAACTTAATAGACTTACTTTGTTGTTAAGAACTTCTGAATTTAATGTGATTTAGTTCAAAGCATGCATAGGTTTTCCTGTGATTTTCCTAGGACAAAGGATTATGTCAATGTTTCCGTTTTTCAATTTAGAAGGAAAAAACAAAGTTTGATCAATTGCAAACTGTGGCGAAAGATCACTCTGGTGCCAGATCTTTGAAAAATATTTGTGGTGGGAGTAGGGGCAGGCATAATATCCTCACATAAGATCTTAGAAATCTTGCCACTTTCCAGAAAGGAAAGAAATAGGAAATTGCTCTATATTGGCTTTTTTTTTTCAATAATAGTGTTTTAGCTTCGTTGTTTCTTTTTTTTAGTATTTATTTCAAACTCTTTTTTTTATGCCCGCTGCTACTTTTACTGCATTGTTGGTGTACAGAAATTCTCAACAGACACCAACCCTCAACATCATTTCCCCTGTTTGATCACTTTCCTTTCAGCTGCTCGTAAACAAGTGTTGGAACTTGTTTGCATCCAGAATGTAAAACAACATAATTTTTACCTTTCTGTTTTGCAGCTGGCAGCTTCCTTTAATTAGACACAGGAAATCTTTGTTACATCTCTTGCTCTCTTCTAACAATCCCGGGGGAATGAATATCATCCAGGAGGCAGACAGAAACCAACCTAAGATAATAAGCAGGTGATGTTGGAAAGCAAAGGAAAAGTTCATTGAAGACAAGGAAAAGAAGCTTTATCTTCATTGATGAGCAGACCCCTCCAGACAGGTATGGAACTGAAGGGATGAGGAAAAGGTTCACATAACACTTTAAAAAAATCATGAAATAGCATATACAGGGCATGGAAAACTCAGGAACATGGTTACAAGTGGAATTGAATAACTAAACAATGATCACCAAGCCTATCTCATAGAAAGAAAATATCACTAATCTAATTAATTAATCTAGCCGTGATGGGCGGCACATCCATTTAATAAATAAATTTAAGTAAATAAATAATGTGAGTTGTCTTTCCATATGGGTGTTTTGTGCTGGGAAGACATGAGACAGACAACCTGGATGAGTGGAAACAGGCTGAGGTTGAATCACAGTGAGACAAAAAAAAATGCTCATTAAGCTGTCCTACAGATCTGGCATTGTCTCTCAATGTGGTGGCACTTGAAGGAGAAAATCCCAAATTTGAGGAGTCCTTAGATTCAGTGATAGATAGACATTGATAGATAGAGGTCCAGAAAAGAAAACTTTGCTCAACTTTGGCTGGACCACTTATGATTCTGTCAGAAGGAGGAAAACTTCACCACAGCAACTCATGCCTTCATCGTTGTCACATACCTCAACTACAACAATACATTCTCTCTAATTCTTTATATGACCACTCGGAAGCTTCCACTAGTCTAGAAAGAAATGGAATAGTTATTAGCAGACATGAACACAATACACAGAACTCAGCTTATGTGATGCTACACTGGGCAATTTCAGATTTTAGTTTCTCACCATATTGAGGTGGAAAACATGTGAAAACTGCAACACACATCTCAAAGAGAGTTAAAGGAACTTCCGAAAAACAAAACAAACACTTTCTCACTTTCTACCCAAAGGAAGTGGGAAAGGATAGGTTAATGATACAATCTCTTTCCTCTCTTTCTGGCATCATGAGGTGGTTATTTTTATCTCCTTCTTCCAACCTCCAAGTATAGTAGGATGGTCTCTAAGTACCAAAAGAAGCATTAATTCTTGTTGTGCTATACCCTTGGAAGCACAAGGACAGTTTCTCTTTGTTGTATATGTCCTCTCACTGATCTTACTTCCTTTTTACAACCCTGTATTCCCTTAATTTTGAGTAGAGTTGGAGCAACTGGATGGAGCTAAGCATTTACTGGCTGGATGCCCTTCCTGACACCACACAGAGTTTTCAGAAGATATACTGAACTCTCAACATTCTAAAGAGAAGACAACAGTCTTCATCAATAGACCACCATGCTGCTCCTCTTACCTATCCCACTCAGGGTACCAAACCAACAGCAATCATAAAGCAACATGAATCTGAAAATCATGCATGCCATCCCATGAAATGCTACCATTAGAGAAAGCTGCTGGGTGCATTATTTTGCTTGAGTCTCATTTTTCAGACATACTAGGCAAGGGTAATAATAGGTTCAGATTTTTCTCATGAGATCTCTTTTGTGAGCCATGTATCTGCTTAATCTTTGCAAAACTGAAGCATCTAGAAGTTTCAGATGGAAAGTAGCTTTCATCACTTTTTTTTAAAAAAATGCAAAGGTACTTTTGTTATATGTCTTGCATTGGCAAAACCTTTTGCTCAGTGAAGGAAGCCGAAAGAAAGAACTGAAGGTCCATTTTGAATGAAATTTTGGCAGCTTAATTGCTTCCAACTGACAATCAACCTTGTGACAGCCAACAACTGAATTCTTTCCCTTCACCAAAGAATTTCTGTTCTTCTTTATGTTCTCTGATAGCAGGAAGAGGTCATACACTACCCAACTAATGTTTAGATTCACAATGAATGATTATATGTGCATGTGTAGTTGCAAATTTTTCAGTCTCTCAGATAAAAGATGAAAGGAAGGGAGGAAGTTATAACTGAAATAGGGGAATGAAGGAGGATTCTCCAGCACTTTAGAGATGTTCGCAAAAGAGAGAATAGAAAACTGGTATCTATCTTCCCACTGATTTATTCAATCCTTGCACCATAAATAGTGAGGAAAATCTGGTTGCTCAGAATAATTCAATAGAAGAGCTACCAAGAATAGGAAAAACACTTCTCTATTTTGTAGGAAGACATTTTCAGGAGCCATTGTGTTTCTGTATTCCTTTTTTTTTGCCTTGATCTGAAATATAACTATTTATTTAATTCCTCATTCCTTTATTTAAATTAGCTGAAATAAATTTGATCCATTCTCTGTTGCACTTAGGAAGCTTTCAAGAAGCTTTCAGTTTGTTCAGCTCCAAACAGGAGCATCTGAAAGGACTGGATCAGATAGTTTTCAGAAGTGTCCTTGCTCACTTTCATACCCGGTGAAGATACCCTGGATTTCATCCTCAAGGACTATCCAGGTGATGGCAAGTGTCTCCGTTGGAGAAGGGACAATTTCATTTTCTTTCCTTTTAAAGCTATAATTCAAGTTTCTTGAAGAAACCTCACTTGGTCCTAGATAATAGGACCAATCACCTGTAGGCTAATAACTAATATGTCTTTCCCAGATAAGCTGATAGATTGGTAGTTGAACAACTTCAGTCACTGGTTGGTCATTTCTGTAGTAGCAAAAAAAAAAATTTATAGCATTTTATAGCATTGTCCAACTATCCCTGAGGTGAAATATCACTAATAAAGACAGGCTGTATATTGTCACAGCAATGGATGGCTAACATTACATGATGATATAAATCACTAGCATGAAAATGGTTATTGTCCATTTCATTTTAAATTGGTTTTGGGGTTTGGAACAAAAGCTGCTCAGGTCATCCTACAGGGCGATTTTCCCCCCTTTTTTCTTTAGAGCTAGTCAAGGAAAATATGGCACTGTTCGTTCTCTTGTTCCTTTCTGCAGCTTCCAGAGATGCTATTCTTCTGGAAAAAATGCTGGGATCAGGGGTTACAGCAGGGGTCAGCAATGTGGCTCTTTCATCCCCCTGCTGTGGCTTCCTGTCACCAGTTGGCTCCACAATTGATAGGGCTTTCAGTTAGGACAGGTACAGGAAAAGGATGCCGCGCTAGGAGGAGACTCTATGATGGGGGAACCGGACTTCTGGTTGGCTCCAGAATTGAACAGGTTAGGATCTTTGTGGCTCTTTGAGTGTTTAAGGTTGCCGACCCCTGGGTTAGAGGGGTCCTTCTCAAATGCTTATTTACAGAAAGTGGTTTGGTGCTTATTGCTCACCCCCTACGTCTTCTTCAGACTAACACAATTTTTTCTCCCTTGCTGTCTAACAGCTATATGAAACCAGTGGGGGATGTTATCCAGAGATTTGACCTGAGGTGTCTTCAGTGTGCAGTTGATACACAGTTTCATTTCTGATTTCCTCCAGAGACCAGTGAAAAGACTGAAAACTCCATAGTTAAAGACGAGACTGTATCAACCTTCTGCTTTCATTTTTTTTTAAAGCTCCACATCTTAGCACAGAGCAACAACCAGTGGCTCAGAGTAAGATAAAGTGGCCCCAAATCATTGAAATATAATTGTTTCTAAAACTTCCCTTTTTTCTAAGGGTATGGACATAATATCTATAGCTCGGCATCCGCACAAATTCCCCTGATTTGCCACTTATTTTCAATAAGTAAGTAACATTAAAATCGATGACTTTGAGACTTGAAAGATAGAAGAGGAAGGGTGACTTAGGTAAAGTCCCTCCGGGAATAGGGCGGCATACAAGTTTAATAAACGATAATGATAACAATAACGATAAAGAAGTTTAGGCAGTGGTGGGATTCAAATAATTTAACAACCAGTTCTCTGTCCAATGACCAGCTGGCTGGGTGAGGTTCAGTGGTCATGTGACTGGGTGGGTGTGGCCAACTCAATATCACTCACATCAATTGGGGCTTCGCCTTAGCTGTTGCAATGTAATAAGGGGTTAACCAGAGAGGAAGTTTCTGTAAGCAGGGCAATAAAGATTAGGCTAGAAACAACACCAGAATGTTTCCCTCCTGCTTTCCTTACAGGATTAGCCCTGTAAAGTGGAAAAAAAAGCAAAATGAGATTTCTTCCAATAACCGATTCTCCAAACTGCTTAGAAAGTTAACAACTGGTTCACCCGAATAGGTGTGAACTCACTAACTCCCACCACTGATAGGAAAAGAAGATGCTAAATGTCATAAAAATAAGGCTCTAATTCTCCACTTTGCTTCGTCCCTTCCTATTTTGATCTCATCATCATCTATAAACTTTGACATCTTTCCCAAGACTCAGAAGAAGCCTGCAAAGCCCACAAAGATGTGTAGCTATGTTTTTATATTTCAATGTATTAATTTGAACTATTTGGTTGGCTCATTTTTTTCCTCCCTAGCTTGCTAAGTAAATCCTGTCTTGTGCTATCCCTTTCTCATGATGTTCTATTCTGCTGACTGATTTCCTGATTTTCCTTTTAGAGAATATGGGCTTTGGAGAAAACCATGTTTCTGGCCCCTAGCAGTCTTCTGTTTCATATATCCCACTGCAACTTCCAAAACTTGACAACTGATTTGGGGGAGTCTGAGACACCTGAATGATTTGATATGATAAAAGATTGAAAAGTTTTCCCTGTCCAATCATGACTGGTGCTCATCTCCAATTCTCAGCCAAGGAAAGCCTGTGTTGTCTGAGAAATACTTCCACCATCATATGGCCAGCATGAAAATATGGAACACAGTAACGTTTCCTGCCAAAGTGGTACTTATTTATCTACTCACATTTGCATGCTGCTATTGGCAGGAAATTGAACAAGTAATGGAGCTCACTTAATCGTGCGGTTGGCTATGGGCTTTCCAGCTGGCAAGTCCAACATCTTAACCACTGACCTGTTTGTAATGATATTGTGACTCAATTAGGAAAGTTTATTTGATAAAACTATCTTCAAACTGTTTCATGAATAGAATATTTGCACTGGTACATCTCCTTCAATATTTTTAAAAATGACTCTTGAAGTCTTGATCACTTCTGAATGAAGGCAGATATATGTGTCCCAAGATAATGTTGCAGGATCCAATCTGGGTCAGTCACTGGGATCAGAGGTAACTAACCTAGATTGGATCCTTGATTGCTTCCCTTCAATATTTATCTTATGAATGGGACTTCCTGGGAGGAGCCTACTGGTGGAAGCAGCAAAAAATCAGCTGCCTCCGAATTCCTGGCTACGTACCTGTTTAGAGGATCTTCCATCTGACGTCTTATCAGGTTTTCTTATCCTTCAGGCAAGAAGGAAAGAAGAAACTGTTTTGCTGGCAAATGCTCTTCGATTTTTGCAGCTTTTGTGCTTGCAAGGAAAGGGGGGCTAGCCCAAGGCAGAACGGCTGTCCGTGCTGGGAACTTCAAACTGCCTTGTGCAGGACAAAGTAGGTCTCTCCCACTCTGATCAAAGTTTTGTTTGATTTATTCTTATCACGAGCTGGATCCGTTCACTGTGGACATTAATTGCTTATCAACATTTTAGCTTCTTTTCTTTTTCTCCTCCGAAAAATTATTTACTCAGAGGCTTCTAAAATGGCGCCGAGCAGCCTGGTTTCTCCGGTAATAACGAACACTTTTTGCTAGACAATGCAAATCCTCAAAAGAATTCAAAACAAAAGAGATTGCTTATCATTTGTTTTGGTTTCACAATAGAAGAATTTTACTCCTTTATTAACCTTGCTTATTTGGAAGTTAAATGGTGATGAATCTGCTGAATGGTCTTGTTACAATGTTTTCTCACTGAAAGTTTTGCCAAGCCTTAAACTTCAAAATAAAAGCCTCTTTTTTTAAAGCTGCATATTTAGGCAATAGAGTTTTATTAACTGCAGGCAGATAAATTTTGAAATGGCCTCAAAACCAAATATTAACTTGAAGTCGTCACCCTCTACTTCCAGGGGCACATCCTCAGTGCCTGGCACAAAGCTGCAGCCTCCGCTTCCTACGCCCCCTGCTGGGGATGTGTTAACGAAAGAATTTTTTCTGAGTAATCTAAGTGAGGCTCTTAATGCACAGACAATTAAAATGGAAGATAAATTTAGAGATAATAGAGAGGAGAGAAAAGAGGAAATAAAAGAAATGAAAGAAGAAATTAAAAGTGAAATTAAAAGTGAAATAAAAGGACTTAAACAGGAGTTGTATGAGAAATTTGAGGCTAAGGTTGATAAAATTAGAGACGACATGCTGAGTCTTGTAACTGTATTAACAGAACATATTTCTGGAGTGGAAGATACTTTAGAGGTTCTTAATGATGCCAATGCTAACTTGACATTGAAAACAGAGGTGGTGGAACAAAAAGTGGAAAATGCTGAAAAAGAAATTATTATGATACAGTACCGACAAATGGAGTTCGCATTAAGAGTAAGGGGGCTGCGTGAGGAGAAACAGGAGAACCTGAAACAGATCCTATCGGAAGCTTTTGACCGCCTGATGGGAAGACCAGGGACCAATCAAGGCTGGCAAATTGACAAAGCTTACCGCGTCAACTCCTGGCTGGCAAAGCAGAAGCAGCTTCCTCGAGACATCGTTATATATTTTACTACAAGAGAGTTTAGAAATATGGTACTGCAAGCATCTTATAACACTAAGCTTCAAATTGGCGGTCAAGACCTGGTTGTTTTGAAAGAGATACCACCTCCAATGTTAAGAGCCAGGAGAGACTACGCTTTTTTGGTCGAAGAACTCAGAAATCGTCAGATACAGTATAGATGGGATGCACCATTTGGCATCATATTTACATTTGATAAGCAAAGGTACCGCCTCAACTCTGTATGGAAAGCCCGAGATTTTTATTATAATATATTGAAGGCCGGACACCCTGCACCATCTGGACCCAGAGAAAGACCACAAGAAAGACAGGATAGACAGCAAACTTCACAACCATCAGACAAGATGGAGCATCTTTCTTCTCTAGAAGCGCAAGGTGCTATGGAACCAAGACCTAGCCGCATGACTACTAGACGTATGGAGAAACAAGCTAAAAAGCAACAGCATCAACAATCATCGCCCATCGATCAAGGATCTACAACAACAAATCTGGAAGCAATGGGAGGAGCTAGACCTAAGGTTAAACAGGCCGTGCAGGAAGCTCTAAAAATGCTTCAACCAACCAAAAATGACAACTAAGATTTTAACATGGAATGTCAATGGACTGAACTCTCCACAGAAGAGGAAGAAAATATTTCATTATCTCAAACAGTTTAAGAACGATGTAATTTGTTTGCAAGAAACTCATATCAAGTCAACTGATCAAAAATATTTGATCAACTCAAAACTTGGTCAACATTTTGCAGCTTCTGCTATGGAAAAGAAGAATGGTATAGTTGTATACTTAAGAAAAGATATGAAAGCTGAATTAATAGAAGCAGATCCCTTCGGAAGATATATTGCTTTAGACTTAATCTTAGAAGGGAAAAAGACATTACTTTTGGGAATTTATGCTCCCAATCAACAGCAAGATAGATTCTATAGAAATATTCATGCTAAATTAGTACAGTGGGACTATAGTTCCTGTATACTATTGGGTGACTGGAATGGAGTGATAGACACTAAGAGAGATAAGAAGATTTCCCGCCTAAATACCAAGATGCGAGCAAAGTTACCCAAATCTTTCTTTGACATTATGGATGATTTTGAATTAAGAGATATTTGGCGAGAAAGAAATGCAGAGGAATGTGACTTCACTTTCTTCTCGGACAGGCATCAATCCCTCTCAAGGATTGATTTTATCCTAACCACTAACGATTTGCTTTCTAGGGTCAAGAAAACAAAGATTGCAGTTAGGGTCCTTTCTGACCATAATCCAGTTTGGATGGAGTTGGGAAGGGTAGTGCAGGCAAGAAGGTCTTGGAGATTGAATGAAAACTTATTTAGATATGAAAAGTATATTAATGATTGTAAAAAATTACTATCTGAATATTTTGTTTTGAATATGAATAAGGGTACATCTATGGAATTTGTATGGGACGCAAGCAAAGCGTATATGAGAGGAGTTTTGATGAATATAAATAAAACACATAGAAATAAGCAAGGGTTAAAACGAACAGAATTGGAAGAGGAAATTAAGAGAAAAGAGCTGGAGTTAACAATGAACCCAGACGATACAAAGGTTAAGGAAGCTATTAACATATTAAAATCTCAATTTGACATGTTGATCTCTGACCAGGTGGCTACTAATCTATTATATGCAAAACACAATACTTTTTGTAATGCAAACAAACCTGGCAGATGGTTAGCTTATCAGATTAGGAAAAAAAGGAAAACTCGAAATATATCTAAACTGTTTTACAGAGGGAAGGAGGTGTTTCAACAGGAAGAGATTCAAAAGGCTTTCTGGGAATTTTTTACAGAACTGTATAAAGGGGATAAAATTAATGGTTTAGACATAGACAAATATTTAGACAAAGAGAAAATACCTTCAGTTAGAGAAGAACACAGGCAAAAATTGAATCAACCAATAACCTCGGGGGAAATCCTGCAGGTAATTAAGCAATTAAAGTTAGGGAAAGCACCAGGTACAGATGGCTTGACAGCGGTTTACTATAAAAACTTACAGTTAGAAATGGTAGAACCTCTTAGAGAATTATTTAATATGATTCAAACGGAAGGTAAAGTCCCTCCATCTTGGAAGACAGCGTTTATATCTTTGATACCCAAAGAAGAACAAGATACTACTCAACCCAAAAATTATAGACCTATTTCATTACTGAATGTAGATTATAAAATTTTTACTAAATATTAGCAAATAGGTTAATGTTGGTCATTCAACAATTGATACATACGGACCAAACAGGTTTTATACAAGGGAGACAGATGAAAAGTAATGTTAGATTAATTATTAATGCATTAGAATATTTGGGAAAGAACAACCAGATCCCTGCTGCGTTTATATTTTTGGATGCTGAGAAGGCCTTTGATCGAGTTAACTGGCAATTTCTGTTGAAGATACTGCAAAAAATGCAGATAGGAGATAATTTTCTACAGTCAATTAAAGCAATATACCAACAGCAAACAGCACAAATTATAGTCAATGGAAGTCTAACAGACTCTTTTCAAATTGGAAAAGGTACAAGACAGGGCTGTCCTTTGTCCCCATTATTGTTTATTATAACTTTGGAAGTATTGTTGAATAAAATACGGGGCTTGGATGGTTTAAAAGGGATCAAGATTAGGCAGCAAGAATATAGAGTCCGCGCTTTTGCGGATGATTTGGTCATAATATTGGAACAACCGCAGGAATCTAGTATGGTTTTAATGAATATGATTAATCAATATGGTCAAGTGTCGGGCTTTAAAATAAACTTAGGAAAAACCAAAATATTAGCTATAAATATGAATATTAAACAAAAGGAAGAATTAGGAGTGATGCTAGGATGTGAGGTAGTTAAAAAAGTTAAATATCTTGGAGTTAACATTTTAACTTCAAATGGGAAATTATATAAGCATAATTATGAACCACTTTGGCATAGCATACAGACAGAGATGAAAAAATGGGAGAAATTGCACTTATCTTTGCTGGGTAGGATAGCGGCAGTGAAAATGAACATTTTACCAAAATTTTTATTTCTCTTCCAAATGTTACCTATACTTAAAAAAGATGCGAACCTTTTAGAATGGCAGAAGGGTATCAACAAATTTGTGTGGGCAGGAAAGAAGCCAAGGGTAAAGATGAAAATAATGCAAGATGTACGTGAGAGAGGAGGATTGAAACTACCTAATTTAAAAATATATTATGATGCAGTGGTATTATCTGTAATTAGTGACTGGATTCACTTAACCAATGATAGAATATTGAACATTGAGGGACACGATCTGGTATTTGGTTGGCATGCTTACCTGTTATTCAACAAAAAATTGGATAAGAACTTTAAAAGTCATATTTTAAGAAATGCTTTATTGCGGGTCTGGAAGAAATATCAATATAAATTAAATGACAAGATACCCATGTGGGCAATTCCTAGACACGCAATTGAAAATATGAATACAGCACAAAAACAGGACAGAATTACCTACAGACAGCTTCTTACCTTGGAAAGGGGGGTATTACAATTAAAATCTTTAGAGGTATTAAAAGAGGAGAAGGTAGTTCAAACATGGTTCCAGTATGGGCAATTACAGGCTAGGTGGAAAATAGATCAAAAAATTGGTTTTATTCAAGTTGAGGATAATTTGTTTAAACAAATAAGAGATCAAAGCTTAATGCATATAAAGAGGATATATAATGTATTAATACAGATGGATTCGGAAACAGAATTAGTTAAAGATTGTATGATAAAATGGGCTCAAAATATTGAGGAACCAATAATGTTGGATACATGGGAAAGAATCTGGGTAAGAAATGTGAAATTTACACAAGCTCAAAATCTGAGAGAAAATTTTTACAAGATGTTCTATAGATGGCATTTAGATCCTAAAAAGTTGGCTTCTATGTATCCGAATGTACAGCCTAAATGTTGGAGATGTGGTTCTCTCGATGCTACATATTATCATATATGGTGGACCTGCCAAAAGGTTAAAGCATTTTGGATAAAAATATGGTGGGTCATGCAAAATGTTTTTAAAAGAAGGATAAAGTTTAGTCCTCAGTTATTTTTACTAGGTATATGTACTGACTTTACAGTGGTAGAGACCAATTTGACTCTGCACCTGATAACTGCAGCAAGACTGTTGGTGGCGCAATATTGGAAGAAGGAAGACTTGCCTACAATTCAAGAATGGACATTGAAAGTAACAAACTTAGCTGAAATGGCTAAAATATCGGCATATCTCAAAGATCATTCAAATGAGAGATATAAACGAGACTGGAAAAAATGGATTGACTATATACAAAATAAATACGGGACTAAGAAATTCCAGTTAGCCTATGCTTAAGATCAGAAATGATTTAAATTGTTTAAAGTTAGTTCAGTAAGAAGAAGCTAAGGTCAATCTAGAATGTCATTAATTTCTTTATTTCTTTTTTCTCAATAGATTTTAGACTGTGTTAGTTAAAATTCTATACCGTGTACGGGTTCTGGGAAGTCGGCGGGGGGGAAGGAGGAGGGGGGGTGGGGGGGTGGAGGGAGGGAGGGGTACACACACAAAAAAAAATTGTACTTCAATGTTTTAATGATTGACAAATGATGACATATTTGTGTTTTTTTTTTAAAGAAAAATAAAAAAGTTCTGTTAAAAAAAAAAAAATTATCTTATGAATGAATGGATTTTGCTCATCCCGTTCAACCAACCCTCCTCGCTTCCCCTCCCCAATATCTATATTTTCTAAACTGCTGGAGGAAGCTGATTGTGATGTTGGGGGCCAGTTTGCTTACCTACCAGAAAATGTGCACTATATTTTGTCATTTTCCCCCAGCTGTTTTATTCTTCCATACCTGTTGAGAAGAATGTGATTAGGCAATAAGCATTAAATTTACCAGCAGAGTTTCAAGAAAGAGCATAGGGACATGGAACAGCATTTGCTGCATGATAAGCTAATGAAACGCAGGGGAGAGCCACAGAGATATGCGAACGGGAGCTGAACCATTAACATACAGGGGAATCTGTTTAGCTCTCAACAGTCAAGGTAGAAAACTAGAATAACTCTCTACAGTATAAGTATCTCTCTCGGTTTGTGTACGCGAAGAATTAGTGTGTGAAATTTTTTGAGCACCAGAAAACTTTCATTGATTGTGTCTTTTAAGACTTCTGTGTTAAAGCTCCATTCTGTATATTCAACACCTGGACCTTCTCAAAGTATAAATGTTTCCATACATATCGGGTTTCAGAACAGATAGTCTTCAATTTATGACCATAACTGAGCCTGCCCATTGCAGTTGTAAATTGTGATCATCACCCAATTTTACAAGTCAGTTTTGTGAGGATCATAAGCAAATCACCATGGTCATTGGGCAAATCTGTTGTCCTTAAACAAACCAATTGTTTGCTATGAGACAATTTTGGTGCAAACCAGAAATAAATGCCGGTTTTCAGCCAAAATGTCATAAAAAGTCACATGGCCTTAGAACTCTGCAAATGGTCATAAATGCAAGCTGGTTGCTGAGCACCCAAAATGTGATCATGTGACCTCAGGAGCTGGGCGACCATTGGAACTTCAGAACTGGATCATAAATAATCTGGAGAGGTTTATTGTAATTTCAACTGGTTACAAAGTAACCGATCATAAATCAAGGACTACCTGTATGAATCCACATTTTTCTTCTCCCTCTTTAATTGTGGACTTCAGTCCAATTCAATTGTGATTGGGGTTTTGAAATTTACCATTCCCTGCCAAAGTTCTCATGTAGAAAATATGAACTTTTTTTTCTCCTCTAAGACTGCTTACAGACTTTTTAATGCATTTATTTAACAATTTTTAATTGCTGCCCAACTCACACACATCAAAAATCCACAACACAAAAACTCAACCAGGGTTGCTATTTATAGACAATTCAGGATAATCTAATCCAATATATGGAAAAATGGAGAGGGAACATAAAATATACTTACAATGGGAAACTATTGAGATTTAAAGACAGAATCACAAATTGGGGATGTGTAAGGATGTATAATTATATAAATATAATGATGAGAATAGCTCGGAATTGTAACCAGGTCTACATCTCGGCCAAAAATAGGCTGGGGGGGGGGGGAGTTTAAAGCACAATGACTATATGTATGTATACTTTTTTGTTCTCTTTTTAAAAAAAGAGGAAGATATATGTCAAATTAAATATGTATGCTGAAAAGGAATTATAAATACCATCAACATAAAATGGAGCTCACTCAGAAGCTGAAATAAACCAAGTAAATGAGATGAAGAGTGTGAAGTAGAGGAGAGAGGTAAGGGAAGAAGAGAGGGATAGCAAAGATGGCAGGGGGGGGGAAGAGGAGTGAAAGGAGAAGTGGAAAGGGGAGAGAGGAAAAGGAGAGAGGAAGGGGAAGTAGAGAAGAAAAGGATGACAGAGGGAAGAAAGGAGGTAGGGAGGAGGAGGAGGAGAGAGGGAGAAGAAAGTGATGGATAAGGTACAAATATGGTGTATGGAGAGCAGAAGAGCCAATAATTGTTTTTGGGAATTGATGGTAAGGTGAATTGATGTAAACATTTAATAATACAATATGATGTTGGCTATGTAATAGTATACATGGGATTATATGTTATGAAAATGGAAAAATAAAAAACTTAATATGTAAAAAAAAAACCTTAACCTTCCCTCACTCCATCCTCCCACAAGAGGTCATAAAATGTCATTAGCCAGCCATGGTGTCACATGGAAGTCTGATATTGCAATTGTTCCTCGTAATCTGTGCTGGCTTCCAATTCATTTCAGGGGCCATTTCATATTTTAACCGCTGACTTATAAGAAGAATTAAATGGCTTAGATCCAAGTAGTTCATACGAATTTTGCCTTGGCATATTCCATTTGTTTTTCCCCCGAAGTTTTGGAGGAGCTGCTTGCAGTCCTTGTGATACCAGAAGATGCTAAATCAGCATCTTTTCAGTTGTAGCTTCTTACTATACAAATTTCTACATTTGAAAGTGCATTTTTAACTTGGCATTTTTGCTAACTAAAAAAAAAAAAGCATTCTTCTTCACTCAGGCCATTCAGGTTTTGCAGTCGACTGCTTTGTTGCACAGAACTAGTTTTCTTTACCCAGGATCGATGCTTTGTTTTGTTTACTTAAAACCATTCTGTTACTTTTGTAGGGAGTGTGGTACATCGCCTTTGATATCGGCGGCAGCAATGCTCACTTAACAATACTACAGCACAACACTTTGCTCGCCTTCAGAAATAAATAAAGCTTACAGAGTTTTTCAGAGTGTCGAAGAAGCATTTCAGTTTGATAAAGCTTTAGTCAAAATGTCATTTTGCATCAAAGCCGCATTTCTCTTCTAAATGCCAATTCAAGGGGCTGCCTGGCTTTATTCAGACCTTTAAAAGAGCTTCTGCCCATATACCACATCACCTCCTTCAGTAGAGGTCAGCTGAACTGAACTACTCCTTTCCCAACATGTAGAACTGATAGAGTTGGGGGCAAAAAACCCTCCATATGTTTTGTTTTGTTTTGAACCCATGGAACAAATTCAATTTAGACCATGGTTTCATGTCATCCACCTGAAATCAGCGATCTGTTGGGAGCAGCCGATATATACCTATGATGATATCTGAATCACATTTAGTAATAAAGGCGAGGGATCCAGCTTAATTAAATGACAATGATCCCAGGGTTAAAAAAAAGTAACCTGTTCCTAATTTTATCACCTGCTAAATTGTGCATTGTGCACATTCTGTCTCTACTTGAGAAGATGCCATTGTCAAGGGTAACTCCAGCCCTACAATTATCTTTTTTTGGGGGGGGGATTGCTTCTCTCACTAGTTATCCCTCTGTCCCTCTGTCTGTCTAAATGATTTGCAGTGAAGCTGCTTTTCTCTGTCATGTTTTTCCTTTCCCATGAAATGATAGGAAAGGATGATGTTGGTACTTCATCTAATTCAAGGAAGGAGTTTTGTTGTTGTCATTCACTACAAATTTGATTTTTATTTGCTTCTTATTGGCAACAATGCCTTGAGTGACTGGATTGAAACACCAGGAGAGCTGGTGCCATTCAGATCTTGAGGGAACTTCATTCCAGAGGACAAGCTCGGTTGAAGAGAAGGCATGGTTCCAGGTCCTAAGAGATGGCATTGTTTAATCAAACTCTGCCACATTGGCAGGCCAGATACAATGAGAGACAGGCAGTTCTAGGGCCTGTGCCAATGATGGCAAACCTTTTCGGCACTGAGTGCTGAAAAGGGAGTGTGTGCACATGTGCACACTTGTCAGGGACGTGCCCCAGAAAAGAAACTGTCAATTGGACATGTGTGCACTGGGAAATGAACTTCTGTTTTCTAGTGTGTGCATGCACATCAGTCAGCTTGTCTTCTGGTTACTGGCATGCATGCATGCATGCATGACAATCAGCTAGCCAGCATGCATGCATGCAACAGAAACCAGAAGACCCCATGCACAAAAACAGCCTTGCACTCATGAGCATCAGAAACATGGAAGAGGAATGGGCAATGCCATGTGTGCTAGCCGACATGGCTCTGCATGCCACTTTGGCCACGCATGTCATAGGTACGCCATCACAGCCCTATGCTATGAAGGCATTCATATGTAACAACCAGCATCTTGAATCAAGTGTGGAAACAAACTGGCAAATAGTAAAGCTGGTGAAATAGAGGTAGGCAGTGCTGGCTGGCTGGACTTTAAGGAAAGCCCCATGTAGAGCACATTGCAGTAGTCAAGCTGTGAGGGAATCAAGACATGAGAAACAGTCTGAAGGAGTCTTGATTTAGGAAATTGTCTGGTGCACCAGATGGAGCTGTTTCGTTATTGGTGTTGCTCTGGCCCATTTCAATCCTGAATTTAACTACACAATATGTGATGAGTAGCACAATATGCATACACACAATCTCCTCTTATGTTACGGATCATGTGGATGGAAGTTGCAAACCTCCTTCTCCTCTATTTTAAATGTTTTAATCCAGCTCTGGTGAGTCAGGGATGTTGTGTCACTGAAGTAAGGAAAAGAAAAGAACTCTTTGCTGCTCACCATTTTTTCAATCCCAATATGAGCTTTAAGGACAACGGGGGGCGGGGGAATGACCCTCTTTAATGAGTAAAGACAAATTGTGGGTGATTATGTCATCTGAATGCATTGGATTACAGTTCTCAACTTACTCAGACAGCGTTACTGAAAGTTGCAATTCAATAACATCGACTAAGTCAGACTTTGTCCACATAGGGTATAATAAAATGAGTAGTGCCTTCTATCATCACTCTGAGTAATTAAAAGCCTTTTTTTTTACCTTGCTTGAAAAAGGCAAGAGGATGTAGAGGAAATGAAGAACTGATAGGATGATGACTGATGCTGATGATGAGAGAATTATAGCTTCAGCTTTTAAAATGAAAATACAGAAGTCATTTTCCTCAGCGTTCAAGGGGCAAAGCGAGAGAATAGAGAGCTAGTTTTTATTCTTTTGCACAAGAGAATATTCTGTAGCTACTCAGAGACTGGATTCCATAGGCTTGCTGCCGTATTAAACATGTTTGCTGTTTTAGCCACTATATTCTCCTGGAAAGTATTTATCTGGCTTTCATTTCATTTATCTGTTTTTGCTCAGGGATCGCTTTTCATAAATACAAAGCAAATAGAATAAATTAAAAACCCCATGAATCAAATAAGATATAGCATGCAGATGAACAGGAAAACCATGAAATAATAAGCAGTAAGTCTGTAACTGACATAAGCAAACTATCATTTCAGTGGTTATTCAGTAAGTTTATTTTAGTCATTTGCTTATTTACAACATTTATATAGTCGTCCATTTTGCATCAAACCCTGGGCATCTAACAAACCCCCAAAATACAACAATATCTAAGTACAACAGAAAAAATATTAAAACCACGAGCAACCAAAGCAAAACCAAGCTTAGTGCCATAGCTAGAGTTTAACATGCAGCCCACAAGAACATCCTTTAATCCATCTCAACTTATCCCAAAGTTGAGGGGGATAGCCGGATATTAAGTGTTTTTCTGGAAGGTTAAAAGAGTGGTAGTGTCACACACACACCCCCCCCGGTCGAAGCCTGAATCTATAATAGAAGGTGAGCTGGAACAGGAGCCAACCCAGATCGATGAGGAGGTTCCATTGGCTTTGGAGGAAACTGGGGAAGCGAAGAGCCAGTCAGGCCAAGGCATTTCAGGATTAGAAAAGCTTGCAGCTGTTCCAGGGCAAGATGAACATGAGAGACAGATTCAGGCAATGAGCAAGGACCACCCCCTCTTGATCCTAGAGCACGAAGGGAAGAGAGAAGGCCAGAACAACGCAGACTGAGTCAGCTACGAGGGAGAGAGTGCCCTGCTCCCCTTCACAAGGCACACCTGGGGACTGAGATGTAAGGAGATGCTAGTGGGAGGGGCATTTGTCGGGAACAAGCATTAAATCGGTAGAGCCTCATGTGCACTTGGTAACATCTGGAGATTATTGCGCTCTGTCTTTTGGGGCTTGTCCCGTTTACCTGCTTCACTGAACATCTGGCTCTTGGTTACTGTTTTGCTAACCTTGCTAACTGGACTTCTTGCCTTGACTTCTTGCCTTATTGCCTTTGCAAAGCAGTAACCTGCTTTGCAAACCTTGCTTACTGGATTGCTCATAGCCAGAAGATGTTTAAGGTGCATGTGAGACCTTTGCTCCAGGACTTGTAGTAAACATGAGGACATTTGGGGGCAAATTTGGAGCAATAAAGGGGAGTTAGACCTCTACCTGTGTTGCTTTCATGCCATGCCCCAAATCATCACAGGTAGTCTGCAGACTTCAGAGGAAAAGGCGTTCTATAGGTGTCACCAAGTAAATAGGCTTCCAACATTTACAGGAGTAGACTAGGAACATGCCCATCCTATCTAATCTGAGAGGACACATAGATCACCTTAGGGAGAGGAAGTCTCACAGATAACATGGTCCCATGCTCTATAGGACTTTAAAGGTGTAAATAGCACCTTGAGTTGCTGGCTAAGTTTAAACCTAATTATCTTTGATGGCAGTTGCAATGGAGATGTAATGGGCTGAGAGAATAACCTTGAGAGACAGGAAGAAGAGCCACTGCTTGAAAAAAGATGATTCAGCCCACAGTAGAAATTGAAATGGAGAAAGCATTGCAGAAGGGACCCTCCCTAGTTTTCTTGAAAGTAAAAGTAAGTGGAGGGAATGCTTTCAAATGTGCAAGATTCTATTGTAAAGGTAATAACTTGTGTTTTTGGTTTCCTGTCTGAACTACCTCTAAGGGCTGACAGGAGTAGTATTGGCAATATTTGTAAAGTCTCTGATGAAATTTGCACTAGTGAGAATTGTATAATGTATAATCTCAGACTTGAGCTAATGTATCGTCAATTATTAGTCCTGATATAGTGGTTAGTGCAACAGGACAATAGCTATTGTTGCAAGGGCTTCATTTTGGAATTTGGAATAATGAATTACCATGGCAGTATTATTGAGCTGCCCTTCCACCCAGTTGGAAGGTAGCACACTGAACTTAGGTAATGTAAACACTTTTCTGCTTAATAAGGAAGAAAGTATGATAAAATGTTACTTTGGAATCACACAGAATATACAGTATAATTCCCCTAAAGCCTAATTTGGAACATCAGCTTTGTTTGCTTATAATTTGAGATCAAGCCCAACTTGTCTGACCACAAAGACAGCTTTTCCAGTCCCATCATTTTTGGTTCTTGAATTGAAAGGCTGCAGAGGGTGAAATTATTGATTATGTATTGATTTTTTTAAAAAATGAAGCAATAAATTTATATGTAAAACAAGGTTGGGGATAATAAACCACTTCCATGATTTACTTTATGTCTTAAACATGTGAGCTGATCCATTTATTTAGAGTTTGATGGCATGTCACCCAGGTCTCAGACCAAAGGTGGGTTCCCCCCCTATTTTATGTCATAAAATCCACTTGCACTTTAGGCAAGGAAAATCTGAATCCTCCAACACAATGGAGTCTTTCTATTTTCTAGCAATTTATTAATTATATTAATTAATTGTATTAATTGTTTATTTAATTACTTGATCAAATTGCCTGTCCTTCAACTCAGTTTTGATTTAGGTACTTAAGTTTTCTTTCCTCACTATTATTTTCACCACTGCACAAACACTGAACATTTACTCCAGTTTTTTCAGCATAATAATCCATGATTATTATCTTTATTATTATTTCGTCCCTCCTGCCCTCCCTCTCTCTCCCTCCCTCCCTACATATTTTATTCTGGCTTCAGTGAATTTGCTTCCTTCAAACAGCTTTACACCCAGGGATACATAATGAGCTATGTAATGTTAATTCGCCAAACCAAATCCATACGTTGATGAAAGGCAGGTATTCTAATTTAATCTTTGCCAGACTAAGCACCTCTTTTACTCTGCTCTCCTGCTGACATTTCTGTTTGACTTGCATCCAATCCTTCATCGGTGACTCAAGGACAGATTGCCCTAGGAACAGCAGGATGTCACCCTTGATAATAAATGCAGTCCTTGAAAGGGTGACCTGGAAACAGGTTTTGTTTTGCTGAATTTCAGCATTTTAGCCATTGCACCTTTTTGCCAGTTACAGGCTGTATAATTTTCTGAACTAAGGAGGAATGACAGTTATGATAGGAAAAGGAGAAGGAATGGGAGAAAGCATAATAATGGCCAGATGACTTTAAAGCAAAGGACACAATTGTGCTTATTTATGCATTCATTCATTTAATGTTTTACCTGCTGCTGTTGTTAATGATTTATATGAACGAGTCCATCTCAGAATGGACATATCTGTAGGATCAGGTTCTCTATCATCCACATGTACTGTATTTCCCACCAAATAAGACCAGGTCTTATATTAATTTTTGCTCCAAATTTTCCAGTTAGCTCTTATTTTGGGGAAAATATGGTACCATATTCATCCATCTGGGCGACGATCTTAACTGGGGCTTATTTTGGGGTAGAGCTTACATTGCGAGCATCCTGAGAAATCATACTAGGCTTATTTTCTGCTTAGGTCTTATTTTCAGGAAAATATGGTATATATATATATATATATATGTGGTACAAAGCAGGATTGAGAGATGAAAGAAACTAGATTTGGTGAATCGGAATAATATATGGCTGCTGTGAAGAGATTTTGAAGCTCTCAGAAGTACAATGGGATTTTCCCAAAGTGACAAGAACCGTTCGGGCTTTTTCCAGATCTTTGTGACCAATTCAGTCATTCAAGGCATTATTGCCAATAAGAAGCAAACAAAAACCAAATCCATTATTTTTTGCTTTTTTCTACATGGGGAGGAGTTGAATAACTGACGGTTCTACCTTCTCCTTCTAATCATGGTGTCAATGTTGGTACATTGCTGCATGCTTATATACAACCATGACCCTTAGTCTACTCTGTACATTTTATTTTCACACCCACTGCTGAGTATTTGAGAGGGACAGTTGTTACCAAAGTGTGGGGCTACAATAACATATGGCAGCTGATACGGCAGAGGGCAAAAGGTATCTATTATTTTATTATTTATCCTGTCATGTATTTCATTTCTCAAAGTTCTATTCCATCTTTTCTCCAGGATGGCTTATGCAGAGCTTTGCTTTTCCTTGATCTCTAGGCTAGAGTTATTGTAAACTTGACAACTTTAAGATGTGGACTCCAACGTGCAGAATTCCTCAGCCTGCATGTTTTCAAGTTAAAAAAATTAAAAACCTGAAGCTTCCATTTGTAAATTTGCTTTGGCAACCAATGGAAAGTATGAAGCTTTGGATGGTTGAATCTCACTTTGGATTCAGCCCAGATTGAACTCTATTGGATTAGATGTTGAATCAACATTACTGAACAATTGGATTTGTCGTTGAGTATCCACATTTATTTCTTGGCCCTCAAATAGATCCCCTGATTGTTAATATATAACATTGTAAATGCTATGTACATAAAACTGTTGTTATGTTATACTGCCATTAGTGTGTAATGCTATTGCTAATACAAGATGGCTATTTTAAAAAGAGGAAAAAATTGATGTGTGAAACTGGCTAGTTTGTTGGATATTGTTTATAACTTCAAGTTACCATTCAGGTTTTTATGTGCCATGATATTCAATGATGGCAGAGGCATTACCAAATATCATCTTTGTTGATTGCCACTATTCTTTTTCATATTTTTTTATGGGAGATGCATTATGTTACAGCTTTAAAATATTGATCATAATGAAGCCCAAAATGGCTAAAATAGAGTTGCAATGTACACAGAATATAACCAACCTAGAATCTTGGCTATAAAGTAGATGAATAGAGGTAAAGGCAAATGTGTACAGATCTAGAACACTGATATGAAAATATTTCAATATCTGCTGTCAGCTGGCTTCCAGCACTCAACAGATGAGAACATAAGGCCAATGTGGTCTGCACTCAGATGTTAAGCTAGGATGTGCCAGTTTAATCTGAGGAAACTAGATATAAATTAATGGTCTACCCAAGTTGGTTGCAATACAAAATGGGATTTTTGTTAATAGTGTAGGTTAAATTCTGAACTGGAGAAGAACATTGAATACCAAGCCTTCAAGTAAGCTTTGAGTGACCCATTTGTCTGGACTCCTGTTACTGTTATGATCTGAAATAGCCATGCAAAGCCATCAATGAAGAAACCCAGAACCCAGTCCTTTTAAATCTTAATCTCTCTCCCTACCTCTGCCTTGTTCTCTGAAATTGGAGGATTTAAAGAGCATATGCAATCAAAAATGTTGGCACTTGGATGTTGTTCCAAAACCTGATTAAGTCTCTTATTCAATGATTAGCTGTGCATGTTGCTGTACTATGTGTGATTCATGCTTTTCCTTTCTCTTTTCTCCTGGTTCTTTTTTGAGTTATGATCATGTCCTTCAGAATATATATTTATGCAAAATCTGTTCAAGAAGTATAGCTCCAGTTTGAAGAGCTGCATTTAGAATATTCCCTTTTCTTTATAAATAGTAAAAGAACAGAATTTCTTCCTTATAACTCTGTTTCTTGCTTCTACACACACTTTCCCCATTGTGGAAATGAAACTGATGTGGATTTCTTTTTCAGTCTTCAGAAGTGGACAGGCAGGTACAAAACATGTTAAGCTACTCCAGTCCTCCCAATCACAGATATTTTCAGGGTATAAGCAAAATATGGTGGCCACAATAATGTGATTAAGTTCTGCCCATTTTTTTATGAGCAACGCATGTAAAAAAAAACAGGCAGACTTTCATTCACATCATGGTGACTATGTTAAACTATTTGACCACCTTACCAAATGTTTCCCAACTTTGGCAAATTAAAGGTGAGTGGACCTCAAGTCCAGCCTGTGGATTTCTGGAAATTGAAGTCCATATATATCTGGGAATGGCCAAGATTGAGAAAAGCTAGCCAACAGATACCTTTTCATTTTGGTTTATGTCATCTAAGCCAGAAGTTAACACAACTTTTCTCTAAAGGAAACTTTTTTTAAAAAGTATTTGTAGGATTTAGGCTGGGTCATCAATTCTCTAGAGGTGATGGATTTGTGAGGGGATGGAGTTACAAATTTTGAATTTTTTTAAAGACCCAAATCAATAAATGGCATCACCAAACCAGGCAATTTGCCAACAATTTTCAATAATTCAAGCTTGAGAACTGGGGACAGCAGAGAGAGCTGCAAAATTGTCATCTCTAGCCACAGATCATGACTGCTTCTAAAAAGTATCCTGGTAGCAAACAATTTTTATTATGCAAATGAAACAGATTTAGGAATCAGCTCAGGAGGAATTTATGTCACTCATTTAATTATGAAAATTGGAACTCAAGATTTATAGGCTTCAAGAATTGAATTTGCTAGTGACATGAATATATGATCTCAAGATTTTTTTCAGTATTTTTTGAAAGACTCAGCCCATATTATACAAATATTTCACATATTACTACTGTATCTTCCTTAACCCTTGCACTTATTAAGAGACTGTTAGAGATGTCTGAAGCTATAATGAGGCTGCAATTGAGATTTGTTTTTTTGAAATACCAGGAAAAACAATCCTGACATTCAAGTGGGGGTGGGATCCTGAAATTCAACAATTCTGTGTTTAAAACCACTGTTTTTCTGCATATGGAGCAACAAATTATAGTGGAAGATAATTATGTCAGCATAAGACTTTGTTAGATGCTCTGTAATAGTTTCCTCAAGTTATTAGTAAGATAAAAAGACATTTCCTTAAAATAAGAGAGCACCTTGAGATTAAAGTTGTTTATTAAAGTGATTCTATCTAACTGCACTGTAACTTTTACAAAATCTGAATTATTCAAGTAACTGCTGACTTGGGAGATGAATGGTATGGGAGAGAATTCTGTATGAACTCAGTTAACTTAGTCACTTCCTGAAGACCTTCATCTCCAAATGAAACTAATTTTTACAAAGCCATAAAAGTGCCATGATTCAAATTTGAAAGGTGGTTTAACAACATCCTGCTTCTAGGGAGTTAAGGAAGGGAAAGCAATGAAATAAAATTTCACCCACATTTCATGGAGCTTATCTAAAGTACACGATATGTAGCCCAATAGGAGAATCTTTTTTTCTCTCGTGGTGTCTGACTAATTGTTTATGAACCAAACAGGGAAAACAGATTAAAATCTAGATACAGTTTTTTTAAAAGGTTTTTTTTTAACCCATTAAAGACCTGGAGAAAAATATCTGGATAGGAAAAAAAGAGATAGTAAAAGCACTTTATTTAAATAAACATGAATTTATTACTGATAGCTCCCAATTTTAATGAAACAATTTCAACATGATTTTAAGGGGTGCTTAATGCCGATCCCAAACTTTGTGACTGAAGGAGAAAAATTTTAGATCTCTGTGTTTTGAGATAATGCTTTTAGAAGGAAGAAACTTGGTGGATCAGTGACTAAGATGCTGCGTTTGTCAATCAGAAAGGTCAGCAGTTTGACAGTTCGAATCCCTAGGACCGCATAACAGAGTGAGCGCCTGTTACTTGTCTCAGTTTGTATCAAATTAGCAGTCTGAAAGCATGTAAAAGGGCAAGTAGAAAAGTACCTTTGGTGGGAAGGTAACAGTGTTCTGTGCGCCTTTGGTGATTAGTCATGCTGGCCATGTGACCACGGAGACATCTTTGGACAGTGCTGGCTCTTCGGCTTTGAAACAGAGATGAGCACCGCCCCCTAGAGTTGGGAACGACTAGCACATAGGTGCGAGGAGAACCTTTACCTTTTAGAAGGAATCCCATATTCTTTCTACTATTTTTTACCTTTTTATAAGAATAAACTCTAATTTAGGACAGAACTGTGTCCTTATATGTTACAGTTATGTTTCCTCCCCCCCCACCAAAAAACTCAAATTGTTTTGCAATTTTTATGTGATTTTTCTCCTCTCTTTTCTCTGCATATCCCAGTGACAATGAAAATCATTTCAAGAAGTAGACACAAAAGTGTGTGTGTTATAATAAACTTGATTTATCTTAGTGAGGCAACAGAATGCAGCTCTTTTTAGTCAAATTCTGTGTGGAATAGAGATGTGAGATGTAAACAAAACATGTCCCAGACTTTCAAGGGATGTTGTAATGAAGTCTTTGGTGGCACAGATGACACTAAACAGCATCTGCATTGACCTCTCTTAAATCCAAATACTCCAAAGTTTATGATATGTCTGAAAAAGTTCATGTTTATGAAAGGTTGCATTCAAAATAGAGAATTCATTTTTAAAAAAATCAGAAATATGTATACAAACTGGTATCAAGGCAACGTGTGTTAAAAATGAGACAGTAATCCCAGTTAATTTGTAGCTCAAAGTTATTCCCATCGGGAAAGCTGCATGCAAAGTCCTGTGTTAAGGGAGGTTGAAAAAAATAAACAAAGGGATGCTGATTTTTTAAAATAATAATGCATATATTAAAATATTGCACCTACCATTGCTAACATAATATATATTAATCTACACCCCTTTAATATATATGCTCATGAATTAGTTTCATAAAAACATTAGCCATCACCCATATAAAAGGTGGAGTCATCATAACACATTTGAACCTCAGTTACTATGATGAAACTTACTTCCACGCCTAGTTTAATGGGACTGCAGTTTATACCACCTAGTCTTCCTAGATTTCTTTGTAGTGAAATCTACTGCCATTCCCACATGAAATGAGAGCAGGAGCTAATTAAAATTACCAACTAGAGAAGGTATGAATTAAGGGAATAAAGAACACTATAGACAGGAGCTGGCTGTTGGTACAAAAAAAAATCCCCTTGAGTTTCTGTTTTACAATTGTACAACAACTTGTTAGACTAAATGTACAGCGTCTATCAGTCCATGCAACAATCACTAGGACAGCATGCAATTAATGCTCTCTTTAACTACACGCAGCAGGTCGCATTTTCTCTCTCTTCACTTCAGGATGTCAAGTCATTCCTGAAAAGCCTGCAAAAAAAATAATGCCTGCTTTCTTTAACCTCCTCCGACTCTGAACCCTCAAATGCAGGCAATATTAATGGAAATGCAGTTTTACAATTCTGTCATCATGCTATTCTTTGCTGTGCTGAACCAACAAATGGGATAGTACTGTGGAGAAAGGCAACTCATTTGCTTGCAGATATGCAAGTATTCATCTCCCTCACATTTTCCAACCAGAGTGCTGGTAGGCTGGTATTAGAGAGATCTGGATTCAACCCTCAACCACAAAAACTTTCTGTGAAACTCTGGGCTAAATACACCTTCCACCAAAATTCACCTTAAAGGGTTGTTGTGGGGGGAAAAAAACGTAAGAGGAGAGAATCAGAGGTGGTATTCTACCAATTTGGACCAGTTTACCCGAACCGGTAGTGGAAATTGCAGGTGGCCTCGCCCACCTGCTCCGGCTCTATAGCATCTCATTTAAGCCCTTTTTTAGCAAAAAGCAGGCGGCTTAGCATATGTGCAGAGGTGAGCAAGCACTCAAATTTGCGAATCGGTAGGGAAGGTAAGTAAATACCACCTCTGGAGAGAATGCTAGATATATTGCCTTACCTCCTGAACAAAAGAAGGAAGGAAATCTAATTAACCTATCATTGTCATCCTCAGCGTGATTTAGGTTGGTTAATTTGTTCTTCATCCATTGCAGCCTTGGAAAAGGAGGGCCAGAGAAGAGCTTTTCTTCCCCTTGACAGCTGATCTCTCGACTTTGTCTCTGAATTAAGACTGGAGGAATCTTCTGCCAAGTGAGGATAGAAAGTCACAATGGAAATAAAAGTTACCTCAACTGTGCAGGTGGGGAATGCAAGAGTTCAGCTCTATTAAGAAAACTCATAGCAGAAACCGTCTCTTGAATGACTCCAAAAGATTCCTTGGAAGGATTCCTTCAAAAGCTGTTAACGTCTGTCTTTAACACAGAGTGTGACACATTCCAGAAATAGCAGCAGTTTCTTTCAAATAAATTGCCAGCCATCTTGCATGGCACGCCAAACACAATCGTAAGAGCCCAAGAGTTACTTGCTAAGCAACCCCATTAAAAGATTAACTTCCAGCAAACAAAGGCATCCTACTCAGTTGGTTCACAACGGATTAGCCATACCTTCTGGCATATGACTTATATAATACTTATAATACAAGCGTTTTGGAGAAATCCGAGTTGCTTTTTCGGTGCTCTCTCTAGCCCTATAGATACATTTAAATGCCAAGAAACATAATGTTCACATAACAGAGTAGCTTCTATTAGCTTTACATTTAGATGATAAAATGATACATTTTACCTACAACATTTAGAAGATTTAAAAAGGAGGCAGTTTTGTCTAGTGGTTAAGCCACCAGGCTAGAAACCAGGAGACTGGGAGTTCAAATCCCGCTTTAGGCCTGAAAGTTAGCTGGGTGATTTTGAGCCAGTCACTCTCCCCCAGCCTTAACTCACTTCACAGGGTGGTTGTGCTGAAAATAGGAGGAAAGAATATTAGGCATGTTCACTGCCTTATAAAAATAATAAAGATGAGATCAAAAATATCTAAAAACAAATCTGGATGCCACCATTCTCTTGTCATTTACGAGTCATGAAGACTTTGGCGAAGGAGAGTTGGGACCCCTTGGTTCATTCCATCTGGTCTATGATGCTTGACATCTTTCATAGACTCTATTGCAATGTGTTTGATTGTGTTGAGCTGCCCAAAATCATTGAGAGTCAGGTGACATACATGTTTAACAAACTATAATAAGGGTGATGAACCCTGTTCTGTGTCTTCAGCCCCACCTGAGGCTCCAGAATACATCCTATAGGATGGCAAAATAATTCTCTCCTGATATATGACAATAAGTTTTCTCTTTTGCTGGATTATTCAAGAGATAATAGTTTTGTAGGCATTAATGAATTAGCAATAGCAATAGCAGTTAGACTTATATACCGCTTCATAGGGCTTCCAGCCCTCTCTAAGCGGTTTACAGAGTCAGCATATTGCCCCCAACAACAATCCGGGTCCTCATTTTACCCACCTCGGAAGGATGGAAGGCTGAATCAACCCTGAGCCGGTGAGATTTGAACAGCCGAACTGCAGAACTGCAGAACTGCAGTCAGCTGAAGTAGCCTGCAGTGCTGCATTTAACCACTGCACCACCTCGGCTCTTGAGCAGCATCTCTCTCTCTCTCCCTCTCCCCCCCCTCTCTCTCTCACACACAGTTAAGTTCTGTAAACGCTAGTTACTATACATGAAACATGACAGCAAAGAAAAATAGCTCACTTTAACTTTTGTAGACTGAGAAGGTTGATGGGCAGTGCCCAGCAACCTTCGTGGTTGAATGGACATGGCTAGTTTTAAGATTCAGGACCGGCCTGCACTGAACAAACTCTCTTTGTCCTTCAATCTCTGCCGAAGACAATCCGGCTACAGGAGTATGAGTAAAGTAAATAAAGTATGAGTATGAGTAAAGAAAATAGGCAGGATTGACAAACCTAAGATTTCATTCACAAACAAGAAGTTTGAACCTTTAGACAAAATTTCAGACAGGTAAATGTCTGATTTGAAGCAGCAAAATGCTAGCATTTAAACTTTAAAAGCAAACGTTGCATTACCACTCCCTTATACCACTACTTCATTCTTGTTAGTGTCCGCCAGCACAGAAGCTCTCATAAAGAGTCTGATGCTAATGTTCTCATTCTGTTTTTTTTTAAACCACTTCCTTAAGTTGGCAGTTCTGGGCCACTAACTCCTGATATTTGTGCAATTTTCTCCCCTTTGTTTATCTTGGATGTTAGCTTCTGGAAGCATTTTATGATTCTTGAAAAGCACTAAGAGAAATGGTATAGTCATTAAGACCGAGCAGGACTTCAAATTCAGTAGCAGTCAAAAAGTTTTGTCGGAACACATCCCATGTAACATATCTCTATAGCTTTTTAAAGCTACTGCATCCTGCGTTTTGCAGTTTAAAGAATTGCACCCGGGGGCAAATTATGTAAATCCTGTGTGCTCTAAATCCAATCCAATCCAAAGTGCTGAGCAACTCTATTAAATAGGCTTTTAATACATAGATCAGTGTTTCTCAACCTTAATAGCTTTAAAATGTGTGGATTTCAGCTCTCAAAATTCTGAGTTGAAGTCCACACATTTTAAAGTGTGTGCCTGGGTTGAGAAACATTGATGTGGATAAATAAAGGATTGTTAAAATGGCAGCAAATATATTTATTCCACTTTCTAATTTATTTATTTTTATTTATTAAATTTCTACACCACCCATCTCACCTGTGAATCTGTACCTCATTACACGTCTATAGCAGAAAGGATAATTAAGTAGATCTGCCTCACAAAAAGTCTTAAAATTCTGAAAGATGTTAATTTGCAAGTCCTTCCTTCACAATAAGGAAGACAAGAAATAGCTACAGAGTATTATAAACTAGCCGTGTACAATAGAACAGAAGGGAATAATAAGAAGTTAATATTTTGCATTCATTTCATGTGCTTACAAATACTTTTTGGTGTTACCAGTTTCCATGTACCATTTTTCTTCAATTTATTTAAATAAACCAGCCTTTTCCTGCCTTGGACCTTCTAGTTTTGGTAGACTACAGCAATGAAAAGTCCATGACTGGGGATGATGGGAACCAATGTCTAGCATAGCCAATTAAGTGCAATATTGAAAATACAGGCTTAACTTCTATGAAGGCTTATTAGTGCATATTGGTAATTTCTGTCCCTATTTAATAAGAATGAATGAAGAATTGTTCACATATGTATCGTTCTCAGATTTTCTTTTCTCATCAATATAAAGTTAGACTTTAATCATATCCTAGAATAGAACCATTGAGGTCAATGGAAGTAAAACAAATTAAATGTATAAAAGGGTCCACTTAAACTATAGCTTATAACTGCTACTTGTTAACTCATTCATCAAGTGGTTTCAGTAAGGGGAATATTTTCCAGTATGACCTCAGAAACCCAATGTACTTGCTTAGCACTACCCTTGATTTATTGCTCTTCTTCTGAAGTGCTCAGTGAACTTTCCAACTGTTTTTTGAGCATTTATTCTGGACAGTTTACAGGCTCATCTACAAAACTTCTATGGTCACCTCAAATAAAGACGTACTTCCAGTCACGTTCCATGGGTACAAAATAAAATCTATCAAAATACAGCACTAACTATATATAGATGCAGTGCCAGGAAGATGTTAAATAAGAGTGGTATGTATGAGGTCCCGTAGAAGCAAAGAAGAGTTCACATGATAGTAAACTGCAAGAAAATATAAATGGAAATAAGGAGCAGATGTGGGAAGAAGAAAAAAACAGCGGCAGGAAGTCAAGTTCTAAGCAAGGGAAACCCAATATATAAGAAACACAAAGTGGAAGTAGAAACACGAACAGAAGACAATATAATGCATCACACACCCCCTGCCCTCTTATCACTTACTGGTAGCAGCTGTTCTATGCAAACACCCGCCTTCTTGTTACACACTGCTCAGCAGTGGGGAACACTCTGCACCTGCTATCCAGGCTAGTGTGGTACACTATGATGCAAACACCATTCTGTATTAGGAGGGTGATAATTCTGGCAAAACGATTTGAGAAAATCATGCCGATCTAAAGTAACAAGTAGATCACAGCAAACCTTGGTGTACATTTGGTAGTCTACGCTACACATAGCTGCATCAAAACCTTCCTTAAAATTAAATTCCATCCATCATCGTGTAAAGGCTACTGGAAAGTTTGGCTATGCAACTTTCAATCAATTTAGTGGTGCTTCTGCAGAACTTTCACTGTGGATTGTATCCAGTGGCCTTAATTATTAATGAAAATCTTGGCAGGGACTGCCAGTTTAATGTTGGTTTTGTCTAATAGGGCCACAATACACCCAACACACGCTCACAAATAGGAGGAAAAGAGCCAACAAATTAGCAATAAGAATGAAAAATCAGTACATGACTTAAATCTGAGTTACTGCGAATGAAAATTGGAATTTGGAGCGCTTTATGACAATTCAACGTTGAGGAATAAACAAATAAGTTTAGTGAAATTTAAATCTCTTGCTGTTGACACATTATAAAGCTCTGGGCATTGTATCAACTTCCTGCCTTGATTCCCACTTTGCTAATAGTAGTAATAACAGTCAGGTTAATTTGCATATCACAAAAATGCTGGGATTTTACCGTTTTTGCAAGGGCTTGAATATTCATTGAATTTTAATAAATGAAACTATGTATTTTATTTTTGTTCTCGGGAACAAGAGATTATATTTATCTCTAATTGGAGATTTAGCATTACAGTTGCTTGAAACATGACTGTACAAATTTTCTTTTAATAAATAAGATTGTATAGATTTTTTTTAAAAAAATCTCTTATATAAAAGGGGAAGTATGCCACTAACTTTTTAATCCAATCTCCTGCTTTTCCCCTTGATGACACGTGACAATAAAGTTGCGGCACAGGACTGACCCCTCCTTCAAACCTTTTCCCATAGTCTGAAAACTGTAAAAGGAGTGATCCTTAAAAGCAGAATTTCACCAGCTCACAAAATCAATAATCGAGCTTATGACCCATAATGCAAGAAAGCGCATTTTTACCTATTTGGAAAAAAAATTCACATTTATTTACTGTCAAACAGGTGTTAAACTTTACATTGGATATTAGTGATGGGCTCATTATTAACAGGTTTACACAAAGGGATTTGGGTGAAAAGAGCAAAAAAAGAAAAACCTGAAACAATGTACATTTAATTAGCTCTTTTATCATAAAATAAATTAATTACTAAATATAGGCAGAAGGAATATGGAAGAGTAATATTTATGTTTTCTCTTAGCTTAAAAGGGGTAGGCACCTTCCATTCACTAGTCCACCTTCCCTCCTCCTTCTCTAAAGAAAAGAACAAAAGGGAACTGAATCTATAGCTAGTGGGTGATTGTTCTTCTTTTTTAACCAAATTTGTGCAAGGCCTGGCATAATTGGCAACTAAGAGAATTCTTTCCATAAAATATGTTCTTTTGGCAATATCAAGTTTAAGCCATAAGAATAGTCATGTCAAAGCAGAATACTGTTTACAGTGAAAAAGAAGAAGAAAATGGGTAGAGTTTGCATTTTAAACATATTACGGTACTACGGAACCAAGTGTAAGAAGAAACAGCTTGTAGCATATGTGCAACCAAGAGCGTTTCACAATATTTTCTTCAAATCCTTTAAAATTATTTTAATGACAATTATATTTCTGTTTGGACACAAAGGTATTTATTTATTTTACCCTAGCAATAGAACAAAATATAATTTCTTTAGCCATTTTTTTTTTCCATGAGAACATTGTACAGTTGAAGAAATATATGAAATAAGGCCTGTGGCTTGATTGCTAGTGGTTAGACATGTTTTCAACCCTTGCCTTAGTGGGAAAGATTTGCCATGAACAGCATACTGGTGCAGAATCTCTCTCCTGCTTTTGCAAGTCTAGTCAGGAATAGTAAGGTACAATAAATTTGTCCCACAGGATTTTAGTGCCTACCTCTTGTATATAATACAATGCAGGCATACAAAAATGATGCAGCCATATTTACAAATTTAGTTCCCAAACTGCTGCTGTAAAATGGCTGGAACACTTTGCATGTATGTATGTGTGTGTTTATTTCACAATCTTTTTTTAAAATGTCAGCAGCAAGATATCTTAAAATACCTTGATGGTATCTTTCTCTCTCTCTTTTTTTTTCTCTTTGTAACAAATAATTCTTTTAGTATACTCTGTGTATATACAAAGCTTTTTTTTTGTTTTATAAAAATTCACAGAACTGAAAGGTCCAGTCAACTCCTTTACATGGGAGAAACCACAGGGACAAGAGAATAGTCACTTCAAGCAGATATGAGGGGGTCTGCATGGAGCCAATTAAGTCTGTCTGTTTAATACTTGCATGTGGCCTTCAGGATTCCTTTGCTACTCTATTAAAGGCTTGTCACTAGCTGCATTTGTCCTTCCCTAACATCCCCTTCTGGAATACATCCTTCCTTGTTAATGGGAATTATATAGCCATCACTGTTCCCTCTGCTGATTTGATAGTACATCTGAAGCGGATGGCCAGCTCCAAGGTTTGGCATACTTTTGTAGTAAATGTCCTCATTTTCGCTTCTCCGGGAGGGAGAGAGATCTTCCTCGATATCAGGACTGCTCTCAAGGTACGGAGAGTCTCTGAGGTTGGGCATACTTGTGTAAAGCGAGTCTCTGTTGGGTGATTGGAGGTGGTCTTCCACTTCAGCTGTCAACTGTGACACGTAACTATCAGTTCCTTCTATCTTCACTTTCTTCTGTGGTTGGTACAGAAGAGAGTGAGTCCGTTGAGGAATCAATGGGGCCTCAAGTTCCTTTTGGTGCAGCTCCAGGCCCGTGTTATCACTGTGCATTAAAGACGAAGCATCAGCAACAATGGCATCGTCTTCACTACTGCTCCCACCGATCACAGCTTTGATTGGTAACGTGCGCTCCAGGTTATGGTTCTTGTGGCTACCCCGCAGGTTGTTGTGCACCAATTCTGAAATGATCATTTTTTCAAATGCGGCATCATTCAGGCTTAGTCCACAGTCTACAACTTGCACACTGTCATTATAGTCTCCATTGCGCAAAGAGTAGCTGTTGTTGAAATTACCATTTAGCGGTAGAGTATCCATGGCACTTGTATCCCTGGCATTGTTCAGTGAATGTCCTGCAACAGAAAAGGGACACCCATGGGTTACTGCTTACCCCGAAGCTAACATTCTTATTCTAAGAAAATTTTTTAATGTCGTTCAGGACAAAGTTGTACTTGGAAGTAAGACTTGGGACACGTCTCCCAAGGGTAAAATAGCTACACACCATATAGAAGAGAGAGAGAACTTTACAAGGTAATGTTATTTTTCCTTGGAGCTTCAATGATATTTTCAATCAGAAATTTTAAAACAAATGTTAACAGGTTCTGGATGTAGCAATTTAGGATTCAGTTCTACAATTCTTCCTGCAAGGAAGAAGAAAGTGACTCCATGTCCTTGCATATGAATGCGAAGCAATTCATTCATAAAACATTTAGTGCATAAGTACAACAGGGTAAATAAAATCAACAGAATTTGTCCTAAACAACACTAAATTAAAAATAAATAAATAAATAAATAAAAGGGAGGGAGGGAGGGAGGTAGAGAAGGAAGGAAGGGGAATCAGGTCACGTACAAAACAGAAGGTAAATGCATAACAGTAAGTATTCACATATTTAGCAAGCAGATACTTTAATATAACATTTCTAACATTTCCTTGTGTCTGTGTGTTTCTTTAGCTGAAGATGGAAGAAACAAAAGAATGACCAAAAAAATGGACAAATACAAAGCACATGTTAAGCACAGACAGCCATCTCTCACACTGAAAGGGACTGAGGCCCACAAGCACCATCCAACACAGGAAAGACAGCAGGTGGAATGACTCACTTTGGACAACTCACATCATGTCTGTCTGCTCAGGCTATCTGGCCTAAGAGTAGCTGATATATAAAAGAAAGTAAAATGATTTATTGTAACAAGATGAAGAATTACTGAGCGTCTCAGCAACTTAGTCAGAGCAAGGGTTCAGCAAATTAGATTACTTGCAATAACAGCTTTTTTCCCACTTTAATGTGCTTTTTGGGGGGGAGGGGAAAGGGTTGCATTTCATATTCTCTCTGCCAGGAACAGCCCCAGGCTTCAGAATGTCAAATTTTACCTGCAGCCCTGCAGTTTGCATCAGTCACAGTGACAGAACCGTATGAACCAGTGTAAGTCTATTCAGAGTTAAGCCCACAGACACCATGGGCATATGGAAATCAAAAGCAGAAATGTTAGGGATTTCTCTAAGCATGGGTCACAAAAAAAATTAACCAAAGAAAAAATATTAGCTGTGGAATGGGAGATTATCAGTCAGAACCGATAACTTTCAACTGCTGAAGAAATGGAGAAATTGGATACATCTGCTGGAAAGATGACACAAAGTTTAGGAAGAGAGAGACAGAGGAGGAGGGGGAGAGAGATAGGAATTTTATGGTGAAATGTTCTTTTGCTGAGGTAAATAAATAAATTCATTTTTCTAGAGACACAAAGACATGTAAACTAAGACATCACAGTGCTTCCCAAACAAAGGAGATAAAAGAAAGTTCTTAAAAGAAACTGAATGGCATGGATCATGGAAAGTTAGATGATTTGTTAGTGAGCTGTTGGAAGAATTGCTTTTATTGTTCTAGAGCAGTGTCTGGAACTCTTAAGGAAGAATGAAGTACTGTTGTCTGAATGAAACTGACCACTGTGAAGCTGCTGCATTATATGCAAGGCTTGGAGTAGTTACAGAGAAATAAAAAAGGCTGTGTGTGCATCTAGAAATGTTTTCAGGTTTATTTTCAGCCAGTACTTAAAGCTGCAGCTTAACCAAAGAAAATTCAAAGTTGCCTCTATAACAGATAGAAACACTGGGTTGATGCCTCAGGGATTTTTTCCCCTCTCCCTTTGGTTATGGAATACTAATTGAGGAATAAAAAGCTGCAGCTAATCTTACATTGCATTGTTTTTGCCATTCATGTGTGCTGAATTAGTATAAAAGGTTACAAGTCTTTGAAAAGCTGTAGGCTTTGATTAAACAAGTTTGGTAGGTGGGATAATTTCATATATGTTTTGGGATTTTTTTTTCTTTTTGCAAAAGCATGTGGAACATATGGCATTCATAAGAGAGAACCAATGCATGGGCCATATGCCGATATTAATTTCCTCTATAAAGGCATTTTTTCTCTCTCTCTCTTTTAATAATCTAATTCTTCATACTCTATTAAATAAATATTGAAGCATATTTAATAATCCTTAAAAGAATTTTCTGTGATATACTGCAGAGTTAAGCACACTCCAATGCACTTAAGCCAGTTTTAGAGAGGCAAGTTTAGATGCCCATGATTCAGGTAATTCACTTGAAGTCTTTCTTAGCCTGTAGCAAGATTACTGTGGGAATGTACAAAATATTATGTCAATTATTAAGCATTTTGCTCAACAGTGCTCTGGTTTTAAGCAGCAAATTATTTCAGCATTGGATATCATCAGTTACCAATAGGGCTTGCTACAGACCTAGTGACTTTTTTTGGGTTCATCCAAAAAGCAGTACTCATGTACTGTTGAGTGTGGAAATAATTAATTTGGAAATTGTGAACCCCTTGCCCGCTGAGTCTACTTCATGACCGCTAGTTATGTTTTAATTGTGCCCATTAAAAATCATGCTGAAAAAATTTACATTTGATAGGCAAAGTTAAGTTTTACTCCCATACTTGTCTCTCTGTAGGTTGCTAGAGGAGAGCATAAGGAAAGTAAGAAAACACGAGAATGAACACAGAAACTGCAGTTCACTTTAAAAGTAAGGAAAATTGACATAACAGGTTTATACAGGTTTAGTTTTTTTTAAATAAAAAAAACATGTTATAAAATGTTTAAGACAGGATTTCAATTTACATTAAAAACTACTTAGGAAACTAATAATTAATAAAGGTGCATTATTGTATTTTTAAAGGACTCATTACTTTAAAAGAAATACCTATTGGCTGGTACAGTATAACAAAGGTATGGTTAAGACTAACACTCTGAATCCTGATTCTTCTGGCGTTTTATAGTGAATTAATATCCCTACAACTGATCAGAGCAATGTCAAGTTAGCTGACAAAGGCTCAGAGGACAAAAGATACACCCTGTCCCAAACATCTGAGATTAGATTCAGCAATCAGGCTGTACATTCCTCCAAATTCTGCTTTTCTAAGACTAGCCACCATCTGATGACTTTCTTCAGGAAACAAAGCAAAACACAACACAGCAAATCAAAGTGCTCCTATAAAGCTGCACTATACTATAGTTGGCCTCGAAATGTGACTCCGGATGCAGTTTTCCACAGCACGACAGTGCACATGTCAGGATGCCTTTGTGTGAGTTTAATGGTCTAATCAACTCCATAAGCAGATGTTCTCAGCAAGGTTTTGATTCAAATTTATATTTCATAGATGTGATACCTCTAAGTGATATATATCTTGAAGATGGGCTCTCGGAGCATGGGGTGTCAGTCCTGCAATAGTATATTAAGATTTATGCCACCTGTGTTAAAAACATGGAGGATTATTGGCAAATACTACTATGGCAAAGGATTAACACTATAATATAGTGCAGTTTTACAAGTCTGGCATTATCAGTAGCATTGGAAGGAGAATAATTCGAAAGGAAACTATAGCTCCAACTATTTTAAAAGAAAAGGCTTGGAGCAAAGCATACTTTTTAAAAAAAAAGCAAAATCAACATATCCCAAAGTGTGGGCACACCTGGTGAGTTAAACACAGGAGCTGAAGGGGCATTACATACAACGGTTTCAGCGAGCAATGTGTTATAAGGATTGTTAGTGCCGTGCGGTCGAAGAAGAGGGTTTGTTAGTAGGTAATTGCCAGTCACTCCTAAAGCAAAGGAAACAGAAAGAGAGACATCAGCTCTTTCATTTCAGGCTGACAGTTCCATAATGTGCATTTTTTTTTAAAAAAAATCCATCACAAGTCATGTATATCCCATCAAATTTAATTCAGCTGAACATTTCTGACTATATTTGAACTATTAATTTGAAGGAAGAGAATGAAAATATAGTTAGGTTTTGGTAATTCACAGGTGCTGGCCAAATCCCCAAAGTAAGCACTTGCTGTGAAATGACATTTGCTAATTTATACAAAATTGCTGTTAACACTCCAATAGCAATTAAATACAGAGACCAATGTTTTATTTCAAGAAGTTACAACTTCATGCCTGTAACTTTCACTGTGGATAGGCACCAGACTGGATACATCAAACATTTGTTAATTGAGAGCAATAGGCAATTCTCCCCTAGCAACAGCCAAGGTTTATCACTAGCATAGTTTAAAACAAAGTTAAGGTAAGCAACGGCAAGCTGCAAGATGCCTATTCCATTCTATGCAAGGAACACATGCCGAAGGAGAGGTCAAAGGTAAACCATTCATATATATTTCACATGTCAAATGGGTTTCATGCTGCACTATTGATGAGGATTTGTAAAGTCAATTATCTTTCAAGTTATCTCTGCTCCCTCAGTAAAAAGAATCTTAAATCAACACAATGAAAGCTCATACAAAAGCTCTTTCTGCAATTTCAGTCCTAATGCATCAACACTTTTCAATAAGCTTCTAATGAAGCAGCCACACACATAGCATTACTTGGTATGAACTCAGCATGTGAAACATCACACTGATTTTGGGTCTGTTACGTTAATATTGTTGTCAGAACAGATACAAAGACTCCACCGCATTGTGGACATGCAAATAAAATTAGGTTGAAAGGGCCTTTCAACTGAGCAGTCTGAAAGTATGTAGCCGGGCATTGTATGACAGGCCCAAGATGAGACACAGAGCAGCCCAACAATGCATATACAAAATTTAAATTGATTAGGTTCTCATTGTGGTAATAGCAGAAGATATTACATTTTAAATATTAATGCTCTTATCACTACTAAAAATATTATTACTCTAGGTAGCAAAAATCCTGGAGTTTTGGGAATTGCTGTACTGTCAGCTTACGTTAATCTTATTTGCAATTTGATTTAATTTATTTGATTTTTTTCCCCTCCACTGTTTGAGGCTTATTCTAAATATTAGCAAAGGCAATCCAAATCCTTTTGTCACTATACTACATATCATAAAATTGCTATTATAATAACTATGCAGTAGGGTTCCAGTTGAATTACATAATTGGCTATAGTTCTTTGCTACCAGCTTAGACATATTATTTCCAGTATACTCACCAGATACAGTTGAACATTAATACCCTAATTCTGAGTATGACTCTTTTTTCATTGTAAACTAAGAATCTGGCCCTTATTCTTCTTAATGTTATGGGATCTATTTCATAGGGATGTTCTCAGAGTATAATTCAGACTTCAGATTTGCATTATCTCTGAAACTGTGCCCAACTAATTCGGTAACATCAGAGGTGCAAAAATTGAAGCCAAATTACTATTGAACTTGCATACTAAGCCATAGCTTGTTTTAACCATGGTAAGATGAATAAATCTGAATTAAACTAGTGCATCAAACCATGGTTATGAATGAAATGGTTGAGTTAGTGTACCAAACATCATAGGTTGGGTGAAGCACAATTATGAATTGCAGATTAGTTCATCTAATTAGGTATTTTTTCCTTTTATAGAAAGAAGCATTGCAGGTAGTCCTCAATTTAAGAATAGGCTTAACAATTGTTCAAACTTATAATGGACTTGTATATAAAAGGCTTATTGTATAGGCTTTTGCAAAATGTCCATTGGATAAAATGGCTCTGCTTAATTACCAGCACAATTGCTTAATGACTGCTTCAAAAATGGAAATTGAATAAATAAATGAAAAGGTAAATCGGATCCAGACCATGGTGACCTGCTTAACAATTTCAATGGCTTACCACTGTAATTCCAGGTTCAATTGGTCATAAATTGAGGACTACCTGTAATACATTCAGTTGAAAATAAATCACTTTACTTTACAAGGTTTCTTATAGGGAGAAAGATGAATCTGATAAGAATCTCTGATTCCTTCATATTCTCCTGTTATACAGCTTGCCTTTTAATATAGAACAGGGTGTCAAACTCGTGGCCTATGGGTTGGATGTGTCATGAACTGGCCATGCCCATTATCAGTTTGGCAAAGGGGGGAAAAATCACAATATGTCATGTGATGATGCGAGTTTGACAACCCTGATATAGAGTTTTCCTCCCCCCTTCCATTCCAGTTCATCTCTGTAGCAAGGAAGGGAAGCCAACAAATAATGTAAAGTCTAAACTTAAAATAACATATCCTTTGCAGAGAATGGAAGGGAGCTTTAGACAATGATTGGGTTGAGATCAGAGGGGAAAAATATTGCAGTGTTTATTATGCCAAAAAACCAGTGGTAAATTCCTGAAATTTATACATGTTGAGTTGCTTGGTATTACAGCTATGCATAAAGGATCAGTTCATCACTGGAACATTTCACTTTCCCTAAAATGTTCAGTTTGGCTCATTTGGGGGCTGGATCACATCCAGAACTCCATTAACTACTTCTTGTTCTGGAAGATATGCTTGCAGAAATATATGAACCACTTTTAGAATGCTCAGATTGACCAGTTCTGGGGAGGGTAAACAAAATGTTGCAAAGAAATATCACTTCCATTTTGCACATAATTGCTTGGCACCACATTACAATTAGATTAGAAAAACACAGAGCATTGCCTTTGGTGAAGGGAGACTCATATTTCCTACCAAGGATAATAGAGACATTACAGCAAGGGCAAACAATGATGTATGAAGCTGCAAGGAACTAGAAATCCCTTGTAGGATATACCAGTACCTCACACAAGTTTGAACTCAGGAGTTAGGTTTTTAACTGTACACAAAATTGATGAACATTAAGTAGCTTATTAAACCGGATTGTACTTTGCACATTATTCTAGAAAAATTCAGAAATGGCTTTTATTATCTTTTCTTTTAAATATAGATATACAAACAATGTTCATTGCAATGATCATCTGTTTGTGTTTTGCAGCTACAATAATTAATATGGGCATCTAAAGTAAGGCACAATGATGGCAAAATGATGACATGTGCATCACGACTTCTTGATGTGCAATTATTTAATGATGTCATGATGCAGTTTACTTTATGTTATGATGCACATCCTCATTTCCTTCTCTTTCTTTCTCAAGAAGAAACTTGTGCTTCTTAATCATTCCATCAAGGAATAGCTATCTAAAAATATTTGCTTTGTGTATACAAATCTCTCTCAAGACAATAAGGAAACATTTGCAAGTATGGAGGATGTTGTTATGGAACACCAACTCTTGCTGAATCAAAGTATGAATGATCCTCTTTCACAGAAGAATCCTCTTTTGGGCTGAAAGAATCTACAAGCAAATGCCAACTTTTTAAACCAACCCAGCTTGTGATTTCTTTAGGACTAGATACTTAGCTTGAAATAGTCATTCTAGTTTCCTGATGAAGCGATTAAGAAGCACACAAGAGCTGTGGTGTAGTGGTCAGAATGCAGTATTGCAGGGTAATTCTGCTGATTGCCAATTGCCAGCAGTTTGGCAATTCAAGTCTTACTGGCTCAAAGTTGACTCAGCTTTCTATCCTTTTGAGGTTGGTAAAATGAAGACCCTGATTGCTGTGGGCAATATGCTGACTCTGTAAACCACTTAGAGATGGCTTAAAGCACCATGAAGCGGTATATAAGCCTAAATGCTATTGCTATTTACTATGCAATGTTCCTGTAATACTGACCACATTCCTGCATTTATTTTGTAAAACCGAAGTGCATAATAATGATCACCCAATTGCTGTCATGGCAGAATTAGACCTGGGCACTAAAAGTGATCCAGTGCTTTTCTGAAATTCAATTGACAGGAAGGCTCCTCTTCTCCTCTCACTGGATTTTAAGGAAGTGATCTTGCCAATTTTGAACGAGTATTTTAAAGCCTTAAGTTCACAGCAAAACACTGTGCTTGAATAAAATTCAATTGTGGCTATTTCCAGATGGGACTTTAGTATTGTTTAGTGCTGTTATGTCTATGTGAACAGGATTGAAAGCATATAAATATTAAATCTGAGTTAAAAGCATAAAGGGTTAACCCAATATCTAAAAAGCAAGCTAGGGTTTTCTCTCCTTCCCCGAAACTGTCATGTGGCAGAGAAATGCTCCACATTCTAAACATGATCAGAACTATCTTGGAAGGAAAATGAATTTTCAGATGCCTTTCATAGCAAGCTAATGCTAATTTGATTTTACAGGCAAACTGTGTATGGTAATCTAATGTATTTAAAATTTTACTGTGCTGGTAGTTCTGTTTCAGTTTTAGAATATATAGGTTAGCAAAGTTTTAAAATTATATTCTTGCTTTTAAGTTAAATTATTGATGAGACTTATTTAAATACGCTTTCCATGAATGCGAATGTCAACTTTCATCCTAAGTAAAGAGATGGAGGAGCTGAGTTTTAAATATATTCAAGACAAATAGTCTCTGAGTTACAGTTTTTTTAAAACAGTCTTCTGCATATGTGTCTGTTTTCACTCAAATGCTGAGATCTTTAGCCTATAGTAACTTCCCAGAGCACATCTGTTTATTTGGTTTAATTACTGCAATCTAATACCTTAACATTTTTATTTAAGAATACCATTAATTAAAAAAAGTAGAGTGAAATCTATCAAAACTGACCTTGATTAAGGGTTGAAGTGCTATTGATATCACCTGAGATAAAGGAAGATTCAGATTGCTTTCTCACAGTATCATTCCACATTCTTCTTATTCGGCTCTGTTAAATGTAAAGAAAATCAGGTGGAACTGTCACATCTCAAACGGCTCCAGAAGACTACTGCTACTTTATTACTAGTCCCCAATCATCTCATGTGATCTCTTATTTAAGCCCTTTTCTTAAACACAATAGTATTCACTTCCACATCAATGTGTTTCAGACTATGCTGTTAATTTTCTTTTGCGTAGCAAGTGTGCATATTATTAAAATCAGGCTACTGAAAAAAGAGTAAGTAGTTATACCAGATATGTTGTCATGTGCTTGGCTTCAAATTCGCTCTTGAAGTTTTGATTTTAGGCACTTTCAGGCAGTGCTGTGGCATTTTATTTTCTTGACCAAGTGATGCTAAGGGAAGTATAAACAAAGTTGTGGTCCAGTCAAGTTCCACTAATCACCTCACAAGGTTGTGGGCAGGATAGGAAAAGGAAGTATTAGGAATGTTTGCCGCCTTAAGTTATGTATGAAAATAATAAAGGCGGAATGAAAAAATGTTAAAATATTGAGGTCTGACATGTTTATGTAATTTATGTATTTTATTAAATATTTTCTAATTTATGTCATGATTACTTCCCAATATTTCCAGAGCACCTGAGCTCTAGTATGAAGGAAAGTTAAGGAGTTAAATGTTTGTGAAGCTTCAGTTATGTTTTATATGAGGAAGTTATAATTCATCAGTAATTTTAGAAGGAAAGGAAATTGGATATAGAAACACACACCATACACACAGACATAGACACATACAGACAGATTAAATGCAGTGGCCTAGTCCCATTCTCAGTTCTTTTCATCTGCCTGGAAAAAAATGTAACATCATAAAAATCTGGGGAAAAACACAATGTAATATAAACATGAGGGCCTTACCAATAGACATAATTGTATTTAAATAGAATGTATCACTAGTAATAGATGCCCTTCTGGTCATTGGGTTCTATTTCAATACAACAACCACAGATTTTTTATTTATTTTAAAGGTGGATAAAAAGCTCCTGGAAAAATTGACTTTATGCTTATGCAAAAGGTTGTCTACCATTTGCTTAAGCATTAAATCCACAAACACACTCCAAACACCTTCTTCAAACATAATCAGAAAGTCAAACCTCACAAATGCATGACAAACATTACTTCAAACAGTGAGGTCTTGTTTGCATTGGCAACTGCATATAACCCAAAGTGCAGGTAATAAGGAATATGCAGCAGTTCATGCAAGTGATTTTCCAGGAAATTTTGCTAATAACACTTTTATTTTACACACAAAAATGTTTTTGAAATAGTTATTTAAAAATCCATCAGGAATTACTTTTGGAAGTTTTCTTTACAAGCAACATATTTCAGTTTAGTATCTGATTTGTCTTCTGAAACTTTTATTTTATAAAGTTGCATTCAGTCATTTTCTAAACAGTGAATGATTATTAAGTATGTCTGGAGGGTCCTATTCCTATTAATCACTAAAGAATTTTAAACTACCTCCACAAAGTTTCAGAATGTTTTGAATGACATACTTTGTGTATGTGTGTATATGTGTGTGAATGCATCAAAAGACTGTCAACAGGGCTATTACAATGAGAATACAATTAGTGCATTTAAACAGAACATATCTCAATGGGCTATTTGATAACCAAGATTAATTAAAGATGCTGTCATTAGAAGTACTGTCAAATGTTTGTTACCTGAGTGCCAGAGGAATAGCGGGCACTTGTTCGTGTCGTTGATGCTTTTACTGAACTGTGTGGGCTCTCTGTGGGTAACCCACCACAGCAATATGAATGTCTGAAGCACTTGCCATATTCCTTGCGTACCTATATGTGAATAACATGATTGTAATCAGATACGTTTAAGTTTTCCATTTGAAATTATTTCTATATAATAAAATGAAGCATATAACTGTTTTAGACATTCATTAAGCAAACATGAATATTGTACTCAAATTATTTTGTAACATTTACGATATCCTGGGAATGGTTCAGTACATTCCAAATTATATTCCCAAACACTGACTATAAGGGAAATAATGACATCTTTTAGCTGTAATATAATTTCAGGGACCAGAGTATAATGTGCATTTCTCACTCCAGAATTTTTTTTAGGAAAACTAGTGGGCCACCTGTAAATGGCTGGATTTCCAGTGTTTCCAGAAAGTTCTGTCCCTAGAGTGGTAAATTCTGCACATTTCAAATATATCATAGATAGATAGATAGATAGATAGATAGATAGATAGATAGATAGATAGATAGATAGATAGATAGATAGATAGATAGAAAGAAGACAGACAGACATATTTTTCAGTGATTAATTCTTGTTCCCCAAATATAGGTAGTCCCCATTTACTGATTGCAACAGGGATGGGAAACTCTTGCTATAATTAATGAGATTGTAAACTGAAAAATCATGTGATTGTGCTAACTTAAAAGGTAAAGGTTCCCCTCGCACATATGTGTTAGTTTTCCCAACTCTAGGGGGCAGTGGCCATTTCTGTTTCAAAGCCAAAGAGCCAGCACTGTCTGAAGACATCTCCGTGGTCATGTGGCCAGCATGACTAAATGTAGAAGGGTGCACGGAACGCTATACCTTCCCACAAAGGGGGTTCCCTATTGTTCTACTTGCATTTTACATGCTGTCGAACTGCTAGGTTGGCAGAAGCTGGGACAAGCAATGGAACTCATTCCATTATGTGGCGGTAGGGATTCAAACTGCCGAACTTTCTGATCGACAAGTTCAGCATCTTAGCCACTGAGCAACTGCGTCCCTTGTGCCAACTTACATCACCACATATTGTTAAATGTGACCACAACTTGTAACTTCCTGCCAACTTCCCCATGTGACATTCCTTGTTGGAACCTATCTGTAAAGGTCTCAAATGGTGATCACATGTAACAAAAAAAACCTGAGCCAGTTGCCCCATATCCAATCATAATCACATATTGTGGTGGATACTTGGATGGCAGCAACTTCACATCTCATCGTAAATCTTATTTTCAGGTGCTATCACAGCTTCAAATAGTCATTGAATGAGGTGATCGGTAATTCTGGATTACCTGTAAATTATTCCATAGGTCGGTAATTTGGCTACAAATGTATCACTAGATATTTTCTGCTAATACACTGATCATCATTCCACTTATTTTAAGCACGGAGATCATGACAGGATATTGAAGATTCAAGACAGAATTGAATTGTTTCAAATAGTAACCTGTTCTCTGAATGTAGTCTAATTAAGTCATTAATCAATATTTCAAGATTTAACATGGTTTTTCCTTTTGTATGACATACTCAAATATTGAGATCATCCAGGCACTTTCTCTCTTTCATAACATCTGAGTACCTTTGGCTATAAATCAAGAATTGTTTTTTCTTATGCTGCATAGGTTTTGGGAAATCCCAAACAACAGAGGCCCCTCTACTTTATAGCATATACTTGTTAGCAATGGAAAAGGTATTTAATTAAAGAATCGGTCTGCTTTTTCAGCTGTTCCTTGTTATAAACCTGCATTGAATTTAATTATGTTTTACTGTCTGCTGTTTTGGTAGGTATTCATTAATCTTTATATGGTTTTAGATTACCATTTTATTTCAGATGTCATTGGGTTTTGGCTACATTTTTCATATTTCATAGAAAGACAACTAATGTATATAATAGTTAAATATAAACATTATAAGATCGTACAATCTTATAAGAATATATGTGTGTGATATATACATATGTGTGTGTTTGTGTGTGATATATATCAAACACACACACACACACACACACTTAAAAACAACTCAAAGAAAACTAAAGCTGTACTGACAAATAACACAAATATTTCATGGTCATGCATAACTGTCAATTAAAAGATGCTAACAACTATAGAATTCTACCTAACAGATCCCCTCGTTGTCTCCTAAATATCACCCTCTAATAAGGGTGATTTTGCTTAATTGTCTATACTGCTGCAAATGTACATTTTCTGTCGGGCTGCACATTCTACTGCCATCATTTCTAAATTACAGCTTGCTGAAAACCGAGGTAACAGAACTATCATCTTGTCAGGATTGGAAACATAATCGTTTTCACTTTCCCAATTTTATTTCTCTGCTCAATTTAGTGACCACTAGCAATAACCAAATAAAAAAGACTGCATTAGCAATATATAGAAAAAATGGAACAATATCCAGTAGCAGAGAGTGAAGCTTTTAAACTTCAAATGACAGTCTGAATGACATTGGAAGCATGAATAATCTTGACTTACTTTACCCACTTTTTCTACACTTGAATGGCATTTTGTTATAACTTTGTTGGGCTGGATTTGCTTTGCTTATTATAAAAATGTTTCAAAATATTAACACTATAAATATAGCATGCCTTTGTATTTATGAATTTGAAAAAAAATCCTAATATAATATCCTGAAAAAGCATTCAACATTGTCCTTTTAATTTTTTTAAAAAGGTAGTACCTAATTATAGAAAATTTATCTTTATATATAATATTAGCCTTTTTCAGGAAAAAGCAGTATAGAAATACGTCTAAAGGCTGGAGCATAAAAATTAAATGTCACTAAAATTATAAACATATTCTGAAATGCTTATTTGATTTTAAATACAAAATATTACTTGTCTCTCAGTCTTTACATAACTAATATACATGTGTGATTAGTGGTGAAATTCATATTTTTTACTACGGTTCTGTAGGTGTGGCAAGGGAAGGATACTGCAAAATTTCCATTCCCATCTCACTCCTGGAGGAAGGATATTGCAAAATTGCTATTCCCATCCCACTCTGGGGCCAGCCAGACGTGGCATTTGCCAGTTCTCTGAACTACTTAAACTTTCTTCTCCAGACCTTTAAGAACCTGCTGAATTTCACCCCTGTATGAGATGTATCACAAAAAACTATTGCAGTTATGTCTTTTTAATTTAAAGATCTTAAAGTAATGCAATACTTTTGAATCAAGAATCCCCAAATATAATTGCAATATCTTTAAAATGTTACATATGGGTTAGTTATTTTTTCTTGTATTATTATATTTCCAAATTTCAACTTTTCTTATTTAATTTTTGATACTTTGTATTGGTGATATAAAAATGCATTTTTCCTAGAATGGAAACTACTATTAAGTGCCCTGGTTACTTTGATAAAGCAAATAATATATTCAACTTATTGGAATTTAAAGTCTTACCTAGAGCCAGCCATTGTTATTATTATAGATAATTATATTCAACAATATTTTCTATCAGAGCATTATAAAAGAGACATTCTGCTTATACAGTACATGGAAAAAGCAGGAGCAGGGCCATATCCGTTTCCTTAAATAGCTCGCTGGTAGTCAACCTTTGATGAAAACATTTTTCATGAACTCTTATACATAGTAATCTAATGAATAACTTCTAGTCTGATATATTATTCTACTGTAACTTTTTCTCCCAGATTTCTCATTTAGAGTTTTTCCATGTGGCTCTTGGTTCCAACAAAATAAAAGAAATAAAACTATATGCTAAACTATATGCTCATTAGAAATGTGCACATTGTGTCAAAAATTTATACATGTAATCTCTGTGAGACAATAAATACTTAAATTCAATTTTTGTAGTTTTTTTTTAATATTCAGTAAGTGGAGATGGATGACCAATGCAAGATTCACATTGATATTTTGATTCTATTATAAACCAATAAATGACTAACATTTTTTCAACAAGAATAATTTTTTTCTTGTTTTTTCTTTAAACGTGTTCTATAATTTCTCACATTTATGGTATACATTTAGTTATTCACTGCAGATAAATACATATAAATGAAAATGACTCACTTTCTTCTGCAGTGCACAATGAAAGATGAAAATAAACATTCCCTGGAAAGCATTAAATACTGTGAAGAGGTATGCCATCACAATAGTCTCCTCGTTGATGTAAAGCAGTCCAAAAGACCATGTTAGACCAAGAAGACATAGGAGAGCAAATGCACCTAAAGCCCAAGACCTGAAAAATAAAATAAAATTAAGCAAGACTACTGAGTTAAAAAAAAAATATCACAGCACATTGCAAACTTATGCATTACATTTTCACTTGCTATGGTTATCTGTTGCTAGGTTTGCATTCAAACATTTTTAAAAAAAATAGCCTTTCAACTATTAAAGAAGGAAACAGTCCTAATCTTTAGTGAAAGCAACAGTGGTAGATGGGCCCTTCCTCTTATTCATGACTGCAAACGTACAGTACTATTTTGAAATGCAAAAAATAGAATCCGTGATCCTATAACCTTTTATCTGTATGTATGTATGTGTGTATGTGCATTTTATCACAAATATTAAGTCATTAATAGAAGCCAGTTTTTTTTTTAAATAAATGTGCTTGAAATCTGACATAACATACACAGATAACATAGTTATACAAGGTTATATGGCAGTTAAGTAGCCTATAACCAGAAGCTCAAAAACTCTGCTAAACTAAGACTATTTCTTCTAACTTTCATAGGAAAATGTCTTACTGAATGTGGTTAAGTATGTGGATTTAGCCGCAATATAAAATCTTTAAAGGATTTCATAATGAATAGTTTCGGGGAAAGAAAAAAAAAAAGAAAGAAAGAAATTGCAGAGGACAGCACAGAATGAAAAGGGAAAAGGGATTTATTCATTGCATTCCACATCTAACTAATGATCTTACTTGATAAATGGCTTATTATCTTCATAGCTAGAAAGCATTATAAGCAGAAAAGAGAAACAAAATTATTAGACAGAAATTTAATTTGAAATTAATAAAAAAGCATTTTAGTAAAGTTCATACAAAAATTAGTTAAAAGGAGAGAATTCAAAGTGCAGAGGCAAGCAATTTAAAATAATAAAGGCATTTAAGAATTGAAAGTAGTTTAGCAAATTAGATATTTAGATTCATTAAAATTAGGGACAATCCAAGAAATTGTCCAAATTTTCAAGTTTTTTTCTTTCTTTTTTTCTTTTCTTTTTTTTTTTAAAGTCATGCTTTAAATTTGTTAATGTAGGGTTCTATCTTACCCAGGTAAGTCCGTATTATAGTAGCCATCACAAACACGGTAATTACTGGTGTAGATGAGAAGACAAAAAGAGGAAGAAAAGGAAGAAAAGAGAGAGATGCTAAAGATTAGCTCTCTCTCTCTCTTAACATGCAACATGCAATGAAGTTGATATTGTGACCTATCTAAGCAATATCTAGCTTGCAATGTTAGGTATCTTGCAAATTTACCCTTGTCACATTCTATTCTCAAAGACAATTTAAAAACCCAGTCTGCAGCACAATTGCTTGGAACTTATTAGAGGCTTATGATAAAATTTATGCAGCCCTCCAGCGTCAGACTAATACAATAACCTAGCCTGAAATAACCCTATGACTTAAACGGTAAAAAGCTGGAATAGGCAACACAAGACTGAAGTGTTTTTAACTAGAAAACTTCAAATCAATTTCTATTCGTTTAACCATAGAAACAGCAGGGATTGAAGCTGAAAGTGCAGACTTTATGTTGCCTAGCTCAGCTCTAAAGAGTGATCCACCACTGTCAGTTTTATTAAATTAAACATTGCTTCAATTTCTGGAAAAGAGAGCATTACGATAAAAAATAATTGTTTGTTAAATTAGCATGAAAAGGAACGGATAACCATCAAGATAGCCATAGTAATAGGAACAAACCCGCTTAGGAGGTCAGAGTTATGACTGGGGAAACTGCCGAGGACCCCCTAACTGCTGAGAATAATTTAACAAAACAAACCCAGCAGAACAACATCAGCCATGCAGAGAGGAAGGCAATTTCAAGGGGCATTTTAAATGCAAATGAAATGACTGTGCTGCCCTGGAATTTCAGGAAGGCACCAACCCAACGCCTTTGACCACCATGCCAAGGAGAAGTTATTTAATTTCAACCTTGTCTGTAACATTAGAGCAACGAATGTGTTGAAAGCAAGACTGGTGTTGTTCATTTCTAACTGACATCTGTGGTTCCTGGGAGACAAAGCCATGTGTTCCTAATGGAGGGGAGCTTTCAATCAGCTGAAACAATCAGACAAATAATCACAGTTTTGGATCTGAACACATAGCACTTACTTAATGTTTTCCAACCTGCTAGAGTCTGGTTTCAAAGTGTTTGAGTGCTTCACCATTTTGCACAGTGTGATCACCAGGAAGATAAGATTCAGCTGTCAAAACAGATACAAATGAAATTAAACTACTTCAACAAACAGGTTGATTAATGACGATACTCCAGACTAAACAGAAAAAGAGGAAAAGCTATCATTCCCCAAACTATTGTGTGACATGAGTACTCTCTGGAAAGTAGCTTCAACAAAAGATTAGATCAATGGTTAAAAAAAAAACCTCAGCAAATATGTTTTTCAGATAACGTCTTGCATTCTTTTCAATGTAAATCAAATTGGTAGAATGCTCGTTTAAAGTTTTATTTTAGCATATTTATATAATATATACAATGCCCAGTGTAAAATGTTACATTATGCAATCATAGTAATAACAAAAGAATAAAAACAATCCAGTGTACTTATATATGCTTCTACAACTCTACCTTTTTGATCACTTAAGGTGCTTAAGGCTATAGGAATAAGAAAAAAAAATCTCTTGTAGGTCAGAAAATCTTTTATTCAAAATTAACTGCAACATGATTTTTGTTAATTTACTAACAATTTGTTTTCTGCCTTTTTTGGAATTGTGTTGGTGGGAATGTGTTCAATGCATGAATTGTCTCCTTTTCAGGTAAATGTATTTCTTTGTCATGGCACAAGGTAATAATTAAACACAATTATGATATATCTGCAACAAGTCATTATGGAAAAAAATAAAATATAAATTAAAAATAGTATAGTAAAATTGAAATAAACAAATCCTCTTCCAATTATGTATAGTTGCTTTTTCCACACTGGATCCTGAGCTACCTACTTAATTTGTTTCTACAGTGAAAATTATAAAATGATTTCTGAATCCCATATAAAATTGGCCAATTAAATATTTAAAATAGGAAACAACAAAATCAAAAATTTACGAACTATAGAATAGTTCATAGAATAGAAAGATAAATAAGCACAAGGCTATAATTTTAGCCTGATGTTGGGTGTGATAGTTTACCATCAATTAACTTCAGTTACAAATGATTCATTTAATGGGTAGATACCCACAAAGTTAATTTTAGCCCCTCCCCCACTTTTACAGGAATGAATAACAACCCATGACTCCCTTCTCCTTCCCCGTATGGGGTCCTTTGCATTCTATAAATTTCTTAGAAATTATTTCATTAACTTTTTCAATGCTGGCTTACCAATGAATATGCCCTCTTCATGAAATTAAAATGTATCTGCCAAAGAATAATAGATTACAAATGACAAATCGTGTATCTTCTGTTTTTCTGCTCTGATGTCTATTGAACACAGGTCTATTTCCTGAAATAGGAGGTCTGAGATCTAATCTTTCTGTCTTTTTCACACAAAACGATTATTGTCAGGCTCGGAAAAGGTAAATATATTGTTTCTAGATTACTTAATCAAACTCTCATCATCCCATTCCCATTCACTTGCTATTTTGGTGTTTTGGTGATGTAACTGGTTCTCTGCAAAATGGCTTCATGACTTACACTGACAAAACTGCTCATATTTTATGTGTACTGATATTCATATTGCCTTTGTGGAGTTTCTGGTGCCAATTGGGAGAGAGATTACAACCAAGGGGCCAATATTCAGGTCTTTGATGTATTGCATAATGCCATTGGTTGCCTCTTGGGAACTGAACCCTTGGCTGATACAAAAAGAATAGGTTGTAGAATGATCGGCTGACAATTTGGCAGCAAAGACATTTGAAGCTGTGGTTGATGCACGTATTTATATTAATCAGATTGTATGAGGTTGTCCCTTGTTTTCATGGCTTAAAGTGTACATAGTTTAGGTCATCACAGTAGGGGTTTTTTTCTTTGTTGTTAAGGCCCCACTGGGGCCAATCAGTGAATATTGTGAGTTTTAATAGTGCCAGAATTACTAAGTGGGTATAAATGAAACTATTTCATCTCTTGTTTTCATGCTTCTAATTTATTTCTAATTTGTTTCTTAGACTGCCTAGGACCATCAGCATATTAACCAAATGTTACTACTGATATAAATAAAATCTATATGTCAAAATGTTGTATTCAACTTATTTATTTATTGAATTTAAAATGTGACCTAAGCTGTCTAACATGAGCCAGGTATATATAAGTATTAATTGTGACAAGCAGTTATAATTTATCCCTCCCCAAAAGGATGCACAAATCCACAATTTCCAACACCAACCCTATGTGGGTTGGCCAGGAGTGAAGTTTAATTTGGTCTTTGTTCTGATTTATCACTATTAACTACTAACCATATTAGCTATCTTCTACAAGCTACAAACTTTAGGCATGGTTATGATACGTGGTAGATGTACGTTAGTATCACCCGGCTGTTTTGGATGTATCTATCTTATGCCAGTATAATTATTTATGTGCACCCATTTTCTCTAGAGGTAACTCTAAACATCTTACAAATTTAGTGATTTAAGCCCAAAATACTTGGAAGGGATTCCTGATATGTGGCATTATAATCTACTTCATGTTATCTATGTCAATAAACTATCAATTTGATGGAATCAGCATAAACCAATCAGCCTTGTTGGAAAATTTGGGTGCAATAAACAAACAAATAAAACAATACATTCGGAAGCTTCTATTGAAAGAAGAAAAAAGTGTTTGGAAGAAATTGCCCCTGTATTTTATCAAGGATAATAAATCTTCTGCAAATGATATAAAGAGAGGGGTGGAGTGGAAAGGAAAGTATATTAAAAGTACTATAAATCCAAGATGATGTGCCAAATGACAATATGGCATAGCACGATTCTTCTCTGTATCTTAGTGAATATAATATAAAGCAATAAACTCATGTTCATTATCTGAAAAGCAACACTTAGAAACCTTTCAAATATCAGCAAGGCATTTATAGAACCTTTCCTAAAATTATTACAATGAAAGAATAGCATCATGATAAAGAGAGGCAAAGTCTCCTGAAAGATAACTGCCTTAGACTCCTGTTATTAACCATGACAACAACAACAACAACAACAACAACAACAAGGAAAACCACAGTCTTCTATACTTTATTCTGTTTCTGAACACAAGTATGTAATTCGGTGTGTGTGTGTATTTTGATTTTACAACATTTGTTTTGCCACGTACATCCTCATATGGGCCTATGATCAGGGGTGGGTCCGACAGCCACTACTGCCGGTTCCGCTCATGGATGTCCTTCGCTTGCACATGGGGTGAAATCACACTGTCATAGTTCAGCTATCTTTTTAACCAAACTTCAAATATAGGCATTTGAAAGAATGAGAACTGGAAAAGTTTATCTCTGAGAGAAATTTTCATTCCTGTTCTCACGCAATATCGAGAGTAAAAAATAAAATAAAGATATGACTGTATTTTATATTTATTACTCAGTTATTTCTTCACTTCCTTTGCTCCCTTACTTGTGTGTCATTTTATAAAACAGATTGCTTGAATTTTATACTGCAGATCTAAATTCACAATTCTATAGAGTTGAAAAATGCATATAGCTTGTCTAATGTTCATTAGTCTATACTGACAATGGTATCTTATTTTAAAACTCAAGATAATAATAACATTTATTCTTTATATGGCCATAAGGCCAATATATATGTAAGCCTTCCCTTTCTTCTTATTATAGGAAAACTCTAGAATGTCCAATGTATGATTGATCTCATTTTATCCAAGTTTCTTGAATTTAAAACACCCATAAAACGTCCTGCATATTACATAAAGCATTTTGAAATGTAAGTTATGTTCACAAAATCGGAGAGACTTTACCCATATTTGGATCAGCAAATCAAGTTTACTGTCTAGTATTTATTTTATTGAGCATAAAAATCCAAGGGCACTAAGGATAGTTAATATTACCTTCTAAAACAGAATTATTGAACTGTTTATTTCACCATTCATGAGACAAAGTCTTTTTTGTGAAATGTTTGTGTAACATTTTATGACACAATTCCTAAAAGTTCAGGAAGCTTTTTCAACAAAGCCCAACATGAACGGCAAGATTATCAGCTCATCTGGAAATATCTAAGATGAATGTGGATTTTCTTTTGCTGGTGATTGTAGAGTTTAAAAGAGCACAGAGTTAATTTAGAGGCAAAAAAAAAAATCCACTTAACCAAATCTTAGTTTAAAAATTCATTTCATCTAAGCTGAAGACTTGACATGGATTGATAAGAAGGGGAAAAAAAAGAACACATGCTGAAGTAACCTCCCGAACCGCACAAGTTCTGACTCTATTTGCCATCCCTGGAGTTTTTGTTGTTGTTTTTAATTACCAATTCAACTCCAAACTGGCTCAAGAACCTTCCTTTAGCCATACAAGCCCCATTCCTTTCTGGAACATGTAGCATGAACAAGACTTCATGAGTTGCAACTGAACTCTCACTGAACTAGATAAATTATTAAAATTGCAGATGGAGCTAACCAAATGACAAGAACAGTTCCTGACATGTCATGATCCGGGCTTCATTAAATCATTTCAGGCATACTATAGTTTTTGGCCACTCATTACTTATACATAGATATGCATTACTTATATACATAGATATAACAACTCTGGTTTCCCACAGGTAGACATAAAAAAACTCTAAAATATTCTTAGACTGGAATGGCATGACAAATACTTTCCTTTTTTAACAAAGTGGAAAAATGATTCTGAAAGGTATCATTCTTTAGTTATCTAAAGTCAATTTAACACTACCTTGTGTCCCCGAAAATAAGACCTCCCTGATAATAAGCTCAATTAGGCTTTTGAGCACATATGCTAAATAAGCCCTCCCCCAAAATATTGCAACACAGCAGCAGCCATGAGGTGATCACACTTGCCGCCTCCTGCACCTCAAAAATAATAAGATCTTCCCAAAAATAGACCAGTGCTTATTTCAGGGGTAAAAAGAAATAAGACCCTGGGTTATTTTGGGGGAAAACATGGGTACAACAGCATAAAACATATAAATTACTTGACTTTTCACAAAATCATTCTTTTTTATATTTATATTATTACATTTAAAAGTGAGGTTGGATTGGAGATATTGTCACAAAACAAATTAATTAAAAAACTTTCTACTATTTATTCTATGTCTATGAAAATATCATCTTCCTTTTAAATTAACTGACTTTATAATTCTTTTTTAAAGTGCAGAATGTATTTTAGCTCCTTTGTGCTGTTGAGTTACATAATATCAGAAGGAAACTCAACAGATTAAAGGGAAGAATTCCTTCCAACTCCAAAGTCTCTTTCTCAGCAATTCTTTGTTTCTATTTATAGGAACAATAAGAATTGTATTCTTAACTTCCCATTTCTCCCTCGTTCTACTTCAGCCATTTGAAAACTGAATAGATAGGGACAAATCCCATTCTTCTTTATAAAAGTGATTTTAAAATGCAATTAATTGTATCAGTACCAATCAAACATTTTGGAGTCTTTTGTTTATGAGATAAATTTGGAGTTGCTTTCCTATGTTTTTAATTTTGAAAGTGCATGTTAAGTTTCAGTGTTATACTATTATATATATTATAGTGTTTGTGTTTGTTATTCATATTTTGCCATTAATTTGATAAAATTAAAATATTTAGAAATGTAAAACAATATTAAAAATATTAAACAATTATAATTCTAAATTGAAAAGGCTTCATGCTATCTATTTATAAAAGTATTTTGGGGAATAGATTTTTTAACCTCTCAGAAATTTACCACACTATATATATACTACATACATACATACATACATACATACATACATACATACATACATACATACATATATATTATATATATATATATATAGTAAGTACATTTATTCCAGTTTTTAAAAAATAATATAGCAAGGTCAAACATAGGGCATTTACTTATGCTCTATATTCACCTACCATGAACATTAGATTATGAGAAAAAAATATTCAAACCACATTAAATAGGTATTTTTCTTGAATCACATATATTACACTACATTGTACATTTTAAAATATATACACATGTTACTTTAACTACACAAATGGATGCTGTCTCAGCACTTAAATTTAAGACTACTACTTTCATACTGAATATAAAAATTCTGGCTTCCCTAAATATTTGTTACTGGGCAACTAATTCTCCTTTCAAGAGGGGGAAACAAGGACAACCCCCACATCATATCTAACTCTAGGATATTAATTTATGTTATTAAAACTTTTTAAAAGGAGTGGATTATTATAGTAAAAGTGAAATATTCAAGGATGAACAGGCTTTTACTAACAGTTAATATTAATCCCTTACAAAATATCTTAACTAGTTTCTAAATGTTCATTAACAATAGCTTACACATTTTAATTTTTTCTATAATAAGGAGGGTTTTAAAACAAAATAACTAAACATCTAATCTGCAATTATTTATTAACATATTCTTCAACAAATTCATATTTCTCCCAACCAATACTTTCAAAATATGTGGCATATTTGTAAATGGTTAAATGCTAACAGCAGCTTTTGAAGTGATAACGCAAGCATGGCTGTATTTTTATAATGATGGTAATCGTAAATCTTGAATTATGTTGATTGTCCATTTATGCTTATGATTCTTGTTTGGCTACAATATTCACATTCAACTGTTTCAGAATCATTACACTTCCTTTTTTTTTTTTTGGTGGGGACGATTAGAGGGCAATGCAATTGCTAGACAAGAATTACTGCAAGGAACTCTGCAGTGATTGCTACCTGCTGTTTCATATTTTCTGAAGTTGGGAATACTGTTCCCAAAGGCCTTCCACTTCTCAGCCTAAATGATTTGCAGGATAATAATGTCATGGCTGGTAATAATAGTGGACTCTAACTGTACATGGTCAATACGATTAAATGTCCATCACCCTGATTTCTATTCTGACCTGGTTAGAAGCAAACAGCAATATCTGCAGCAATGCCCAAGGCTCAGACAAAATGTAATGTAAGATAAGAACAAACTGAACAAGAAGTGAGAACAATATTTTTTTTACAATATAAATATAAATACATTCACATATTCTCAAACATATGTATGAATATAGATGTATTAACAGGCATACTTTGTGCCTTCCTATAGAGAAAGAGAGAAAAGAGATGGAATAGACTTTCTGAATTCTTTTAATCAAACTATTTTTAATTATTATATGTATATCCAGAGAAAGTATCATTTTACTACTCCCTATTGTTAATACCACACTTCTGTGGTTTTGTTAAACTATTGCTCATTGTGAAGTTAAAAACAAAACATACTTCATTGACTAAATATTTTCACTAAATTTGTACAGATCAACCTCATTCAATGAGCTATGGAGTTGAAAACATGTTGCATAAATACAGATTCATTGATATGAGCAAGTTAAACAAGTCAGTGCAAAGCTTATGCAAGCTTATTCCTTTTTATGAGCATTGAAGAAAAGAGGTTGAAGAGAGTGAGCATAAGAACGTTAAACAGGGAACAAGGAATAGTGCAGTGTATTTTACTGTTTCATGTGTCCTCTATACTCACTTACATCAATCATGACTTTAAAGAAGACAGAAAAATTATAGAACAAGTTCTCTAACATTACATACTACTTGAGAGGATTCAAAGAATGGAAACTGGAAATGGGATCCTCTTTTAAGTAAGAAAGCCTTCAGTAATGAAATTCAAATTATTTACTACCGGTTCTGTGGGCGTGGCAGGGGAAAGATACTGCAAAATCCCCATTCCCACCCCACTCTGGGCCAGTCAGAGGTGGTATTTGCTGGTTCTCTGAACTACTCAAAATTTCTGCTACCGATTCTCCAGAACCTGTCAGAACCTGCTGAATTTCACCCCTCCTTTTACTGTGATAATTATTTTTTAATACAGATTACCAAATATATTACCAAAGAGAGCTCTATAAGGAACAATGAAACTAAATATTGTCCTCATGCCATAATCCCATAATAACCATGAACCCATTCATAGCAATTATTTACCATAACCCTTGTTATAAATTGTAATCTGTAATTGTAAAAGCACCTGGAAGTACAACTGTTATATACTATGCTATGTGTCAATGATAAGCAGCTTTTCCATATTGTCTAATCTAGATAATTGCTAACTGCTGACATTGCTAGATTTGCCTGCTACCTAAATGTTGAAAGAAAAGTATGCTGATTCAGTCTATAATTACTTATTATGCATCTTACCATATAAATTGATTTCATAATTCTTCATTAATTTGATGGGAAAGACCACTCACTTTGGTCCAAATTAGCATGAAGACGACTAGTTAATTCAGCAGCCCTTCTCCACCTTTCTTTCCTCATTTTAAGATTGTGCCATTCAAAAGCTAATCATGATGGACAAATGGCTCTTCTAATCATATAAGGCATAATGCAGCGGAACGGGGAATTAGACAAACACGGAGAGTGCATTCCTTCTTCTTAGCCAACAAAAAAAATTCCACCTCCCTTTGTTTGGATTATTTGTTATATAGTTCCTTCCTGTTTTTAAGTCCAAGCCACTGATCTCAGTTGTGTCGCTTGTTATGGATAATATGATTACTTTGATTTATTTAATAGCATAGCAATAGCAATAGCAGTAGACTTATATACCGCTTCATAGGCCTTTCAGGCCTCTCTAAGCGGTTTACAGAGAGTCAGCATATTGCCCCCAACAATCTGGGTCCTCATTTTACCCACCTCGGAAGGATGGAAGGCTGAGTCAACCCTGAGCCGGTGAGATTTGAACCGCTGACCTGCTGATCTAGCAGTAGCCTGCAGTGCTGCATTTAACCACTGCTGTTGTTATAATCATTGTATTTTTGAATGTGTGTGTGTGTGTGTGTGTGTGTGTGTGTGGATATGTTTGTACTTACAAAGCTGGTAAGTTTTTCTTAGAAGATAAAGAACTAAAGTCCTATTCAATCATTGCTATTTCTTTTTTCTGAGATATGATACATTTTGTAATTTAGACAACTATTTATAGAAACAGGGTACACAAAAAGTACTAGATAAGTTACTTTGTATAATAATGTAAAGGCTGATGTGATATAATTATCTTTGATAACATCTCAAAGAAAGATGTTGGAAAGGAATTCGACATTCAATTTTAAATGCAAATGACAGACTAAAGGTAGCTGACCTCCAACAGGTGACTACAGTAGTTAGAAAGCACACATTAAAAAAAGGTGTAAACTTTAAATAAAAGGAAAAAGAACACACCTATGTACACTTTCCTTACATGAGTGGCGTTGAGTTCAACAGATTTTTTCTAATAGTTATATTACAATTATACCCTAAATAAATTCAATTAACTATCCACACTTAATTACACCAGTGATCTGTATGTTGTTACTCCTCAAATATGACTGTTTACAATTTCCACAAATTAAAACAACATATCTACCGTATTTTTCAGAGTATAAGACACACCTTTTCCCCCCCAAAGAGGGTGAAAATCTGGGTGTGTCTTATACACTGAATACAGCATTTTGGCCTTCCGAAACCCCACCCCCTTCGCAAAAATGAATGTGCATAGGATTTGGGATGCCTGCAAAATGCTCCTGGGGCTGGGGAGGGCAAAAACAAATATAAAATGGCCCATTTATTGTTCACTTTGCACCCCCCCAGCCCAGGAGCACTCTACAAGCCTCCTAAAGCCTGTGTATGCCTTGTTTTTTGTGAAAAACAGACCATTTTTTGCTCATTTTCCTTCCCAGCCTCCAGGAGCACTTTGCAGCCTCTCAAACTCTCTTCATGCCGTGTTTTTCAAAAAAAAAAAAAAAAAATGAGGCATGCAGAGGGTTTGGGAGGCCTGCAGAGTACAAAAACTTTTTTCTAAATTTACCTCTTCAAAATCTTGGTGCGTCTTATATTCCGGTGTGTCTTACACTCTTAACTGGTATTCAGTTAAAATGTTTTTACTATTGTCCACCAGTTAAAAATTCTTTCCAAAGATTTTGCAGAAAGGAACTCTTTTCTTCCATTTACATAAAGATCAGAAAGTTGGAGGAAGCTATTTCACAGTAAAAAATGATCACCTATAAGGTTATTTTTCTAGGTCTTAGTTCTCTTGATTTATCAAGAACTAGTAACCAGTAGTCTCTTCTGGTTATACAATGTATGACATGAAGCCAGATAAGAAGGTATCCGGCTGCAAAGGTAACTGGAGACCCAGGTGGTACAACACTTTGTTGGTAATTACAGCATCTTGAATTGGGCCAAGAAATACATGTTTCTCCTGCAAAATACATGTTGTTCTGCTGAATTGGCTAGCAAAAGAAGAGCAGCATTCTGTGTCATATGCAGCTTCCAAGTTCTCCTTAAGGGCAGCCCATGTAAAGTGAATTAGTAAATTACTGATTAGTAAATCAGTAAATTTAACTGAGATATAAAAATGGCATTTGCTGCTTTCAATGTGCTTTCGTCCAGGAAAGGGTGCAACTTAAAAACCAACAAAACAGGCTACCTTTTTTTTTGTCTAGTCTGCACCTCTTATAAAAAGACTCAGAGAGAACTGAGTCTAGAACAACTCTTAAACTATGTGCCAATTCATTCAGGTGAAATTCAGCTCATGGAATTAGAAAATGTCTCTGCCAGTATTACTTCCACCTTGCTGGTATTTCATCCAAGCTCATAGACATAAACATCTATAGTTCTAATCATTTCCATGTGCTGATCTAGGAATCTTCTTAAGTTGTTTATCTCCTGTTGCTATTTAGTAAAACAAGGAGCCCACTTGGATCAATATCCAAGAAGAAGCTGCTTAAGAGTGGTCTTAAGAAGCCCATTATTGTCTTCATATTCCAGATGTGTCCACTGAATCACTGGAACATTTTACAAGTACCTACTGGAAACCAACTGAACCCATAAATATTATGAGTTAAACCATCTTAATGGTTCCATATGGAAGTTTGTAGAGGCCACAAGCACAGGTGGTGTACTGTTTCGCTCAAACTGGTAGCAGAAATCATGGCTGGGCCTACCACCTGGGCTCTATGCTATCCTATTTAGGCATGTTTTTGAGGCTGGGTGCATGTATGGAAGGTGCACGCATGAGCAAAGTGCATGTGCAGAAGACTGGGTGCATGCGCGGAAGGGCTGCACAGCAAACTGGTGGTTACAAAATGTGAAAACCATGTTAGCCTCAGATGTTAACTGGGCTAAAAGTCAATGCTAGATCCAAAGTCATCCAGCAGTTTGCTGTGTTGAAAGTGGATGAATAGCCTTCATAGTTCACTAAGTATTAGAAATCCAAAAGGTATCACCCAAAGGGACAATACAGTCATGCAAGAATTAATGTTCACATTTATATTTATATAATTTATATAGCAATGCCACTGTCCTTATACAACATATGTGCATGGAGGGAACCTAATTCATTTCAAACATAGCCACCAATATCCCTGAAAATTGACAAACCATTTTTGGGTTCATTTATAATATGTATTTTTATAAAGAAATATTATAATCTAATAACAAAAAAACACAATGCATCAAATTAATCTGTGAGAAAAACTAAAATGAAAGAGGTCATATTCTTACCAGAATAATGAAGGTAACAGGCCCAATAAAACTCCAGATAAAATAGTTGTCCACCTTGAGCCAGCAACTGTTTTAGAAAAGAGGGGAAAAAAACAGCCCATGAAGAAAAAAATATTATGAAAATTGCAAAAAAAACCCACCCTAACTTTCACTGACTCATGTTTATGAGATATCTTTTAGCAATGGCATTAAGTGGAAATCCATTTGAAATCTATTCTTATAAATAACTTAAACCTCTTCATAACTGAGGTTTGGAACTTTGGGGAGGCTGGCCAAATCAGTGAAAGTGAAAATAATTAATGAGCAAACATAATGTATAGTATCTGCACTATCCCATCCATCCATCCATCCATCCATCCTCTCCTTTCCTCTCCCTCTCCTCTCCTAATGGAAATAAATTGTGTTTGTTCATAAAACATTCTTTCTGTGGAAATCTGAACAACATTAAACTATAGGTAAGCAGATGTATTTTATGCAACCTAGTTATGCTATTCATCATATTTTTGTGTTGATTACCAACTCTTATTTTCAAATTTATCTAAACTAGACATTCTCTATTAAAGAACTATTTACAAATCACAGCCTCATAATAAAAAAATAGGTTTGCAGTATTGTCCACAGTTCTATTTATGTTCTTGAGCACTGGAATCTAACTTCAACATATAATACATAAATCCTTTCTTTGCCATGATTTATTTTCTTCTCACTCTCTGTCCCTATTTTTTGTTCCATTAAATCAAGTTGAGAGTTGGTAGCAGGAAAATAAAGAAAATGCTGAAAAATTAATACACAACATGGTAGATGATGTTAATTTCCTCATCTAATTTCCACACATGGACCATTTTTTGTGCTTCTAACACAAGCATGGTCCATGTCCCTGCTGCACAGTGCCTTAAAATTTGCTATTGTGTGATTTAATCTATTGTTTAACTATAACAAGAATTAGATCCTAGTAAGTTGGCTGATTAAAAAAAATACCAAGCAAGATCAGACCTGACTTGGAAGGGAGATTATTATAAAATCCCCAAGCTGAAAGTTAAACTAAGAAGCACAAAAAAACAAAACAACCCCCCCCTCATTTCACTTTTGCCATGAAAACAATATAAATATGTGTATTCAATCACCAGGAATCAACCTTAATTCCGCTTTATTATTTGATCATCATAAACAAACCTATCAGAAATTTAGAAAATAATTAGACATCCTACTTTTTCAGCAAAAAAGGTGTACTACCAATCAAAAGCCACCATTCCCAACTGTATATTCAACAATTAAAAGGAAATAGCATTAAACTAAATTAAGCATCAGCTATGAGGACTCAATTCATTTAATGATTCACTTTTTATATATTTCAAGTAGCTCCCTAATGAATCACTTTTATTTGTCTTTCATCAACAGCTAAATTAAGCAGACTTCTTGTATTAAACAATATCTGACCATGCTGTAAGTATTTAATCAATGGACAAAGCAAGCACTATTAGAATTCATATTTATGTCTTCAGTTATACAAATCCTCAATAATATCTTGTGCCTATCTTTTATAACTTTATGTAATAGCTATTTTATAAACAGAAGATCTACCTGATAAAATATAACCAAACTGAAAAATATATGTTGAAATACTCAGCTATCACTTTCAGAGGATATTTTACCAGAAGACCAATTGAATAATGATATCTTTTAAAAAGTTAAAACTAAGGAATTATATTTTGCAATAATGTAATTTGATTTCAGCAAAATTTCCCATACTTCTTCTTTCATGTAAATTTCATTGGGACTATAAATAAAAGTAACCAAGATTTGCTTTGAATGAAGGCAAACATAATGATGCAAGATTGAATTTGGGTCAGTCACTGGGACCAGAGATTTACTCTTCCAAACTTTCGGACTCGTGCTGGAGTTCATCTTCTCTCTAATGGAATATGTCCTTTGGGCTGTTTGGTGTGTTGATGGATGGCAATTGGTTGTTGTTTCCTTGTGCTGCCAAGCCCTCAACTTCCAAGTTTTCATTGATAGCCTCACATTGCAATGAACAAAGGACACACATTTAATTTCTAAGCAACAAAAATAGTTGGCCACCCAGGTACAAAGATAGGCAAGGAAATGATTGAAGCTTGGATATAGGCCCCTTGTCAGCTAAGAGGACTGCTGATTTACAATATAATAGCAGAGTTGGAAGGGACTTTGGAGGTCTTCTAGTCCAACCCCCTGCCGAGGCAGGAAACCCTATACCATTTCAGACAAATGGCTATCCAACATCTTCTTAAAGACTTCCAGTGTTGGGGCATTCACAACTTCTGGAGGCAAGCTGTTCCAATAATTAATTGTTCTAACTGTCAGGAAATTTCTCCTCAGTTCTAAATTGCTTCTCTCCTTGATTAGTTTCCACCCATTGCTTCTTGTTCTACCCTCGGGTGCCTTGGAAAATAGTTTGACTCCCTCTTCTTTGTGGCAACCCCTGAGGTATTGGAACACTGGTATCATGTCTCCCTTAGTCCTTCTTTCTATTAAACTAGACATATCCAATTCCTGCAACCGTTCTTCATATGTTTCATATGTCTCCAGTCCCCTAATCATCTTTGTTGTTCTTCTCTGCACTCTTTCTAGAGTCTCCACATCTTTTCTATATCGTGGCGACCAAAACTGAATGCAGTATTCCAAGTGTGGCCTTACCAAGGCATTATAAAGTGATATTAAAACTTCACGTGATCTTGATTCTATACCTCTATTTATGCAGCTTAGAACTGTGTTGGCTTTTTTGGCAGCTGCTGCACACTGCTGGCTCATATTTAAATGGTTGTCCACTAGGACTCCAAGATCTCTTTCACAGTTACTACTGTTTAGCAAGGTATCACCTATACTGTACCTGTACCTGTGCATTTCATTTTTGTTGCCTAAATGTAGAACCTTACTCTTTTCACCATTGAATTTCATTTTATTAGATAGTGCCCAATGTTCAAGTTTGTCAAGATCCTTCTGTATCTTTAGCCTATCTTCTGGAGTGTTGGCTATTCCTGCCAGCTTGGTGCCATCTGCAAATTTGATGAGTTCGCCATTTATTCCCTCATCCAAATCATTGATGAAGATGTTTAAGAGTATTGGGCCCAAAACAGAGCCTTAGGGTACTCCACTGCATACTTCCCTCCATGAAGATGCAGTTCCATTGAGGAATGCACATTGAGTGCAGTTACATCAGCTTATCAAATACTTAGGAGCCAAGGGCATCGAAACACTACTAGTTATCAATGCACCAATCAGCTAATAGGAACGCACCACATAAACACGACTCACAGAATAGAACGAAGCATATAGTCCAGTAGAGACAAAACTCCCTTAAGATGGGCTCCAGCATGAGTCCAAAAGTTCGGAAGAATATACCTATGGTCCCGGTGACTGACCCAAATTCTATTTCACAAGAATCATATTACCATTCCCTACTAACAATGTCTTTAGATATTCTTTTACTTGTTGTGTTTCATTCATCATTTATTTCAGCAGGGATGGCTTTCTATCAGTAAAATAACCCCAAATACTAGATGCTAAACATATATACTCACGCATTCTTTGCTCCGTAGCTTGTATAGTCAATAGCTGCTGAAACACCGACAACAGTTGCAGGAAAGAGATAGCCAGCAACATAATAGTACTTCTTCCTGGAATATTCACTTTCAAATACTTCTACTAACATAAGATATAGTTGTACCCCTTCTAGGCACATCCAGGCAAAAGCTGCCAGGAAGAAAAAATGTAAGAGGCCTGCAAATATGGGGCAGGCAATCTGCAAAGAAACAGAAACAATCAAATGCAAACTACAACTTCTTCAACTTTTCTTGTGTAGTCTGACATTTCCAAAAATAAGAATAAGATGGTTCCAACCCAGAGCTCAGATTTTAGAAAGAGCCTACTACAATCTCAGGCTGGGAGAACCTCTCCAAAGCAGAAGTTTCTATTCGGCATGGTTAAACGTCTGTGTGTTCTCAGTAGCTGTACCCTGTCCTTTGTTGCACTCTGTAAGTTAAGATGTGGAAAATGTGTGCCTGTTCACATTATTTAGTGTAATGGAATATCAAGTCTGGAAAGCAGCCTATTAATTTTGGGTACGGAAATCTTAACAGTCTGCTGCAAGGCTTATACTGCAAATGATTTGGTACAGAAAGATAAAGAAACACTGCCGCTAAATGTATTATTTATAACTTCTGTTGAAGAAAAAAAAAAGAATATGCCACTGCAAGGAATTCCATTTCCTTTCGTATTCAATATTTCTTTTCTTTTCTACATAAGATGGAGTGCTGTATTACTAACCAGGCTAAGAACAAAATCCATAAACTAGAGGAAAGCTTATTTTAGAAAAGTTGAAATTCTGTCTCAGGTCTTTAAAATTTAGGTCTTCCATTATGAAAAGTGAAGTAATAAAAGGTCATTCTTTTGAGGGAGAAGGGCAGTTGAGAAACTTCAAAAATAACTATATAGAATAATTTTAGCATTATTGCATCATTTAGATATATAATACACCTATATAATGCCAACTCTGTATAGATAGTCCTTGACTTACGTCCAGTCATTTAGTGACTGTTTAAAATTAGGAGATCTCCCCAGGGCTACTTACAACTCAAATTCAAAGTTCTGACTGCTCTTCCCAGTCATGTGATCATTTTGGATGCTTTGCAACCGCCCCTCATTTACAGCAATAGCAGTAGACTTATATACCGCTTCATAGGCCTTTCAGGCCTCTCTAAGCGGTTTACAGAGAGTCAGCATATTGCCCCCAACAATCTGGGTCCTCATTTTACCCACCTCGGAAGGATGGAAGGCTGAGTCAACCCTAAGCCGGTGAGATTTGAACCGCTGACCTGCTGATCTAGCAGTAGCCTGCAGTGCTGCATTTAACCACTGCGCCACCTTGGCTCTTACAGCTGCTCTACAGTCACAGGGACAGTGATTTACAATGTTTTATGACGCCATTTACGTCCAGTTTCTGGGAGGGGGGGGAATATCCCAGACTATTGATTCTCTTAAAAACCACCATGTTAAATAGCTGTGGTGATTCACTTAACAACTGCGGCAAAAAAGGGCATAAAATTGGGTACAGTCACATGGCAACATGCTTAATGACTTAGGGCTGAAATTGCAGGCTCAGTTATGGTTTTAAGTTGAGAACTACCAGTACCACAAAATCCCTAATGGGGATTTAAGCCTTTAACAAGTACTGCTTTGGTTTTACGCCTATCAGCAGTACTGCTTCTATTTTATTCTTACAAATGTTATTTTATTCGGCTTCATTGTTAGAAGACCACGGAACTTTTACAAAGAGCCAGTATGCCAGTATGAATGATTATTGCAATGCTTGCTATTTGTGCATGTAGAATCTCTGTCTCTAAAGAAATACATATGCATGACCCTAAATCAGAATAATGTGCCTGCCTAAGGCCTTTCAGTCAACAGTTTCTGTTTCAGTACTTTTTATCTCCTATATCATGCCAGAGTGTGGTTAACTAAATAGCCATAGTTTTAACATGACTTAAATCTGGACAATACTGCTTAAAATAAATAATTCTCTTTTTTTAAAAATTAATCTTTCTGGCACAAGAACATCTAGACAGCCCCTTCCTGCGCTATGGTGCCCTTTAGATGAGCTGAATACAGTTTCATGCATCCTGGAAGCCATTTGGTTACAGAACCAGATCTACAAAATAAAACTCTTGTTCTATTGCAGAATGATCGCTCCCATTCTCTCAACCTTCAGAAAATAATTTAAACCTCTGCTTCAACTTGTTTCTATGAAGTTTATAAATATTTACAAATGTATCCTAAACCCAATTAATTTCACCACAGTTTTCTTGCTGTTGACTGTGTTTTGTTTTTCTATTGTTGCTTGCTTGATCATCCTGTTTGGTGGGAAAACTGGGGTTACAAAATAAAGCCTTTTTTTTTTTATTTTAAGGAAACAAAAACTTGAGAATTTATACAAGTCTGGAGGGCTTACCTTATATTCGGTTTTATCGATGCCTATTAGGAAAATAAATTCGGCAATGAGGAGGTTAATGCAAAGGTTCTTGTGAATTGTGTTCCGATCACTTTGAAGGCCACGGAAGAAACAGAAAGTAAAGATGCAAATCGCCAGGCAGACAAGGGAGATGACAATTCCTACCCAGGTGATGACAGTGAGGAGTAAGCCATGCATTCCATTTTTGTACTGGAAGTAATGAAAATGAAGGAAAATTAGTGTCATTACTGACTAATGGACAAGTAAAATATCAGGTTCACATTTAACACTAAGGACTGATAACAAAGAGAGAGGTGAGGTGACCCAATCTATCTGTTGGTTTGTCCATAAAATAACTTGTAATATGTTCATTATGAAATAACTGGTAACAGTGATGCTAAAAGAAACTATATAAATATTAAACTGAGAAGATACATCTTGGGAAATTGTTCTGTTGAATGTATAAAGAGAACATTGTTTATAATACCAAAAGAGGTTGAAGTACAATAGAATCCTTTATTAAAATGTACTATACTTAAATAAAATAAATACATATTTTAACCATCAGTTAAGTAAAAGATATTACTGGCCAGGTCTGCACATCATGTCACAACAAGCCATTATGGTTTATAATTGTGGTGTAGCTAGTTTTAGTGCTTTGCAAACCATAGTTCATGTCTTAAGGTTGTATAAGTATGTATTCAGTATTAGTTTAGTCAATAAACGGTTTCAAAATTGTTGCTTATTTATGACCGAACCTAACCAGCAATATTTTACTGTTATCTTCACAGTAGTATCTGGCAGGGGATGAAAAATCAGCCTGATGCCTCTGATATGTGGGATAACGCAAAGGTTAGTTCTCTCTCTTTTGCTCTTTAATGTTTACATAAAGGCCAATGGGTATGATATAATTACTATGTTAATGACAACAAACTTCATATTGCCACCCCAGGTTGTAAGTTGGGGTCGTGTTCTGGGACCTGCAAGTTATTATTATAGCTTGGATGAAAGAGAATAGACTGAAGCTGAATTCAAGCAAAACCGAACTGCCACTTGTACTCTGTTAATGCCCAGCACTATATTTTGATGGGCAGACACTAGCCATGAAGGAGCAGATTTGGGATCTGGAGTATTTCTGGATTCGTGGCTCATTCTGGAACAATAGGTGGAGTTTATGGAAAGGGGTCTTTGCCCAACTTGGGCTGCTGTGCCAGTTGCATTTCTAAGAGGATCTAGTTACAATCATCAAACTATCTAGGTACAATCATACAGGGTTTTACATGGGTTTGGCCTTAAAGGCAACTTGAAATACATTGGCTTGTAAGTTTACTGGTTCCTGGCACAGGAGGCAAAATCAATAATTCTGGAGGGACTACACCAGTTACAATTACAAGTTAAGGTGCTATACTTCATGGCACAAAGAGCCAGAGTATTTGCAAGAACACCAGTCTGAAGCAGAATCAGCCTGACACACTAATCAGGAATGTCAAACTCACGGCCCGCGGTCTGGATGTGTCACACGTTCCCCCCCATTTTAACGAAAGGGGGAAAAGTTACGATATGTCACATGACAAGGTGTTATTGCGAGTTTGACACCCCTGCATTAGATCAAGCATGAGCAAGTTGTAGAAGAAAAAGGGCTGTGCTGATAAATTAAAAGTAATTTGGGGCACAAAGGAAAAGCTATTGTGCCAATTAGCTTGATTGCACAAGGCTGCCTGGCCATATCTGTTGGACACCAGCGCTAGATCTAGTAAGGAGCAACTGCTTTTAAGTCTGATAGATGATTAAGGTTGTATACTAGAAGGCATTGCTTATCTGGGATGGTATTAATACTCTACAATCGCCTTCCTATGGAGATAAGATTCTCCAGCTCTCTGCTGGCTTTTAGGAAATTACTGAAAATATAATTATTCTGGAAGGCATATTTTATGTTCTTGCTTGTTATTTTTCTGTCTTCATTGGGGTTAAATGTTAAAGGTTTCTGTATGGGCAGAAACTGCTCATCAACTAAAATAAATTATTTATGGAATAGAATACTTTATTGGTATTGGTATGCCATTTGTTGATAAATTATGTAGATTATTGTACATGTATTTAAATTATACTCTGTTTCCTCGAAAATAAGATCTTCCCAGATAATAAGCCCAATTGGGCTTTTGAGTGCATGGGCTAAAATAAGCCCTCCCCTGAAAATAAGCCTTTCCTGAAAATATTGCAACACAGCAGCAGCCATGAGGTGACCACGCTTGCTGCCTCTTGCACCTCAAAAATAATAAGACCTCCCCGAAAATAAAGCTTATTAAAATAAAATAAAGTGCTTATTTCAGAAGTCAAAAGACTTATTTTGGGGAAAACATGTAACAGATTCATTCCTTGTGGCCACATTCAACTGTCTTTTTCTACTACTTCCCCCCCATGTGTATGTGTGATACCTGAACTTTGAAATACAAAGGCCACAGAGTACTGTAAAGTAAAATAATGAGTTATCTCTGGGTAGTTCAACAGACCAGGAGTTTACTGGGTCTTCAAAATGCTGTACATTATTTGTCAGGATTACTTACCACAATTCCCCTATGTGCCATGAGAATTGCAAAATTAGTTAGGTGGCTACATGCACACGTGGTATGTGTTTTATTTGTGTCAATCAGCTTGCAGCCTTGAGTTGACCAATATCCCATCATAGTCCGCTCTGAATAGTTCCAGAAGGAGCAATTAGCATTGAAATAATTGTTGGGCTGTGAGACATCAGGATGGGAAAAAAAATACAATTATATGCATATGAATGCTTCCTAAAGATAGTTTATTTAAATCTAATACAACCCTTTGTACCGTAGCAAATTAAGCTGACACAGAAGAAAAGGTATGTAGTTTGTGCCAAAAAATAAAATAAAATAAAATAACTAACAGACTGTGTAGAACAAACTAGCAATTTAGTTATAAGCGTGCCGTACCACGGGCATTACTGAGAATTTAATTTCCTGCAACTAGAATTCTCTACTTAAGTTTGGTGCTCATACTGATGACTTGTGGCTATTTGATTTCCAACTTTTAGCAGTAGAAACAGGTATAGTTATTTAACACAGACTTCTTGGATAATTTAGAATTTAGGAATGCAGTCTCAATTTTAATCAGTTGTAAAAGAACTGAAGAGACATGTCAGCCCAGATTAAATTGCACTGAAAACAACTCAGAAAAATGAAAGGGGATTATTGGCTATTACTTTAGCTAAATGGAAAATCCAAACCTGGACAATCAACAGCATTTTGACATGACCAGCAGAGTCTTTTAAGCGTCAGCTGAGACAGTGTCAATCTGATTCCAAGAAAAGATGTTTGCCCTATTGAAGAAAACCTACTTGAACGATTGGTAAATGGGCTCCCGAAGATAGTACAGAATTAGAGCAAAATGCTCTGAGTGCTATTTAAATTTTGCTACATTAAGCAAGCAAAATTGTAAAAGCCCGTGTTTTCTGCCCTGCTGCTAAGGTAAGAGTTAATTTTCACTTAGGAACAAATTGCAGGCATTTACATTTTCATGTTGATTACTGAATTAGCTTTCATTAAGAATACACTTAAGTTCTAATAATCACTGAACCAGGCTCATTTAATTTTATTTTCGCAGACTTAAATAAACCTATGCCTCTGACCTTCCAATATTTAAAATTCAAATGGAAAGATCGCCCCCCACACACACACTTTGCTCTTGCTGATTTTATGACCTTCCCATTAATTCATTTCCATAACTTACATCGATGTGTGCCAGAGTGAAAAGAACGGGATCGGTCAAATAGACACGACTGGACTCCTTGTTGATGGAGGCGGCAATGACATCAGAGTTCACAGCGATGGTTCTGTTCCTGCCAGCAAACTCAGTTCCTAACTTGATGGTTGCATTTTCAGTACTAAGAAACCGGCCCAAGCTTTTGTAAATGATGAACACCAGCTTTGCTAACCCTGGAAACAGAAACCTTCCATTATATTGACTTGAAACTGCACCCAGTTCCACTTTTCCACTTTAGCTTCCTGACTACAATATCTGTACTGAGGAATCATGGATTCCAAGGAAAAATGGCAACCAAAGGGTACAAAGGACGATGCATTTTTAATTCTGTCAAGGGGGCTTTAATCCAAGAAGTGGTAAAGGCTCTTTATAAGGTTGAAAATAACTCATTTGATCTAGACATACCATTTCTGCTGTTCTGCTTCACGGTATTTGAAGACAGCTGGATGGAGTTGCCGCCGGCATTGCCCTGAGGAAATTTTAAGTCCTGCACTTGCCCTTCTGTGCTGAGTACTGCAACTTCCAGGACTGGGTAGAACACAATAAAAAGTATATTATTATTATTATTTATTTTATTCATTAAGCATGAAACTCAGTCAAGTGAACATTTAAAGATGTGTCACAAATACAATTCACTGTTGCTAATGGTTGATATGGGTTGCTGCCAGCATCCTAGGTACCAACCAAGTATCGTCTTAAAATATTTTATTATTATTATTATGTTAATCTTTGGTGAGATTCAGAGCCTTTGGGGCTGGTTCGTAGCTCAATAGCTCGAGTCCTAACCAAGGACCTAGGAACTGTTAAGGTAATGTCAGAGGATATAAGCTGTTCCAAGTAGGTGGTTTTTTGTAGAATCAGATAAATTTAGAATTTCCAAATAGCGAGGTAGCCCTTTGGGTATTGCTCCAAGGGCTCCAATTACAATCAGGACAACACTTCTTTTTCCACAGTCGCTCAACTTCAATTTGCAAGTCCCTGTACTTTGTGATTTTTTTCTTGCTGTTTATCTTCAATTTGTGCATCTCCAAGTATTGCAATGTCAATGAACCATACTTTTTTTCTTTTCAACTATTGTGATGTCAGGTGTGTTGTGGGCCAAGTGCCTGTCAGTATGGATTCTGAAGTCCCACAAGATCTTTACTTTCTCATTCTCTAAAACCTTCTCAACCTGATGTTCCCAGTGGTTTTTGCTGTACTCAAATCCAAACTTTTGGCACAATTTCCAGTGAATGATCTTAGCAACGCGGGTCATGGCATTGTAGGTAGTCAGTTTGTGAAATTTTGTTGCACCCACTGATCAAGTGGTCGACTGTCTCGTCTTTCTCATTACAGAGGCAACATTTGCTGTTGGTGGTAACATGTTGAATTTTTGCCTTCATGTAGTTTGTGACTAAGGCTTGTTCTTGAGCTGCCAAAATAAAGCCTTCTGTTTCCTTTTTCAGTGCTCCTGATCTTAAACAGTTCCAAGTTAGCTTTTGGTCAGCTTTGCCTTCAATACTTTTCAAGTATTGGCTATGCATAGCTTTGTTCTTCCAATTTTCAGCTCATTTCATTATTATTATTGTTATTGTTATTATTGTTATATATCCTGTCCATCTCATTTGCAAGTGAAAAAATGTGGACAAAGATAAGAAGCACCCTGTTAAAAGTTTTGACTTTATGCATCAGATAATCCAGTATTGTCTAAACTGATTCACAAGATTGTTGTAAAGGTATGGAAGCACAACAATGTATATTACTCTGAGTTTCTTCAAAGAAAGGAAGGATAACATTTAATTAAAAAAAAACACTAAAAGGAATATACTTAAAGTCCGACAAGAGTAATGGTACAATTTATTATAAAGATTTCTACACCCACACAAAATGTACTATTAATTGAGGTCAACCAATGTCCCCCACAGAGACTTGTGAAAAATTTAGCAGGGCTATTTTATTGAACTATGCATGGTTTATTACTTCTTTCTTTCCTTCACATATACACAGAGAGTATAATGTTCTGAATTTAATACCTTGGTATTTTCACTAATTAAATGGGAAGCAAGAAAGCAGAAGCATCCCACTGAGAGGGAAGGAGAGTGTGTGCATGTCAAGGATAGGCAAATTATGAAGGCAGCATTGTGCCAACATACGCTCCACCCATTCCTGCAATGCCATGCTGGACACTCTTTCAGCATTTGATTACAATGGTGCAATCCAATGATGAAAGCACCACAACCTGTGGGCGCTGAACAAGGAAACGTATAACTGCCATTATCATCTCAAGAAGGCAAGATAAATTAGCATGCAGAAAAAACTTCTCTGTACAGATTCCCAGGCTGGACAAAAGTTACTGCTATGTAAGTAACTTATTATATAAGTTATGTCTCCTGCTGGATCAGGTTTCTACATGCACCTGCTGAATCGACTAATTTATAACAATCCTGACTAGTTAAGCAATAGCTAATTGGAACTTAATCTGGGGCATCTCATTCTCATCCAAGATAATTGTGTCAACTTCATGTTAACTTTCAAACAATTTATGTGTGGTCTATATCCATTTTAATACTGAATTCATTTATTATGGAAGGAGATATAGTTGTTTATATAAATTCAGTGAATTCAGTATTGAAAAAATGTGTTGGTAAAACACAAGACATAAACTAAAGAACACATGCTACTGAATATTGGAAAGAAAACTTTGATCCTGCATTGATTGCATGACTAACTTTGTTGTTTGTATTCTTACAATTTCTTGATATTGTTTCCTGATTGCTTATTTGTACCCTATGACTATCATTAAGTGTTGTACCTTATGATTCTTGATGAATGTATCTTGTACACTGAGAGCATATGCACCAAAAACAAATTCCTTGTGTGTCGAATCATACTTGTCCAATAAAGAATTATATTCTATCTGTTCTGTTCTGTTCTATTCTATTCATATTTAGGAATGCAGTATTAAGTTCCTTCATATTAGGTAATTGTAAACTATTTCGTTTTCACCAGCAGAAACATAGATAATTTCACACATAAATCCAAGCAACAAGTATTTTTCAGAAATTAATTAGAAATTTGGTCCCTAGCGCTTGATTCAATACATTTCTTAATATCTATAAAATGGAAGAATTGTTAAGGATTTAAATTTACACAGAAAGCTGTTTAACTGTACATAAGAAACAAACATATAAAAAAGATCTAAAAAGAAATACCAGTATTTTCCTCCTTCTCAGCATTTAAATTATACATTCTGCTTGAAATGTCAGTAACTATTTTGCAGTTTATGATACATGACTATTTTGTATATTGGAGATACAGCTCATTGAATGTATTTTCACCTTGGGTGAAATTACACTGCATTTAATAAAAATAGTCTTTACATCGTGTGGTCAAAATTGGCTTGTATTGTCATCAAAAATGAATAAAATTCAGAAATAATAATAAATGATCAGAAAAGAATTTCCAGGTCAAGTATCTCAATTACTTACATAGATACACAAACACAATTTTTTAATCAGCCCTTATAAAACCTCCATCACAGATTAGTACTATTATCTTGATACTTCACAGAATGGGATATGGTTATGATAAAAATGAATTGCTTCGATTTCTGTAATGATGATTTCAGTAAAGAAAAAAATAACTTAAAATGTCTGGTTTAGATGAGACATACATTATCTGGGTGATTTCCTTCCTCTCCAACTGTTCCTAGTCAATGGCGATAGGGAGGAGAGGTCAGGCTCTTGGCCCCTGCTTGTGAGGTTCTGCACAGTTCAGCAATTTCTCTGTTTCTGTTCAACATCTGCATAAAGCACTGGATAAGATTAGCCATTACAATATGGGTAATATATCTCCACCCATGGTGAATTAAGTGATGCCACCTTGGTGGCGCAGTGGTTAGAATGCAGTATTGCAGATTAATTCTGTCAGCTGCCAACAGTTAAGCAGTTTGATTTTTACTGGCTCAAGGTTGACTCAGCCTTCCATCCTTCCGAGATTGGTAAAATGAGAGCCCAGATTGTTGACTCTGTAAACCACTTAGAGAGGGCTGTAAAGCATTGTGAAGTAAATATGAGTCCAAGTGCTATTGCCATGACTTCCATCTTGCAATGCCTGAAGTCTGTGAGGGCTCAATGAGGAGCAATGGGTTTGAAACCGAATCCTGGCTTGATGGAATGATTTTGGGTTTAGAACTCTTTAGTTCATGGAGTGCTGCAATTCTTGGTTTTGGACAGGGTTGCATAGCCCCAGACGGACTCAGTGCATATTCTGTGGGTTTTCTTAGACTTGTGAGTCTTGTTTAAGAAAAGTATAAGCATGCATATGTACTCAGTACTTGGTTTGGGCCCCTTTTTCAGCAATTACTGCCTCAATGTGGCAGGCATGGAAGCTATCAGCTGTGGCACTGCTGAGGTGTTATGGAAGACCAGGATGCTTCAATAGCAGCCTTCAGCTCTTCTGCATTGTTCGGTCTCATGTCTCTCATCTTTCTCTTGGCAATGCCCTATAGATTCTCTATGGGGTTCAGGTCAGCCAAGTTGCTAGTCAATCAAGCACAGCAATCCCACAGTCATTGAACCAGGTTTTGATGCTTTTGGCAGTATGGGCAGCTGGAAAATGAAGTCAGTATCCCCATAAAGCTTGTCTATGGAAGGAAGCATGAAGTGCTCCAAAATCTCCTGGTAGAGGGCTGTGTTGAACCTGGTCTTAATGAAGCACAGTGGTCCAAAGTCCTGTTGCTCCTTGGTCCAAAGTCCTCTTTTCTGATGAGAGCAATTTTGCCAAAAGCACCAAAAACTGGTTCAATGATGTGGGATTACTGTGCTTGATTGGCCTCTCCATTTTTCCTCCATGCTCTGGGTCCTTGGTTTCCAAATGAGATGCAAAAGTTGCTCTCATCAGAAAAGAGGACTTTGAACCACTATACGCCATAATCATCACATTATGCAAATCGCGGCTTGAAACTATCTTGCTTTGCTTATAATGAGTCTTATCTCATATATTAGTTTCACCTTTTAAGTTGCACTACTGAAATAAGTGACTTTTTGCATGATATTCTAATTTTTGAGTTTCACCTGTATGGTTATTTCCAAAATATTATTTTAGCATGTTGTTCTTTAATTTACAGCATCATGCCTGGCTTTCTGAAGTGCAAAGACTTACCTATGTGATCTGTAGGCATCGCAACTCTTGTGGTTCTAAAAGATTATCAGCCAAAACAAAAGCTCCTTCTTCTAATGTATCAAGTAAACATCGTTGCAGCGTGAGCTTGTTCAGAAGAATTCATATCTTTCCAAGATTCCAGAGCTTCAGCCCTAAGGAGGTTGTCCACGGTGTCAACGATTGCCTGCATTCATTAGAAAAAATATTAGGCTCTATAGCCTTAGGCAGCAGGAGAAAGTTCCTAATACGATCAGATGGCAATTGCAATATTTAACTGCCAATGTGATTACAGTGATTTAAAGACAAAAAAGCTACTGCTTTGCTTCAGAACAAAGAGGATCAGCACAACATGCCTTAGAGCAAGTATGAAAAAGAACTTAACATACTGAAGAATGCAAAAGGCAAATACTCGTGGCTTTAATTGGAAACCGAGATGTCAATCCAAGTTTCAAGGAGCTTTGAGGCATGCATGAATCTGCAGGAGTTTTTCAAGTAATTGGGAACTGAAGAATGTTAGATATTGGCTTAATACCATAAATGCAGCCATATGTGTATGAAAGGTATGACAGCCAGCCTAATATATAGCCAAAGTGTTGGATTATGATTGGGGACATTCATGCTTAAATTCAGCCTTATGGGGTTGATTTTAAGCCTATCATCCTCATTTAATCCAATCTACTCTATAGGGTTATTGTTTAAGGAAAAACGTGAGAGAAAAATTGAGCTTCTGGTGACTACAATCATGATATAAACTAACTGCCCAACCAAATAAATAAGCAATCATAGAATAATATAAAATTAAATGTGTGGGAAGGATCCAAAGTGAAAACACTGACTGGACTCTGATGATCAATTCATGGTTAACAAACAGAATAGGAATGATACTAAGAGAATAATATTTTCTCTGTTTCTTTAGAATACTAGAATGCTATCTCGTAGCTTTGGCTATCATTTAAAAATGGCTTCAAATCTGTCTTGTTTGGAAAGCCCTGCCTACAGTCCTAGTTTGCATATAATGGGAAATACGTTAGGATTAGGGATTTTTAATTTGTCTGTAACTCCTATGAAGAGCAGAATGAAACAGCAGTAAATGTGGATTCCTGTTGGCAAAGCGAGGATGTAAGCATCTTATAGCAGTCTGTACATTCCCATGGCAAAATAATAATAAATAAATCACATCCGCTGACAAATCAATTGAAGGGAAGCTCTTAAATTAACGGCTAATGTAGTCCCACAACTGAGTAGGCTCTGCACTGCTGAGCCATCATGCTTATTTTGTCTCATTTACCTAGTTTACATATATCATTAAGCGCACACATAATGTGGTTGATCAGTTTCAAAAATGATGGAAATGAGAGCAGGCTGCACTACATGAACAAAAACAATGTCAGGCCCAGAACTTTGTGCTCTGTGTCTGAATGGATAGGGAAAGCAGTATGGGCTATTGTCTGGAGTAAAATTAATTAGCCTAATCCATTTTAATATCCTCTTTATGGTTGCATGGCGAGTCTCCCCAATGGCAGGTGGAAGATAGTTTTGACTGATATGAAAGGATTTTCTTCTTCTTTTCTCTAATGAGAAGCAGAAGAGTCAACTGCACACACTGATACCACTTCAACCATTGCAGAGCGTTGAACAGAAATTGGTCTGTAGAGGCCGGATTCATTAATCACCGAGAAATATGAATTGGAGCCTTTGATCTGAACTACAAGTGAATCCTCTGCCAAGGAGTGAGAACTTGCCTTATTTGCATAGCAGTAGCCAGATTCTGATTAGTAATTTGGGGAGATTTTGTGAATCTATCCATTTGTGACCTACTAAAACGATCCCAGTCAGGAACTGAGGTTGTGGTGCACTAAGGACTCATTGGTGACACATGCTATGTGTCATAGGCACTTATGTATGGGTATGTATGTTTTAAGCCCTTTTGCCTGATTCTTCATTTTTGATGTCATCTGATTTGCTGTTTTTCTCCAGTGGTATGAAATAGTCAGCTCTGTAACAACATTTGTCAGAAGCTGGGAGTGTGTATGTGTGGGAAAGGGGCAGAATAATTCCTAAGATCACAATTGTTCTAAGCCTCAGCATTTTTGAGACCCTTTTGATTTCTGGGGAGTTAAGATGGAGATTAATTTTGTTCATAGAAATCAATGAGAATTATCGATGCCTCCCAAATCCACAGTCACTGCAGTTACAAATATGGTCACACTTTAGATTTGACCATGAAATTTATCTTTTAAAGTAAACTGCACTTTTCACTTAGTTTCCTATTCCTCTTTTTTTTTCCTTTTTTAAAGTCAGTCATAGACAAGTCCATTCAGTTTTCCAGTTAAAATTTTTTGAATTGATTTGCCATTGCCTTCTCTCTAGAGAAGAATAATTGACAAACAGTAATTGTCACCCAGCTGACACCTGTGCCTAAGGTAGAACTAGAATTCTACTTGTTCCCACTACTAGTCCAGTGCTTTAACCACTAGACCAAATACATTAAGTATCTCCAGTTAAGAAAGCTGAATCATAAATGGTTAAGAATTGACTTGTTTCCCTTGCTCACTTTTTCCTGTTGTTAAGTTTCAATCTTACAAACACTGAATATAAATAAGAGAAAAAAGAAGAATATCGCTTAGACCTACAAAGAAGTAGCTTTTCAGTGACTAAGCAATTTCATAGTGATCTACTCTAATCTAGTGATCTTTTTTGAAATGTAACAATCACTATTAGCTTTAATAATATCAACTATTATAGCCTGATATATATATAATGTCAGTAATTATAGGCAATATAGCTAAAATGTGGAAAAAATAAGGAAGTCCATGCAAGCTCCTTTCCCAATATACCTACACATTCTGTTAGTTTAAGATCAAATATCTTATACTCCTATTTATGATCAGAATGTACTTTAAGTTAAAGGAACTAATTCTCCTTTCAAATTTAATGCTAAAGGTATAAATAACTCTAAAACTGTATTTCTTCCAGCAGTGGAAGGGAAGACCAGCTGGGACTTGTATGCATAAGTTTCTTACATTCCCATTGTGTTTCTATTCATGTCTAGCCTTACCTATAACCTGGGTTAAAGTGAATTAAGATTCACATTAATCCAGGCCTGCTTTTCTTCAATCCCCAGGAACCTGCATCAATTTAACCTGAGTAAGTCTAAACAAAGTTAGCACTGCTGGAGATGTAATACTAATAATGTTCAGCTGTCCCTTTTGAGAGTAATGGATTTATAGATTTAGTGGAAATGGGGCAGAAAGTGAATTAATCTTGAACAGTATAATTATTCTAAGCAATTTGGAGGGTTACGATTGTAATAACTTAACAGTTTCATAAAAAATGCCTTTGCTCTATTATAGACAGATTCAATTTAAACTTGCATTTCTTTTTGTAATACTAATTGGAAATTCTATAATTAAAACTGCCATGCTGTTTTTCCACCCCCAAAATACCATCAGTCAGAGGTATGATGCGTAGATATTGGCATGAACAAGAATGTTCACTGCGGATACAGGTAGTCCTGGATTTACCATCATTAATTTTACAGTGGTTCAAAGTTACGACGGCCCTTTGGAAAAGTGAATTATGACCTATGCAAATTACGTGACTGCAATTAAGGTGCTTGGCAACTACTTTGCATTTATGACTGGCTGCAGCATTCTGCAATTTGTAACCTTTTTTTTTTTGCCAATTTCTGGCAAAAAAACCTATTGGGAAAGCAGGATTCACTTAACAACCATATATTTGCTACTGACAGTGGTAAAAATTGTTGGGAAATCAGGTCCTCCTTGACTTGACATAACAACTTAACAATAGAATGTCCGCTCCCAATTGTGGTTGCAAGTCAAGAATACCTGTATTTAAGTTCTGAATATTTTATTGCTCTAGAAAACAGGATGATTTTCCTGTAACAATAGCAGTTGTTACGGGAAAATGTGTATAAATCAGACAAATAGTTATTGTTTTGAATTCAATAGTACACTAGAAAGATAAAAAGAGGTGTTAGTGCAGAAAGACAAGGTGGGAGTCATGTGACATTCTTGCTCCATAAGGTCTAGTGAAGCAAATGGGTACGTGAAGGGCATCCATTTGTGGGTTTTGCTTGCTACAATTAAACAGTGTGTGATATGCAGAACTACATATATAAAACATCTGGGTTCAAAGCAAAGTATTGAGGAAACAAACCTACTGCTATCTTGGATTTAGTTTAATCCCCTTTCCCATCCTTGTATTTTTTTACACAGAGTACGGAAGAAATGAACTATTGATTATTGGCTTATTTCTATTATTGGGCTTACTCTCAGAAATGGAATCTGTGCAAACATAACACTCTGCACAGGGGCTGTGGAGGGATACAATATACATATTATCCAAATACTGAAATACAAAGGATCATGCAGCAAGAGCAGAAACGTAGCAGCAGGGAGAAAGCAAGGTGACAGGAGAGATACCTTAAGGTAAGCCCTGCATGTCTTCTCTCGCTTTTGGAGCTTGTTAGTAAGTTGGGGGGAAAGAAAATCAGAGGTTAGACACAAAAATTGCAGTAGAAATGCTACTATTTAATGATTGTTGACCACTTACGTGTAAACTTAAAAATATTTTTGCTGATATAATAATCATAGTGTGTTTAATTATTCTCAATCAATGTGCTGTTTTTAGGAAGCCTAATGAAAGGGAGGTTTTAATAAATTATGGTTAATCAACTCCTTGGTATATTCAAATATTTCTAGGGTCCTAATTCATATTATGAAGGGAACCGAGACCAAATGATTATAGCAAAGAAGAAATGTCTTCTTCCCAACTTTCCTCCACCCAATGTTATAAAGATAAAATGAATAAAACTGCCCAGTGGGGCAAATTGTCTTCTTACTCTTTTACAGTGAAACAATTTGTTGCTTGTGAAAATGTGCTATAACTTCAACATCCACACACCTATCTAGATTTGTTACTTTTGCTCTTAAATTCCTACCCCTTCCCTACTTCAAGAGAAAAACAAGCAGACACTCGGCATTTCTGGAAACAAACAAATCGCAAGGCAAACATGTTTAGAATACACTTGAGGAATCTGATTCAATCTTTATCTACCTTGTTGTAACTCCGCCCTGCAGAGTCCTTCTCATTGGGCTTCAAATCTTGCAGCTGAGCATCAAGGATGTCTACCAACTGTTCCATCAGTCTGACTGATGAACTCACATCACCAGCAAAAATTGGTCCTTTGGTGTGTTTAGCCAATTCATTGGCAAGGTTAGCAGCATTTTCTCCACTTCTGATCTGAAATGGCAATTGAAAGGCAAACTAACTTAAGAACCAAACAGAAAAAAGTCCACTATCTATAGATTTTTTGTGCTTGTTCTTAATGGGAAGAATCTATTAACCTGTCTCTTGTTTTGGTTGTTTTTATGAGCACAAAAAAAAAAAAAAAAAAAAAAAACACCCCAGCATAATTTCAACTTTTATTTTAATTTTAGTTCTAAGACCAGATACAATCAAAATGCTTTCTTAAGTTGTGATTTAAAACAATACCTAATACTAATAGTGACAAAGAATAATATATTAAAACAGGATCATTCTCGTGGGTAAGTATATACTCAAGTATTCAGTAAAATACAAGAAAGAAATTTCAAACCCTAGGCAAATATTCCCAACTCCCAGACTTGACCTAAATTATCACATTTCACCCTAATTTGTATGGAAAATACATTATTCACTCCAAGAACTTATAAGACATATTTCTATTTGAATGTCTTAAAAAAAGATTTTTTTCCGTAGGATTGGATATTTCTGCTAGATACCCGAGGGTTTGAGTCAATAAGGGAAGATGGTTTGTGGAAGTATTTGTAACATTGCTTTAGTATGCTGGACTTGACCATAATAAATATTTGATTTGAGCAATGCTTTGAAGAGCCCTAGAGATATGAATGTGAAAGACAACCTCTGTGCATGGGGTTGGTATAGATATTTTTATTTTATTTATTTCATGCGGGGCCAGAATTTGAGGATTGGGATAGGATGTAAAAACTATAAAACAAATCAAATCATGTACATCTTTTTCTTCCTAGGCACATGAAGAACATAAAACTGTGTCTCTTCAGGGACTTGTGTCATAACAATTAACCGTCCAATTAAATATGACCTTTACACATCATCTATAAAAGCAAGAATGATTATGGGTGGACCTAATGATATCAGATCTGTTCTGAGAAAGTCCAAGAAGAACCACTGGATTCCAACAGGAATCCAGAAAGCCTAACCATTTCTTTTCCATCTAGTGGCTGGTGGAAACTTTGCATCCTAGATCTGATAACCCCAGATAGAATCCAAGGTGTAACCTGACAGCAATGCAATTCTCATTATTCCTAACACCTGTGATGAACTAAACATTCATCTACAAATTCTCAGATTAGGCATGCTATCATATTAATATATTATTCCAACCCACCTTCTGAGCCAGCTGGTTTACCCAGGTGGAAGTACAGTTGCTAAGCTCAGGACCCTTAGGGTTCCATGTTCCTGTGGAAATCATGCAGAGGTATGAAGCTGTTCCTATAAAAGATACCCAAAAAGAAACAACTTGTTTATATAGTTATGAACTTTTATTTTCCCTTTTTAAATCTTCCATACATCTTTGTACCTGAAAAAAATCGGACTAAGGTTTAATATATATTCAACTTTTAATGATAAAAAATGCTAGCTGAAGATGAGATTAAAAAAATACAGGATACTAATAGCAAACTAAAGCCGTGCTAATAATATTGGGTTCCCGGAAAATCAATAAAATGAATGCCCGCTGTCTTCTTTCTCCTGGAATTAATCAAAACAGAGTTCATGGGAAAGATGTGAGAAGTTTTGTAACTGACTGTGTTTCTGCTAAACACACCTTACAAAGTTGTTGTTATGGGGAAAATTGGAGGTGGAAGAAGTATTAGGTATGTTTGCTGCCTTGAGTTATTTATAAAATAATAATTTTATAGGTGGAATATAAATAAATCTGAAAACAGAAAAAAGGACCATAAGTACATTTCTAGGCTTCAATGCCCTCTATAGCTTAAAACCTGAAGATGTCATATTCTCCTAAGAAAGAAAAATCAAATGAATCATAGCTTAAGAGTAGTCAGCAAGGATAAAAAGGGAGTTCAAGACACATTTTGTCAAACATCTGATTTGTTTTTTAAAAACTTACCACGGGTTCCTTTGGGGCAGGGACGTTCCACCATTATTCCCCTTTGAGTCTGAGGCCAGCTAATCCCCCGGGCCACATCTGGTTCACAGAATCTCTCAGGCAGAGGGAAAAAACTTGTAACGGGAGGAATTTTGGTTGTAGAAACTGCTGGTGGTGACTTGGGGCCTCTACTATCTTCTTTGGTTCCTGCAGCCATAGTTGTGCTAACAGGAACTTTGTGTGGGGTAGTGCTTGTGGTAGATACAGTTGTTCTGAATAGCTCTGTGGATGGAGTTATTGTCTCTGCTGTGGTAGGCACTGTAAAGGGAAAAGTAATGTTACTACTTGCCTTTTAAATTTGATATACCATTTGTAGGGTTTGATATGTTATCTGTATACTGTCCAGATCCCCTTGTGAGGGAGATAGTCAGATTTTAAATTTGATCAATAAACAAACAAAAGAAAATGTTATATGGAGGAGGAATGAATAAGAACAGTTGTGAAACATTCTCCTTCTCCTTCAGAGAGGATTTCCAGATAATCAGAGGAAAATATATAGTAAGAATTAAGAATATTAATAAAGATGAACACATAATCTATACTTAGATGCAATGCATGGCAGTGTCTGCACATATCTCTTATCTCTTGAATACAAATTGATAGATATATTTCTAAAGCCTGGGAGGCACTAATACCAAATTGTCTACTCACAACAGATACATTTAATAAAAGATCGTAAAATTATATTGATCGAAGTGATAAAATCAATGTTCACATTGGAAAAAGGCAAAATAAACAAAGAAACCCTATAACCGAGGGACAGGTTATAAATAACTAGGTTGTTTAACAACAACAACAAATCTCCAAAAAAGAAAGCACCCTACTTGATGTCACTCACTCTGTCACTTGAAGAAAGATAATTAGTGTAACATCTTGCCGCCCAGCAGACATTCTTGTTTCAGAGATCTCTAGCATACCTGATTAGATCCAAGTTGGGGCGGGGAGCAGTTGGGAGACTGGAACGTTGCATGCTTGTCTTATCTCAGTATTTCGACATCTCAGACCTTAAACATCACTTTCTAATAAAGTAAGAATAATTTAAGCCAACCACACTGCCTAGTCATCCGAGGAAAACTAGTTTTCAACAAGTAAACTCTCTGTTAGCTTCTAGAATTGTTCATTTTATCAATTCGTCCAGAAATAATCAGGGTAACTGTTCCATGTTCCAAGCTATTTCAATAGAATCCAAGCTACTTTGGATCTTTGTAATGATTTGAATTCCTGCCAACACTTAAGAATTCAAAAAAGGAGTTATGGTTGGTCACACAGTCAGCCAGATGTTTAGAATAGATGATGATGATGATGATGATGATGATGATGATGATGATGATGATGATGAAGAAGATGATGATGAACACTATTATTAAATACATAAAAATATGAAATCACCGCTGCCAATTTCCTAGCTGGGATTGGCCTTCATACACATTGAGTTCTTCCCAAGAATCTAAGGTGTTGTTATTTTACGCAGAGCTATTCCTATTCATTATTATATTGTATAGGGAGTGTTATATCTCATACCCATTTCAAAAATAAAGGCTATGGAAGGGATGAGACCCAGCTATATTTTCTAGAATGGAATAATAGGCATAAATAGATGATGCTTCTTGAAATATATTCCATGTCTTTGCTTCTATTTAAAAAAAATACTTAAACTAAACTTGCTTTAGTCCTTCTATCTAAACGCTTGGATATTTTTACTTCTTCATGCAAATCAGTAGAAATGAAGCAAGAGAAAAGAAGTAAAGTTCTCTCACTAACCTCATACATTCTTTTTTAAAGAAGTGCATTTATTAATCTACCTTAATGTTTTTAAGTTATAATAAGCTATAAATGACATTTATAAAAATGATAATGATGCTCATAATAATAAGGGAATAAGTGCATCTTGAAAAGGAACATGAAGACTTCAAGGCTCTAGAGAGTGGTAATTCCCATAGAATCTGTTTGAAACTATAATGATAGCATGTCTATTGTGATGTCATTTCCTCCCTTATTTCTTTCTTACATGGACATCCTTTACAATTTCTCATTTTTTAGGAAAACAACAGTTATCTGAAAAGAACCTCTTGACTTGTGCAGGTTTCTCCCCTACTATGTCTTCAAGTTAATCTCATTTTCTCAAGGATAGGGGGAGGATAAAATAATTGGTTGCTTCCAGTGCTGGTCAGAATGCAGACATTTGAAATTTCTAAACAGCAATGGAGATTTGGAATCTACTTCTAGTTGACTTATTCCTGAATCAAGATCTATTAAGATGTGCTGTAGTCTCTAGAAGCTCTCAAAAATTATCTCTAGAAAAAAGCTGATAGGTTTTGCTAGACAATCACAATAACAATATCAAAGGAAACTATTGTCACTTATTTTTAAAATTATCAGGATTAGATTTTAAAATTTAAATTAAATGCTTATCTAGAAATAAGGGTTGTACCAAATCCCTTCAAAATGCCATCTTGTGTAACTGATTTAATCTATATTATTAACATTTTGGATTGGCAATGTAATTCTTTGGATTGGCAATGGAATTCTTTTTTTTTCTCCTAGGCGCTGCTTGGAGTGTCCAAGCATGGGTTAACTTCAGCTTGCTGCCCAAGGACTGAGTTCAAATCTTTGTGTAGCCACGCCTCCTGTTCCCCACAGAGGCACAGTTTTAAAACCTAGTCCCCCTAAAAGGATGCAGTTGGGGAGTTCCAGTCCTTGAACAGCAAATTGGACTCTCCCGTCAGTTAGTGTAGCCTTTTTTCTTATTTTTTGTGTTTAGCATATAGTGTTAGAATTCCTTAAAAAATCACTGGAGGAAAGTTTATTCCTAATTGAAGCGTGGAACAGGTGCTCGGAGCGTGGCTGCCTTCCAAGACCACCGCGGTTGAGGGCACCACCGAGAGGCTCGTCAGCAGCTGCTGGCGAGCTCTGGGGGCAAGTAGAAAGGTAGGGATCCCTCTGAGTTTGCTGTCAGTGGTCTAAATTTAGAATGGAGGCTCTACTAAGCTCTCCAAACTGCCGGCAGCTCCACGGTGCGCTCCATAGCTTGTGGCGGCCATTTTGAACAGAAAAAAGTGGCACGCTTTATTCTCAAGCTGTTTGCTTTGCCATAACCTGGTTTCCACAGTAGATCGCCGCTGGGAGGGCTTCTTAATTTGGGATCTCACTCTGGGCCTCCAAGCAGGTCTCACCCCCCCAGGAAGACTATTGAGAGCGGCTGCAAGGAGTTTGGCTTTTTCAGGCCATTCCTTGCTTTATCACTGCGCAGATCTGCAGCACCTTGGGACTTCCATTTTTGGTGCCAAAATATTGCTGACTGTTACTGATCCCGGCAAGGCCACGTTTTTATCAGAACTTGGACTGAATTAAAGGGGCATACTTCCAGAACAATTGCATTACTGGGATTATCACATCTAAAGCTCTGACTGAGAAAGAAGTGTGCCATGGCCAGCAGGAACGTGTCTAAAGCCAGGGATCAAGCTGAACCTCCTGCTAACAAACGCAGCAGGCCCAACCCTGCTGTTAAGGGGGACAGTGCAGGCTGCGCTGCAAAAGGGATACAGCCCCAAGCCAAGAAAGTCTCAAAAGCTGCAGAAAGGTTGGCTGAAAGGAGACAGAAGGCCCTGGAGAGACAGTTTCAAAAGGCAGTTAGTGCCCAGGCACAAACTGTGCAAGCCAGGGAACCACCTCCACCACCATTTTCTACAGACATTCCCTTGGTGGAGACTCCACGCGAGGGCTCTCCATCTCTGGCAGATGAAGGGACTTTGGATTTTCTCCCAACCCTTCCAGGGCTTCCCCCAGGTCTCCTATTTCCTCTCTGGAGGAGGTAGAATGGAAGAGGCTTGTTCTCTAATGGGGGAAGAGGCTCCTCCCACTGGCCCTAGTTCTAGGGAGGCTCCTGAGTTGTCCCAAGCAATGCAGGAAGTGGTTCAATGGGCAATATCACAGGGGATTGCTAATGGCATCCAACAACTGGGTTTATCCTTGCCCCTCCTGAGCAAAGCCAAAGCTAGAGGGCAGAACACTGGAGTTCTCCCTCAACCCTCCAGGGCCTGGGGTAGGTTGCTGGCTGCGCGCATACATAAAGTTGGCCTATGAACAACAAGGCAGGCCTGTTCCTCCTCGTATAACAGTGCACTCCATGAAGAGTACCACGACAATGGCCGCCTGGGCCACTCAAGCTCCCATTGAGGAGATATGTCGGGTGCCACTTGTTCCTCGCCGTCTCCGTTCATTCGAAATTACAGACTGAACACCTTTGCCTCGGCTAAGGCTTCGTTTGGAAGGTCTTACAGTGGGTCCTTGCAGCCCCTGTTACCCGGGACATTCCTTCTTCCCACCCTGGAACCACATAGCTTGGGTATGTCCCATGCTTGGACACTCCAAGCAGTGCCTAGGAGAATGACCATTGGCTTACCTGAATGGTCATTCTCTAGGCGCTGCGGGAGTGTCCAACCCCGCCCTGGGGTTTTTCTTTTGTGGGTGCAGGACCTAGCACCTATAAGACATGGGCTTTTCCATACAGCAACCTTTGGATCAGATACCTTCGTTTTTAAAACTGAGCCTCTGTGGGAAACAGGAGGCGTGGCTACACAAAGATTTGAACTCAGTCCTCGGGCAGCAAGCTGAAGTTAACCCATGCTTGGACACTCCCGCAGCGCCTAGGAACAACCATTCAGGTAAGCCAATGGTCATTCCCCTTGTTGTTGTTCACTGAGAATAATTATTATGTTTGATATCTATAGTTATTTATTTCAACTTTAAAAAAGAGTCACAGGGAAAAAATATGAAAATATTAAAAAAATAACATCTTTGTAACAACATGAACACTTCAAAACTCTAACCAATGAATTAAATAATTTGTGGTAGGAGCTCTAGATTATCAGATCAATTTAATGCACCGCAATTAGTTGCAGCTTCTATATTACTATGCCTGGAATGTACCAATTCTGTTGTGACACATTCCATAAAACATTTCTATGTTAATACATTACACAGTATTTACATATATATTGACTTATTTTATAATTTGATATACTAGCATGTTTATGGTTTACACTGTAAGTTATAAGATAATAAATAGTATAATACGTAGAGTAAAAGTCATGAAAATTAACAATTAACTAGGAAAAAAAATTAGAAAAAGAACTTGTCACTTTCAATGGTTTTTTTTAAAAGGTTCAAAAGCTAAATCCCAAAATGATTATTTCACTAGATATCAAGTGGAAAACAGAAAGATGCTTGAGAAAAGTATTAAGCAACATACTGTCTGCAGTGAGTGATAGCAACATTTGTTAGATTGCTAATCCTGTCTTTCCATCTGGGAGGCTTACATGGGATCTCTCTCTTCATTTTATCCCGATAACATCAATCCTCTCAAGATAGATTGCAATTTGAACCCACTCTTGGTCAAAAAACCCCAAACATTACAACACATTGATTTAACAAAAAATAAAACAGCTTGACTTTATATCCGGGTAACCAGGATCTGAATGTGTGGTTTTAAGGATGAAAGGAGGGGGAAAAAGGCATTAAGTTGTATTTCTGGTTTGATAAGTCTGCGGAGCAATGGGTCCAGCAAATCTGATTTTAAAAGATATGATGAAATATTTTAAAACAGATAACTCATGAGAAGCTTGTACAGATAGTCCTTGACTTACAATAGACCTTTCAAAGTTACAATGGCACTGAAAGAAGTGACTTATGAATGTTTTCACATTTATGACCGTTAAAGGCATCCCCATGACAACTGATTCATATTTATGATGGTTGCAGTGTCCTGGGGTCATGAAATCATCTTTTGTGACTTTCTGAGAAACTAAGTCAATAGGGGAAGCCAAATTCACTTAGCGACCGTATTAACTGATTCACTTCACAACTGTGGCAAGAAAAGTCATAAAATGGGGCAAAGCTCACTGAACAAATGTCTGACTTAGCAACAGAACTTTTGGGCTCCATTGTGGTCATAAGTCGAGGACTACTTGTATTCAACTAGGAATCCTGCAGCTTTGCTTTTTGCACAGCAAACTTGAAAAGGAATTTGTGAAACTGAACGTTTCTCTCCCTGAAATATCATTATTCAGCGTGGGAAGCGGGCTCAACCATGGTATTTCCTGCATGAAATTAAGAATACCACTTGATTTTCAGGAAAGGAAGTCTCATTAGATCCACAATAGCTTATAAAAATGTATGAGAATTGTAAATAACAATTTCCCGGAAAGCTACAGAGAAGAAAAGGAAACAAGCAGCCAGTCATCAAAAGGAACAGCTAGAAAAAAAAGGCATTTTAATTTACCATCCCAAAAGGTAGAATTAGTAAGTCCACCTGCACATCAGAGTATTAACCTGCCTCTAGCTATTGCAATATTAAAAGAATTATTAACTGGTGGAGGAACACAACTCATAATTTTTGCTTTAAAAAAGTAATACCTGTATCTGTATTGGTGTTCTCTCCATTTTTTCCAAACAAAGAAAAGACAGGTCCCTGCCTGGAGGAATTTACAAACTGTGACAAGCATTCACTCCCTATGAACTCAGGCCTTCTGGAAACAACCGGATTTGACACTTTTCAGGTTTAATTTTTTTTTCTTTGACACTTATTTCCTAAAGGCTTACGCTTTTTTTAAAAAAAAGGATTTAAACCTCTTTTGTCCTTAGGCTATAACTTCTAGAAACATGTATTCTTGAATGTAAATTGAATTCAACCACAAATGCAAACAAGGAGATAGGTAAGACATCTGTTTTTCAAAGAACCTGAAAAGAATATTTCTTTCTAGTGGGGGTAAGGAGAAAAGAAAAAAGCAAGAAACATCTACTTCTATTAGAATGTGGACAAGAATTTTAACACCCTGCCACACACAAAAATCAGGTATTTTTCAACATTCCTATAATGGTCAAAACTGAAAGCATCCATATCCATCCATTCTGCAAATGTTTAAAAAAGCCAGAGTTGATTGTGCATCTTACTTGTTTCATTCCAAGTTTATTGAGGACATTATAGTCAGGACATTATGATGGTTTTTTTTTCCCTATGGTTGTAAATCTATTCTAAAGTTCCTAAGGTGCCTGATATTACACACATTCAATGCCTATTTGGGACCTCTGACCTCATACAGTCATCTGTAAAAATTAATGCAGGAATGGCTTCAATTGATGCTTAGGCCTTTCTTTCTCCCTGTCTTCTTTACATTCTATATAGTTTATGTAGAATAAAATGCACACATCTGTCTGTCTACCTATTCCCTTGTTTCTAGCTGAGTAGTCTCAAGAACTAACTCTTTCTGAAAGTTATGGTTCTCTGATTCTCATTTTCCATTGCCAACACACACACATAAAAGACCCTTGTGAAGTGCCACGTTTCATTGCTAGTCTGATAGAGTACCGCCTGTGAAATCTTGCTGAACTTTCTATTCAGCCTACCTGTTGAAAAAGAAAAAATAAAGGAAGCAGACTCCTCAAACCTGTCTATCTTCTCTGTAAGTACTTGTCTGGCATCTTGTGAAATCTCTGTAATTTTCTTTTGATTACAATGCAGCCAGACTCCCAATGCTTTCTCAATTAATGTTGTCAAAAGCATCACAAATGCTTGGGAAAGTGTCAAGAAGCCACTGCTGCTTCAGATCTTGGGGCGCTATGGAAAGAATCTGGGGGAGGTTTTCCTTATTACTGATATTCTAGACACCATGTGTTTAATTAAGTCATTTCTCCATGACAGAAATCTGTATCAACAATAGTGCAATTAATACTCTCACAGATCCTCTTACTTCTGACAGCTTCTAACTCATTTAAGCTACCCTTGTGCCCTACAGCTTAACATCACTAAAAGGGATCACGATGACTCTTTTTTTGAGTCCAGCTAGGAGGTTAAAATCACAAGAGCATATAATTTCATGCGGCACTCTATGTGCAGCTGTTCATTTGCAAAGACAGATACCACTACCATCAGTGTGGCTATTTAAAAAATGAGTTCTGAAATACATCTGCTTTGTCTGGAAAAAAAACGACGTGCACAATTTTAGTACTCGTGCTACCTGTGCTGTAGAATTATTTAAAGTTTAAACACTGAATCTAAATGCCTAGAATGATTTAAAAGACCCTGTGGAAAAGTCAGATTTCTACTCACGTACAATCTGAATAGAGGATAACTACACTTCCTTCCCTAAAGGTGGCACCACAAGCATCCTAACAGATTTGGCAAAATAGACATTAAGCAAGGTTTGCAGAAGAAGATGTATTTGGCAGAAAGTAACAATTAGCTTTAACTTCGTTTTTAAGGTATCAGTCAATTCAGCCGATTTGGTAGCCATACTAGTTAAAAGGGTTTTGCTGTTGTCTGCATTTGGGATAACTGCATAGAAATTTGGAAATTGTCTTTATGATGCTCAGCTGCTTTAACCTTATGCAGTATGTTGGAATTAAAAATAAATCCATGTTGATTACAGGATTCCTATCTGCATTCTGAAATGCGGTACGTAGTTGCACATTACAGCTCTGCTGTTTAAGGAGGAAAAGTGAGAGAAGTTTCTCATATTGGAACAAAAGACATAACTACAGCAACTCATGCAAATTGGTTGGAAGAATATTGTATCATCTAGTATGGCTGATATGGTCTAATTGCATTGTTATTTGTCTGGTTATACAGCCTAGTTTCATGCTTCTGAAAGTGCCAGAAATCACTTAAATGCATCAATATCAACAAGAGATCGGTCCAGGGAGTAATTAAGAAAAAAAGATCTCAGAGTCAAAGGGAATAAACCTGTACCATATTTAAGACAGAAAAAAGTCCTATAATATTGGGGGGAGGGGGGATTTTTTCATGGAAAATATGAGAAGATACTATTAATCCTGTTTTTAATCTTGGATTTTGAAATTCTGGGAAGTGTATCAAAGTATCAGCCTGTAAAGCCAGAAAACGGTTTTCCTGTTATATAACAGATGAAAAATAATAAATTTCCTCCAAAATAATATATGATATAAAATAATATTTAAAAAATCAAATATAAGTGGGGGTGCACTGGTTGAAAGGCAACATTGCAGGCTAATTCTGCTTACTTCCAGCAGTTCGATCCTGACTGGCTCAAGGTTGATTTGGCCTTCTATCCTTCCAAGGTGGGTAAAATGAGGACCCAGATTGTTGAAGGCAATATGCTGACTCTGTAAGCTGCTTAAAGAGGGCTATAAAGCTCTGTGAAGTGGTGTATAAGTCTAAGTGACATTGCTATTGCTATAATTGTTTAACATATTCTTGAGTTTTAGATACAAAGGAAATGAGATCTTCTTAATGTATTACCTTTCTAAAGAAGTGTTCAAAAGTAATGTAGGCCAGTATATCAAAGTAAAAAAACAACAACAAAGTAGTAAACAGGAATAGCATCTATAGCTGTAGTAATAATAATATCTACTCCTACCACACTGTGAATGAGAAGATCTGGATTCTGTTTCCTATTCTTTCATTTACTTCATTGGATAGCTTTGGGTCAACCTAAACTAATTCGCAAGCTGGAGCTCTTTAAGATTCAGTGGCAGAAGGGGAGAATACCACATCGACCATTGTGAGCCATTAGAGGAACTGTGAAAAAGCAATATAATAAAAGGAATTAAAACTAAATCCCTGATTTAGTTTAAGTTTGTGCTTTATTGCCCGGGTCAAGGGCTATGCTAGTCTTATGAATGGTATACAAGGGACTGAACTTTAAACTGTATGAAGTCTGAGAAATACCTTAAGCCCTAAAAGAATTAGTTTGTCCACAACCCTTGATATTCCATGAAGTTAATTTTACATGGGGCCTGAAAGATTGAGTTTAAGCTATGGTTTTAATGCTGCAGGAATAGAAAACTAAGCATTTTATGAAACACTTCTATAAATAATTCTGGCACTGCTACCGACACTGCAATATAATATAGAGAAGTAGCATGAGGAATATCTCTTCTTAGAGGGAAACAATGACATGGCAGAGGTTAAGTATGATATTTAGCTAGGGAGGGACTAAGGTAGAGTGAGATAAATTAATTCTATTTGGTGAAAGAGGGCAAATGCGGTATTTGAACCATTTTGAAGAAGGAAGTTGTGGTACAGACAGGTACTGATAGGCTACAAGATAAAAGACAGGGTTGTTGAGTCTCTGAAAATGTCATTACTGAATGCATCACAAGTAAAGTGATTGCTGAATTCCTTATAATGGTCTTAAAATTAGATATTCTACAAGAATAGGCCTTGGCTTCCGCGGTGGACATTTTGACCCTGTGACATAATTAGGATAATTTTCTTTCTAAAAGCAGAGAAGGGTAGAAACAATTGCTTATATCTGCTTCAACCCTGAGCAGTATGTATAAACTCTAATCATTTTTTTAAAGAAAGTTTAACTGATGTTCTTTGTCCCTGAACGTTCATTCCTGAAAAGAAAATGGATGTCAAAGAATGAAATGATCATTGGCTTACCTGAAGAGTCATTCTTGGTGCACTGCTTGGAGTGTACAAGCAAGGGTTAAATTCTGTCCCACTGCCCAAGGACTGGATTAAAAAACTTTGGCCACACCCTCTGGCTCCTTCCATCCTCCGTTTTTCAATGAAGGCATGGTCCAGACAGATGTCTGCCTGGCAAAGGATCCTCACATAGAAAAGCAAGACATTCTGGAAATAATACCCCAGGGTGGGGTTGGACACTCCTGCAGTGCACCAAGAACGACCCTTCAGGTAAGCCAATGGTCATTCTCCGGTGCACTGCTTCGAGTGTCCAAGCAAGGGACATGCCCAAGAAAAATGTCACTAGGGCGGGTGCCTCCTATGAGGTCCACAATCCACGTCAAGATTTGGCAGAAACCACGCTCTGCAAGACACGTCTTCCGAAGGCAGCATCTGCAGAGGCATATTTGTCCAGCTTGTTGTGCCTAACAAATAAGGATGGCGTCGCCCAGGTTGCGGCTTTGCAGGTCTCCTCAATCGAGGCCTGGGTAGCCCAGGCCACAGTAGTTGCTGCACTTCAGGTTGAGTGTGCTGTCAGTCTGGGAGGTGCAGGCCTACCCTGGTGCTCGTAGGCCAGGGAAATAAAAGCTTTAAACCAACGGCTGATGGTGGAAGATGAAACTTTCTGGCCCATGGCCGCCGGTTTGAAATGACACAAATAAGGCCTCCGAGTGTCAGAAGGAGATGTACGCTTGATGTACCAGTTCAATGCTCTCTGCACATTAAGGGTATGCCAATGGCGTTCTCTAGGATACATGGGTCTCGGGCAAAGGTTTGGGAGAACGAGCTCCTGGGCCCTGTGAAAGTAGGAATTGATACAGCCAGAGAATTACCCTGTCTCTATGGATGAGGCACAAATCCTCCCTAATTGACAGGGCTGCCAGTTCTGACACCCTCCTCGCCAATGTAATGGGGATGAGGAAGGCCGTCTTGAAAGAAAGGTGCCTGATGGAAGAAGATCGGAGAGGTTCAAAGGGTGGTTCTGAGAGAGCCCTTAGAACAACAGCAAGATCCCAGGATGGGTATTGATGGATCACCTGCGGCTGCAGGTTCGATGCGCCCTTAAGGAAGGCCTATACACTGCGGTGACGGCTGAGCGATTGGGAAGAGTTTACAGATATTACAGTGGTCAGTGCAGCGACTTGGCATTGTAAGGTATTTGGAGCTAGTCCTTTACCGAATCCCTCTTGGAGGAAGTCCAGTACTTGAGGGAGAGATGCAGAAAGTGGCTCTAGGTGATGTGAGCTGCATCAGGTGGAGAAGGCCGACCACATGGCTACGTAGATCCTGGTGGTAGAAAGATGCTGGGCCACCTGAATGGTATGAATGACCTGCCTCGAGAATTTGGCTTGAGCTAGGAGATCCTTCTCAACTGCCTGGTGGCCAGATTGAGCCACTGGGGCTCTGGGTGTTGTATTACCCCCTGGCTGAGGGAGACAATTCCTGGGGAATTCTCCAAGGCTGGCTGACCGAGAGGTTAGTGAGGTCTGCAAACCAAGTTCTCCATGGCCAGTAAGGGGCCACCAGCAGCACTTCCACTTGTTCCAGCAGAATCTTCCTGATGACCTGAGGAAGTAGAGGCAATGGTGGGAAAGCGTAAAGCAGGCCCGTGGGCCAAGGGCAGTTGAGCGCATCTATCCCTTCCGTCTGAGGCAAGCTGTACCTGGTGAAAAAGCGGGGAAGTTGGGCATTCTCTGGGGTGGCAAAAAGGTTGACTAGTGGAGTGCCAAATCTGAGACACAGTTGATGGAACAGGACTCTAGATCAGTTGGACCGCCACTCCAACTGATCTAGAGTGGCCCTGCTTAACCAATCCGCCTGAACATTGTTTATCACCGATATGTGTTCTGCTCTTATGGAACTTACATGATGCTCTGCCCACCATCCGAGTGCATCTGCCTCCGCCATCAGCGCGCTGGATCTGATGCTGCCTTGGCAATTGATGTGCGCCTTCACTGTCACATTGTCCATCCAGACAAGCACATGGTGCCCCTGCAGGTCTGACTGGAACTTGCCCAGAACAAGGTGGACCAATTTCAACTCCAGCCAGTTGATGTTGTGGGCGAGCTCTTTGGAGGACCACTTGCCCAGCACTACCTTGTTGTGGAAGTGAGCTCCCCACCCAAAGAGGCTGGCCTCCTACGTGAGAATCATGCACTCAGGTTCTCGGAACAACGACCCCTTCATCAATGCTGGTGTTTGGGAGGGAGCGTAGTACTTTCAGCGATGGGTGAACGTGGGTCCTGGAGTTGCTGGAATTGCCTCTCTGTGATGGAAGGAGAAACCACTGCAACTCTCTTGCATGCAGCCTTGCCCAGGGAACAATTGCCAGACAGGAAATCATATTGCCCAGCAATTGCGACAATAGGACCACAGGGACGGAGGGAGACCATTTAACCTGCTGTACAAGCTCTTGGAGGCTCCGAATCCAATCTGGAGACAGGGACAGAAGACATGTTGAAGTGTCGATCACCGCTCCCAGGTGTAACATTCTTGAGGTGGGAGTGAGATGACTCTTCTTGTGGTTGATGGAAAACCTGTGGTACTGCAGGAAGTCCATGATGGATTTCAGGTCCCTCAGTGCTGGCGTGTGGAACGATGACTGGATCAAAATGTTGTACAGATAATGGGGTGATTTCAGAGTTCTGCCACCACTGTGGCCAATATCTTTGTGAAGATCCTGGGGGCTGATGACAGGCCAAAGGGGAGGGCCCGATACTGGTAATGCCAGCCGGCATAATAAAACCGCAGGAATCGCCTGTGGGCCAGTCTTATCGGAACGTGGAGGTAGGCCTCCTGTAAGTCGATGGAAGTCATCAGATCCCCTGGCCAAAGGCTGCCCAGGATTGACTGGAGGGACTGCATCTTGAACTTCTTGTAGGCAAGACGATAGTTCAGTTTCCTCAAGTCCAAGATGGCACTCCTACCTCCTGAGCTTTTTGGAACCAGAAAGAGGATGGAGTAGAACCCCCTCCTCTCCTGCCCCAGGGGAACCGGTTCTATGGCCCTTATTTCTGTCAAATGACGAATCTGTCTCCATGAGCCCCCTCTTGATGGCACACCTGGGGGTGCAACAACAAATAAAATGGCGGGGGAAGAGAAATGAACTCTAGGGTGAGGCTGAGCCTCACTGTTTGCAGTACCCACAAATCTGACATGCTTATCCCTCAATGTTCTGCAAACAGTTGAAGCCAACCCTCTATAGGGTGTGTGACTGGTGGTCATTTGTTGCGGCGGAATGGCTTGTTGGCTGATCCACCTCGAAATGGCCATATAGAGAAGGAGTGATGATGGGTCCTATCCCTAAAAGGCTGCCTGTCCTGGTTTCGTTCATAGCCCTGGGCATAAGGGTGTTGTAAGGAGGTGGAAGTGGAGGAGGAATTAGGTTGCGAGTCAGTGGCTCGAAAGGACTAGTTCTGAAAGGAAGAATTCCTCTGGTCCAGTTTACATGAGATGGAAGGCATAACCTTCCGCTTGTCCTTATTCTCAATAAGGGCAGAGTTTAAGGTATCCCCAAACAACTTGTCACCCTTGAAGGTAGCTGACGCGGGCTTCCATTTAGATCTCATGTCCGTGTTCTAATGGTGGAGCCATAAGAGCCGGAGGGAGGTGATGTTAGCGGCCATGGCTCTGGAAGCAAACTTTGCTGCGGAATATGGGTGAGCAGTTGACGCAACCAGGCAATGGAAGCCCTGCTAAAGAAAGAGGCCAAGGTGGAAGCCCTAATGGTCCATGCCACAGCCTGCTGGGTCTTATGACAAGCCCTTTCCATTCTCTTCGAGCCCTTCCAAGAGATCTGGGGGAAGGATGGAATTAGAGGTCAGGGCCGCCACCAGACCATCGACCTCCGGTAATTTGAGAAGATCTTCCATGCCAGACTCTACGACATAAAGCCGCTTGCCATTACCCCCCGGGGCCGCCCAGGTCCCTGGCTGCACCCACTGATGTTGCATAAACTCCTTGAATAACTTGGGCACAGGCACCAGGTCTTTAGTTGAATGGTCTCATCAAACAACCCGCCACGGTCAGTAGACTCCTGAGTAACGGTGGGGGTCGCCTCTTGGTGAATAATGATTTTTGCCTTATATAATATAGACTTAAATAACGAAGGCTTGAACACCCTGGTAAAGGCGGGCTTATCAGTTACCAAACCCTCGTCCTCAGACAGATCTGGTCTGCGATACGATCGCATCGATTAGGCCTCCTCCGAACTCCATCTTCCAGCCAGTGCAGACTGGCAACTACCCGGAGGAGAGCCTTCTCGGTGGCTGCTCCGACCCTCTGGAACGAACTCCCCGTGGAGATTCGGACCCTCACCACCCTCCAGTCCTTCCGCGCCGCTTTAAAGATCTGGCTGTCCCGGCTGGCCTGGGGTTAGGATTCTGGCCCCACCCGAATTGTGTGACTGTTGTGCTTTCTTTTTAATATGTTGTATTGTCTTCATGTTGGAAATTGTTTGTCCTCCCCCCCCCCTTTTTGAACTGTGAGCCGCCCTGAGTCCCCCCAGGGAAAAGGGCAGCATACAAATAAAGGGAAAACTAAACTAAACTAAACTAAACTAAACTAAACTGGTCCAGCCAGATCCTCCCCCTCCGAGATTGATTCACCACTAACCATGGAGGGGGGAGGCAAGGAACACTTGGGAATCAAATACTTGCTCTTGTGCCCCTGGCCTGATTTTTTAAGCACATTCCTTGAGGCCCTGGACAATGCCCTGGGATATTGTGGAAGCAATCACCTCCCACATTTCGGCTGAGAGAAATGGTCCCTGGTCCTCCACTGGCTGGGTCCCTGCCCCAGAAGTAGAACGTGAGGCTGGCCTACAGGGCACAAGAGGAGGGGGAGGGGAGAATCCTCTTCTTTCACTACCTCACAGTCAAACAGATCTGCATCCCCACCAATAGAAGGGGAAAGGGACCTGGATTATCCATATGATTAGTCTGAGAAGAACTCCTGTGGTTCTCCCCTGCAGGAGGATGGGGGAGGGGCTGGTTGGGAAAGGCCCTGGCTCCCAGGGGACTCAGGAGGGTCCGCACAATGGACCTGAGCCACCGTGATGATTTGCCTCTGAACCCTCTCAAATTGTCTCTCTAGGGCTTTTTGGTGCCTGGCATCCACCTTATCCTGACCGGCAGACTCCTTCCTGGAGTAAGGGTGTCTGCCAATTCCCCTTATAGCTTCCTTAGCCACCCTGCCTACCCTTCTGCCATAGGGCTATCCATCCCAGTGGAGGGCCCTTGCTCAGGAGGTTCGGCAATGGAATCCATATCCATGCTGCCTGAGATACTGACAGCCCAGTCTGAGGAAATTGTAGGCCTGGGGGCAGATGATGAATTCTACCTATGCACTCGCTCAGGTGAGGCGTTGTGGTCAGGAAGAGAGACACAACTCTGTTGGGACTGCAGATGGAACTTGCTACTGGCAGGGGGAGGATGGCACCTGCCAAGGCCTCCAAATGCCCAAGTGCTTGCCCGAAGCTTGCTGCAGGAAGAAGTGGATCCGCTGGGTCCTGGAGCTCCGGCAGCAATAAGCAGCAATTCGGCTTTTCGGTGGGAAAAAACCACCTCCAAAATGGCCACCACCGTTTCCCAAGATGGTCACGCCCAGAAAGACACACGCAGTGTGGCTCCGGCAGATGGATGGCCACTCCTGTTCGATCTCTTAGCCGCGTGGCTGCTGGAGTCACTAGATGTGCCTACCAAATGCCAGATGGGCTGCCGAAGCTTCGGACAGTCCTGCCGGTAAAGATCAGCTGGGCGGCGGCACTGCTGAGGTGATGGGCCGCCCAGGAGACTAAGAAGTGCGCCTCTCTGTCATGAGTGAATCAAGCTTCTCAGGGCAAGGCAAACGAGACAGCGAAGCAAGGAAGGCTAACTAACTAAGAAGGAAGGTAAAACAATAAAGAGCTATGCTAAGGAAAATAGTATTTGAAATTCTTTCAGCTAAGGCTGTAAATGCATCCGATGGGCTTTGGACTGAATTGAAAAACTGAGGATGGAAGGAGCCAGAGGGCTCCAAGCAGTGTACCGGAGAATGACCATTGGCTTACCTGAAGGTCGTTCTCGGTGCACTGCAGGAGTGTCCAACCCCACCCTGGGGTATTATTTCCAGGATGTCCTGCTTTTCCCTGTGAGGATCCTTTGCCAGGCGGACATCCGTCTCAGATGGACCCTGCCTTCATTGAAAAACTGAGGATGGAAGGAGCCAGAGAGCGTGGCCAAAGGTTTTCAATCCAGTCCTTGGGCAGTGGGACAGAATTTAACCCTTGCTTGGACACTCCAAGCAGTGCACCGGATAATGCATTTGTTTACTTCATTGGATCAGACCCAGATGTAATCATATTTAGAACAGGCTCATTGAAATCAATTTGTCCTATTAACTTTAATGGATTTAATGAAAGTAACACTAAGGTTGGGTCCAATCTAGTAATTCTTTTAAAAAATAAATAAATCTCCTGCAACAGTTCCCAGCTCATTTGAATTGAGTGGATTAACTTATATACATTATGCTTTTTAAAAATAACTATAAACTACAATTTTTTCTGTACTTGCTCATACCAACCGGCTGCTGCATATTTATTGTGATCATGCAGCATATTATTCCTACACACCAGAAACAATGAAATAAACATGGGAAATATACAAAGCTCTTATTTGGGAAAAAAAATATGTTTGCATGAATATTTCTTTCTTACATTTAGCATTTTTATAAATTATAGATTACAGTAAACCTGCAATCCATGGCTTAGCAGATTTTAAGACATAAAACCTATTGGATCCAAGTTTGTCCAAATTTGTCACATGGATGGATGCTGTCCACTGTTCAGTTCACATAATTTTTGCAAACATGATTGTTAAGTGAATCTGGCCTTTCCATTGTCACAAATGGTGATCACATGACCCCGAAGACATGGCAACTGTCATTAATGAGAGCTGGTTGCCAAGCACCTGAATTTTAGATCATGTGACCATGGGGAATGCTGCAATGGTCGTAAGTGTGAAAATAATCACTTTTTTCAGTGCCATTGTAACATTGAACAGTCACTCAAAAGGTACTGTAAGTTGAAGACTACCTATATGAAAAATATAAAATATAAAATTTAATGCTAGTCATTTAAATAGAGGATTTATTATATTTCTTTTAAGAAATTAGCATGAAAAGAATTCTAAATGAAATGATTTAAAGAGGTACTGGTAAGATAGAAAATATTCCACCTTGTGTGTGTGTGGTTATGCTTGTGTGTGTAATATGTTTCTCTGTGTTTGCATTATATACATAGATGTGTGTATGTGTGTGTGTACACATATGCATACACACCATAAAGAAATGATATAGGGCAGCGATGGCAAACCTTTTTTGGCTCGCGTGCCATAAGTAGGGGGAGCGTAGGGGGGTCATGTGCGGGTGTGCTGCACCCATAATGCAATGCATGACCCCCCCCTGTGTGCATGCACGCACTACAGGCGCGACTCCCCATTTTTGCATGCTTTTTTCACTCTCCAGAGGCTTTATAGGAGCCTGGGGAGGGTGAAAACAGCCTCCCCCACCCCCAGCCCTCCGGAGGCTTCAGGTACCTTCAGGAGGCTTCCCTGAAGCCTTGGGAGCAGTCAAAATGACCCTCCGAGCAAACCGGAAGTCATTTCCAGTTTGCTCGGAGGGTCGTTTTGAGTGCTCCGAAGGCTTCAGGGACCTTCAGAAGGCTTCCCTGAAGCCTTGGGAGCAGTCAAAATGATCCTCCGAGCAAACAGGAAGTCTGTTCCTAAAGTTCTGGTTTGCCCGTAGGGCCAGTTTTTTGTGCTCCGGAGGCTTGAGGGAAGCCCATGAAGCCTCTGGAGGGCCTCCGGGTGGCAGGGGGGGGGATCTTCCCCAGGCTCCTATAAAGCCTCTGGAGCCTGGGGAAGGCAAAAAATGGCTTTTAAAAGGGTGAACTCAGCTGGCCAGTGGGCGCAGGCGCACTGGCCAGCTGACAGCGCAGTGCCTTGCCCGCCCTGACAAATGGCTCCATGTTCTACCTGTGGCACGTGTGCCATAGGTTTGCCATCTCTAATATAGGGTTTCCTGCCTAAGCAGGCGATTGGACTAGAAGACCTTCAAGGTCCCTTCCAACTCTGTTAGTCTAATCTGTATTTGTAGCAATAGCAATAGCCCTTAGACTTATATACCACTTTACAGTGCTTTACAGCCCTCTCTAAGTGGTTTACAGAGTCAACATATTGCCCTCCAAAATTTGGGTCCTCATTTTACCCACCTTGGAAGGATGGAAGGCTGGGTCAACCTTGAGCCTGGTGAGGCAGAAGTAGCCTGCAATTCTGCACTCTAACCACTGTGCCACCGTGGTATTTATATCAATATTAATATAGATATATGGATATATGAGTTTTACTTCATTGCCTTAAAAAGCTCAGCAGAGTAGCCTTTAAACATTTTCCTGTATATTCAATAGAATACTGATTGAACAGGTAACTTTTCAAATTCTTAGCACAACCTCTAATAAAATTAAGCTCAAGGCTAACCCAATTACTCTCCTCTTTTGTTCCTCAACTGATGGCATTGATCTAACTACTCAGGATGAGCTGTTTTCTATTCAGAAATGAAGATACATGCTATCCATAGTTGTATTTGCACACTTCTATAGCACTTTTATACCTATATAGACCTATCTTACTTTATAGCACTTCTGATCCTATAGTTCTTTTACGTTTACAGTGCATCAAGCAACCAGTTCTATATAATAGAAGTGATAAAAGTTCATCACCAGATGAAGAGGAACATCTAATAAAAAATATATAAAGTAAAATGAAAATAAAAATGCAAAGTCCACAAGGGTTTCTGTGCATAACATATTTTAAAATGAGTGGATTTCAGCAGCTTGTAACAATATATTTTTACTGCATTCCCTTGCCAATTATCTTTCTAAACAACATTCTCACTGTTTAATATCTATACTATGTACACCATAGTATAATGGAGACATTTCTTCACTCATGAAGCTTCCTAAATATCCACTCTCTGGCAGTTTATATAATGATACTATCTTTTAGGTTCTTATACATATTTGGTTCTGCATTTGCCACATAATTGGAAATATGAGAATGGAGTGCCTTGCAACAAAAATATTAAATCACATTCCTCGGCGCTCAAAATGGAAACTGAAATGAAAACCTTCACAACGTTCGGGCAAAAACAAAACAGTCCCAATGAGTTGCTTTACCATCACATACTTTTCTAATGCTAGCACAAAATAATTGACTTTTTTATATATTTCATTGCGAAGTGAGAGGAAAGCACCAATGCTAACATATTTCTCATTACAAATACATGGGGTATTACAAATAGTGTATTTAGTATTAAAAAACTGTCCTTATTTTGGCATAGGTAAAATTTAGAGCAAAACTGTCCTCTTGTTTTTGTTTTGGCAAGCAGCATTCATTCTAATTTTAAATCTCATTTTATTAAGCAGTTTATTTATGTATTTATAAGCAGTTTATTTATTTATAAGCAATTTATTTATTTATTTAAATAGTTAAAAAGAGAATTCCTACCTTGGGCAGGATCAGGTGGACCAAATTCAAGAGAATATCGTAGGATGAAATTGTTGTTCCACACATACAGTTGATTGTCTCTTGGATTGTAATCCACAGCAGCAATATAATGATACATGTTGGGGAAAGGAACATCTACATATTCTCCTCGGCTTAATCTGGTGTTGTAAATATAGTCGATTGCATTTTTACCTGTTTCACTTTCATTGTCTTGGTAAACTGATCGCACAACGTAAAGCACCCCGCATATCATAAAAGCATTAGATGCTGCCCGTTTGTCGTAGGTGGTTTCCCATGTTGCTTCAAAACGCAGAGTATATGGATTGAGTTGGCTAATGACTATCATTCCATTGTTTTGTTCTGTCGCGTAAATTACCCATAAGCCATTTTCATCCACTGCCAGATCAATATCAGTCTTTCCCCCCCATCGGTAAGGGGATGTGTCATGGTAGTTGGCAGAATTTATAATAGCTTCTCCACTCTTAATTCTAGTCCTTAAATCAAATTTGACAATGTTTCGGGTTCTTTCCTTATTAAAAAGACCGCGCCATCGTATACCACAAATCCTGTACCATCCACTCGATTCGGAAGCTTATATGTTGTCTGTTGGCGTCCATTTTGGAAGTCCTCTAAAGATGCATATTCTATCAAAGTATCAGTGCGGTATGGAGTCCACGGCATGAAGTATATTTTATCTGCAGCCTGAAGAGGATCTTTGCACCATGCACCTGCCTTCTGTTCAGCTTCATATAAATTTGGGGAATCCACCACAGCTTTCAATGTCCCAGGGCAAACAAAAACTAGTAGCCACGGAAAGAAGCAAGACAAGATTGGTTTTTTAAAAAATGAATAAAATTCACAATATCCATAAAATCTAGACAAGTACACTATGTCTGAATAACTTTAAAGAAATAAAAAAACCTTTAACTAACAGCAATGTCTTATAATTCATATGTAATTAATACATGTATTAACCTTTGTCATCGTGGTTCTTAAAAGTTACACAGTCTTTCCTCTGACAATAAAGCAAGGTTGTATGGCATGTTACTAAATCTGGAAAAAAAATAGAACTACCCTTGCATAAAAGCTTTTATTCTCCCAAAGTTCTAATTGACGTAGAGCAGCTCAACTGGTCGGTAGATGTTTTTAATTCTTAACGTTTTCAAGAAACATTCAGAAACCCTCAGACTGAAAATAAAGCTGCTTCAACATACAAGGGGGGAAAATTAAAATTAAAACATCAGATCCGTAGACCTTCATCAAGAGCAACAGAAATAAAGAGCAACCAAAGCAATGGATGGAACAGACCAGGAACCCTGTAATTATGGCATGCTATGGAGAGGGTTCTGGAAAGCCAAGCAAGATGACATTTTTATTAACAAATAGTCGTCATGGGTAAGAGAAAGAGAGGGAAAGAGAAAGAGAGGGAGGAAGAAAGCAACGGGAGTCTTCATCTCAGAGCAGGTGCCATCAGATACTAAATCCCACCACCTGCTTTTAAATAGCCGAGTCAGTTTAGCAGCCAAGTCAGTTTATTGCAAAATTGCAAAAAAATCAACTTCTTTTAAGGAAGGGTACTTATGAAATCCTGCTGATTATTACAATCTCAGAGTGTTGTCGGGAAGGGGAAAGGGAAGAGGTCAACATCCATAAGGCACATAACAAGGAGCTGAGGGGTTTGGACTATATATGTTATTTACCTTTTTGCTCCACTTCTATTTCAAGCATCGGAAGAAAAATGAAAAAAAAAGTGCAAGGGAAAAAAAAAGAAGATTAACACAAATTGACTATTAGGCGAAGATTAAATTAGTCAACAGATGTTAAACACAGGAAGAATAAGAACTGCACAACATTGGATAGAGAAAAACAGACAACAGGAAAACCTAGCTGGAGAAAGATTCTACAGTTACATAAGTGAACATGGATCAATCATTTTAGTAGGTTAAAGAGGCAGTACAGAAAATGCTGGGATGTAGTTTCACTTAGTCAACCTGAATAATAATGAAAGACTTGACTAATGCATGATATACATAGCCTTCTGTTACCCAAGCAGCCTTAACAAGTGCATGTAAAAAGGCCTTCTATTAATATGCTATCATATGCATGTGTTTTATATATTGTATTTTAGTATAAAGAAACATCTTTGGTTAAAGGAGAAGCTAAGTGGATTTGCATAGGCAGATCTCTTTCGGGACCCCAATCTTATTCTTCTGCCAGAAAGAAGTGTTACTGTTACTGAAATTGCAAGATATACTAATATATTTCGATTAGCCTTTAAGTTTAAAATATTTAATTCAGACTAGCCTTTTGCAAGTTTCTTTGAGACTGCAAAATCCAAATCTTGAACGAGAAGCAAATCCAATATATTTGGGCACTCAGAGAGTTCTCAACTGGTTTGCTTTTTATGTAAATAACCAATTCATGGTGAGTTTACTCTGCCATTTTTCCAAATACAGATGTTTCTTTAATTTCTTTTTAAAAAGATACAATTTATTGTGGTATTTAGCTTTACTGGACTTTTCAGTTAAGGGTGAAGTGGACAAAATGCAAAGAAAATTGGGCATGCATGTAAGTAATTACATCATAGAAGAATATCTCTTAAGAATAACAGACAGTGGATTGAGCTATGGCGTAGAGTTACTGAACAAACCACAATTGGCTGAGATTATTCAGCACCCTAAACCAAAAGCAAACAAACCACAGAACAGCTTAACATGATGTATGTATCCACTCAATATACCATTAGTCTCAAAAGTCTATGCTGTGCTCAGTCAATGAATTTATAGGAGCTTTGGAGTTTTCCTTTAAATCAAAGATTTCCCAGTTTTAGAATTTTCAAAAAAGAAAAAATCTACAAAACTGAATGTGACCACTTATTTTGGCTATAAATTTTTCTACAGCTGATCATTCCAGCCTGTAAGGTAGGTAATTGATAATATCTCAAAGCCTATTCAATGATGACAGTGAAGCGCAAGGGTGCATACAAAACAAATAATTTGGGCACATAGATGGCATTATGGAAAAAACATTTTCATTTTACAAATATTGAAAATGAAGTTAAACTATGCAAAGGTAGAGACACAGTCCTTAATGCTCATATATTATAATTCAGAGCTGTGGACTTTCTTTACTTTGCTTTAAAATACTGCTCACATGGTTCAGTATTAGAAAAGTCTTTAAGTAGGCTGACCTTTCCCATTCTGCCACGTAGGAGAAGATTACCAATTTTACTATTTAAACAATCCCTTTCTTTTTTGCTGTTACCAATTATAGAAAAACAATTTTCAGAGAGATACCCAAACTCTTTTCTCATTCAGAAAATCCCAGCAGCAAACCTTAAGATAAAACAATTTTTGCTGTGGACAAATTCCATAAGTAAGAGTGGAACATCTTGGAAAAGTTGGATTATACTTTTTTCCATGAAACATGCTTTCCCCTCTCATCATGATGAGAGAGGGAAGGGGATACCTTCTTCATGTTAGCTGTATCGCTGGTTGAAAACACCATGGTTAAGAAATAGAGGTTCAAGAGGACAAAGGAGTAAAAAAGGTCATTTGTTTTGGAGAATGGATGGATTATTAACATCCATATCCAAGAAATGTGATTCAATGAAAATTTCTTTACCTCCACCACATCACACACACACACAGAGGGAGGGACAAGGGAGGGAGGGAGGGAGGGCGAGATAGAGAATGAATCACAAACCCAATAATAGATACTTTCACAGGTGACTTTTAAGTAGTAAAAGTGAAAAAACTTGCTACCTTGATTCCATTAGTTCACTTCATCTTTCGATTTGCTACAGTGGTTTAATGTAAATTATGAAGCTTACCCTGGTTTCATTCCCCACTGCTTAGAAATGGGAATGTTGGGATTTCAATTTTAGAAATAATAAATCTTTTCATCTGCTCCATCAATATCTTATCCCACTACCTACTAAAAAATCATGGTAGTTTACATTCAAAAGTTAAATGAATATTAACATTTTATAGGCCAATGTCAGAAATATTCTGGGTTGAAATGTTCCTCACATACATAACATGTTTTCTATAATTCAAATGGAAAGAAGATGACAGAGGAAAGAAAAGAATAAAGAAAGGTAAGATTTTTTTTGTTATGCAGAAAAAGTCATCAATAATCCCAGGAGTGGGGAGGGAGAAAAAGGTAAGGTCCACATTAAAATTTGAACAAATTTGTATTTATAACTGCACTTTCCTCTTACTGAGAGAATATGGAATTGTTCCTGGAGGTCAAAGTATATTGTGCATTATTCCATGTGACTATTATGCAATTATCTCTTTCTCTGACACCTTAAAAGGTTTTGCTTATGAAATCCTTATAATCAAAGTTACACATTTGCATGATCTGCTTTTGGTATTTTATGCTGAGGAAATAGGACTCTGGAGACACAGAATGACTTTCAGGCCTGAATTAAATCCTCTGTCTAAAATGAATAAGTATAACAGTTGAGATGGAAGAAGTAAACAAGAAACAAATATCAGATTTATCTTTTCATTTAGGTAAATTTAAGTATTTTGCATCAGATTAACTCAAAACAGGACAAAGTTATCATCAGAATATGTACCAAATTACTGTTTATTATCCTGTTTTTTAATATATGGGATAATAAAACAAACCACTTGTCTAATATAATTAATCCAAGGCAGGGATATATCGAGGATGCTCAGATGAACAGTCAATACAACTATGTTTTGACAAACATAATTCCATAAATTTCCTTCCCCTGTAGGACTTTTTCATCTGTTTAAATAAATAATGCTGATTTGTGTCCACATATACTTACTTACACGCATAGCTCTTTACTTATTGAAACTAATGGGAAAATCTAGATATTTATCAGAATACATGCAAGACTTCGAGTGAAATGTATAAGAAACCTGTTGCAAAATAAATACCTAGCTATAAAATAGCTTTATTTACTTTTGCTTTGGTTGAAAATCATTCACCTTGAAAAATGTTGGTCATGGCATTCTTAATGCAGCATGCCTCAATGCCAAGGAAATTTATTACATATTTCATACCAAATTTATTTTAAACACACTGGCATTGTCCAAAAAACATTTCCATAACAGTAATTATTTGGAACCGTCACATTTCTCTTTAATAATGATATAGTCTACCACATGAATCTTATGCACTTGATTCAATCGTTAAGTGTAAAATATACAGTTAAATTACTTATATTAATTTTAATGATACTAAAATGCAGTTTTACCTGGCCAGGATCCATTTTTACTGGATCTGAAAAATCTAAATCAATTTACTATCCCAGGAAATAGAATATAACCAAGTAAATAGAACAAAAAAAGTTTAAAAAAGAGGTTTGTAATCCATCATTTCCTGATGTTTGTGGATGTGAGCATATTCTATATTAAAAGAAACAACAATGTACCTGCTCAGAATACTAAAACAAGGGCATAAAGTCAACAAACAAATAAATATTAGTATCATGTACGCAGTGGGCACATTGAATTCAGCTGTACATTTTTGGGGACAGCCTGGTAAAGTAATAACCTTGCAAGGTCCAATAGTACAGCTATCTCTGAATGTTTTCCACAGAATTACTGGATATAAACAAGACTTAATATAAAACATCATGCACAGATGTATGAAGTGGTGTCTCTGATGTGCTTTTTAATCCTAAAAGGACTGACTTAGGTTATTTGGAGTATCAACATATACTGCATAATTCAGAGAAATTTCAAGTGGGCTTTTCTCTATTGCTCTGTAATTTAATCAATAACACCCTTATTTCAACTTTGCATTTTAGATCTACTTTAAAATTCTGGTTTTAACAGTGTTCTCCTTGGAAATGTGCAATTGTGAAGGGGAGGCACAGAAGATGAATTGTTGGTAGGAGAAAGTATTTTTGAAAATAAAAGAAGAAAATTTCCATTAATTATATGTATTTTAGATTGCTAAAATTGGGAAGCAGAACACAATACTATATATTTAATATAACCCTGATCACATGAAAATAGCAAGAAACTACAAAATAGGGTCCCTAAATAATTTACCACATAAACTGATGAAATTATGGCGTTCATTTAATGACTAGATTAATGAGTACCTGGAGTTCAACTGATAATATACTGATTTCTGAACAATAATAGAAGTGTATGAACACTGAAATACATTATTCTTATACTAAACATCTCCCTTGCCACAGGGCCTTCTATTCCTCTTTGTGGTTAAACTAAGTTTGCCAGTGCTTTAGTTTTGATTTAATTTTAAAATAAGGGTCACAACGGGGCATGTGCTGCCCTGCTGTTCTAGGAAAGAAATCCCAAGGTAAGCAGAGGAACTAAGGAAATATGCAGTTACAATAAGACACAGAAAGTAGATCCTCTTAAGGAAAGTTTATCCCATTATCCTATTTAGGAATAAATTTCATTGTATTCAAGTATTATGATTTCAATTTTTTGAAAATATTCTGGGCCAGGATTTTTCAAAATCTATTCCATGGAATCCTAAGTTAGGTTTAGGTTTAGGTTTATTAGATTTATATGCCGCCCTTCTCCCAAGGACTCAGGGCGGCAGACAACATTAAAAGAAACACATAATACAAAAGTTTTAAAAAAATTAAATAGAATGTCCCAAACCCAATTAAAATTGACAATGACATTTTTTAAAAAAGAATTTGAATTAAAATTAACAGTGATCAATAATTTGTTTTGTTTTGTTCAGGCCAGGCTGGCTTGCTAGAAAAGCCAACTTTTTAGGGTGCGTCGGAAGGACCGGAGGTCGGGGATTATACGAAGTTCCGGGGGCAGCTCATTCCAGAGGGAAGGCGCTCCCATCGAGAAGGCTCTCCCCCTGGGGGTCGCTAGCCGACACTGTCGGAATCCTAGGGCAGTGATGGCTAACCTTTTGGCACCGAGTGCCCAAACTGGAATGTGTGTGAATGCAAGTGTGGCTGTGTGCAGGCCTGTTGGAGCACCAGAAACATGAAGACCAGTTGGCTGACGTGTACATGCCTCTTTGGCCATTTTTGGACTGTTTTCCGGCTGTTTTTCAGGCCATTTTCAGCTCAAAAAAACAGCCTGAAAAATCACTTTAAAATGGCCTGTTTTTTACAGGTTTTGGGGCCATTTTCCAGTGCTCTGGTGCCCGCGAAGACCAACCTGCACCAGAAACCAGAAGAGCAGTTGGCAATGGCAGGTGCCCACAAATGTCATAGGTTATCCATCATGGTCCTATGATCTTCTGAGAACTTTATGGGGGTGGGGATGGAGTCCACTGGAATTGAGCATATTTTCCAGCTAGAGTTTATTTCTTGAACTGCTCTAAGATAGCAGGGCCAATAGCTGCCATATATGATGATTCTTCTCCTCTTTCTTGTATATGCAATAATATGTGTCTAGAGGAAAGCTCCAAAATGAAGAGAACAAATAATCACATTAAAAATGTTATGACTTCGTAATGTTCTGCTGTGTTTTTTTACTCCAATGATGCTTTCAACTGAATGCAGTCCAGCACCATATAGTTAGTTATTAATTGTCCTCATGTATTACAGGGTTAACATTAGTAAGAGAGAACAACTCATAACTTCATTCATTCTTGAAGAACTTTGGATTTTTGATCATTTGGCCTTTTCACAATAATTTTGTAAAAAGAAAAACAGTAAGGAAGTAGGAGTCCCATAATCTATTGATCTCTTTGGATCTCTTTGCTGTGACAAGAAATTGAAATGCCCAAAGTGATGAAGTACAATCTTAGCATGAAACAGTCATCAATCAATGGCCAAATGAGGTCAACAATAACAAAAGTCAGGCTGCAATGAAAAACTGCAGTCATCCTTCCATGTTTTATATAAAAAAATGATAGTGCTTTATGTTGTAGCCGCATTGGTAGTAAATTAGGTCAGAAGCCAATATGCACTGTCTGATAAGGATGGTTTCCTCTCTCCATGGCCTTGAACCTGAAACGATGGATTATAAGTGCATTAACTATGAAATACCATGCAGCACAGTGCTTTAATGCAAGTAAACGAGATGCACAACATTACGTGCAATAAGCCGTTTTATAACAATTGTAACACACGTGTATATGATACCCGAGATACCGGTGGTTGCTGTGAATGACCAATGCAAAGCTTCCAACACCTTCAAAATGTATACCGAAAGCCTTACAATCCCATTGCAAACAGAATGTAAAAAAGCAGAAAAAGGAAGAATTTGGGCATTGCAGAAAGAAGAAAGCTAAAATTTGAAAGTAGGTTGCTATGGAAAAGAGCAGAGATTTGAACAAGCAAGTGAAGCTCTGGGAAGATTCTGAATACGTCACAGAAATATGGATAATTTCAGAGAACAGATGTGTACCTTATTTGGCATTACTGCACATATAGTATGTACAAGTATGAATAAAATGCCTTTTGTAATGTCATAATGATAGTACAGAAAAAAGAATAGCCATATTACTTATACCTTAAATTAAATTGTTTGAATAATTTTCTCCGGTTACTATAAATATAACTACAGTTATATTTATATAACTGCAAGGCAATATATCTATAATTACTATGGGTACAGAGAGGCAGTTTTGAATGAGAGATTTTCATACATTGAGTAGGACGATCCTACTGGCTGAAGCGTAAGGGCAATGATACCAAAATTAGGTATTCAACAAAAGCAGCAGTGTATACTTTGGCTGCAGTTAAGAGTATTAACATTAACATTGTTCCATTGGCCTCATTGTTTTTTTTTAAATCTGCAGTTTGAAATAAGCTGGTGTTAAATCAGTCACTAGAAAGGTTACAGCTCTGCACCTGGTTAGGAATCAATTATTGGGCTACAGAATTAATTTTATTTCAGCATATGCTAGAAACATATTTTTACACTTTAAATGCAGCACAAATTAAATGAAGCACCAGTAAGCTCGCCTGAGATTTAAAAAATAATGTGTAATTTTAAAAAGTAAATATTCACCCAATATCAATTCCAAATAGATTTATTCAAAATTAAACCCTAAATTTGGTCCATCAGTTAGAAAAAAATTCTATCGACATTAGTCCTGCATAAAAAAACTTAGGAAAATATGTAATAGATGACCACCAAACAGTATTTTGCAATGCCATTCAGAGTTTTCTTCAGTTAACTGCAAAAGAAATCATTTTTTTACATTAAAAAAAAACTTGACTGGCAGGAATGCATCCACATTTGTCCTAAGAGCTCAGCAAATGATCTGAAAATAATATTTATGTATATTTAAGCACTTCCTCCTGCTACAGGAAATGATCGCAAGAAATATAAGAATCTTGATATTTGAATGGTGTCATAGCCTCTTTCTGGTATTTAAAATAGTAATTTCAAGGTAAGGGGATGTTATGATCAAAATTATATTTTTTTCTTAATAGGCAAAAATGCATTACTCCCACATGCTACAAGAAAATGATATAATGAGCCACCAATAATAAGACACTGGAAAACAGATATTAAAATTCAGCATATGCAGTGCATTTCAAATTTACTGATGGTACAGAAAAATAAAACCACAACAAGCATCTTTTTTGCAATGACACAATGGTAGAAATACACAGCAAAAATGAAAAAAAATATGAACTGTGTTTGGCCTTTAATTGCTTCTTAGTAAAGTTCACAGAAGAATTAAATACTAAGTATTGCCAGTACAAATTATATTGTAGTGTTTTAATGATGTAATTAGGGAAATTAGTATAAATATAAAGCATGGATGAAGTCTTGATTGTTAACCTGGTTTGTGTTTTTAACACAAGAGTAGCACCAGTACTATTGTTTCAACTTATGGAATATGTACTTCCCTTTTACTAAAAAAAAAAAAGCTTAAGTTTGTGAGTATTAAAATAATTAAATGGGGCACAAGAAATAAACGGGTGCACAATTCATGCACCACTAAATTTTACAGTTATAGGCAGTATTGTTGTGGTCTGCCGGTGACCTGCAAAGCTGACAACAGAGTCGGACAGTGAGGAGGTTGGGGAAGAACATTGGCCAGTCCTGGAGTCTGGGGAAGGGTCAGACGAGGGCTCTGCATCGGAGGCAGAGAGGGGGCCAGGGCCATCTGGGAGTTACATGTTACCTCTGGAGCCTCCAGAGTCAGACAGCAGCGAGGAAGAGGAACAGGCTCCCCCTGTTCCCAGGGTGCACATGCACAGAGCTGCCAAAAGGCAAGAACAGTTAAGACAGAAGGGACGACTCGGGAGTAAGGTGATTGGCTCCTCCCATAGGATATAAAGGAGGAGCAAAGGCACACGAGCCTTTGCAGGAAGCAACTTGGTTCATGCTAGTGAGTTTACCTTCTGAAGCTCCATTGGCCTTGCAAGCTAATTGCCACTTAAGTCTTTGGCAGCATTTTCAAAGAAGATAAAGGTGGGTGCTTCTCAGCCTTATCCCGAAGGACTTTGGCAGACTACTGCAGGACTCTTTACAACAATTAGGGACTCATTACGGGCTGTGAATGAATATAATTCATAGCCTTTGAAATAAAAGAGGGTTTTTTTGACCTAATTGTGTGCTTTTTCTGTATCAGGAAGCCTAGGTCAGAACAAGTATCTTTTTTCTAATAGAAAAGATGACACTAAGTGTCAATTTATGTTTAACAATGGAATTCTAAAAAAAGTGTACAACTGTTTGTGAATCAAGTGAAAAATGAATCAAGCAATGTAAGATTTGTGACCAGCTGTTGCTACGGCTGGACTGCAGAAACCTCTGTGAAAAGATTAGATATACAGAGATGCAGTTGTAAATTGTGCATTTCAATAAATAAATGTTGAGGTTTCACAGCCTCAACATGGTACATTAATGATGACATTTTCTGCAAATTTGGATGCATACTTTCAATGTGTAGTTATGTACTTATTCAAAATAAGAAAATAGTAAATATGGCAGATACAAAGGTTTTGGATATCTTTTCAGTCAGTGCTTTGTAATATAGGTAGTCCTCGAATTATGACCATTTGTTTAACAGCTGTTCAAAGTTATGAAGGTGCAGAAAAAAGGGGATCTATGACCAGTCCTTGCATATCGATGGTCACCTGATCAAAATTTGAGCATTTGATTACAATATTTATGATTGCTGCAGCATCTTGGGGGGGTCATCTGATCTCCACTGGGGACTTTTACAGGCAATGTACTTGGAGGTGGGGCGGGGGGAGTCAGAGTTACTAAAGGATTGCATGATTAATCACCATATAATTCACTTAATCACGTGCAGCAAAAAGGACATAATATCAGGTATGACTCAGTTAAGGACTGCATGACTTAGCAACAGAAGATGTGATCCTGATTGTGATCTTAAAGTTGAATTTATTGACTGCCTTTTTAATGACCATAAGAGCTGCAGTGGTACAGTGGTCAAAATGCAGTACTGCAGGTTACTTCTGCTGACTGCCTGCAATTTGGCAGTTCGAATCTCATCAGGCTCAAGGTTGACTCTGTAAACAGCTTGGAGAGCGCTGTAAAACATTGTGAAGCTGTATATAAGTCTAGGCTCTATTGTTATTTCAAAGTTATAACAGCATAAAAGAAATAGCTGTGCAACTAATTCTTTCAGTTACAGTATGACCACAGCAGCACCCCTGCAGTACACCTGATTGCCATTCAGGTTCTTTGTAAACAGTGCGTGTTTTGTGACTGTGACAGAGTCCCACAGTCATGTGATCACCATTTGTGTAGTCTGTAGTTTGCTTGCAACAAGCAGAGTAAATAGAGAATGCAGGATCATAAGTTGCAGTTACACGATGCTTCCTTTAATGACCATGATAATTTACTTCATGACCAAATTGGAAGTGAGGTCATAAGACTGTTACAGCCATGTGATTTTTGGCTTTAAAAACAGAAATGGACAGACCCAATTGTGGTGTCTAAGTGGAGGACGACCTGTGTCTTCTTTTGTAAAAGAAATTAACAGCTGCTAAGTGTTACTCTAGCTCAAGGGTGTCAAACTGGCAGCCCACAGGCTGGATGCGTTTACTTGAAGGCCACACCCACCCCGCTCCATGAAGGGAAGAAAAATGTCACGATACGTCACACGATATCAACGTAACACCGCGAGTTTGACACCCCATTCTTTAGCCACCTAAGAATCCTATTTGTGGCTTTTTGTTGTTGTTGTTATTACTCGAGCCGCCCGGAAGTCCTTTCGGGAGTGGGCGGCATACAAAGCCAATCAACCTAACCTAAACCTAACTCTTTATTTCCGAAACTCTTATAATTCAGAAATATTCTTAGATATCTTTGTATGCACAATATGTTTGGGATTTTTTTGCTGATTTTGAGTATTATTTTACTTGGGGAGTATAAAGGCCATCCAAATATTATCTTTCGCCTTGTAAGTAGCTCATGACTGATTTGCAGGCATGGTTTAGATTGTTTCAAATTGATAAAATGTCCAAAATTTCAAAAAGATACAGGAGTTATTTTTACAAGATGTAATGATTTTGTCAGCTTCCATTCACTTACAGATTCAGTGAAACACAGATTGTGACCAGGGGTACTGAAACTTTGCACACAACTGTAGCACTTAGCCTTTACATAATGGAGTAGACACATAGTTTTTAAAATCTGGAATTCTTCTGGGAGAAAATGATAATGTATCATTATAGATACATTCTTGATCAAGGACTATGATATTAAGCTGAGGGTAAAATAAATTGTGCTAAATCTAGTAATACCCAGGACATTATTCCCAGATACATCCACGGCACGCTCCAATTCATGAGCCAAAATTACCCACAGCAGGTAGTCCTTTCAAACTAATAGTAAAGTCAGTAGTTTCTTTACAGAACTGCAAGCCAAGCCAATTTGTCCAAGAACTGGTACTGGCATAAGTACAAATTCCTATTGACTCTTTTGAATAGCTAATTCAAGTTTCTTTTTCTGAGAGGGAAAAA